>NC_059331.1:18457821-19069210 GCF_018350155.1 Leopardus geoffroyi | reverse complement strand
GTGCCTGCCAAAGGGTCATAATAGTAGCCAGTAGCAGAATCATATATGTAGCAGTCAGATGATGCTAGTGGGAACAAAACCAAGCCAATGTTAGTTAGTCCTTGCCCAGTGAAGCCCTTGCTGGGAACTTACCAAGAACAACCCAAGAATGGGGTTGGCCAACCCAAACAGGTGCAGAACCCATAGATGGTGCTCTCTCTGAAGGAGCACCCCAGTCAACAGTATCTCTTGCTAACTTTGTGACTACAAAGATTTCAGTTAATGAGTAGTCAAGCCAAAAAGACCAAAAGAAATAAAACAAGTCACTTACACTGTTGTCCTTGTCGGTTTGTATCTGAAGACCAGTCTGAATTTCTGCCTCCTCCTCTCCTATCTCGGAAATATTTTTTACCCTATCACAGAAAGGCAAGTTAAAATTATGGAAATTCTGATAGCTCTCAGAGTACTCCCCAACTGCTGACACCTACCTGATAGTAGTGCATGTGGTCAGAATGGTCCCCAGAATCATTTCTGTAACAAATAATACAACAGGTCTTGAGTCTGCTACCAAAAAAATCCCTGAGGACTGCCTACAGATTTGCCAAGAAACGTTCTTTCCCCCATTTTGCAGGGAAAGCTACCAACCCAGACAGCAAGCAGGCCTGGCAGTATGGAGGCTCCTACAAAGCCACTGCTGAAGCAAAAGAGCAAAGGAAGTGAGGGTGCTAGAGCAAGATCTGCTCCATCCCTGTAAGCCTGCCTCTCCAATGCAGCCACTTCCCAGTTACCGCTCCTGGGGCAAGATAAATATAGGAGTAAAGAGGAATTACGTTTCCTAGTACTGTGGGAGTATGAACAGGGCCAGGGAAGTGGGGCGTCAGGACATCATTTTCTTAGGATTCCAAGGGGCAAGGATATATCAAGATTTTTCTGCACATCCAAGACAGTATCATCATTTGAGACCCAAAGATACCAGGAAGTGAAGAGGAAAGGGACTAAAGTATCTAGTAGTGCTATTTAAGGGGGAGAAAAAAAAAAATCTAGAGTCAGAATAAGGCAAACTTCAGAAAAAGAAAACACGCATACGTATCTGAAGCAACCCATATCAGAAGATACTATGTCTTACTATCTCTGCCTTTTATCAGTTTCCTCCCAAAAACCTGAGTAGGGGAATCACAAAGGAGGCCCACTCCTCTGCCTTACCTTCGTTTTCCAGTGGCCAAGTTTACAGCTACCATCTTCCCATCGATACTAAATGGCGGATCAAGGTTCTGTAAGATCTTCACTACACGAAGAGCTTCCTGGGGAACCAAAGATACATTTCAGCACAGGGAGAGAGAAAAGTCCATGTCCTTTGAAAGAGAACTGAACATGGATTTTCCTTCTCAAAACAAAAATGTACTGAACATTATGTTCTGGTCATAACTGTAATAGTAAGAGCACACTGGCAAAAACAAGCAAGTCTTGATGAAGTGTTGATCAGAATAGTGGTCACAGTAGACACCAGTTTCTCTGGTATTGATATCAGAAATTCAAATTCAAATTCTCTTCTGCAATTGTCATTGCATCAGATCCAGTTTACAAAGTCCCTTATGATTTCTGAGCATGAAATCTAAGAAATACCAATGATTTTCATTACTACCTTCACAATATTAGATAGAAGGCCCAATAACTAAAAATTCAAGCCACAAGAATCTATTAAAGCAACATTTTGAGGAAAAGAGCGAACTGTCCTATTACCATCAAATATAAGACCATCTATGGCTAAGCAAAACAAATTTCAGAAACAAGAAAATTCACTAAATCTTGAAAGGTTCAGCACATAGGTAACATAAGAACGTAGTTACTTGTGAGGAATCTATCTATCTATCTATCCATCCAGAGTGCGCCAGTGGGTGCACGTGAACAGGGAAGGGGCAGAGAGCGAGAGAGACTCCCAAGCAGGCTTTGTGCTGATGCAGGGCTTGAACTTACGATCTGGGAGATCATGACCTGAGCCAAAATCAAGAGTCAGACGCTTAACTGACTGAGCCACCCAGGCACCTCAGTTCTCATGTTATTTTAATTGGACATTGTAAATGCCATAAAACAAAACCAGATTTGGAAAAACACTCAAGAATTCTAACTTTAAAAGGAATAGTCCCTTCATCTGAGTGAGCATTAAACCCAAAGGAAAGAACAAGGGGGGTTGTGATGCCAGATAGCACATGAGTATTCCAACGATAAGGAAGCCCCTCAAATATCCTTAAGGATTCTATAGCCAGCTGTCCCTTGGCTATTCCAAAGCAGAGGAAACTTACCGCATGGGAGTCAAGGTCAATAAAGCCGTAAGTGTGGCCCATGGGGCCGGTTCTGTTCTTGATGATACGGACATTGGCAGTAGTAAGGCGGACGTAGGGCTCTAGCACTTCCACTATGACCTCAGGTGGAGTAGACCGATAGATGCGTTTTAGCATGATTGCTGAACGAACCATGCACAAATGGGAAAGGAGCAAAGAAAGAGAAAGGTTAATTTTCAAAGCCCTCAAAGCCTGATTGTCTTTTTAAAAAAATGTTTGTTTCATTTCATTTTTTGAGAGAGAGAGAGCATGAGCAGAAGAGGGACAGAGAGAGAGAGAGAGAGAGAGAGACACCCACACACACAGAATCCGAAGCAGGTTCCAGGTTCTGAGCTGTCAGCACAGAGCCTGATGCGGGGCTCAAACCCATGAACTTGATCACGACTGAGCCGAAGTTGGACACTTAACTGACTGAGCCATCCAGGTGCCCCTAAAAATGTTTGTTTTTGAGAGACAGAGCGCGCATGTGCACGCATGCACACACACGAGAACGGGGAGGGGCAGAGAGAAAGGGGGACAAAGGATCTGAAGTGGGCTTTGTCCTGACAGCAGAAAGCCAGATGCGAGGCTCTGACTCCTGAACTGTGAGATCACGACCTGAGCTGAGGTCGAAAGCTTTAATTGACTGAGCCACCCAGGTGCCCTTGATTGTTTTTATACTACAGATGCCATTCTGCTCTAGTAAGGCTGATTCTATAAAACAACATTGGTCATATACTTCAAACATTTCTTCACCAATACTCAGAAATCTGAATAGCAACTTGCTATTTGGAGGATATAGATTCCTTTGACTGGTATGGCAAGGCCTGCAGAAAGCAAGAGCCTCCACCATAAGGTGAGCAGTTTTAATAGGGTGTGGGAAAGAGCTGGTCCCCAGCCACAAAACAGACCATCTAAATTCCAACTGAGGTAGTCAAAATCTAGTACACCCCCTGACAAACCACTTACTTTTGCTCTCCCCATCCTGGCGTGTCTCCCCAGACCATGGCTCCTTCTCTCGGTCTCTTCGGAAGGTAAGCCCTTCCCTTCGAGAAGGAGGCAGGTATCTTTCTGCTTCTCTCTTTTGATGTCCCAAGCGTGGTTCTTGTCCTTCTTCCCGCTTTTTGGGTTCAGATTCTTTATCACCTGACCTTGGAGACTGGTTGGGTTGTTTTTCTGACGCTGCTGGTATGGATGTTTTCTGAGGCTGAGGATAGGTTACTAATTCTTGCTTGGCCTCTGTCACTAGAGGAACAGAAACAGAAAGAGAATCTCCAGCAGGTTTCATCCAAAAAACACTACTACTGTGATTCCTCCTTACCTGCCACCAAATACTCATATTGGAATGCTTTTAACAGTCTTAGAAATACCTATAAAAAAGCCCTCTAACAGATTTTAAACAAGGCTAATGAGTCCGCATATGTTATACTTCAAAGAAACCACTCAATTATTGAAAAAATTTCATCTTATGAGTTCTCTATTACTTTCCAAACATTTAAATATAAGAAATCCTTCATGAGACTCCAAGCCTGAATACTAAAACCAATGATAAGAATACATTTGGCAACAAAATTACCAAAGATATGATTATTGCCAGAAGTTTGGTAGAAACATATTTTCCAAATGTTTATGTCTAGGAGCCTTGCTTCTTCCAGTGTTATGATACTATGACAGCTGCTTCAAATTCTCCAAGACCATGGGTGGGCCCCCTCTTCTCTAGGAAGTTAACAGACCTACCTGAATATGGCTCATTCACATGCAAATAATTATAATGAGCAAATGTCCTTCAAAATATAACTGATTCACTTCAAATCTCTTTCTATAGCAGGACAATTAGTCCAATTAACTAGGAGCATAGTTTTGCAATTAATTCAGTCTTGGAGGGTTCACAGAAAGTCATGTGGCTCAAAAAAAGACATTCTATAGGAGCAATATAGACTGCTTAATAGCAGTGACAGGCAATTAGCGAATACCTGCTTTACACGTTTCCAGGTTAAAGTCGTCTCAGCCCTCTTGGTGGTATGGTACCCAAGGATTTTTATAAACCATCCTTTCATTTGTTAGAATATATGGAGAAAGAAATCTTTCTTGAGGGAAAAAACACAATTTTGCCTAATCTGAAGTAATACAAGTTAAAAAATCTCAGTTATTTACTCACCTTCTCAGAGGTTGGTTTGGTCTCTACAGCATGTAGGGCCTTCCTTAAAAGATTTTCAGAACAGCTGATTCACAGTCCTCACTAGGGAGCAAACTCTCCACTACAGCTCAAAATCCCAGCTAAGAAACTCTTTGAGGCATTTAAGTTCTAAACTTGGAACCAACAGGTCCTTCAGAAGGCTACCTGGATCCATACACTGAACCGTATTTTATGGTCACGCCCTAGCTCTCCTGAAGGGGTAATATCAGAAACAGGCACATAACAGTCACTACTCTAGGACTGTTGTTACAGATGCCCTCGACAGACTCCTGGAGGTTGTCTAACTAAAGGTTCTCTGCAGAGATTTACTTTAAAGTTCAGGGACTGAGAAGCTATTAGGTTTATCCTTCTATAAAAACAACATATACTCTCAATCCTATTTTCTCTTGTTCATATTTTTACTGTTATCTTAACAAATATTTTTCTGTTGAAGATTCTGAAATGTTTAGGTAGAGTGTAAATAAGAACAGCATTTCGATAAAAATGATTCACAATAACTTCAAAGCAGTGGGGGTAAGGGTCACATGGACTAATGCTGCGTGGACTCTTTCTCAGCTTAACATCCTTAACTGTACTCTAAACAGCACTACTACTGACCTCTAGTCAGCTGCTCACTTAGCCCCCTCAGTGTGAGGATCCTGCAAACCCAGCTCTTTCCCCTGGCGGAACTCTGACATCCAGTATCATTCAGAAACAGGTCACATGAGGGCAGAGATCACAATGCACTTTGAAGAGCTTTACAGATCAACTTGTATTTAGGGATGACCACTCTTTAAAGTCAAAGAGAACATGAAGTTTGTTTTGCTCAGTACACAAAACAGAAGCCACCACCACCACCTCTGCCACCACTCACCTTCCCTTGGGCACTTGCAGAGTGAACATGAAGATCGGTACCCAGCTACGCTGGCCTTACACTGCATGGGAAAGGGAAAGACTTTAAATTTGACCCAAGGCATTTTTAAAAATCTTATGTATATTGAACACAACAGTACCTGCCAAACATGAAAGAAATAAACCATATCCCAGGTCACCATAAAGCCTAACAAATCTGACGTCCCCCCCCATTCACCAGAGCAGGCAGACAGAATCTGGTGAGCTGCTGTTTGAGAGCTGCGTTCCAACAGGGCACCTAGCTCTGGAGCAGCCCCAAATGCTTTTGCCCAGAACAAAGACTTCTATAGGAAATAAATTTAACTAAGAAAATTGGACTGTTAGGGACGCCTGGGTGGCTCAGTCGGTTAAGCATCCGACTCTTGGTTTCGGCTCAGGTCCTGATCTCACACAGTTCATGAGTTCGAGCACCGCATCAGGCTCTTTGCTGACAGCACGGAACCTGCTTGGGATTTCTCTGTCCCTCTCTGTCTCTGCCCATCCTCAGCTTCCTGTCTGTCAAAAAACTAAATAAATAAACATTAAGACAATTTTTAAAAATTAAAAAAAAAAACAAAAGAAAAGAAAACTGGCTGTTAAATGGTTTATAGGATACTACTGCCTCAAAGCCATTGCCATTCACAGTCTGCATCCAACATTTCATTCTGAACTGCTTATGACAGCCCCAACCAGGCTTGACTGGAACTGAGAATTCATTTATCAATTCCCCTTAGTCAAACACTGATTTTAAAAAGGGGCAACAAAACAGGAGGAACGTACTGAAGCAATGTGAATGTAGTTCTTCTTGTCTGAACCTATGAATAAAAAGTTAAGCACATTGCCCAACCCCAAAGACCCTGAACTTTTGCCAATGAGCTTCTAAGTAGTATGAGGACAGAGAGTTGACTGGCAGGAAACCAAAGAGCAGGAACCATGAAAAAAATGCTGCTATTTGAGCAGGGCCTTGTAGGGCAAGTAAGGAATGCCAGATGGAGGAGAGAACAATAATCACAGAAGCAGAAACTAGTGAGTAAACAGCACACACCAGGTACCAGGCCTGTTTCACACATCGTCACTTAAATGATTTGGACAACTATTATCTCCTCATTTTGTAGAAGATGAAACAGGCTTGGAGAGGGTAAGTAACTCGAGTAAAGTCATTATAATTGATTATTTTGTTGTTCCCGTCTCTGTGTCAGAGCCCCTGTCTACTGTCAAGTGACTGTGGTACCTCTCTGCAACATGACTGCCCTCCCCTCGCTATTGTCACCTTTGGCCAACAGTGTGAGTGGGCCTGGCAGAAGCTCTAAGAGTCATCGCTTTGTGAGAACGAGCCTCTCATTCTCTCCCTCAGCCACGGGGAGAGCAATACCACATTGGGACTGTTCCATCCACCTGCATCCCAGAAAGAGAGGCTGTGGAGAACTGAAATAATGACCCATAGCTCCAAACATGTAATTCAAAGTAAGAATATGTGGGGCGCCTGGGTGGCTCAGTCAGTTAAGCGTCTGACTTCCGCTCAGATCATGATCTCGCAGTTGATGAGTTCGAGCCCCACATTGGGCTCTGTGCTGACAGCTCAGAGCCTGGAGCCTGTTTCAGATTCTGTGTCTCTGTCTCTGCCTCTCTCCTGTTCACGCTCGGTCTCTCTCAAAAATAAAACAAACATTAAAAAAATTTAAAAAAGAATATGTATATCAATTTAAGTCACTAGGATTTGGAGGCTGCTTGTTATTACAGAAGAGATGTCAGTGGTAGGTCACAAGCCTAACCTTGGTTGTTTTTGTCCACCTTCCCACCCACCCCCCCAGTCACCTTGGTTTTTTTAAGTACCATAACCTTCACCTGTTTCACATGTCCAGTAATTTCCAGTATATGTGGGAGTGCAACCATCACTACAGTCTAACTTTAGAATGTCTTCATTGGTCCCATTCTCACCAGTCCCATGGAATAGTACAATATAATGTTTTTTGTGTCTGGCATAGTGTTTCCAAAGTTCATCCATGTTGTAACATGTTTCAGTACTTCATTCAATTGCCAAATAGCATTCCACTATATGGCTGTACCACATGTTGTCTGTCTATCCATTCATCAGTTATGGACATTCAGTTGTTTCCACTCCTGGGCCATTATAAATCATACTGCTATAAATATTGTTTTTATTTAAAAAAAAATTTTTTTTTTAACGTTTTATTTTTGAGACAGAGAGAGACAGAGCATGAACCGGGGAGGGGCAGAGAGAGAGGGAGACACAGAATCGGAAGCAGGCTCCAGGCTCTGAGCCATCAGCCCAGAGCCCGACGCGGGGCTCGAACTCACGGACCGCGAGATCGTGACCTGAGCTGAAGTCGGACGCTTAACCGACTGAGCCACCCAGGCGCCCCTAAATATTGTTTTTAAAGTTGGTGCACTCCACATAAGGACAAAGGTCACATATGCAGGGTTGATCCCTCAACCCTTCCAAAACTGTGCAGAAATTACAAAGTACTCCTGAAACAGCTAAGCAAGTGGCTTGTCATCTTAGGGGACAATGTAACCAAGCCACTCTGCTCTTTCAAGCAATAGTTTTGGCAACAGCTATATAATTTTGACATCAGATATCAACATCTGTTTTCTGCTAGTTAACAGAAAATAGAGTTCAAAATTGCCCCTTTAATGCTAGCTTCCTCCAACTCTGATTATAAAAGAAATAATACTTGTGCATTATAGCTGATTAAGAAAGTATAAAAGAGGGAGGAATCACCCATAATCTCAAAATGTAGAGGTAATCACTATTAAAATGTTAAATGTTATCAATATCCTAATGGTCTTTTTTTTTTTTTGCAGAAATGGAAAAGTTTTTCTTTAAATTTATGTGGAATTACAAAAGATCCTGAATAGCCAAAACAATTTTACTTAATTTTTTTAATGTTTATTTATTTGAGACAGAGAGAGGGAGAGAGAGTGAGAAAAATCATGAGTGGGAGAGGGGCAGAGAGAGGAGATCTCTAGAGAATTCCAGCAGGTGCCGCACTGTCAGCACAAAGCCTGACACAGGGCTCAAATTCACAAACTGTGAGATCATGACCTGAGCTGAAATTAAGAGTTGGCTGCTTAACTGAGCCACCCAGGTGCCCCTAGGCAAAACAATTTTAAGAAAGAACAAAGATCGGGTGCCTGGGTGGCTCAACTGGTTAAGCGTCCAGCTTTGGCCCAGGTCATGATCTCATGGCTCATGAGTTCAAGTGCTACATCGGGCTCTCTGTCAGAGTAGGGTCTGCTTCAGACCTCTGTCCACCCCGCCTGCTCCGCCCCTTCCCTGCTCATGTGCTTTCTCTAACTCTAAAAAAAAAAAAGAAAAAAAAGGAACAAAGCTGAAGGACATACTTATCAATTCCAAAATTTACTACAGAGCTACAATAATCAAAACAGCATGGTACTAGCATAAGGAAAAAAATATAGATCAAAAGAATAAAATTGAGTGTCGATAGAAATCAACCTATAGGCCCCTGTCGATTGATTTCCAACAAGAGTGCAAGACCACTCAATAGGAAAAGAATTGTGATTAAATAAATGCTGCTGGGACGACTGGATACCCACATGCCAAAGAATGAAGCTGCACAGCATGAACAAAAATTAACTCAAAACAGATGAGACATCTAAATATAAAAGCCAAAACTATAAAATTCTCAGAAGAAAACAGGGGTAAATCTTCATCACCTTGGATTTGACAATGGTTTCATGATACCAAAAGACAAACAACAAAAGAAAAAACAGCTGAACTAGACTTTATCACAATTTTATGCAAAAAACACTATAAGAAAGTGAAAGGGGCGTCTGGATGGCTCAGTCAGTTGAGCATCCAACTCTTGACTTCAGCTTCCCAGGACACCCATGATCAAGCCACGCATCAGGCTCTGTGCTGAGTGTGGAGCCTGCTTAAGATTCTGTCTCTCCCTCTGTCCATCTCCCTTGCTCCTGCTTGTCTGCACTCTCTCTCATGAATAAATAAATAAAAAAAATAATAAATAAATAATAAAAAAAATAAAATAGAAAGTCAAAGACAACACACAGGATGGGAGAACATATTTGCAAATCACATATCTGATAAGGGTTTTATATCCAAAATATATAAATAACTTTCACAACTTAATAACAAAAAGACAACTCATTAAAAATGGGCAAAGGACTTGAATAAACATTTCTCCAAAGAAGATATATAAGTGGCAATAAGCACATAAAAAAGATGCTCAACATCATTAGTCACAGGGAAATGCAAGTTAAAATCATGAGATACTATTTCACACCCACCAGAATGGCTATTTATCAAATAAGGGTTGGGGTGCCTGGCAGGCTCAGTTGGTAGAGTGTCTGACTCTTGATCTTGGGGTTGTGATTTAGAGCCCCACTTTGGGTGTAGAAATTACTTAAAAATAATCTTTTTTAAAAGGGGGTTAAAAATTACAAATGTTGGCAAGAACTGTCCAGAAATTGGAACTCTCATTTATTGAGGGTGGGCATGTAAAATGGTGCAGATGCCGTCTATAGAAAACAGTTTGTTGATTCCTCAAAGAGTTAAAACATAAAAGTAACATATGACCTGACAATTCCTGGGTATATACCCAAAAGAACTGAAAATGTGTGTTCAAGCAAAAACCTGTACATGAATGAATATTCACAGCAGTCTTATTCACAATAGACAAGATGTGGAAACAACCCAAATGTCCATAAACTGATGAATGGATAAACAAAATGTGGTATAGCCAGATAATAATTATTCGGCCTAGAAATGAATGAGGTACTACTGATCCACAGCATGGATAAACTTTGACAACATGCTAAGTTTGAAGGCAGACACAAAAGACCACATATTATATGATTCCACTTGATGAAATATCTGGAATAGGCAAATCCACAGAGCTAGAAAGTAGATTAGTGGTTTCCTAGGAAGTGAGGAAAAAGAGAATGAGGAGTGACTGCTAATAGATACAGGGTTTCTTTCTGAGGTTATGGAAAAAGTTCTAGAACTAGGTAGTGTTGACGGTTGTACAACATTGTGAATGTACTTAATGCCACCAAATTATATGTTTTAAAATGGTTAAAATGATAAATTTAATGTGTATTTTATCACAATTTTTAAAAAAGTTAAATGTTTTCATAAAATGACACCATAAAGTAGTATATCATGAAATGTGATACTTTGGTCGATGACAACCACAGCTATTCAAATTATATTTCACTGAGATTAACAAAATGTCAAACTAAAGTTTTTACTGAATTTTACCAAGTTCTATAATGAACTTTTTAATGAATCCTGGTTCAGGAACTTTGTAACTTTTTTAAAAAGTTTATTCATTTTGAGAAAGAGAGAGAGAAAGAGAGAGTGCATATGCACATGAGAGCAGGAGAGAGAGAGAATCCCAAGCCGGCTCTGCACTGTTAGCAGAGAGCCCGATGTAGGGCTCCAACTCACAAACCGTGAGATTGTGATCTGAGCCAAAATCAAGAGTTGGCTGCTTAACTGAGGCACCCAGACACCCTGAAACTTTGTAAATTTTTCACAATTATTTTTGAAACTAAGCAGCAATGAAAAATGACAAATTTTATTTTCATGCTCATTTACAATCTGGCTAGACTTCTAAGAAGAGTATGGCCTAAAATCTTTAAATATGCCTTTCGAGAAGAATATTAGAGTTTAACAGAGGTATGATGCCACAGTACCTAAAGTTCCATATCCTTGGAAACCTTTTAATATCCAAAAAATATATAACTCCCACAGAACCAGCCTTTCAAAACACTAATTCCCCTGTAACCACCCCCAGGAAGGGTAACCAAGGAGAGGTTGTAAATCAAGGCACTGCTTTCAGTTCATCATCAATAGAAAAGCATGGCATATGTCCCTTGAGAAGGTGCCTCCAACAGGCCAATAGACCCAGAACCCTCTATGGCCACAGACAGCAGCCTGGGAAGCAGGAATGGTGGCTGACCTTGCTCTGACCCTCAGTTCATCTGAACTAAGGAAGAAGAGCTCAGTGCTCAGCAATGCATACTACCAGATAGCACTCCTGGAGACACGGAGGAGCTATGGTGCTGGATCTTTACTTCTAAGGAACAGAATTCCAGGCACTTACCCGTTTGCAGTACCAAAAGTCCGGGCCTGATATATACTCAAGGATGACCTCTTTGTCATGGATCATTAGAGTTCCCTGTGAAGACAAAGACAGAAGCCATCAACGTCAACCCTCAGAGAAACAGAGAGACAGGAAGGCACAGACCGCCTATCCAGTCCCCAAGCTGAAACATTTTACAAAGAGTGGCCTATTCATCAACAAAAGGAAATGGCTGTTTTAAGCCACAGACTTGGGGCAGTGTGGCAGAGCAAGCTTAAGCTTAAGCTTAAGGAAAGGGCGTGGCAGAAGGTGATATCAGTCTTCGGCCTTGGCTCCTGTGGGTCAGGGTGCTGTCCTTGGGCAGGATAGGCCCAGTCTACTTCTCCAGAGGTCATGTAGTGCACTTTCACATGAGTCCCAGCAAGTCTCCCCCACCTGGCTTGGCGCTAGCACACTATCAAGAAGCAAACTCTTCCTTCTGCAGCACAGAGGCACAGGAGCCCTCTCAATTGTCTTCTTTTCCATGGCTAACTCAAAAATCTCCTTGGGAGAGGTAGGTAGGGCTCTTAACTTTGGTGCCTGAAAACTTTCTTTGGAACACTGGCCGCATGGCAAAAGCACCAGGAAAAGAGGCACAACCCCAATGACAGGCAGAAAGGAGAAAGGTGAAAGCTTCACGGCAGGTCACATCCTTATGGCAGGAACCTGAATGGCTGGTGGTGGCAGCAGAGGTGTTGGCGGCAGTGGTGGCAGCAGCATCACTCTGGCTTGGAGCCTACGGAGTGAGCTAGCCATGAGATCTGAGGAGCAACCATTGGCAAATAAGCACTTTGGGGAAGTCTGGCACAGGAACAGGTGGGGAAAGGGGATCAGTAAGCCTGCAGTTAACAGAGTTCCTTTGCCTCTGCATTTTAGAAAAGTCACAAATTCTATTTCATATTAAGAAAAAGTTAAGTTTTAATAAACACTAGCCAGCAGACACGTGTTAGAGTAGAGGAAAAAAATCTCTGCCTACTGACAAGAGACCCTCACCCACACTGGTAAGTGAACTAACCGAGAATGCGACTCTGGAACTAGCCCCTGCGCTGTGTTCATTCTCCGCCCTCTAGGGTCCTCTGTGTCTCCTCAGACAGGGCTCTGAGTTCTACAAGGCATTTCTTTGCAATTGGACCTCAGTTTCTTGCTTGAATCCATACATCTGTCAAATAATGCTTTACCTCTCTGCTTTTCACACCAAAAGAGTCAAGAGAAATACATAGAATAAAATTATTGTCTTGTCAAAACCAAAGGAAATCTGCCCACCTACCTAGGTCCTAGAATCTGGTCTCTGAGAAATTGTTTCTTGGCTCGTTCTCAAGGTTAGAGGATGATGGCAATAAAAATTTGCTAACGTTTATTAGGCATTTACTCAGAGCCAGGAACTGTTAAGTATGTTATTTTATTTAATCCCCTAAATGATCCCATAAAATAACATTATCTCCACTTTACAGATGAGGAAACATGCTCAGAGTCAAGGTCATCCAGATGGTGAAAGGTAGAGCCAGATTCACATGTGGGGCTCTAGATAAAGGACCTCCTGCAGCATTCATCAACTCTTGTTCTGTATTAGGCACAAGCAATCTGCTCTCAGAAACCAATCCAGGAAAGAGCAAAACTCTGCAGGCACAGAGGGTCAGGGAACTATCACTCTGCCAAGCTCTACCCATACAGGAGGTTGGTCAAGATGGTACCCTTCCACCCAGAGGCAGTGTATCACATCATTTAAGAATATGGACTGAGGATCAGGTTCCCTAAATCTGAATCCTGCCTCTACCTCATGACCTTTAACAAGGACCTTAATTTCCATGTTCTTTAGTTTCCTCATTTGTAAAGTAGGGATAACAGTACCTATTTCATAAGGTGGTTATGAAGATTAAGTAAATTAATACATGTAAAGAGCTTAGAATGGAATACAGTGAGGGCTCAATAAATGTATTTCAACTCCTAAGTGCTAAAAAAGGACTAGAATCAGCAGGTGAAACTAGACAAGGTCAAAATGCCACTCGCTTCACCTCATTTGCTTGACAGGTTAATATAATATTTCACAACCCATTTCAATCTACTAAAAAACTAAAGCTTTCACAGGAAATGGTCACCACACATCAGAACCTATATCTTCATGATAGCACTTAATGTTAGTTGTCAATTGCTGGGCCAGATCTTAGTGTCCAGGCTAAATCCTGCTGGCCTTTTATTATCGTACCAAGTGCAGTACTTGGTATAGAAAAGGAACTTAAGCACTTGGGGAATGAACAAAAGACTAAATGGATCCAACCATCCCTGGAAGACTGAAGTGCTTAGCGCACAGTGGCTCCGGAGGGAGGTACTGCTGTTGTAGTGTGCATCTGTACACCCAATCCACAAAATGTGTGGGTTGCCATTTGAAGAGTGAACGGTGCTGCAGAACAAGACACTACCGTGAATACAGTCAATTGCAAATTTTGATTTTACCACTTGAGGCATCAGTAGATTCAGGAATTTCTAAGGCAAAGAGCCTTTATACTTCCAGGGTAACAGACATGTGACTCCAGGAATCACGGATGACTTTCTGTCCAGGGTAGGAAACTCCTCCTGCCAGGAGCACTATTAGCATACCAACTTTAGGAAGACTGCCTTCACCTCATGTGTTACAAAGGCAATGATTCCCAATTCCTCAGAGTCCTCTACAGCTAGGACGACTCTTTCTTTTCAACCTGCACACGGCAAGACGTAAAGCTGCCAGAGGAGACCACTGCTAAAGAATATGAAATGGTTTTAACATCACTATTGAAGAACAGCCAATTGTTTTAATAAGAATAAACAGACACAGAAATCATGTGAATGAGAACAATCAGGTTTATCTAGGATTGATTCCCCAGCTGCTATCACACTTAGTCTGCCCAAATATACCAAGCACAGGTGTGATATACACTATACCCCTCCCTATCCTGTGGCCAGGCCCTTTCTTCAGACTGCGTACAAATCTGCCAGTGTCTCCTAAGGAAGCAAACTGTGGGGAGTTGAGTTAGTAAAAATTTAGATAAATATTAATAAGTAAAAAATAATAAGTCATTAAAAATGATTTCATCACTTTTTGGTTGTCTACTTTTAATTGTCTATCATCTACCATCTTCACACATTAGGGCTTTTATTCATCATTTGAATTACTGAGTTTTAATTATTAAGCTACTAAGGCAAAGGTACCATGAAGACCACGAGTCTAACTAACCACGTCTGGCTCCCAAAGAAGAGGAAATGTCAAATTTTACATTTGAAAGTAAAACCAAAGACACCTCCTTTCTCAGTAGTGTTAGACTGGGCTTAAATTAGATTAAAACCTGCTAAAATTCTCTAAGACCAAAGCCCTCACTTGACAAAGTCATCTAGAGATGTTCTTAACTATAATCTCAAGGGGTTTTAACGTGAAGCTGCAGGAAGCTAGAGACAACTGCACTCCTGGAGAGTAAAGCAAGTCCTTATTCTCCACCTCGGGGACACTAGACAAGAGCACACTCTGGGTCTGAGGGCTGCTGAACTCAACACAATCATTTCCATTTCCTTTTTCAGCTGCTGCTCCCAGAGACTTCATTCATAACTTCATTTTGTGACTGTCAACCTGTGGAAAGGACTTGGGTCAGAGAATTAAATAAGAATCTACCACATGGTTCACCTGGCTTATAACCAAGCCCCAAGAATTCTTAAGGTACTGGGGAGGTACAAGAGCACATGGGAAGGGAAAGAACATTTCTGGCCAGCAGCTCGGCATGTGTGTTGAAGATCTCCAACACAAGTGCAGTCCTAGTCACACTGTACTGACAGCATGGCGGCTATGCGGGAGAACTGGTATCCCGTTAAAGCGTGGAGTGAGACAGGATCAAAAGGCAGGGAGAAAGTATGTGAGCCTTGTGTACAACTCACACTGAAACATCAGCAATCCTTCCTCGTAGATTTGTGCTTCTTCCAAACACAGGATGAGAGAATCAGGTTACTGGTGGCTGAGAACTGGTACTGTTTATCAGAGATAGTAATCTTTATTCACAAGGCAATTACAGTTTACAAAGGCATTCTTCATAAATGTCACCTTGCTCAATCCTCACAAGTAGGGCATATATAGAATTTATTTCCACATGGGAAAGAATGGCTGGGATACATGGAACAGCTTGCCCAAGGTTACAGAGCTAGTTAGCAACACATATAGAACCAAAAGTCGGGTTTTCTTTTTGCCATACTGTTTTTCTTTGTTTTTAAGCTTCCAGGGAGTCAGCCATCTTATAATAGTTGACACATGAAAGGTGGCTTCTGATGAAAAGATGCATAAACTCTAAAGAAATTTGCAGGCAATGGCCCCATAGGGACTTTTTAGAGAGACTGTCGTAAAGACCCTGCTTCCTGACTGTGTTGCCAACCCCCCCCCCCCCAAATGGCCTGCTCAAGTGGTCTTTACGTTCTTAAAGCACTACAATTACTTTAGGCACAAGCCTAAGACAAAGACAGTTGGTAGTAAGTAGCTGCTACCAGCAGTTTCAACCACCTAGCAATCAAATGGTCCCACAGAAAGAATACAGCAAGAGGAACAAAACGGTTTAAAAACAGATGTATGTCATTCCCCTTAGTATAAAAGTGTAGTTTTTATAGAAATCTTTTGCAAAGCAGACAGGATCAATTTTTCCAGTGCAAGGATATGCTCTAGTTCAAACATTTTATAAAACTTAGTATTTCCAAAGGCCAAAACCAAAATGAGACAGAAGGAGGAAAGGGAGGAAGGAGGTAAGTAGAGGTAGAAATTCAAAGAAGAAATGCTTTGTGACAACTCTGTAGGAGTTCTGTCCAGTGATCTCCATACCCTCTGTTAGACTGGCTTTTCAAAGAACAGGGTCTAAGTGCCCCACTGAGCAGCCAGGAGATGAGGCCCTGATGGATCTCCACTGGAAACAGAATCCCACTTCAGGGTCCAATTTAAAGTTGAGGGACAAGATTGGGGTGCCTGGCTGGCTCAGTAAGTAGGGCATGTGACTCTTGATCTCAGGGGCGTTAGTCTGAAGCCCATATTGTGTGCAGAGATTATTTAAACAAAAATAAAATCTTTAAAAATTAAAAGTTTTTCTAAAAAGTTGAGGGGCAAGAAGACATTGCAGTCTCAGCTGCTACTTCATCTTGATATCTTTTCTCGTCTAGATGTAAGCACAATTTTTTTTTTCTAAAACGCTTCCTAAAATATACATTTCACTACCAGACCAGTTTATCATTTCCTAAGAGGACACAACCAGCATCTTGCTAAAACCTTATTTGTGCTCTCTGAAGCAATATGGCTGGCCTGTGTTTCACTCAGCCCAATCCACCAGGCTCAGCAAAGTCAGGGTCTCAAGATGAACTCTGTACCAGGAATACAATACACTCTCGACCAGGCCCTGACATAGAGCAACTTGATTACTGCAAAAGTATCTGGTGCTAAAAACATATTCCACCCCCTTCATCACCATTCCCTGATAGTCTTTGGTGCATTTTTTTTTTTTTTTTTAAATAAAGAGAGAGAGAGAGAGAGAGAGAGAGAGAGAGAGAGAGAGAGAGAATTTCAAGCAGGCTCCATGCTCCACAAGGAGCCCAACACGGGGCTCGATCCCATGACCCTTGGATCATGACCCGAGCCGAAATCAAGAGTCAGGCTGGGCCACCCAGGCGCCCCCCCAGTCTTTGGTGTATTTTTAAGATCCCAGTTCTTCTAGAAAACACCTCTTGTAATTATGAAAGAAAACCAGTAATCTACAGTCTTGGAGGTAATTCAACAACTTAGCTCCTCAGAAGACTTAAGGAAGACTTGCTTACCAAGGGATCCACAAAACTCTCCTACCATAAGAGTCATCTGGGTCAAAAACAAAGATGCAAAATAAAAACAAATACATGAGTAAGCAAATAAGTAAATAATCAAAACAGCCAAAAGTCTTTTCTCTCCTTGGGAGAAGGTGAGGCTCCTGGCAGAGGCTGAGACCAGGTAGATGGATGGGGCACTCAGCAAACTCCTTCACCACAAACATATTGCTCTAAAGAAATTATTACTAGATCCAGCAACTGGTACTTACAATAACTGAATAATTGTGAACCACTAAACTGCAAACATTTTTGAAAATTTCATTTTGTTAGAATTGTGTATGTTTTAAAGTAATTATTTCATTCAATGTTGATAAGGACCTCAGTCTAGTTAAACAATTTCCCTGGTTAATCAATAACTTATTTCCAAAAAATTCTTAATGGAAGTAGAAGATCACATTGGAACAGATCTTATTGATAATCCTCAGAATTCCCTTCAGAATTCAGGTTTCTATAACCTCCACTTTTTTTTCTCACTTGGTTTCAATTGCATTGTGATAAAATCAAAGCACTCATAAAGTAGAACAGATACAGAAACAAGATACAGATTGTTCCTTCCTAACGATTTTCTCAATTAACCCTAAAAAAATTGTGAGGTATGCAGAGCAGAGGTTTTAGTCCCAAATAAAAGAGGGGCTCTCTGCCTACTGCAGTTAGGGACATTTTTTCCCCACACTGCTCGGGGCGCCTGGGTGGCTCAGTCGGTTAAGCGTCCGACTTCAGCTCAGGTCACAATCTCGTGGTCCGTGAGTTCGAGCCCCGCGTCGGGCTCTGGGCTGATGGCTCAGAGCCTGGAGCCTGCTTCCGATTCTGTGTCTCCCTCTCTCTCTGCCCCTCCCCGGTTCATGCTCTGTCTCTCTCTGTCCCAAAAATAAATAAACGTTAAAAAAAAAATTTAAATTTCATTTCTTTTTCTGTATGCAGAGCTCATGCTGGGAGGTGGGAGGAAAAGCCAAGAGAGGCCCTCAAGTCTTAAGACACTGCAGATCACACCCTGAGGCGACCACGAAGGCTACAGTGTTCCCCAGGTATCCCTCAAAGAGCCAGCAGCTCTTCTTCCGGCCTCTCATTGAAAACATTATTTCTACTGCTACCTCCCACCCAAGAACCTTAGCTTCTTGAAGACTGTCTCTATTAGTCTCTTTGCTTTCAGTGTCCTTGCTCAGACATTTCAGAAAGCCCTGCTGACATACTTTCTGCAGAAACAATGTCCTGAAAAGATGAATACAATACAGTGCCAGACTTGTGAATACACAATGTTCAATTGCCACTTTAGGTCGGTAAACACCCACCATTCTTTTTTTCTTAGGCAAAAAGCTACAGATCCAAGGTACAGAATCAGGCTGGCTCAGCTGGAATAATATGCGACTCCTGACCTTGGGGCTGTGAGTTTGAGCCAGACCCATGTTGGGTATAGAGATTACTAAAGAAAACAACAACAACAACAAACAAACAATTAAAAAAAAAAAAAAGCGCTACAGACCCAATGCCACTCTTGACAGCTGCTATAAGACTAAGAATGGAAGCTCTGAGTCAGAAAAGGTCCAACGGGACAAATGATTAAGTGCCTAATCCTTTTCGGTCTACTCATTCTCACTTGCAAATAACAGAATTATCAAACTTCACTTCAGTTCGTAATAAAAACGAGGGGTGGCTTTTCACATGTAAGGCAAACTCAAGTCAAATTAGACCACTGAGGAAGCAACATTTGCTGAGCTATATAATAGCTGCTATTGCAGCAGGTACACACTGAGAATGAGGGAATGATCTCTGCACAGGGCAGAAATCTCAGGTAATCTACGAATTTGAGAGAACACAAACCCAAGAGGTCTCTAACAATGTCTCAGCTAGAGTTGCTGCCAAGTGCTACAAAGGTAGAGCCCTCAGTAATCAAGAAACTCTCCCTGATCAGACTTGTATGCTCTGAGAATCTAATACAGCCTTAACCCTTGAATACCTTTAAACACCCTCAGAGCTAAGATATACTATCCAGTGTATTAAAAGGCATCCTGGGGAGCTTGGGTGGCTCAGTCGGTTATGCGTCCAACTCTGTACTGACAGTTCAGAGCCTGAAGCCTTCTTCAGATTCTGTGTCTCCCTCTCTCTCTGCCCCTCTCCCACTCATGCACTGTCTCTCTCTCAAGAATAAATAAACATTAAAAAAAATAAATAAATAAAAGGCATCCTTTATACCTGTTTAAAGGAGATCAAAATTGGGGCGCCTGGATGGCTCAGTAGGTTGGGCTTCTGACTCTTGGTTTTGGCTCAGGTCATGATCTCATGGGTGTGGGAAAGAACCTCACATACGGCTCTGAGTTGAATATGAAGCCTGCTTGGGATTCTCTCTCTTCCTCTCTTTCTGGCCCTCTCACGCTTACATGCTCTCTCTCTCTCAACATTTAAAAATAAATAGGGGCGCCTGGGTGGCGCAGTCGGTTAAGCGTCCGACTTCAGCCAGGCCACGATCTCGCGGTCCGTGAGTTCGAGCCCCGCGTCGGGCTCTGGGCTGATGGCTCAGAGCCTGGAGCCTGTTTCCGATTCTGTGTCTCCCTCTCTCTCTGCCCCTCCCCCGTTCATGCTCTGTCTCTCTCTGTCCCAAAAATAAATAAACGTTGGAAAAAAAAAATTAAAATAAATAAATAAAGATTGTCAAAATTAACCAAGTGACCATATAATTGAAAATTTCTCTTTTTTATAAGAAAAACTGGGAAGAGGGGCTCCTGGGTGGTTCAGCTGGTTAAGTGTCTGACTCTTGATTTCAACTCAGGTCAGATGTGAGACTGAGCCCCATGTCAGACTCTGCGCTGAACATGGAGCCTGCTTGGGATTCTCTCTCAATCTCTCCGTCCCTCCCCCGCTTGCATGCATGCTTTCTCTCTCAAAAGAAATAAACATTAAAACAAAAAAAAAGCGGGGGTGTGGGGGGGGGGGTGCGGCGCCTGGGCAGCTCAGTCAGTTAAGTGTCTGACTTCAGCTCAGGTCATGATCTCACAGTTCATGAGTTTGAGCCCCATATCGGCTCTGTGCTGACAGCTCAGAGCCTGGAGTCTGCTTTGGATTCTGTGTCTCCCTCTCTCTCTGCCCTTCCCCTGCTCGTGCACTCTCTCAAAAATAAACATTAAAAAAGAAAAAAAGAAAAAATAAATAAAAACTGGGAAAGAAATATTTAAAAAGGGCCATCCTTGAGCAGTATTAGGAGGCCTCTTTAGTCAGGAACCTACTTTAATGTCTTTGTAGGTGGGGAATTATTATTTTTTAATTATTATTTTTTTAACGTTTATTTATTTTTGAGACAGAGACAGAGCATAAACAGGGGAGGGGCAGAGAGAGAGGGAGACACAGAATCAGAAGCAGGCTCTAGGCTCCGAGCCATCAGCCCAGAGCCCGACGCAGGGCTTGAAATCACGGACCGCGAGATCATGACCTGAGCCGAAGTCGGACGCTTAACCGACTGAGCCACCCAGGCGCCCCGGGAATTATTATTATTATTATTGTTTTGGGTGGGGTGTATTCTTTCTTTTTAATTTTTTTTTAATGTTTTTATTTATTTTTTGAGACAGAGAGAGACAGAGCATGAGCAGGGGAGGGGCAGAGAGAGAGGGAGACACAGAATCTGAAACAGGCTCCAGGCTCCGAGCTGTCAGCACAGAGCCTGACGCGGGGCTCGAACTTACGGACTGTAAGATCATGACCTGAGGGTGGGGTGTATTCTTGTCACGATAAAGTCTTTACCTAGATTAGCCATTCAGCTGAGTTGAAGTTTATTTAAATTAAAGACTGAAATGTTTTAAATAGGTCTCAGTAAAAGATCTTCTTTAGGAAAAGAAAAAAAAAAAACAAAAAACGGAAGCATCTTGAGGTTTCTATTACACACAATAGCCTGCACACCTAGATTTTCTAAGATAGTTCCAACTTCATGTTCTGGCCTGTTGAAAAGTGATGTGTTAAGCAATACAAACCAATCTGAGGTTCAAGAAGATGGTCAACATTATAACACGTGGCTGGCTCCTCTCCAAAAGACTTCAACTCAATGTACTGTGATGATTTCTTCTTGTGGGAAGACTTCTAGAGGTTTGTAGATTTAAAAAATGCCTTTATCCTTTCCCTACCACCTCCTCATCCCCAAAAAACATTAACCAGAATAGGATATGTATTCTTAATCCACAAAAATATTTTCTCACAGCTGACTAGGCATGGTGGTGACTAGACTAGTTCAGTAGTGAACAAAACCTAATGATGCTCTCGTGGAGATTATGTTTTAAAGCACAAAGACAATAAACAAATGGGAAACCATATCTCTATCTGAAATTCTTAGAGGAAAATTACAGAATGGAAAGAGTTCTTCGACACTGCTGGAAGTGAAGACAGACAGAAGGAAATGAGAAAGTTTATGCTCAGAGGTCAACTGTGCTGATGGTTCACCAGGTATAAAGTGCACTGTGAGCAGCACGTATAATAGGCAAAGTTGGATGTGACCCAGAGAGGACTACACTTAAGAAAAGTAAAAAAGCCCAGAAATAAGTTAAGATCAACATATACTCTTCTTCTTGCTAAGAAAGGCCTAGCAGAAATGCTGGTGCTTTCATCGATCTTGCGGTCCGTAAGTTTGAGCCCCGCGTCGGGCTCTGGGCTGATGGCTCAGAGCCTGGAGCCTGTTTCCGATTCTGTGTCTCCCTCTCTCTCTGCCCCTCCCCCGTTCATGCTCTGTCTCTCTCTGTCCCAAAAATAAATAAACGTTGAAAAAAAATTTTTTTAAAAGAAATGCTGGTGCTTTCAGAGGCATTCTGCTTCTATCCTCTTTAATCCTGTATATTTATAATAAATCTAAGACTCAGAAGAACTCATGTAGAAAAACTACATCCAAAGCTGCCAAGGTAAAACATGGTTTTTATCACACTGCAACTTTTCTAGCTTCTGGATCTACCGATCTTACATTCAAACTTTTTTTCCCCAATATATGAAGTTTATTGTCAAATTGGTTTCCATACAACACCTGTGCTCATCCCAAAAGGTGCCCTCAATACCCATCACCCACCCTCCCCTCCCTCCCACTCCTCAAACTCTTTTTTTTTTAAATTCAAACTTTAGACATTGATTCCAACAATGGTCTATTCCGTAGCATATGCTATAGCTACTAGCTATCAGTCTATGTGGGTTTTTAAAAAAAAATTTTAAAGATTATTTATTTAGTTTGAGAGAGAGAGAGTGTGAGCTTGAGCAGGGAAGGGGTAGAGATGGAGAGAGAGAATCCCAAGCAGGCTCTGCACTGTCAGCACAGAGCCCAATGTGGGGCTTGAACTTGCAAACGGTGAGATCATGACCTGAGCCAAAACCAAGAGTCAGACACTTAACTGACTGAGCACATAGACTAGGTGCCCCAAGTCTACATGTTTTTTAAAGAGTACAAGAACAGAGTGGCGCCTGGGTGGCTTAGTTGGTTAAGTGTGTGGCTCAGGTCATGATCTCACGGTTTGTTGAGTTCCAGCCCCGTGTCGGGCTCTGTGCTGACAGCTCGGTACCTGGAGTCTGCTTTGGATTCTGTCTCCCTCTCAAAGATGAATAAACATTAAAAAAAAAAAAAAAAAAACAAGAACAGAAATGTACATTTTAAATTAAATTTATTAAATATATTTTATTATTTAATATACTTTTTATTATTATAAGGATAATTAAGGTTTGAAGAAACAAAATTCTATAACCTGGAAGAATTTGGAATTTGGTTCTTACTCTGGATAATTAAGAGACCTCAAGGAGTCTCCCAATGCCTATTTGCTTCCTTTTCCTTGGAAGCAAACCCTTGATTTTCAACTGAGCACATGGTTACCTGAAATAAAGAAGTCTCCCAGAGCTCCCTTCAGTTAAGTGTGGCCATGACTAAATTCTAATCACCTGGACATAAATAATAGTGTGTGCAAAGTCCAGGCAGTATTCTTAAAGGGGAGGGGGGGGCATGTCCACTTTCATTCCTGCTTCTTTCCTATTGGTTGGCAAGTCAAAGTGGTGGCTAGCACTCAAGCAGCCATCTTGAAGACATCACTTTGGCTTAACAAATCTATGAACAAGATATAAAACAGTCTTCAGAGTTAAAGAATTTCTTCTTGTTCTCAAAACTGCTCAGTGCAGTAAGTATTGTAATAAGTACTTAGTAGATACCTTCTTCTTGCTCGTAAGAGTTTCTCATACAGACCGAGGTGCAAAAAACCAGTTATTAAGTGATTTTGCACTTTCTTCGGTAGTTTTCAATTAATTTCTATGGCATGTAGATATTTAATAAAAAACTATACTAAAAAGAAAAAAACCATCTTAAAGTGGTCATATGTTGAGGATGATAGGGCTACATGACTGAAGGAGTCTGGGTCTCTGAGGACCATGAAACCACATAAGAAAGCCTGGATAGCTTAGACTTCATTTACATTAGAAAGAAAGAAACTCATTTAAGCCAATCTAATCCTAATTGGTACAGATGCTTTTAGAAATTACTGGTGATAGGGTGATAGGGTGCCTGGGTGGCTCAGTTGGTTGAGCATCTGACTCTTGATTTTGGCTCCATCATGATCCCAGGGTTGTGGGATCGAGCCCTGCGTCAGGCTCCATACTGAGCATGGAGTCTACTCAAGACTCATGTTCCCTCCCTTCCTCCCTCTCTCTCTCTCCCCCACTCCACCCCGTGCCCCCCTCCAGCACTTGTGCGCACATGTGCACGCACACGCACACACACACACACACACACACACACACACACAGGGAATAAAAATTTTAAAAATAAAGAAATTACCTGGGATAGACAGAGGTAGGTATTTTGCTCAAAAAACATAAGATTATGAAATAAAGAGAAAGCTGTAGAATAAACTAGTTACATAGTGGAACAAAACGTGGCAATGGAAAAACCTCATGATTTTTCTGCTACGCTTCAGTCTTATAAGGTTCTGATGTCACCTCACGCTCAATATATCTAAAACACTCATCTTCATCCCTGCCTCCCAAATGCCTTCCTTTTCCACATGCTTTATTTCTGTTTAAGGTACTACCATTCTTCTAACCTGAGTGGCCCTTTGAATCTGCCCTCTTTTTGCCTTTCTGTCCAATATTCAGTGTTAACAGACATTAGAGATTCTTTGTGCAAAAGGCCTTTCAAACCTAACTTTTCCCTTACATAGCTGCTGTCAGCCCTTAGTGCAAACCATCACCTCTTCACATTTCAACTGCTGCCCTAGATCCTAAGGCCTTCTCTGCAGTTTCTCCCGTCTAGTCAAGACCATATACTACCCAAGAAGAGTTTCCCTATAGCGTAATCTTGATTTTGTTGCATTTTTGTGGCTCTCCCATGTCTTCAAATTAAAGATTAAATGCAAGGCTCTTGACAACCTACCTTGCACTTTCTAAGTTGTTTCTTTCACTACTCCCCAGAGTATGAGGACAAGAATCAGACAGGAGATTTGAAGCTGTAACAAACAAGATGTGGCTACCTCTGGCAAAAACAGAAACAGCATATTACTATCTGCTATAAAAGATTATAGGGCAGAAAGCTAACAGAAGTACCAGAATCTGGCAAGTCAAGAGGCTGCTCATGTTGGAAGGACAAGAGCCTTCTACATTATGCAGAAACTAAAAAGATTGCTAAGAGCTTATAAAGAAGGAATATGGAGTCAGAAACTATTGAAAATTTATTAATCCAGTTAACAAATATTTATTTAACACATCATATGTTGCCAGGTATAGCTCCAAACCATTTGGGTAGTGAAGGAAAAAGAAGGTGAAAAAAAGAAAAGAAACGGTCCCTGCCCTCACGAACCTTTCAATCTAGAGATGTCCAATTATATCTGGTGGCATTTGCTTTATTGTACATAGATCTTTGCCAGTCATTATCTGGGTACTTTGTCTGGTTTAGCGGTTTACTTCTTTATTCCATATTTCTCAGGGGTCTGGTACTATCTTTAAAATACCTGGGGCGCCTGGGTGGCGCAGTCGGTTAAGCGTCCGACTTCAGCCAGGTCACGATCTCACGGTCCGTGAGTTCGAGCCCCGCGTCAGGCTCTGGGCTGATGGCTCATGATGGCTCAGAGCCTGGAGCCTGTCTCCGATTCTGTGTCTCCCTCTCTCTCTCTCTGACCCTCCCCCGTTCATGCTCTGTCTCTCTCTGTGCCAAAAATAAATAAACGTTGAAAAAAAAAAAATACCTAAGCAAATGCCTGACAATGGAGAGCCTCTTCATTTAAGCACTTAGAAGAGCCACAGAAGCATTCTTCTAGGCAAGGTGGCCAATATAATGTTCCCTGATCTTAAAGAGATCTCCTGACCCTGGAACCTTGATAGGAACAAACAGAAATATGTCTCTGAGTTGGCGCTCCTCCAGATTGTAGGGAGCCAAACATATCCTGTATTGGTGTAGATTCACATTACCCAAGAATCAAGTCAAAGAAAAAAGAGACCTTTACCCTATAACTTTAAAATAAATACCTCAGGAGCTAGACAACATAAGCATTATTAGATACATAGGCAGAAACAATAAATGTGCAATTTAATAGTTGCAGGAGAATCTAGAAGGAATGGAAAGAAGAAAATTAGCTCTTAAAGTGTCAACTGCAAATCCTGGATATGCTCAAAACCTAAATAACAAAGACAGACCCACATCCAGGGCAGCACGTACCCTGAGACATCCAGTAAAAAACAAACAAACAAACAAAACAGCCCAAAGGAGAATTCAAAACGACAATATGAATGTACAAAATAAAAGTGAAACCTGGCCACTGGAACTGTGAGTGTTCCATGTTTTCAATACTACACCACTCTAATACAGGATCTAATGAGCTATTCATTTGGAGAAAGCTCCTGAAAAAAACAAACAAAAGCTTTAGCATTTCTAGTCCTAGATACATATACAAGAGACTTGAAAAACCCATGCCCAGGGGCGCCTGGGTGGCGCAGTTGGTTAAGCGTCTGACTTCAGCCAGGTCACGATCTCGCGGTCCGTGAGTTCGAGCCCCGCGTCGGGCTCTGGGCTGATGGCTCGGAGCCTGGAGCCTGTTTCCGATTCTGTGTCTCCCTCTCTCTCTGCCCCTCCCCCGTTCATGCTCTGTCTCTCTCTGTCCCAAAAATAAATAAACGTTGAAAAAAAAAATTAAAAAAAAAAAAAAAAAAAAAAAGAAAAGAAAAACCCATGCCCAGACAAAAGCGTGTACATGAATGTTCATAGTACCATTTTATATATATGTATATATATATATGTGTGTGTGTGTGTGTGTGTGTGTATATCCCAAAGTGGAAATAACCTAATGTCCATCAATGAATTAACAGATAAAGAAAATGTGCTACATCCATACAATGGAATATACTCAACCATAAAAAGAGATGAGGTACTAATTCATACAGCAAAATGGATGAACTTTGAAAACATGATGCTAAGTGAAAGAAGATAGTCAAAAAAGTGTATGATCCCACCTATATGAAACATCTTGAGTAGGCAAATGTATAGAGACAGAAGGTAGACTCATGGACATTTAGATCATGGGTAGGGGAGAGTGGAAAGAAATGGAAAGTGACTGATAATGGGTACAGGGTTTCTTTTTGAAATAAATAAAAATGTTCAGAAATTACATAGTGGTTACGGTTGCATAACCTTGTGAATGTACTAAAAACTCCTAAGTAGTATACTTTAAAAGGGCTAATTTTATAGTATGTAGATTAAACCTCAATTAAAAAACAAACAAAAAAAGCTTTCAGGGCCATAAGACTATTGCCAGAACAAAGCCATTCAGTTATTTCGTTCCTCCCTCTCTGCCATACCCTGGCCCACTTAACCTGCCCCCACAGCCTCTCAGGGAGCATCTGCCTCCAGCTAGCCTCCTCTAACCATGCACATCACTGACACACGCATCCTCCTTACTGTGCCCCTATTTTTGCCCAAAGCTCTGGTTCCTAATAACCACATAACTGAAAATTAGAGAAAACTAGAAAGGAACACTTATTTTTCCAACAAACAGACGGCCAAAAAGCAATCTGACTGACCTTGAATGAATGAACTTTCAGGGATATGAATGAAATAGACAAACATCCACTTACACTTAACTTAACTTAGTTTTATACATTTAAATTATAAAATATAGTTATAATTATGACTATACCCCCAATACCTACACAATGGCAGACATATAAACATAGTGGGGGATCAATAGCTACTGAATGATTATATCTAGGCAGCAATCAATGGAAGTTTATTACTATTATTTTTAATGTTTACTTATTATTTTGAGAGAGGGAGACAGAGTGCAAGCAGGGGACGGGCAGAGAGAGAGGGAGACACAGAATCTGAAGCAGGCTCCAGGCTCTGAGCTGTCAGCACAGAATCCGATGCAGTGCTCGAACCTATGAACCATGAGATCATGACCTGAGCTTAAGTCGGACACTTAACTGACTGAGATACCCAGGTGCCCCAATCAATGAAAATTTAAACTACTGGGTTACGGATTGGAGATAACACACAAAATCTAGCAAGTCTACTCACGGGTTTATATTAAGAGAAATGAGTATACCTATTCACCAAGAGAATTAATTTTGAAATAATAACGCCTCCAACCTTACATGTCCTTTAACAGAAGTAATGAATAAACTGTAACATACTTTCTCCCTCTCTCTTTTTTTTTTAAGTAGGCTTCATGCCCAGCAAAGAGCCCAACATGGGGCTTGAACTAATGACCCTAAGATCAAGACCTGAGATGAGATCAAGAGATGGATGCTTAAATGACTGAGCCACCCAGGGGTCCTGTGATATACTCTTACACTGTAAGACTGTATAACAACAAAAATGAAACCAGCTATACAGAAGATGAATTTAAAAATAATACTAAACAAAAAAGTCAGGTAGAAGAATAGATCCTGTGTGATTCCATATACATAAGGCTCAAAACCAAGTAAAAGGACTCTTCAGTATTATAACTTACAACGGCGACTACCTCTGGTAGGGGTAGAAAGGAAAACAGCCAGGAGAGGCAGGAGGGACTTCTACATATAACACAACATTTTGTTTATTAACCTGGGCGGTAGTAACAGGTGTTATGGATAGAATGTTTGTGAACCACCCTCCCCCACCGTTTCAATTTATATACTGAAGTCCTAACCCCCTATCTGATGGTATCTGGAAGTAGCACCTTTGGGAGGTAATTGGGTCATGAAGGTGGAGTCTTCATGAATGGAATTATTACTCTAAGAGATAAGAGACAGAGATCATCTTTCTCTACCATGTGAGGATACACCAAGAAGACATCCATCTGCAAGCCAGGAAGAGGGCCTTCACAGGGAAATGAATTGGCTGGCACCTTGATCTTGGACTTTCCAGCCTCCAGAACAACGAAAAACAAATTTCTACTGTATAAACCACCACGTCTATGGTTATTTTGTAACAGCAGCCCAAACTGAAACAATAGGTATATACAATTTGTGATTATTCACTGAACAGTAATGCTTATGATCTATGTTCTTTTCTGTATGTATGTAATACAGAAAGAGAGAGAGACAAAGAAAGAAAAGGAATAATGATTTCAAGACATTGGCCTTTCCATGTGTACCCTTCTATTTTATTCAAGCTCCTTATATGCTGCAGTTCCCTCACTGATACTGCCATTTTAGGTCATCTAGCAATTTCCTAGAGCATATCATTTTTAAATTATTTATTTATTTTTGAGAGAGAGAGAGAGAGAGAGAGAGAAAATGAATAAATCTTAAGCAGGCTCCATGCCTAGTGCAGAACTCGAAACAGGGTTTGATCTCATAACCGTGAGATCGTGACCTGAGCTGAAATCAGAAGTCAGACACTTAACCCACTGAGCCACTTAGGTGCTACTAGAGCACATCATTTTAATTGCCATCGAACATGCTTAAGGTGTACCACTTGGAATCTGAGAATAATGTCATTGTAAGAAAGTTTATCCTAAGCCAATAGTCAATTCTTTTGTTGGCCCTGTAAGTAAATTTGAATACTTCATTTTTTTTTCAAAAATTTTTTTGGTGTTTATTTATTTTTGAGACCAAACGCGAGCAAGGGAAGGGCAGAGAGAGAGAGAGAGAAAAAGAATCTGAAGCAGGATCCAGGCTTTGAGCTGTCAGCACAGAGCCCGATGTCGGGCTCGAACTCACAAGCTGTGAGATCATGACCTGAGCCGAAATCAGATGCCCAACCAACTAAGCCACCCAGGCGCCCCCTGAATACTTCTTTTATTAAAAATGTTATCCAAGGGGCGCCTGGGTGCCTCAGCCGGTTAAGTGTCTGACTTCAGCTCAGGTCATGATCTTGTGGTTCTTGAGTTTGAGCCCCACATATGGCTTTCTGCTGTCAGCATAGAGCCTGCTTCAGATATGCTGCTCCCTCTTTTCCTGCCTCTCCCCCACTCACACTCTCTCTCAAAACAAATAAACTTAAAAAAAAGTTATCCAGGGGCGCCTGGGTGGCGCAGTCGGTTAAGCGTCCGATTTCAGCCAGGTCACGATCTCGCGGTCCGGGAGTTCGAGCCCCGCATCAGGCTCTGGGCTGATGGCTCAGAGCCTGGAGCCTGTTTCCGATTCTGTGTCTCCCTCTCTCTCTCTGTCCCTCCCCCGTTCATGCTCTGTCTCTCTCTGTCCCAAAAATAAATAAACGTTGAAAAAAAAAATAATAAAAAAAAAGTTATCCAACATTCTGTGTGATTATAACCTCAGAATCATCACTGAAATTTTAAAATTTCTTTACTTCTTTAAAACATCAGAATCTAAAATTAGAATGGGCTTAAGTGGGTGATTAATATATCGTCCTCAAATAATACTTTGTGACTCAAAAGAATTGGGAAGACTCCAGAACAGCAAAGACTTTGTAAGATCTTAAAAAAAAAAAAAAAAAAAAAAATCTTTTCTGAGGGGTAAGTTCTTAGGTAACCCTATCTCATATTCAGGTAATATACTAATTTTCAGCATTTCACAAAAGTCTAGCAGATGTTCCCTACGTATTTACCTTAAGACTAGACACAGTAACTAAGATGTTCTGCCTTTTCTCTTTTAGCTGAATATGTATCAAGAACCAACAACTTATAAAAGAAATACAAATAACTAGTAATCAAATGTAAAAATGTTCTATCTCACTAACAACCTAAGACAGGAAAATCAAATCATTCCCTTTGCTACACTGGCAACATTCTTTTTCTTATTTTTGCTTTTTTTAAAAGTTTACTTATTTATTTTGAGAGAGACAGAGAGAAAGAAAGGGAGGGATGGAGGGAAGGAGGGAGGGAGGGAGAGAGAGAGAGAGAGGGAGAGAGGGAGAGAGGGAGAGAGGGAGGGAGGGAGGGAGGGTGTACATGCAGGGGAGGGGCAGATATAGAGGGAGACAGAGAATCCCAAGCAGGCTCCATGCTGTCAATGCAGAGCCTGATGCAGGGCTCAAACTCACAAACTGTGAGATCATGACCTGAGCTGAAACCAAGAGCTGGACACTTAACTGACTGAGCCACCCAGGTACCCCAACACTGGCAACATTTTTAAAAGATATGAATTTCTTTTTAATATAATTTATTGTCAAATTGGTTTCCATATAACACCCAGTGCTCATCCCAACAGGTGCCCTCCTCAATACCCATCACCCACTTTCCCTTCTCCCCCACCCCCATCAACCCTCAGTTTGTTCTCAGTATTTTTTTTTTTTAAGATTTTTATTAACATTTATTCATTTTTGAGAGACAGAGAGAGACAGAGCATGAGCAGGGGAGGGGCAGAGAGAGAGGGAGACACAGAATCTGAAACAGGCTCTAGGCTCTGAGCTGTCAGCACAGCGCCCGACACGGGGCTCAAACTCACAAACTGGGAGATCATGACCTGAGCCGAAGTCAGACGCTCAACTGACTGAGCCACCCGGGAGCCCCTGTTCTCAGTTATTTAAGAGTCTCTTATGGTTTACCTCCCTCCCTCTCTGTTAACTTTTTTCTCCGCTCCCCCCGTACCCTCCCCCATGGTCTTCTGTTAAGTTTCTCAGGATCCACATATGAGTGAAAACATATGGTATCTGTCTTTCTCTGCCTGACTTATTTCACTTAGCATAATACCCTCCAGTTCCATGTGCGTTGCTGCAAATGGCCAGATATGAAATGTTTCTAACACACACACACAAAATCAGAGAATACAATAACAAATACCCATGTACCACTAAGCAGTATAAATACTGTTATTAATGCTTGGCACTGGTTGGGATGCAGGGAGGACAGGTACAATCAAACATTGCTGATAGAAGAATAAATCAGGAAACTTCCAGATGGCAGTCTGACTACATTGAACAAGTCATAAAACATGTTTACCGCTTAATCTGACAAGTTTACCTAGAGGAAATTCAGTTAAGTAATGAAGGATGTGTGACTATTTAGCTATGGGGGTATTCATGACAGGATTATTTAATAAAAATAAAGTCCTCAAAATGTCAAATGAAGAACTAGTTAAATCATGGTGGTCTAAACCATGGAGCATTATATCGCCAACAAAAATGATGTGATAAAAATGTATTTAACGACAAGGAAATATGTTCACAATACTTGAAATAAAAAGATTATAAATCATATGCACAAGACTATCCTACTTTGCAAATATAGTGATCACAGATGATATGTGCACAGAAAAATCGGGAAAGGCAAACATCAAAGTAACGGCAGTAGTCTAATCAGTATTTACAGAATAGGTCATCTAACAAGAGAAGGTACACATTCTTCTCAAGCTCATATGGAACATTCTGGGCCCTAAAGCACACCTTAACAAATTTAAAATAGAAAATTATACAATGTATGCTCTCAGACCACAAAAGAATTAAAATAAAAATCAATAACAGAAACACAGGTATAAATCTCCCAATACTGGGAGATTAAACAACACATTTCTAAGTAACACAGGGGGAAAGAAGTAATCTCTCAAGAATTTTTTTTTTTAAACTAACTGAAATTGTAAACACAACCAAATTTGTGGGATGCAGTGAAAGTTGTGCTTAGAGGGAAATGTAAAGCACTGAATGCACATAATAGAAAAAAGGGAATATCTAAAATGAATAACCTAAGCTTCCACTTCAGGAAACTAGAAAAAGAAAAACAAATTAAATCCAAAGTAAGCAGAAGAAAAGAAATGATAAAAATTAGAGCAGAGGGGCACCTGGCTGGATATGTAGGAAGAGCATGTGACTCTTGATCTCAGGGTTAAGTTCAAGCCCCACACTGGGTATAGAGATCACTTAAATAAAACTTTTAACGTTTATTTATTTTTGAGACAGAGAGAGAGCATGAATGGGGGAGGGCCAGAGAGAGAGGGAGACACAGAATCTGAAGCAGGCTCCAGGCTCTGAGCTGTCAGCACAGAGCCCGATGCAGGGCTGGAACTCAAAGAGTGGGAGGTCATGACCTGAGCCGAAGTTAGTCGCTCAACCGACTGAGCCACCCAGGTGCCCCAGTTAAATAAAACTTTAAAAATGAAATAGGGGCCATCACTGCTGATTTCCTGAACATTAAAATAATAAAGGAATGTTATGAATAATTGTATGCCCAACAAAATTGATAACCTAGATGAAAAAGTCTAATTCTCAAAAAAAAACCCAATCTGCCAAAACTCATACAAAAAGGAAAAGACAGGCAGCTCAGTAGGTTAAGCATCTGACTCTTGATTCGGCTCAGATCATGATCTCACGGTTGGTGGGTTCGAGCACCCTGTCAGGCTCCGCGCTGACTATGCAGAACCTGGGACTCTCTCTTGCCTCTCCCCACTCATGCTCATGCACACGCACTCCTGCTCAAAATAAGTAAATAAATAAATAAATAAACATTAAAAGAAAAAAAAAAAAAAGGAAAAGACATTCTGGACAGACCTATATCTATTAAAGAAATTGGTTAATTAATAATCTTCCAAAATTGAAAGCACCAAGCCCAGATGGGTTCACTGATGAAGCCAACCAAACATTTAAGAAAGAAATTACACTAACTTTCTACAATCTCTTCCAGAAGATAGAAGTAGAAAGAATACTTGCTAACTCATTCTATGTAGCAGGCAACACCCATTACCAAAATAAGACAAAGACACTACAAGAAAAGAACCACGGATCAATTATCTCCATGATAATGCAAAATCCTCAACAGAGTAACATCAAATCAAAACAAACTACACATAAAAAGAATTATACTGGGGCACCTGGGTGGCTCAGTCAGTTAAGTGTCTCTCTCTCTCTTTTTTTTTAAGTTTATTTTTGAGAGAGAGAGAGAGAGAGAGAGAGAGAGAGAGAGGGAGGGAGAGAACGCACACAAGCAGGGAGCAGGCTCCAAGCTCCAAGCTGTCAGCACAGAGCCAGACACCGGGCTCAAACCCACAAACCTCGGGATCATGACCTGAGCCGAAGTCAGATGCTTAACTGACTGAGCCACCTAGATGCCCCAAGCGACCAACTCTTGATTTGGGTTCAAGTCATGATCTCACAGTCTGTGAGATCCAGCCCTGCGTGGAGCTCTGAGCTGACAGTGCAGAGCCTGCGTGGGATTCTCTCTCTGCCCATCTCCCGTTACACACACACTCTCATTCACTGTCTCAAAATAAATAAATAAACATGAAAAAAAATTATGCACCGTAACCAATTGGGGTTTATTCCAGGTATGCAGGCCAGGTTCAACTTTCAAAAACCATTTATGTACTCCATGACATCAACAGGCTAAAGAAGAAAAAAAAATCACATAGTCCTATCATTAGATGCAGAAAAAACACTGGACAAAATCCAACACATGTTTATGATAAAAACTCTCAGCAAAGTAGGAATAAATGGAACCTCTTCAACTTGATAAAGAACACTGAGAAAACGAATAAAAGCAGGACAGAGTTTATTGGAAATGTTAACTCTTTTCTTTAACTTGTGTTCTCCACTTTTTCTACAGAGCGAATAACAACATACTCAAGAGTCGATGAGGTGGTGAAGAACTAACCTAGGTAACTTTGGAACACAGAATTTTGATTACATACTCACAGGCTGATAACAAAAAGAACTGTCCTGAAGTACTGTACTCTAGTTTTTCACAGGGGTATGAACAAACAATTCTGAAACTACTTTATGTATACTCTAGGACTGAGCAAATAAGTAAATACATTGCGGATAATGAGACCTAAGATTTTCACTGTTAGGGAAAGGAATTATAATTCAGATTGGGGTAAAGCTGGAGAACTGTGATACTGAACGGGAATTGGTATTATCGTTATGAAATCATAGTTTTATAAGGGAGAAGGGATGGTTCTTTCTCATAAAAGAATTCTAACAAATACGTAAAGAATGACAGAAATAGAGAATTACCATTACACAAACCCCACAGTAGTAACTGTTACAAGAATCATCAGTGAATGCTATAATTAAGTGAAAAGGGTATACTGAGAAGCAGAACATTTATATAATCTCAAAGTATGCCCTATAAGACACTTACTAATTAGTTAATTATTAAGTTAATTATACCTAAAATAGCAACTTTATAGTAGAGAAACACCACCTTACCCAAATGGTCTAAGTTAACATCAGTAGTAATGGAAAGACCCCACATCACCTGTGGTTTTCTTTTTTAAGTTTATTTATTTTGAGAGAGAGAGAGAGAGAGCAAGTGGAGTAGGGGCAGAGAGAGGGAGAGAGAGAGAATCTCAAGTGGAGATTCTCAGCGCAGAGCCCAATGCAGGGCTTGAACTCACAAATGATGAGATCATGACCTGAGCCGAAGTCAGACACTTAACCGACTAAGCCACCCAGGTGCCCCAACACCTGTGGTATTCTTGCTAAAAATGTATTAACTTGAATTTCATAAGAAAATAGACAAATCCAAACTGAGAGAGGTCCTACAATGTAACTCTTCAGAATTGTTAAGGTCATGAAAGACAAAGACTGAGAAAATGTCACAGAGAAAAAAAGGATAGGATAACATGTGATCCTGGATTGCATACTAAACCAGAAAAAAGACAGCGGAACAACTGGCAAAATCCGACAAAATTCTGCAAATATTATACCTATGTTAACTTCCTGGTTGTGATGACTGTACTATGAAATGTAGGAGTAAAGAGTATCTGGTATTCCTTTTTTTTTTCCTTTCTAAAATATATGTATTTATTCATTTACTTATTTATTGTCTGGAATTATTCCAAAATGGAAGTTCTAAAAAATTAAAAACTTTTTAAAAATGTTTATTTTTGAGAGAGAGAGAGAGAGAGCGTGCACGAGTGGGGAAGGGTCAGAGAAAGGGGGACAGAGGATCTGAAGCAGGCTCTGTGTTGACAGCGGGCACTCAGATGCCCACCAAAATTAAAAACTTTGAAATAGCCTCATCCCACTAGAACCTAAGGAGACGTGCCCATTTTATTCATTATTAAATATATACCACCTAGCCTAGGACCTTGCATATGATGGGTGCTCAAAATTCACCATGTTAACAAAAGTCATCATGAGTTGCTTCTGATACTTCCAATGTGATTCCAGACAGATCAGTCAGTATTACCCAGCAAAGCAGGTGCCGTTTACAGCAAAGTGCTATTATATTAAGATAAAATATATGCATCTTTTATTTTGAGTTTAGTCTGTATAACTAGTTCAGTACACTGGCCCCAGTTATATGGCTTTGTGAAAGCTTCTTCTAATTTAAAAAAAAAAAAAAATTTTTTTTTTTTTAATGTTTATTTACTTTTGAGAGAGAGAGACAGTGCGAGCAGGGGAGGGACAGAAAGAGAGGGAGTCACAGAATCCGAATCAGGCTCCAGGCTCTGAGTTGTCAGCACAGAGCCCGACATGGGGCTTGAACTCATAACTCTGAGATCATGACCTGAGCCGAAGTTGGATACTTAACCGACCGAGCCACCCAAGTGCCCCCAACAGGTCTTATTCTAAAGTTCCTCTCCCAAGGGCACAAGCTAGGCTTGGGAATGCAAGTCTGGAGGGAGAACAGGAGCAGTGTCTGCACTCTTGCTACATTTCTAACCCCACCAATCACTCCCCACTCTGTTAGGATCAGGAGGAAGGCAAGGAGAAAGACTCATTAAGAGACAATCCATGGCAAGATGGATCATTTTCTCTTTGGCTAACCACAATTCCTATCCCTTTAAATCAGGGTTACTCAACCTCAGCACTATTGTTGACAGTTGGAGGCAGATTAAGTCATATGGGGGCTGTCCTGTGCGTTTTAGGATATTTAGCAGCATTCCGGCCTCTACCCTATAGATGCCAGTAGCAACAACAAAAATGTCTCCAGAATTGCCAACTGTCCAATGGTTGGGAAGGGGTGGAAAGGGAGTCAACACTGTTTCCTCCACCATTCCCCCACTGTTAAGAACCACCGTCTTGCAAAAACATTATCAAGCCAGTGCAGGTAACTTTGTGTCCCCTTTTCCCTGGCTGCTATTGCTTCTTGGTTTAATGGTGATTAGCATGTAGTCTCTCTTTGAGTATCAGGCATCCAAATGCCAGCTCTTACATGGGGGAAACACATTTGTTGGTTTACTGAAAAGCTCCACAAAAACCTCACAGTGCCCAAGAGTGGGACGTTTGAATCTGGCCCTATTTCTCATCCCTCAACCTCAACCCCAACCTCAGCCCGTGCCCAGCAGGGGACCTTCTTGGAAGCACTGGTAAGATGGCTTAAGCCCCAAACATCTTCCAAAGCATCTACTCAACCCACCAGACCTTCACATACCTTGCCCTACCAAAGAGCACCTCCAACTACCAAAAGAGGGTCTGGGGGAAGGACAAGTCAAAGGATGCCTCTTTCCAAAAGAAGGGGCCACTACTATTCAAAAATCTCTGCATTCAAATGTGGTAAAATGTTAACATTTGATGAATAAGAGTACAAAGCATAAAGCAAGTCTTTGCATTGTTTTTGTAACATTTCAATGAGTCTGAAATCATTAAAAAAAATGAACCTCAAACAGTGATCTTATTGGAGATGTTCTAACACTAGGCTATGATGATAGAGGCACACTGGGTGAACTTACTAAAAATTATTGAATTGTACACTTAAAATGAGTGAATTGTATGGTATCTAAATTATCACAGTAATTCTTTTTCTAAAAAACAAAAACAAAAAAAGACCCCTGTAATTCCCCTCATACTAGAGATCAAAGATGACAATCACAATGTCAATGCTGCTGGAAAGAAACCTCTAAGAGAGATATACAGGAAAGGAACCTATTCCAGCTGGGATCTGGTCCTCTGCCCCCAACCCTCACCCTCACTTTGAGCTCTGGTTAAAAATTCCAGGAAAATAGTAAAGATCCACATTGGTACCTACTAATCATCCGGTTACAGGAATACTGCCTCTAAAAAGTAGTCCAAGGATTTTCTAAATGACATTTTTAAAAAATGTATATTTATCTTTGAGAGAGAGACAGACAGACAGACAGACAGACAGCAAGTGCGAGGGAGGGGCTGAGAGAGAGGGAGACACAGAATCCAAAGCAGGTTCCAGGCTCTGAGCTGTCTGCACAGAGCCCAACATGGGGCTCAGACCCACAAACCGCGAGATCGTGACCTGAGTCAAAGTCAAATGCTTAACCAAGTAACCCACCCAGGCGCCTCCTAAATGGCATTTTTATTTCAAATCTACTTCAAACAGTCCTTTCATGAATTTCTAACCGTATGCATACTAAAGCACAAAGCCCACTCAACTCTACTGAACAACTACTGTGCACAAGCCATGTGGCCACTTCAAATGGGGTTTGTTATCAATTCCAACCGTCAGCTTTCAGATTTTCAGCCTAAGTGTTCTTCTGTGGTAAGCTGATACCATTAGCAAAGACATTCTTTTACATTTTAAGAATGAAATTCTAAGTCTCTAGCTTTCACACAAAATTATATACACTCTTCTTTTTTGGTAAATGAATCTAATCTGTATTTTATTTTTAGAGCTGCACTCATTCCCATTGGACTGGGACCCTGAACTAATTCCCATGCTAAGTTTAAATACTTTTTTTTTAATTGAGAGACAGTTCACATACCATAAAATTCACTCTTTTAAAAAATTATTTTAATGTTTACTTATTTATTTTTGAGAGAGACAGAGAGTGGGGGAGGGGCAAAAAGAGAGGGAGACACCGAATCTGATGCAGAATCCAGGCTCTGAGCCTTCAGCAGAGTCCAATGTGGGGCTTGATCATGACCTGAGCCAAAGCTGGATGCTTAACCAACTAAGCCACCTGGGCACCCCAAATTCACTCTTTTATTGTGCTTTATACAATGCAATGGGTTTAGTATATTCACAAGGTTGGTCAACAATTACTACTAATTCTAGAACATTTCATCACTCTATTACCCATTAGCAGTCACTCACCATTCCTTTGTTTTTTTAAATGCTTATTTTTGAGAGAGAGAGAAAGCATGAGCAGGGGAGAAGCAGAGAGAGAGGGAGACAAAGGATCCAAAGTGGGCACCATGCTGACAGTGGAGAGGCTGATGTGGGGCTCAAACTCACAAACCATGAGATCATGACCTGAGCTAAAGTCTGATACTTAACTAAGCCACCCAGGCATCCCAACTCACTATTCCCTCTTGAGAGCACTTCCCCCTAAGTGGCTGGTAAAACCAATCATCTACTTTCTGTGATAAGCTTCTTCCTCTATTGATTTTCCTATGAAAATAGCATTTATGCAGATTAAACACAAATTTCACGTAGTCACAGAATTTGGAAAAATACACATCATTAGTATACAATGTTAGCATTGCTAATCTCACATTGTGAGATTAAAAATTATTTATCTAGATAAGCTTATCCATGATTATCAGTCATACCATCAATGTTCTCAATAAGAAATACATATTATATAGAATATATATTTATCTCATATGTAAATAAGTTAGAAGGTGGAATCACAGCATCCGAACACTTGGCCTAGGGAGAATGAGACACAAAGACTCTTTGTAACCTTCAGGTTCATCAAGATGGACAAGATGCCTACTAACATTGAATGTTACCTGTAGCCTAAGAGAATTCTGTAATGGGAGAACTAGCAGTAATGCTAGCTAGCCTCAGAAACAAGGCTCCCCACCCATGGGAGTGGTGGTGTGGCCATGGTCCTCTTCCCTCACATACCTGGACACCTGTGCAATCATCCCGCAGATGCTTTCAGTCTATGCATCCTAGCCTCAACCACCATCAGAACTGGTTGCCAAAGATCTAGGTGCCACCCAAAGCAGCAATACCACTTCTCAGGCATCCCTGAGTCCCAAGAGGTGGATAAGTAGCCAAGGAAAAGGAGGACAACCAAGCAGGGTCTAGTGTTATAGAATCACTCTCTTCAGTACCTCTTCTGGTAGTAAGCACGCACCACACGCTGGCCACTATACCAAGCACTTCACACGCAATTAATCTCACAACTGCTCTGAGGTGGGTACTGTGATTATCCCTCCATGTTACAGATGAGACACTAAGATTATGAAGTTACAAATGAACTAGGAAGTGACAAAGCTGGAATTCTAAATCTCTCAGTGCTCCTAACACTATACTCTCTGGAGGTATACAAAATCATAAACCAAAGTTACAATCAAGATCACAAACTGAACTGTGCTTTTGTATAACCCCTGAGCTAGTTATTTAGAATATATTGTTTTTTTTTTCAATAACTGTAATCAAGTTCCAAAGGCCACAAGGCTGAAAATCAGCACTTCGCACAACCCCGTTTTTATAAAAAGTACAAGCATTAACTAAAAATATCAGCTGAAAGAGATGACAAGATCAAAGAACAAAGTTGAAATCTATAGGTACATTCCCAATTTAGAACAAATTATGAACTAAATTACCTCAAGAAATGAACAGAAATTACTACAGAAATGAGCCATGATATATATATTTATGACAAAAATTATTATAAACCTCATCACAGGAGACACACTGAAAGTTCCCCCTTAAAACTGCCAAAAGATTCAGGAAAATTAAACTGAATCCACTTCAAAACACCCTTTACAATTATTGCAGAAAGTCTGAGATATGGCAAAGCCAGGGGCTGGTCATCAGAGCTTAGGGTTTTAAAGCCACAGGCTGGATTTCTAGTGTGGTCTAACTATACTCTATGTCCCTCATATGGTGCCTCTTTGGCTCTTTCTCTTGAGAGAATTTAAGATTTGAAGGCTAATGCAGCAGAAGCTCCTCAAAAGACCTGGAGGCAGTCCCCTGATAATCGGTCCCGGTCAACAGGCTAAATGGGAAGTACTGTTGATGTAAAAATAATTCTCCTGCGCACTGCCACCAAATCCCTTTTTAGCTAGCTACTCCACAAAGCCCAGGCGGACTGAGGCTACTGTAACTTAAGACTTTCTTGTTCCACTCAGATGTGAAGTTGCTGTGATAATAATAAATATACACTCAATATTCACTGTGTGCCAGGCCCAATCTAATCATGCATTAACTCATTTAATTCCTAGAAGTGTGAGAGGACACGGAGACACAGGGACATTAAGCTACTTGTCCAAATCACACAGGAGAAGGTGACGGAGCTGGGATGCAACCCTAGGCAGTCAGTCGGGCCTTCATGTATGTGACTACTAGGATATACTGCCTCATGCCAGCCAAGACTCAATTACTAGATAGGTAATTCTTCTAAATACCCTGACAGCAAGAATCTTCAGTAACTAATGATTTACACTCATTTTAGAATGCATTTTCTTTTCTGTTTCCCACCAATAACCTCTGCTGAGGGCAATCAGGAGAAGGCAATGAAATTGATATTTCTAGGAAAATGGCATGATTCCACCACAAGTTATAAAGCTGAGCTCTGGCTGGGGTGCCACATTCTCTTCAGTGAAGTAGATTTGGGGAGTGGGTTTAGACAACACCACAATCTTGCAGGAATTTATAAGATTATACTTTTTTGTTATTTGGAATGCACACAACTTCAATACCGGAGTATTTCATACAATATTGCTATCGACTTGAATAAAATTCCAACAGATGGTGTTTTCACCCATTTTTTTCCCATCGGCCCCACAGTCTTCCTATCCCCCTAAACAAGCTTTCCCCATTGATCTCATTTTAATCATAAAGACAGATACCATTTAAGATTTGGCTTCCTTCACATTACCTTCAGAAACACCCTGGACATCCTGGTATCTTCTAAAACCCAAATTCTCTTAACTTTGTTGACACAAAAAACAGTATCTCATAAACCTTCACGTATTCTATAGCCTCCATCCACCACCCCCCACCCCCATGCCAGTCTGAAGGAATTTTCATGTTAGGTGATAATGGCATCTTTTCCTTGCATTTTATAAAGTCAGGCTAATTCTGTCATACAGCCATGTCATCTTCAGCTAAAGAAGGCCAATGATGCTACAAAAGTTGAGTAAAAATTCCAGAGAAATGAATTCTTCCAAAGCTATCTTTTATAAGGGCATTTTAGTAAACATTTGGCTGAATGGGAACAGGCAACAAACACCACACCTACTAACTGAAGAAAACGAAATGCTAATTCCTTTAGACCAACTGACAACAGTCTGAAAGAGCTAGTATACTCACAACTGGGTAACTGATGAAAAGGTTCGATATGCTAACACATGCTCTTACACCTTTCCTTAAGTCCCAGTGAAATGGCACACACAGCAAGAGGAGGTAATATTCACCCTCAACCTGCAGGGACTTGGACAACAGAGAAAGCCCAGGGTAAGTGACACTGCTAGAAATAACTTTCCCAGTAGGGGTGGAATAAAAAACCCTGCCTCACAGTGTTTCGGGCTTTCTACATCTTCTAGACAGAGAGAGGTGAAGGTATGAGCTGACAGACCTCTGCTGGAAATTACTTCCCCAGACAGCTGCTGGCTAAATGATGCCCTGAGGAGTCCTCTTGACCACAATGCTCAGTACTGCTGCAGAGTGTCCTACTGTCTGATGCCTCCACGAAGGCGCTGGGAAAGGGCTAGTGGGGCCTTGGTTATCATCCTGCCTTTCTAAGGCACACTTACTCCACAATATTTGACAAAGCAAGCTGGCAGAAGCCTCCTTTACTCCCTTACCCTAGACTTGCAAGTATCAGTCAATGATAAATAAAAGACATTTCACATCAAGAATCAGGATAAAAAGAATTATAAAACAATAAGAAAAACCAAAAAATACCAACGCAAAACATTTGACAGAAACCTCTTCGGAAGCATATACACAGATTCTACTTAGAGGTGCACAGCAGATGGTGACTCAGAATCCGTACCAATTTGATCTAAAGTAAAACCTGGAGGGTAGGAGAATGAATGAATAGACATTCATCTTCCATAAACACTTGGTTTATCCACTCTGAGGACTTCTCTCACATACTTATGTCTCTCATAAGATTTTGTACTGTGTTACTGGGAGTTTGAACCACATCCATTTTCTTAAAGAATATCCACATATAAGAAATAAATTTATTTTCCTAGAATTATGATTGAAAATTACTTGACACAAAGAAGGGAGAGGGAGTAGGAGGAGGAGATGATCATCTAATTTCAAATGCTTATTAGGTACCAGATTCTATGCTAAGTGTTCTGTATACATTATTCACCAAATGTAATGTCACTCAAGAAGCTTCCCTGACTACCCCTTCTAAAATTGCCCCCATCATGCATTCTTAAAAAAAATTTTTTTTTTTTTCAACGTTTATTTATTTTTGGGACAGAGAGAGACAGAGCATGAACGGGGGAGGGGCAGAGAGAGAGGGAGACACAGAATCGGAAACAGGCTCCAGGCTCTGAGCCATCAGCCCAGAGCCCGACGCGGGGCTCGAACTCATGGACCGCGAGATCGTGACCTGGCTGAAGTCGGACGCTTAACCGACTGCGCCACCCAGGCGCCCCTGATCATGCATTCTTTAATACCCTGCTCTGTTATCTTTACAACACTCAGGACTATCATATATTATTTTAAATTTGTCTAGTTGCTTATGCTCTGTCTTCAAACACTAAGACAGGGTTATATAATCTACCTTGTTTACTGCAGCATCTCCAGCGTTGAGAAAAGTGCCTGGCACACAGCAGGCATTTGTGAATGTATGATCTCACTGAGTCCACACCAGAGCCCCATGAGGTACTGGTTACAGAGGGAACTGAGGCTGAGGGAGGTAAAGAAACTTGCCAGAGACAACCCACCTAAGAAGTAACATCTGAATGCAGAACCTATACTCCTCTTTGCTGTGCTATACTATCTAGGTACAAAAAAATCCCCTGGAGATCCGACTCTTAAAAATCTTTCCATCAGGGGCGCCTGGGTAGCTCAGTTCGTAAAGCATCCGACTTTGGCCCAGGTCACGATCTCGTGGTTCATGGGTTTGAGCCCCATGTCGGGCTCTGTGCTGACAGCTCAGGGCCTGGAGCCTGCTTCGGATCCTGTGTCTCCCTCTCTCTCTGCCCCTCCCCCACTCATGCTGTCTGCCTCTCTCTTTCAAAAGTAAATAAACATTAAAAAATTAAAAAAAAAAAATATTTCCACCAAAATGACCTGCATATACCCTGAGTTGTGCTAAAGATCATTAGGAGGATGCTGAGTGGATCATGAAATCTATGCAGTTCAGCGAGAGGATTCTGTTGTGTGGCAGTGCTAAGCAGTATGCCCTCTGTCCCATGACTAGGGGAAGAATAAAAAGCTAAGAAAGGAAGTTGACTGAATAAGGATATGGTGCTACTTTATTAAGGAATAACTCCAGTGAATATTAAAAACGAGATCACACAAAAAATTGGTATTTGAGAGAATACCCTATGGGATCTATGAAAACCAAAATGCCTGTCACCTTTCTTAGTCTGTTACAAGTTCCTGGAAGCTGGAGGCTGTCTCTTATTTGTACTGCTGCACAGAGTACCTCATGATACCATATGCATAAAGATGGCTGTCAAAACATCCTATTTTACCCCAAAAGAATTTTGGCACTCCTCTTCCTTTGTTCTGGTATCTCATTCACTAGGCAAGGGTTGGTCATCAGGGATCTAATCTAGGAGCCCTAAGCATGTTCACAGAATGTGTGGGGAGGCTGGGAGTAGAGATGTCTAAAGGCTGCTCTCCCTCCATACTGCTTGTGTAAATGCACATTTTGCCAGATATGGCTCCAAAAGAAACTCTGCCTCAGGATAAACCCTGTTTTTAAAGAAGGCTGTCTTAATTCTATTTGACATTTCAAGGGGCTAGAAATTTCAGACAGGATTTTTTGTTGGGATAGAGGGAAAAGGCAATTAAGACACAATATTGTTATTTTTTAAGATCAAAGATTAAATAACTCTGATAAAAAGTAACACTCTTCTAGGAAACACATACAGTTGGGAGAATGGTACAAAAGAATAGCATCTGCCACAGCTCCCCCGTTTATGTTTCCACCACTCACAGTATTATTTAACACAGTGGCAAAGGACTTAATGATTAGTCACTGAGAACAAGATGTTCATAAACTAAATGAGTGTTCTCAAATTAGGACAGACAATTAGAATGGACTTGACCATAAGCAGAAAGATTGGGATCTTCATTCTCTCAAAATATCATTAGGTAGCACAGTTTCTAACATATAATTAGCATCTATTAAATGACTGGCTTATTGATGGGCAATGAACAAATCAGTCAACAAGAACTCTGTCAAGGGGATATGGTCCTAATCCGGTCATTTTCTGAGGATCGAACAGTATTTATACTACTAACAATAGGTATGGATACATGAAGTTTCCCCTAATTAGTGCTTGTTCCCAAAGGGTTACAGCATGTCATCTCCATACCCATAAGGGGAGAACTTGGCCAAAGAAGGGAAAAGGTTAAGTGTCATGAGCCATGATGAATGGAACAAAGCTGATGAAAGGCCATCAAGCTATAAGAGAAGAAGAGTTCTCATGCACTACTACTCTTCTCTGGCAGAGCCTTAAGATCTTGGGCATACAGCTGTGATTCACACTGTTAAGTACAGGCAGTGGGTACATAAAAATAAAACAGTATCATTAAGCTTCTTTCTCCCAGACAGAGGAACTAAGACACCACAAAGAAAATAACTTTCCCCAAGGGAACACCATGACAAGAAGGACTCTATCCATTTCATAATTCCTTCCAAAACTATTAAAGATCCAGATTACAGCTCTAGGTGGCAAGCTGCCTACATCTAGATATTTCAAACATAAGGTAAGTCCAGATTCAGATTCACCAGCTCAGTCTATATGCAGCCAAGAACTTGAGTATGAAACTCCAATTTGTAAAGAACCATGATGAATGCAATACACAGGAATAATCTACTCCTCTCTCCTCCCCGATGGCCCTCTTGAGAAAGCAGCACATGCAGGCAGGACCTGAGTGTCACAGGAGTTGCCATCAGTGGTCTTCACCCTAGGTCTGGGTGTAAGTACTGACCTAGAATTCCTGTGCCAGGCAAATCCTTGAGATGACACACAGTCAAGGATTATTCTTTTCATTAGGTTCTCCATATCAGTCACACTCCAAAGGGAGGCACTCCAGACCTGTCATTTTTGCCCATCTACTGTCTTTGGCATCTAGTCCAACTGCAACTAGGCTCCAGTTTTTAAAATACACTTGTGCCCATTACCTCTTCTAAAGAAACCTTCCCAGCCTCTTCTAGAGTTTCTCCTTACAACCATTTTCTAGTTGGAATGTGGTATGCTCCAAATACACATTTCTGGTACCTTTCCAAAGTTCAATCATGTGAAACCCTCCCTCCCCATATAGAAAAAATATATCCTTCCAGCATCATTTGACCGAAGTATAAAGCAACCTGGTTGGCCTCCATGCATCCGATGGCATCTTCCAAGAGTGAAAACTCCACGCAGACATAGCCATAGTCGTAACCTGGGGACAGCATTTAAATACAGACGGGAGTGGTGTTAGTGCCTTGCAAACACAAAAGACACACTTAAATCCCCTGTTTCTGAACCCCTTAATACAAGCCCTCCCAACTAGCCCCTCCCTCCCCTATACTAGGCAAAGCTGCTATTCCAAACAGAAAAAAGTACTGAAAGAAAATCTGGATGTTTCTGGACTTTGAGAGTCATTCCACAGTGGCTTTTTCTATTAACCAAGAAGATCCTTTGCACTCTTTAGCACTGATGGTCTGGTGAAGGTGCCCCAGAATTAGGTAATCCCACAGTTAAGTTCAAGTGGGCACCCAAAACATATTAATCACAGGGTGAATCTTCTGGAAAAACAAAGTCAAGAAGAACAGGGAAGTATCTGGAAAAAAAAAAATGTATCCCAAGAGAGGAAGGAGAAGCAATTATCCCAAAGCTATGCTAATAGTCACCACTTTTCAAGCAGAAACCACCTTCAAAGACAGAAGTGCTGACAGACTGAGGCAACTATTCTGTTTGGATACCACAGGAGGCTTCTGGTTGGCAGGGGACAGACCATTTCAGGTCTCCTCTTTTTTTCTTTGTTTCAACTCAAGTCATAAACCAGCTTAAATCTTTACGAAAGGAAGAAGGTGTAAAAGCATAAATAAATTCAAATAGCTGGGTCCAAAATTGTGCTTGTGCACAAAGATTGGCGGTGGGGTAGGCTGGGGGAGAGACAGCAGTTGTTAGCAATCAGTACATGTTCAAGAACTGTATGAACCATTAGAGTTACAGAATACCCTTCACCTTTCTCCTAAGCAAGTGTCATTTGCAACTCTCATGACCCATGAGACTGGGAGCTCATGGGATTTACAGGCTGCCAAGCTCTAATACTAACCCATCCTATAATTTCCCAGATACTGGCACCACATGACTACAAAACACACTTGGCAATGCAATGCTCCACAAGGGCTTCCATGCTTCCTCCACTGCCTCCCAGGATAAAGACACTCATGTTTAGAAGCAACGCTGTGCAAATGAACAGCAAGAAAAAGATGTGACTTGTTCAGATGAGAAAAAAACTCAGGGAAAGAGAAAGAGAAACAACACAAACCCAGGCCAATTTTGAGCAGTAAGTATATATAATAGGAAACTAAGTATCATTACATTAAGGTATCAAAGACCAAAAAGTAAAAAAATCAAAATCAAAACAGACAAAAATTAGAGCAACAGAAAATGTAACTTAAAAAAAAAAAAGACCAAACTTGGTGACATGGGTTGGATTCTTTGTCACTTGGATTGAATGGCCTGAAATGTTTTATTATGATAAGAGTAAAACTGACTTCAGACTTGTTAAATACTCCAAGTTCATTATGAAATATGACAGTGGTATAGGCTGATTCTTGCTTAGAATTTTAGGAGTTAACCAGGAAGGAAAAAACAAATCTATTAGAAATCTCAGCATCACTTTAGGCTGAGAGAGATTTTCTATTTGATTTCACAGCTTTGACCAACATTAACCCCTGCAACCTCTACCTAAATTTACCAAAAATCAGCCTCCTGTGATTAGTAACTATTTGAAAAAATGAAACTACTCTAAAGAAATGGTATATATATTTACATATGCCCTGTTAACAATGGAAATTGTTTTGTTACTTAATTCCTTTTGAGTGGATTTTCTTGATCAAACTTGGTGAACATCTACAGAAAACACTGGAAATTTTGTAAAGGGCTCTGATTGTTCCTGGGAAACACTGGAGAGTAACAGAAGCAACTAAGGTCCCTTTTATGACCAAATATCTACTGCAAACATTGAAATGCATATCCACAATCAGAAGGGGGTACCCAAGGAATAAGCAGATATACTCTCAAGTGTGGGGATCACCTCTACAAAGCATATCAAAGTTCAGGTGTGTGGAAAGCAACTCTCTCTATAGCTGCCAAAATGGACAACACAGGGAACCAACACCAACTGGGAAAGCCTTGAGCTTCTTTTCTATACTTAAAGAAGTAACTATTGTGGCCCAGAAGGGCACACCACAGAATCTATAGACAGAGAAAGAAAGAAGATTCATGACAACCTTCATACTTTGCTAAAGGACACACAAGACTTTAATACTACACTCACTGGAAAGGGAAAAGATATGTCTGCAAGCAACATTATGAGCATCTTTATACATCAACACTGTAATACTTTATGTTTACAATGTGCTTCAGATTTAATATTAGAACCACAAGCCCAACATTCCATTTCTTTGCCTGAAACTTTAGCTATTATACAGTAACAAAAACTTAAAGTTTAATTATAATGCCTAAAACTTAAAAAAAAAAAAAAGGACCTAATCTTGATCCTAAGCATTTTTTGTGTCTCACAGCTGTATAAGGATTTTTCAGAAACTGCCAAAATGGACAATACTAATACTTACGTAGCACTTGTTGGTGCAAGGCTGCACTCGAAACACTTTACATACACTAATTTAATCCTCACAAGACTACCCTATGAGGTAAGTACTATTAAGTTCATGGGGTTATAGGCATAGGGAAATAGGCAAAGAAATAAGTAATTTGCTTAAAATCACCTCAATTGTAAGTAGCAATATGGGCTCAGAGCCAGGCAGTACAGATTCAAATCGATGCTGTTAACTGCTACACTGAATAGCCTCTCACCTTTTAATAAAATCCAAGAGTGATACAGATAATCTGAATTCTGAATTTTACAGAGCCCAATCACAGAAAGGGTACAGACAGATAAGACCGTGTCTATCGTTAAAAAATACTGAGATCTGGGTGCTTGAGTGGCTCAGTCAGTTAAGCATCTGACTTCAGCTCAAGTCATGATCTCATTTTGTGAGTTCAAGCCCCCTATCAGGCTCCATGCTGTCAGTGTGGAGCCTGCTTGGGATTCTCTCCTTCTCTCCCTCCCTCCCTCCCTCCCTCTCTCTCATTCTCTCTCTCCCTCCCTCCCTCCCTCTCTAAAATAAAATAAAATTTGGGTGCCTGGGTGGCTCAGTCAATTAAGTGTCCAACTCTTGATTTCAGCTCAGGTCATGATCCCTCAGTTTATGAATTCGAGTCCCACATCAGGCTCAGCACTGACAGTGTGGAGCCTGCTTGGGATTCTCTCTGTCTCTCTGTCTCTGTCTCTGTCTCTCTCTCTCGAAAATAAATAAATAAATAAACTTAAAATAACATAAAATGAAATAAAGAAATACTGAAATCAGCATACCAGTTATCCTTACTCTAAAATACCTATAGCAAAACCTTTTGAGTGGGCCTGAGTATGCAAGTTAGAAAGCATTCCCACTCATGGACTGCTATACTGGCTACCAAAAGTCTTCTGCAAAGACAAAAACCTGAAACTCTTGTAATGATGGTTACAAAAATTACAATACAGTTAGACACTTGATATAGGAAACTTAATATAACATATTTTAAAGGCTTCAAAAATGAGGACAATTATATAAAACGTGTATAGGAAAAAGAACCAGAATTAAACACAATGAAGTTGCATCTAACTCCTAGGTTAGACATAAAGTCTGCATATGAGATGAAAACCATGCATTGTCAAAATCATACTCGAACGCCCCAACGTGAAGAACAACATACCATCTCTCAATATAGGTTAAGTCCAACACTGCCAGTTTTTCCTCCAGCGTTGCAACAGATCGCTTTTCTTTTGGTTGACACCAGATGAAGAGGCTGGCTTGCATTTAAGGGCCATAATGTATGAAAAACATATCACTTTAAATAACAGAATCACAGCTAGCACAGTGAATGCTCACACTTAGAGAAACTTGGATACAGAGACCAACTGAAGCCACGACCGAGTCACATCCCACCTCTCATGCTCACTTCATGAGAGGGAAGATGGGGTTGTAGAGAGGGGTTGAGCAAGCACAGGTGAAATTTGAAAATGATGTAATGCAACACAACTGTACATGAACATGATTACAATGGTTGTATTGTTATAGTGGGATAATTGGGGATTTTTTTAAAATTCACAGAAAAAGTTCTAGTAGACCTGTTCCACCACAGACCTAAACATTCTGAAAACAACCAACAAACTTTGCATTCAGAATTGCTAGGAACCATTTGGAATCATTAAGATGATAAACTCAGTGTTAACAGTCCCACAAAAAGATTCTTACCTAAAGCATAAAAAATTCTTTTATTACGTTTTTCTTCTACCACCACATGCTGAAAGAAGCCTGGTGGCCTGATGGGTCTTTGCACTTATTTATAGGACTATTAAAAAGCGTATTTTACTCCATTTTCTATTCCAAATGTGTAGATTTCTAAAAGAAATATGAATGCTCCTTACAGGTTTGGTTTTTTAGTTTAGTTTTGTTTTTTGGGCAGCTGAGGAGGATGAGAACAGGGAAAGAGAAGGAAATTTATAAAGGCAACATTAAAATTTCAATTCTTGGGGCGCCTGGGTGGCTTAGTCGGTTAAGCATCCGACTTCAGCTCAGATCATGATCTCATGGTTTGTGGGTTCGAGCCCTGCATTGGGCTCTGTACTGGCAGCTCAGAGCCTGAAGTCTGCTTCAGATTCTGTGTCTTCCTCTCTCTCAAAAATAAACATTAAAAAAATAACTTTTTAATAAAAAAAATAAATAAAATTTCAATTCTTCTTCATATTCACTAATCATGTGGTTGTCTATTCTCCAAAAAAGTACCTGTGATAAAAACTAACCAGGTGCTTAATAAGTGCTTATTAATAAGGTGCTTAAAAAGTACAGAAAACAAAGCCCTGACAAATAATATACAGTATCTTTTAGTCTCTACTCCTAAAAAAGCTGACTCAGAGACGCTGACAAAGATGGCCTTCAATTGTTCAAGTCAACTGTAATGTCTATACCAAACCACGCTTTTGTAACAATTACACAGCAATATTTATTTAAGCAAATGAGATGAGCAGCCCTACATTCAAACTAGTCTAGAAAAACTCAACTAACATAAACAATTCTGGCTCAATTCCCCATTAGGAAGACTAAGTGACTTTGATAAAGCCCGCAATATACATACCAACTATGAAATGTAAAAAGAATTTTAAAGGATTTTAAAGGACATAGGCAGCAGGGAATCATGATGAACACTGAGTACAACGTATAGAATTGTTGAATCACTACATTCTACACTTGAAACTAAACTATACTGGAATAATAATTAAAAAACAAAAAGAAGACATAGAGGGGCAAAGAGGTTTCTTTATTTTATTGGGTATCTCTGAGGAAAAGAAAACACATTTTTTTTTCTCTAAACAAGGATTATTATTTCTGTGAGAACAAAGCATTATGAATATAAAAAACACCATGACAAATCTTAATAGAGATTCAAGAGGGCTAAAGGTCCTATTTTCGTAATTCCATTTCATTGGGGCTACAGGTTTTTAAAAAAATTTTTTTTTTCAACGTTTATTTATTTTGGGGACAGAGAGAGACAGAGCATGAACGGGGGAGGGGCAGAGAGAGAGGGAGACACAGAATCGGAAACAGGCTCCAGGCTCTGAGCCATCAGCCCAGAGCCCGACGCGGGGCTCGAACTCACGGACCGCGAGATCGTGACCTGGCTGAAGTCGGACGCTTAACCGACTGCGCCACCCAGGCGCCCCGGGGCTACAGGTTTTTAGAAGTAAAATATTATCAAGTTAGAGATTTTAACAAAAACCAAAACAGAACTGATCCAGGTATTTGAATTCCTATCAATGGGAATAATATACCAAAAGAGGCCGGTGTGCAAGATTTCTAAGAGGTACTTTGCCCTGCTAAACCCTCAGGTGACTATGCACCTGCAGCTTGCATTATGAAAATTAGGAAAATATCTGATTTATATGTCAACCTATTGTGTGGGAAGAATAGAATTGGACCCAGGTGGGGCCCCTGGGTGGCTCGGTAGGTTAAGCGTCTAATTCTGGATTTTGGCTCAGGTCACGATCTCCTGTTCCTGAGATCAAGCCCCGCCTCAGGTTCTGTGCTGAGCAAGGAGGCTGCTTGGGATTCTCTCCACCCCCTCTCCTGTCTCTGTCCCTCCCCCAATCATGTTCTTTCAAAATAAACAAACATTAAAAAAAAAAAAAAAAGAACTGGACCCTATGAAATTCATTACATTGACATCTTATAAGCACTTTCAATCCTCTCCCCCTCAACTATGCACATAAGGGTTGCTGGTTTCTAACAGAAACAGATGAAACAAGGAAGATACCCACTCATGATTACTTGCTAAATTTTTTAAAACTGCATATGGTTCTATTTTATTTAGTGCTCCATCTGTGCCAACTGATTATAAAAGAAAAAAAAATGGGGGTGGGTTTCATTTTCAAGTAGTTTTCAAAGTTCAAAATTAATCTTAGGGTCACTTCATCCTTATGATGGTTCTCTGGCCCCGGGATACCATTTGTTAGGAAATTCTCAGCCTTATTTAATTCATTTCAATTCCAATGACATTAATAATGCTATGTAAGCATGGCGGAAGAGGAAGGTCCTTGCCCTCAGAGAGTCTGGTCTAAAGGAAGACTTATAAAACAGACAGGCATAGACTACCTCAAGATGCTGTATGAGTCAGAAAAGGAAACAATTATTATTTTTTATTGAGACAGAATTACATAACATTGTGTTGGTTTTAGGTACACAACATAATGGTTCAATATATGTGTATACTGCAAAATGATTACTACAATAAGTTTATAATTAATACCCATCACCACATACAGTTACCAATTTTTTTTTCTTGAGAATTTTTAAGATCTATTCTCTTAGCAACTTTCAAATATACAAAAACAGTACTGTTAACTACAGTCATCATGATATACATTACATCCTCAGGACTTATCTGGGCACAATTTTTTTTTTTAACTTTATTTATTTACGTAATCTCTACACTCAATATGGGGCTAAAACTCAAAATCCCAAGATCAAGAGTCACATGCTCTTCTAACTGAGCCAGCCAGGAGCCCCTGGGAACAATTATTCTTTACAAAGCCAATGATCTAGTTCAATTTTTGTTCACCTGAAAACAAACAATCTAAAGAGCAAACAGCTGGAGTAAAAGAGGAACCTCTGCAGATCTACTTTTTTTCCCAGCCAATAACACTCTATCCTGGCAGGAAAGATCGTGTAAGTGTGGCGAAAGGATCACTGAAGAGAGGAGCAGCACCACTGAATGCTGTAGCAAACTGCCCATGTAGAGATAATCCCAGAACAAGAGAAGTCCCAGATTAGGGGTGATGTCTTTTCATTCCTACATCCCCAACACTAGCAAAATACCTGGTACATGGTGCTGCTCAGTCAACACCACATCAATTGTAATGAGTATCTTCACTGGAGCAAGACACAAGAAAAGTAACTTCTACAGTTTGTATATATGCAGAAGCTAACTCACCACAAGCTCCCAGTCAAGCCACTTCTCTCTGGGCTTGGGTTATCCATACACCAAGTTGCAATGATGGTAACTTCTTTGCAGAGTGGTTTCAGGAGTGCATTTCAGTACCCCTGTGCTTCTATTACAAAGCATTAGGGGGACGCCGGGGTGGCTCAGTTGGTTAAGTGTTCGACCTCAGCTCAGGTCATGAGCTCACAGTTCATGGGTTTGAGCCCCACATGGGGCTCTGTGCTGACAGCTCAGAGCCTGGAGCCTGCTTCAAATTCTGTCTCCCTCTCTGCCCCTCCCCTGCTCGCACTCAGTCTCTCTCTCTCTCTCTCTCAAAAATAAACATTAAAAAAATTAAAAAAGAAAAATAAAGAACAAAGCATTATTAGAGACTAAAGATCAAACAGTACCTGTGTTGCTGTTCCTCATATGTGCCCCAATATTAACATTTTAGCACTGATTTCTAGTTGATGCTAAGAATATACCTGCTTCTCCCACAGATCACAAAGCTGTTTTCATTTCAAGTGGGAGGAAAATATGTCCCAATCAACTTTTTTCCCATTGCCTTGGCCCTAGTGCCAAATTAGAGGACAACTCAAAACTGTTCTAATGGGCTCTGGAAGGTTCCACAAAGATAATGGCTTCTGAGCTAGAAGTTGCTCAAATTAACAGATCACACAGGCCCAGCCTCTCACCTATTCCAGAAGTAAAATAGCATCCAGAGAAGGGTCAAACAACTGGCATTCTGTGAGACTCACACTTTGACCAGATCATAAGCCTAGGTCACCTATGCCTTATAACAGAAAACTGATGCCCAACTAAATTTACTGGATACCAGCCAGATCCACCTTTGAGAGCCCCATCTGTGGTAATATAGAAAGATATTGGGTCTCTGTTCCAGTTTCCTGGCATGGAGTTTCTAAAACCCTTGGAATTTTCTGAGTGATAGGGTGATATGATGTCTTTTGTTCTAATGAGGTGACTCTTGGAAGGCTCCTAGACAGCATCAGGATGGGGCCTGGTGATCAAACTGTCCAAGCTTTGATTAGAAGCTTGGAACCTTTGGGGGCGCCTGGGTGGTTCAGTTGGTTGAGTGTCCAACTTTGGTGCAGGTCATGACCTTGCAGTTTGTGGGTTCAAGCCCTGCATCAGGCTCACTGCTGTCAGCAGGGAGCCTGCTGCAGATCCTCTGTTCCCCTCTCTTTCTGCCCCTCCCCCCACCCACACTCTCTCAAAAATAAACAAATAAATAAATAAAAGCAAGCTTAGAACTTTTGGCCTCACCACTCCTACCCCTCAATTTGCAGGGAGGGAAAAGGAGCTGGAATTTAAGCTAATCACCAGCAGGTCAATGATTTAAACAGCAATGCCTGCATAATGGAACTTCCATAAAAACCCCTCAATGGTAAGATCTGGAAAGTTTCCAGGTAAGTGAAAGCATCCACATGCATCTGTGTACAATTGTCTTTACCTTTTGTCTGATCACTTCCTGTAACATCCATGCAGAGTCCTATTTTATTTTACCTCCTCTGAAAATTAGGGGAGGTTGTTAACAATTATTTACTGACCTCTCTGACCAATAATTACCTCCAAACATTCATTTAGGTGTTATTCTTTTTTATATATATTTTTAATGTTTTTATTTATTTTTGAAGGAGAGAGAGAGAGAGACAGAGCATGAGCAGGGAGGAGCAGAGAGAGGGAGACACAGAATCCGAAGCAGGCTCCAGGCTCCGAGCTGTCAGTACAGAGCCCAACGTGGGGACCAAACTCACGAACCACAAGATCATGACCTGAGCCAAAGTTGAACGCTTAACTGACTGAGCCACCCAGGCACCCCTAGGTGTTACTCTTTTTTAAAGCCTATTGCCTCTAAAAGTCCTATGTTTGCCATCCTCTAATGACTTTAGGATTAAAATAACTGAACATTTTTTCATCAAGTTACCCAGAGTAGTAAACTTCAAACTTAAAGCCAAAAGAACCCATGATGCATGAGAACTCCCAGATTCCTTTGATTGATTATCCCAGATCCCTTAATTGATTTATAAGATTCTGTGGCCTAGTCAGAAGAGGAATACAGAACACCCATCCCATATACCCATTTTCCACAGAAACTGAAGTCTCTAAAGTCAAAGATTACAATACTCATGACGGCCAGCATATCCTCTGCACCATAACATGCTATAGGTATTACTTGGATAAATAAATCAATAAACAATAACACTGAACACTGTCCAATATTTTCAAAGGTAGAGCCATATACTAACCAGAATGGCACAGAGGCGCCTGGCTGGCTCATTCAGTAGTGTGTGACTCTTGATTAAAAAGGGGGTGGCTCTCTGCTGGGTGTCTGACTCTTGATTTCAGCTCAGATCAAGTCCTGCATCAGCGTCTGCACAGAGTGTGGAGCCTGCTTAAGATTCTCTCTCTCTCCCTCTGCCCCTCCCCTGCTTGCACTCACTCTTGGTAGGTAACACCAAAGAATGAATCATAAGCTTTTCAAGGTTATAGGGTGTTGTTTTATTTTTAAATGATTAAAAAAAAGAGAGAGATGAAAACATAACAACATTTTCTAAGCACAGCATAATGAACTGAACTGAGACTAGGAACAATTAATTATGAACTCTACAAGTACCAGTCAGTAGGCCATTAACATCTGTGCTGAAACTTGGTAAATATTCTATATACTCATGAAAATGCTTTTAAGAAATCAATCTTTATATGACTTGTCAACTGATTTTTAAGAAGGCTTAGCTTCTAAAACTGAGATGTAATTCATACCATAAAATACAACCTTTTAAAGTATACAATTCAGGGGCTCCCTGGACAGCTTAATTGGTGGAGCATGCAACTCTTGGTCTCGAGGCTGTGGGTTCAAGCCCCGCATTGGCTGTCGAGATTACTTAAAAATAAAATCTTAAAGGGGGCACCTGGGTGGCTCAGTCGGTTGAGTATCCGACTTCGGCTCAGGTCATGATCTCACAGTCCGTGGGTTCGAGCCCCACTTTGGGCTCTATGCTGGCAGCTCGGAGACTGGAGCCTGCTTCAGATTCTGTGTCTCCTCCTCTCTGCCCCTCCCATGCTCATGCTCTGTTTCTCTCTGTCTCTCAATAATAAATAAATGTTAAAAATTTTTTTTTAATAAAATCTTTTAAAAAACAGTAAAAACAAAACAAAACAAAACAAAACAAAACAAAACAAAACAAAACAAAACAAGGGTGCCTGGGTAGCTCAGTCAGTTAAGCGTCTGACTTCAGCTCAGGTCATGATCTCATAGTTCCTGAATTTAAGCCCCACCTCCGGCTCTGCGCTGACAGTGTGGAGTCTGCTTGGGATTCTCTCTCTGCCTCTCCCCCACTGGCACACTCTGCCTGAAAATAAATAAACTTAAAATAAGGTGTACAATTCAGTGGTATGTATATTCAGAAAGCAGTGCCACTATGTAATTCCAAGAAAGCTTACGTGTAAATTAGAAGTGAAAAAATAAGAAACATGGAAGCAGGTAAATACTGCTTTAATTTACATTCTGAGGGTAGAGAATTTAAGCTAGGAAAGGTGAACACAGAAGAGATGTTCTTGTGCAAGGGGAAAGTTAAAGGAAGAAGCCAATGTATTTTTTTTTAATTTTATATGCACAGAGCCCGACACAGGGCTCGAACTCCAGAACCGCGAGATCACGACCTGAGCCAAAGTTGGACGCTCAACAGATTAAGCCACCCAGGTGCCCCACCAATGTATTTTTATACCCTGTAAACAGTTTGTATGGATGGCCTCTATCTTCTGCCTATTGAAGGTAACTGTATAAATGACTTTTCCTACCTGGACTGAAGCTGGGAGTCAACCAGGCTGCTGCACTATTCAGGCTGATTAATGACCCTTTTATTCTTGCTACTCCAGCAGAAGAAACTCTTCCATGAGTTTCTACTAACCAACCAAAGGCACAGGAAGTGCTATCTCTCATATGACAGGTAACCCCCTCAAATGAGGGTAAGGGTCACAAACCACCCACGCTCTCTAACAGAACCTTCCATTCAGTCTTCAGGGCAGGAAACTTAAAAAAATGAAGGCAGGGCAACCTGGGTGGCTCAGTCAATTGAGTGTCCAACTCTCGATTTCAGCTCAGGTCATGATCCCAGGGTCAAGGAATTGAGCCCCACGTGTCACCATGCTGAGCGTGGAGCCTGGTTAAGATTCTCTCTCTGAGGGCACCTGGGTGGCTCAGTTGATTAAGCATCTGTCTCTTGGTTTCGGCTCAAGTCATGATCTCACGGTTCAAGTTCAAGCCTCAGTTCAAGCCTCACATTGAGCTCTGCACTGACAGCACAGAGTCTGCTTAGGATTCTCTCTCTTCCTCTCTCTCTCTGCCCCTCCCCTGTTCACGCTGTCTCTCAAAATAAATTTAAAAAACTCAAACAAAAAAAAAGAAATCCTCTCTCTCCTCCTCTCACACATTCTCTCTAAGGCAAATCCCAGTTAATTCCAAACAAGACTAAAATTAATTCTAGTTGCACTCACCTCTCCCCACACTTACCTGACCCCTCCAGCATCACACGGGATTCTCCTCTAGGTGTGTTGTCTGCACTTGGCCACAGGGTCTATCGACTACCTCCACAAGACTCATCCAGCCCTAAAAGGTGTCCCTTGGCTTCCTAGGCATTCCTGTTTTTAACGATCTGCCACCTTTGCCTAAGGCTTCTCGGTAAACATCTTCCCCAAATGGGGAACCAAACCTAATTAAGATTCCTGGTTGAAAACAACACCTTCTTCAGTTTCACAAATTGACAAGTAAATGTGATATTTTCCAATTAGCCTATGGTATTTCCTTAAAAACTAAAAATATTTACTTGTCTATTCTATAAATGCCAAAAATAATGTAAAAAAATATTCATTTGCATTTTCCAACTCACTTTTTCTAAATGATGTTAAGCTATTGCGTCTTTAGCTACCCCATTTGAATTACCATAAACTATACATGTTTTGTATCAGTGTCAATTCATTTCATAATGGACTTCTGCCCCTGAAGTGACAGATTGTCTCTGGGTTTTTCTTTTCTTAAAACTTCTATTTTATCAACATGGTCGTAAAAACTCAAACCATTTTAGGGACGCCTGGGTGGCTCAGTCAGTTAAGTGTCCGACTTCAGTTTAGGTTTAGGTTGTGATCTCACAGATCTTGAAATCGAGCCCTGCATCGGGCTTTATGCTGACAGCTCAGAGCCTGGAGCCTGCTTAGATTCTGTGTCTCCCTCTCTCTCCACCCCAGCCCTGCTTGCGCTCTGTCTCTCTCTTGTCTCTCAAAAATGAATAAATGTTGGGGCGCCTGGGTGGCGCAGTCGGTTAAGCGTCCGACTTCAGCCAGGTCACGATCTCGCGGTCCGTGAGTTCGAGCCCCGCGTCGGGCTCTGGGCTGATGGCTCAGAGCCTGGAGCCTGTTTCCGATTCTGTGTCTCCCTCTCTCTCTGCCCCTCCCCCGTTCATGCTCTGTCTCTCTCTGTCCCAAAAATAAATAAACGTTGAAAAAAAAAAAAATGAATAAATGTTAAAAAAAAAAAAAAAAAGAACAAAAACCCTCAAACCATTTCAATTGTGCAAAATGAAAGGATAGGATATGAGCCTGTTACAGAAATTGGACCCATTCATTATATGAATGAACACTGAAAGATTCAAAGCAAGATACTCCTTCTTCCTAACACCACTTCCATCAGCCTTCTATCTTTGCTATACTGATTAATAAAACAGTACTACAATAATTCTATAGGGGTGCCTGGCTGGCTCAGTCAGAAGAGCGTGTGACTCTTGGTCTCAGGGTCATGAATTCGAGCCCCACATTGGGTGTAGAGATTACTTAAATAAATAAATAACAATTTTTAAATAATAATTCTGTAACACTTCAGTGAATTGAAGAATCCACTTCTATGAAGAAATGAAGAATTACTTTCTATGTCTCAAACATAGAAACATTGGGAAACATAATCCAAAAACTATGTCATCTGTTGCTTAAATAATACAAATTCCTTTGGAAAAAGTATCACAGCAAGTTTGTATACCATATAGTATGTAGTAAGTCCATCTAAAAACCAAGAGCAATTCTCTCTATATTCATAGGTTACAGAAACACTTTGAGAATGAGAACATCTACAACCATTCCAAATTCTCTGGAGGAGATATGCTACATAAACAGAAAGTACAACTAAGGTCATAAAACAGCATCAACCCTACTCTAGCTCCCACCCCAGCTCAGTACAGCAGAACTGGCATGATGCAGACAAGGCAAGTGTTTGCCATAGGCTCCAAAAGCACAAAAGCATTAGTCTTTTTGACTTAAAGAAAGTGTACCTGCTTACTAAGTCTCTTTTAAATAGTGCCAAAAAGTTCTAGAATAAAGAATATAAACATAGTCAATCTAATGCAGTGGTTCTCACAATTCAGGGCACATCAAAATCAAGTGGAACACCTGTTAAAGCAGAGATAGCTGGGCCTCACCCCCAGTTTATCATCTGGCAGGTCTAAAGTGAGGCCTGAGAATTTGTATTTCAACAAGGTCTGAAGTAGTGCTGACACTGCTGGTCCAGCACCCACTCGGAGAACCACTGCTCTATTGTTCACAGAAGCTGTTCGCTGTAGTCTTTATCTTGCAAGATTTCTAATCATTTAACGATAAAATATATCAGTTGCATGTCAGTTTTTAAAATTTTTTAACGTTTTATTTTTGAGAGAGACAGAATATGAGTGAGGGAGGGGTAGAGAGAGAGGAAGACACAGAATCCAAAGCAGGCTCCAGGCTCTGAGCTGTCAGCACAGAGCCTGACAGGGGGCTCAAAATCTCGAACTGTGAGATCATGACCTGAGCCGAAGGATGCTTAATTGACTAAGCCACCCAAGGCACCCCAGTTGCATATCAGTTTTTCAACTTTTTACTGAAAATAATTTCCAAGTTACAAAAAAGTTGCAAGAATAATAGCACAAACACATGCATACACCTGTTACCCAAACTCAGCTACTGACATAGCCTGTTGTGTCTATTTTATCATTATCCTCTTCCTCCCTTCTCCATATGCATCAAATATTTTTCCCTAAACCACATGAGAGAAAAAAGTATACACCATGGTCCTTCACTCCTAAAAACTTCAGCGAGTTATTTCTTAATAAGGATATTCTCTTATTACTCTTATTTAAATTCTCTTAGATACAGTAGTTAACCAATTTCGGTGAATTTAACATTGATACACTACCACAACCTATATACAGAACAGTTCCATTGTGCCCCAAAATTGCCATGTTTCTACTTTCCAAATCCTCCCCCAACACCCTGGCAACCACGATTTTCTATTCCTATCATTTTGCTTTTTCCAGAATGTCACAGAAATGGAATCATATTGTATACAGTCTTTTTAAAAATTAGATCAAATACATATAACATAATATTTACCATTTAACCATTTTAAAGTATGCGATTCAGTGGTATTAAGTACATTCACGTTATATAACCATCCCCACTATCTATTTCCGGAACATTTTTATCACCCCAAAAGGAAACCTTATACCCATTAAGCAGTCACTCTCCATTTCCCCTCCTCCAGCCCTTGGTAACAACTAAATTACCCACTCTGCTTTCTTTTTCTACAGATATGTCTATTTTGGATATTTTATATAAATGGGATCATATCAGGGGTGCCTGGGTGGCTCAGTCGGTTAAGCCTCCGGCTCTTGATTTAGACTCAGGCCATGATCTCACGGTTTGTGGGATTGAGCCCCACATCATGTTCTGCACTGACAGTGCCAAGCTTGCTTGGCATTCTCTCTCTCCCTCTCTCTGGCCCTTCCCCGCTCCTGTGTGCTCTCTCTCAAAATAAATAAACACTTTAAAAAACGGGATCATGTGAGAGTATGTGCTCTTTTGTGCCCAGCTTCTTTCACTCAGCACAATATTTTCAAGATTCATCCAAGTTATAGCATGTATCAGTATTTCATTCCTTTTTATGCAGCATGTAGCCTTTTGAATCTGATTTCTTTTACTTAGTATAATACCTGAAATTCATCCATTTTTAATGTTGAATAGTATTCCATTGTATGTACATACCAAAGTTTATTCATCCAGTCACCAAAACACATGTCACTCCTGATACTTTTTCCAGGAGTGTAATGTTACTCAAAGTAATTTACAACTAATGGGGTTATAACATATTTACAAATGGCAAAAAACCTCAGATATACACAACATTATGTAGGTTCACAATTCTTATCTGCAATTCTAAAAGCCCAAAATCTCTTAAATATCAAGGTTTTTGGTAAATTTTCAGGTCATGTGAAGTCATTTGGAAACAAATCCTGACCAGAACTATACTGAGTCCTTTACTGTCTTTAGTCAGTCCCCTTAGTGAGAATATTAATATATTTTGAAGTATTACTATGTTTGATATACATCCCACTGGGGGATAGAATTCATATATGATCTACGTACCACATTATCTTTCTATATTCAGAAAAAGTTATAATTTCGACTTTTGATCCCACAGATTTTGGATAAAACTTGTAGCCCTGTACTTACACAGCTCTAAATGAAACAAAAATTAAATTGATAATTACTAAAGTCAGCGAGCAGCCATTAATCTTTTTTTCTGTTACAGACTGCCCCCCCCCCCGCCCCATTACACCAGTGAAAAGGACGAACTCTACCCTACAGTCCCCTTATGAGCAATGTCCATCCCACAAGATCATTGCAGGTTATCACACAACCTAAAAAAACTAACTGCCATTCATAAAAGTCACCTTTTCTGCTGAAATACACATACAGTCTTTTAACAAGCAACTGTTAAAGTTCTTAAAACATCTGATTGCTCCAAGGCATATTCTTCAGCAGATATAAGACTGCATTGCTATGGAACCTAAATGACCCTTTACTGTTGATCATCTGAGAGGAGATCATAGCTGCTCTCTGTATACTTCACAGATATTCACTCATTCCATGCATACTGAGAACGCATCAGTGCCAGACACAGTGGCAAGTGTAACAGGAGGGAACAAGACAGACAAGGCTCCTGCTGTCATGGAACTTTCTAGTGGGAGGAATAAGACACACAAAACCACTGGAAAATAAAAGTGATAGATCCTATGACAACAAACCAGGATATGATGAAAATAACTAAGGAGTGATTTTGGAGTAGATAGTGAGGCAAGCCCCTGAGAGGTGAAACTGAAGCCATGAACTAAATCCCAGAAGACAAGTGAGGATCAGAGGGGAGAACAGTGCAAGGGCCCTGACAGAGAAAGAAGTCTGTATTTGGTCAAGTCTGTATTTGGTCAAGTCTAGAGAAAGGCTCAGTGTGGCTAGAGCATAATAAGAAAGGTGGAGAGCAGTACGGGATGAGGTCAAACAGCTAAGGGCCAGCTCATGCAGGATTCTGTAAGTCAGAACAAGGAGTTGCAAATTTCTTGCAAGTGAGATGGAAAACCTTTAGACGATTTCTGGCATGGTAATAACATGATCTGACAGGTATTTTCAAAATTTCATTCTCTTGCCATGAAGAAATGGATAACATGGGACTAGTAATCCAATTATCTCATTTTAAAAAAAGAACCATGTATCTACTTTTAATACATCATTACTTCATATAATAAAATGCCAAGAAAAGAGTGTATTTCCTGAAAGGTGATTTTTTTTTAACCACTGTCTTAAATTATTTTACATGAGTATTAATTAATGTCTTACATCTGCCAATTATTATTCTAACAGCTACTACAGTAAGCAAATTTAAGAACTTCTATGGACCTTATACATTAATATAAGCATTACTCTGCTAATAAATCTGACAATATATAAATTCAGTCAGTACTAAAGAAATGAAGAGTTTAAATTGCTATTTAAACATCAAGACATCTCCTTTCCAAATATACCAATGCTTAACGAAAACACAATTAAGGAAACAAGACCAAAGCTGAGGTTACTGCTGTCAGTTGAAGAATAACTGCAGCCTATAAATTCTTTTAGTTCCTAAAGATAATAGTGAATGAATAAAGTGTGTATGAGACATGCGCACGTGCGCACACACAAAGACGTGAATGTGTGAATGTGTAAGAACATTAACTACTCTTCTGTTTCCACAAATTCAGAATTGATGCTTTTAAAACAAAAAAATAATTAGCTTTCTAAAAAATAATGTTTCTGAGTTTATTCTCAATTTACAGACCAACTATTTCTAGACATGACACAAATATCAAATTATTTCAAGCACAAAAATTTATTTTTATGGATAGTTTCCCTCTGCGGAACCAAACTGAAAAAGCAGCTACCTAGTTAACATGAAAAATTTATTCCATGTAAATTGTTTAGAAGTAAACTATATCCTCAAAACACAGCATACTCTTTCTTGAAGAGTTCTTAAATTTGGATTACTAAAATTCTGTAAATAGATTAATGGTCTACTTTCTTCAATTGAAAATTCTGCAAAAGACATCACTTAAAGATTACTTTCATATTTAAATCATTTCATATTATGTAACCTAAAAATATCAGTCGATACCTTGAATGCCTAACATTTCACTTCCACTTTTTCTGTAATGTATTAAGATTTGAAGGAACTGACCAAACTTGGCACTCTAAGACACTAGGAGGATATTATGAAAAGTTTAATCTGCAGTTCAGACCACAGAGCAGAGGTCAAAGAGAAAGCTCTTCTGGATCTATCCATGAATTTCAACAAAACAGCTGTTGCAGGACTTCATTCTCAGAGCAAGACTGAAAATTCAAGAAACCACTAATTTGTACAATTTCTCTGGAAAGTTGTAAATGTCACACTGAAGCAATGAAATATAAATTTTTAAATACAGTAAGTTTATTAAATCCTATGGGCTCATACATAAAAACACCACCACCATGAAGAACATAAATTGCAAGTTTAATGATTATATAAAATATATTCAGGGGTAAATGCTACAACACTCACTTTAGATCTCATAGGCACCCAGAAGAACTGGAACAATGCATCCTCATCGCCCATGTGTGGACAAACAGCCACAATGAACCACAGCTAAGACTAAAGCTGGCTGTTATTTGAAGACATCAACAGGAGGCTTCTGGAAATCTTAACTGTGGTTTCTTAAAAAAATTTTGAGTAGCACATGATGCAGAGATCTGACAAATACCCTTCCTAACCCAAGGCCACATGCATGTCCAGAAACTCACCTGTGTTATACTCCTTCAACTGCAAGTCCTTTACAGGCGTGCCATCAGAAGTCCGAAAGGCATTAAGAATCTGCAAGAATAAAGTGTTTACACTAATGACACAAATCATTATCTAACACTGAATATTTAACTTTCCCTTTTTGTTTTTATTCTATATAACTTAAAGCAATCATTACTTTATAAAGGCAAAATTAACCCATGCATACTCTAGGCACTCAAAACTGTTAATGAGTAGAACATAATTATTAAAAAATTCCTGGGGCGCCTGGGTGGCTCAGTCGGTTGGGCGGCCGACTTCAGCTCAGGTCATGATCTCGCGGTCCGTGAGTTCGAGCCCCGCGTCGGGCTCTGGGCTGATGGCTCAGAGCCTGGAGCCTGCTTCCGATTCTGTGTCTCCCTCTCTCTCTGCCCCTCCCCCGTTCATGCTCTGTCTCTCTCTGTCTCAAAAATAAATAAACGTTAAAAAAAAAAAATTAAAAAAAAAAAATTCGTAAGTATGTAAAAAAGGCAGAAAGAGCATAACTGTCAAGAACTTGAGCTTTGAAATCAGACTGCCTACATTTCAATCCTCTCCTGCTCTCTTGCTGTGTAACTTTTCAGTGCCAAGTTTCTCATCTGTTAAAGAGAAGATGATGCCCTGGGCTCAAGTCAGTAGAGGGCCATGGCACTTAACTCCCTCACACCTAGTCAGTTCTTTTCCTCATCTTCAAATGGATTGTTCTCTCCCAGCAGTCAGGCTTGGCTCAAATGTCATTTTCTTAGTGATGCCTTCCCCAAATACCCGATCGAAAACAGCCCCTACCCCAGTTACACTCTACACCTTTATTTATCTTCAGAGCATTTATCACTACCTGAAATTATGGGGTTTTGTTTACTTTTTTATTATCCATGGAGGCAGTGACTTTACAATATCCACTGCTATATTATTCAGTGCCCAGCATATGCTTAATATTTGGAGGGAATGAATAAAGAGTACCTATTCATAAGGTAGTGTGATAATTAAAGAACTAATGCGTGTAGACGTCACGTGATGCCTGGCACAGAGTAAGCAGTTTGCTCTTCTTATTGTAATATCCTGACCAGATTTCCCTGTAAGTTCAGCTATAATTTAGTCAGCCAGTCCTTTAACAATGACGAGTTAGGCAGCTCCCAGTTCTTACTATTGTAAATAAACTGCCTCTTTATGTATGCAATCCAATCCTCCCTCTTAGATTATGCCCTAAAGGATGATTATCAGGTCCGAGGACAGCAATTATTTGTCAAAATTTTTTGTTTGTTTGTTTTTAACAAACGCCACCTCAGTGAGTGAATGTATAACTGCTGAAACCTACATAAGTTCTATGGATTGTACCAAAGCCAATTTCCTGGTTTAGCTATTGTCCTGTAGTAATACAAGACGTTAACCCTGCAGGAAGGACACCCAAAACTTCCATGTACATTTCTTTGCACCTTCCTGTGAATCTATTAACTTTTCAAAATACAAAGTCAAAAAACATTTTTTTAATTGACAGAAAAAAAAAAGGAAAAAGAAGAAAGAGGCTTACCTCTTCTTTTGTGGCATTTTCAGGCACCCCGCTTAATCGAATAAGCTTGCTTGGTTTCTCCTCACTTGGGCCAGTCCTATAATCTTGATCCTTGAATCCACAATAAAAGATTATTTCAGAAATGAGTATATGTTAGTATGCAAATGAAAGTGAAGGTAAAATACAGGTTCTTAGGAGCAAAATCAAAATGACTTTCATCATATAAGGTATGAAAAACTGTAATTTTCTCTATTTTTTTGAGTTCCAAAATTTAATTTCAAACCATTAGTATATAAGTGTGCTAAAACCAAGGCTCACTGAAGAGTCTTGAATATAAAGCAGAGCATTAAGAGAAACAACACTGAACAGGACTTATAATTAAGGAAAACAACATATTCTCAAAAATATAATTTTCTTTTCCTGAATGAGAAAATAGAAAAAATTCTTAAACCAGATGCCATTTGTCAAAGATGTCAACTATAAACAAATTTCAGAACAAGACCAAAAGGTGTCATCTGACCATACAACTTAACAGTACAATTCAGAGAAATACGCATTTTCCATATTCACAAAAGCCTTAACTCCGATGTCTTTTACTCTTGAAAATATCATGAACGATAAATTATATAGTCAATCAGCTCTAACATTCTCAAAATCCATTTGGTTAGCATGTCTTAGGATTACTGTCCAAAATAACAGTAACCTGAGTAGAGATGAGTAAAGTCTATTTCAAAGATAATATTTGCATTAACCAACTGCAAACATAACTCTCTTCTCTTAGATTATATACGTTAAATTATATATTATATATATTGAAATCCAACAATTAAGTTAATTAAGTTAACTGTAAGAATATACCTGCAATATTACCATCACTTCCTTATGACTAGGAAGACTCCTAGGTATTCTGTATATCCTAAATGAGTTTAAACAGAAAAATGGACCCTACGGTGCCTAGGTGGCTCAGTCGGTTGACTGTCCGACTCTTGGTTTTGGCTCAAGTCATGACCTCCAGGTTTGTGGCTTCAAGCCCTGCGTAGGGTTCTGGGCTGATGACACGGAGCCTGCTTGGGATTCTCTCTCTCTATCCCTCTCTATGCCCCTCCTCTGCTTGCTTGCACAGATGAGCTCTCTCTTTCAAAATAAATAAATAAACTTAAAAAAAAAAAAAAGATAGAAAATGTTCCCTAAATAGCCACAAGGCCTGACTAGCAAGAATTTAGAGAACCAACTCCCAAAGACATACTTTCTAACTAAATTATCCCAATGCATTTCAATCAACACCATAAAGCAAAATAAGAGATACATGAGCTGCTCTAGAGATGTACATTCCATTCTTGAATATACATTTTGGGTTTATTTTTTTTAAGGATTTTATTTTTTTTATTTTTAAAATTTTTTTTTTTTTTCAACGTTTATTTATTTTTGGGACAGAGAGAGACAGAGCATGAATGGGGGAGGGGCGGAGAGAGAGGGAGACACAGAATCGGAAACAGGCTCCAGGCTCTGAGCCATCAGCCCAGAGCCCGACGCGGGGCTCGAACTCACTGACCGCGAGATCGTGACCTGGCTGAAGTCGGACGCTTAACCGACTGCGCCACCCAGGCGCCCCTTAAGGATTTTATTTTTAAATAATCTCTACATCCAACCTGGGGCTCTAATTTACAACCCTGAGATCAAGATTCACATGCTCTACTGACTGAGCAAGCCAGGAGCCCCCAGGACCAAGGATCCTGGACTCTACACTTCATCCAGCAGAAAAGCAATCTACTCCATTAACATACCTGAAGGTCCCGTTGGGCATCTCGGGAAGTTTTGCCCTCTGGAAAAGACTTGCTCTGGCCATAGCCAAATATTTGGCTTCCTGGCAGCCTGTGATCCACATCACGGTACTCGATGCTTCTGTAATCAGTGTCTTCCCGGCCAAGAAAGTCCAGACCACCTTCTTCTTTAAACACACCAGCATCTGAACTCTGTTGCTCACCTCCAGAAAGCTGTGACTTGTCTTGGTCTTGAAGTGGACTTTCGCTGTTCTGAAAGTCCGATGAAGACTCATGTTCAAAGGCTACATCTTGTTTTTCTCCTTCTCTTGTTTCTGAATGTTCAAATTCTCCTTTCTGAATGCCAAAAGCAGGCCTTTCTGTTGTATGGTCATGTGTGGATTCTTCTCTCTTGTTCACGTTCATACCAGAATGTTCTCTATCTTGTGTAGAGGGTTGTATGTAATCCAAAATATTTGAATCCACAGAGGGCATCTCCCTATCTTTAAACTCCATACAAGGTCCCACCTCTCTGCTCCTAAAATCCTGATCAGTCCTGGACCGGTGTCTACCTCTGAAATCTGAATGTGGCGTATCCCTGTCCCTAAAGTCTAGATCACTAGTACCTGAACCTCGGCCTCTAAAGTCCACCTGTGTTCCGTCTTTGTCCCTGAAGTCCAAATCAGATACATCTCTATTCCTAAAATCAGAACGGGACTGATCTCTGGCCCTGAAATCCAAATCCGACAAATCTCTTCCCCTAAAATCTGCATGGGATCCATCCCGGCCTCTAAAATCTAAATCATAAGTGCCCCGGCCCCTGAAGTCAGATGAAGGAGCATCCCTACCTCTGAAGTCAACAGTGTGAGCATCCCTGTCTCTGAAGTTCATGTGAGATGTCTCCCTACCTCTATAATCCATAGAAGTACCATCTCCACCCCTGTAGTCCATAGGTGGTCCTTCTCTATCCCGAAAATCCCCAGAATGTATGTCCCTACCCCTGAAGTCCAACTGTGATGAATCTCTGTTCTGGAAATCAGAAGATGAAAAATCTCCCCCCCTGAAATCATGTCCAGGTCCCTCCCCTCCTCGATAGTCACCATGCGGTCCGTCTCTAGCGCCATAGCTGAAAGAATGCTCCTCTACATTTGCAAAGGGAGGCCCCGAATGCCCCTGGAAATCAAAGGGAAGTGAATCTCTGCCAGGAAAGTTGCCAGAGTGTCTCTCTTGAGCATGACTCTTAAGGGGAGGAGGAGGATAATCCCTGTTCCACCCGGGAGCAAACCTTTCTTCTTGGCTCCCACTGTAGAAACAAAGACAGTGTTATTCATATTGTCCAGAGAGTTTGAAATCTACACACCAGCATATTCTTCTCTAATCACAGCACATTCTTCTGCAAACATTTTTTTTTTTTTTTTGGCAGAGTTCTGTAACAAGGTCCTAGATCTGCAGAAAACAGCAATGTTTTGCTATTTTAAGACGAAGTGGCGGAGTAAACTTTTATGCTCCCATTTCAGAACACGAGGAAAGTCAACACAAGGTTTTCAACATGACTGCTGCAGAAAAAGCTTTCACCCAGTCCTGCAACAGGGAAAATCCGCAACACCAGATAAGCTAGCAATGGTGACACACTACAAAAATTTCCATTTCCTACAGCCAGGGAACTTAGAATTCCAAGATCAACATGATGATTCCTATACATCAAATAAATCAATGCACCATAAATGTATGACAGTAAATTTTAGGCAGTGTCTTTCTCATTTCAGCATACAGGGATAACATTCCAAAATATTTGATTACAGCTACAGCATGGACACTACCTAGATCAGAATGAATGCAGGTCCAAAATGAAAGAACACTGGCTGTATATCACCAGCAGGAGAACACAAGTGTATACCAGCTGAGCATCAGCCCTGGCTGTATCTAAGATCCAGTTCTACAGTGGCTCCACCTAGAAGCGCTCTCACCTGGATATTAATACTATCCAAGAGTATCACAAAAGGCAGCATGAAATCATGCCACGAAGCGTTCGTACATCAACCTAGCCAAGCAACAGCATCCAGAAGCTTAATGTTGAAAGGGACTTAGAGCATTAGGCCTTCAAGTATTATCTCCAAGTCCCAAAAGCTGATATTCCAGAATCTAATGCCTCATGCTATTTTTTAATAGTAATAAAATATATTTTAAAAATAAGCAAAGTAAATATTAAATTCACATTCTCAGTTTACAAAACTCAAGAGAGAAATGAGAACTGCTCTAGTCTTTCATTCTACCCAAATCTTCCCTAACCTTCAGACCATTTTACATGCTTTGGCTTTGGTAAAAGGGAATTTAAATCTGCAATTAGATACCTAGATCCTAAGCTTGAGGGGAAGGAGAGAGCATGAAAAAGGAAAACATGAAATGATCTGAAGGGTTATCTGCTATTTTGCAGTAAAACAAAAGTATTATATTAGGAAATCAAGTCCAAATCAGTTATCTTCTTCCAGAATATATAGGTTCTATTATATGACCCTTCTGAGCACAGACTACACCACCAGAGAAAGACTTGAAGGACACTCAGTTCAGGAGAAACAGTTACAAGGCCAAATCCTTTCTTAAAATAATAGGACTTCAACAACAGTAACCTGAACATTAGAATGATGTATATTTAATGGATTTCCAGAACATGATGATTTCTATTAGCTCCCATTAATATTAATTATGTCTATGTGGTTCATCATAAGAGGAGCAAGTTTAAATGTTCTTCATAATACAGTATTGCACTAAAACTGATGCATTACCACTAACTCTAGTGTTTTATTTAAAATCATCAAATCCCAATAATTAGCTTACAGTAAGCCTCAGTAGACACTTATGGGTGCTGAGGCATCTAAATCTACATGTTTTCTGACCAGAATGCATCTAACACTGTCTTTGAATACTGCCCTAAGATTATCTTACTCTCTTAAATTGGGAAGATCAAATTCATCTAGAGTAACCTACCCCTACCGTACTTTAGGGTTCTTAGAACTGTATTTTATGCAAGATACAGTTCTATTAAAGTAAAATAGCAACTACAAAAGCCATTTTCAACCAAATAAGATAAAACGTAAGAAGTTAAAATGAAATAATCATTTTCCTACAAGATATCTTTTTTAAAATCCAGAGCATAAGTCTTCCAAAAACTTATGCTATATAAACTATGTCTCCCTTTTAGTCAAAGATCTTAAAAATAGCATGTAATAACTTATTTAAAATGAAGGTGGGGAAATATGACAATCAATTTCATATTTAAAAAAAAAGGAACTAGTAAAACTGATCTCTGGTTACAGAAGGAAAAATAATGAAGGTGGGGAAATAGAATTTTAAATAATAAATTGGTGAAAAGAAAAATGTTCTGAAAACTTTTTTTTTTTTAAGTTATGCAATAGAGCTAAGGTTACCCAACATTTCTTGAGGCTTATCTAAACAATCTAAATTAGGTTAATTTGTATAAGAAACAGCCTTATTTACAAAACAGTCATCCATAAATATAGGTAGAAAAGGATAAATTACAATCTAAATATTTAAAAATGTTCAAGTATTAGCCCACTGATCTAGATTAGGGATTGGTGAAGTTTCCACAAAGAGCCAAACAGTATTGATATTAGGCTTTGCAGTCTTGATCACAACTATTCAACTTTGCCATTGTGGCATGGAAGCAATCATAGACAATTTAGAAACAAATGGCTGTGTTCCAATAAAACAAAAGTGAGCTGCAGGCTATAATTTACTGACCACTGACACACACCTTAAATTTTAAAAGGAAAAACATACCCAGCATCACCACCATTGCTTTAATTTAAAGACCGCTGAGCAGAAAGACCCCTATCATTTAGTATGTATGAAACACTAGCTTTACTAAATATCATATGGATTTAAGAAACCCTGTTCTCAAACTAAATTTTTCATTGGAATCCCAAGCTTCAGAATAGTGAGAACACTTTTTGAATTTGCATGATACATTTTGCAGATTGCCAATCCAAAAGAAAATTTACTAGTAACAGAAGTTTCAAGGGAACATCAATATTTTTTAATGTGTAATTTTAAAGGTTGGATTTCTTTGCCATACACAAAGTAAAACCACAAAAATCACATTCCTTTGGCACCTTATCGTCAGCACAATGCAAAGGTTTTAAAAATACAATCATGAGTATTTATTATATTGGCTATAAAAAAATTAACTCCCTGCAAATCTAAAATATAATCTACTACTAACTGAATGGTACTACTTTCTCAACTTCTCTTTGTACCCAGTAATCCCTAAAATTGAAATGTACCTCAGAAAATTGCATTAAGTAATTTTTTTTTTCCTGATAACTATTTTGGTAACTGAAACACAATGTGCTGTGGGCAAAACATAGCTCTGGATTCTAGACATAAATTAGTGAAATTAATAAAATGTTTATGTACATATATAAATGTTTATGTACGTTTTTGCTAGCTTTCCTTTTTAGCCACATTATGTATTACTTTATTAAAAGAAACAGAAAAATAATGATCAGGGGATAATTTTTTAATATTTAAAAAAAATGCTAAGGGGCACGTGGGTGGCTCATCCAATTAAGCATCTGACTTCGACTCAAGTCACAATCTCACAGTTCATGGGTTCAAGCCCCAAGTTGGGCTCTGTGCTGACAGCTCAGAACCTAGAGCCTGCTTTGGATTCTGTGTCTCCCTCTGTCTCTGCCTCTCCCCTGCCTATACTCACTCTTTCTCTCAAAAATAAATAAACATTAAAAAAAAAAAAGAAAAAGGCACTAAAACACAAAACACTTGGTAAAATTGGTATTTAACCTCACAGTCACTTTGGAAAGGACCAGAAATTTTTTTTAAGTTTATTTATTTATTTATTTATTTATTTATTCATTCATTCATTCATTCATTCATTCAGAGAGAAAGAGAGAGACAGAGAGAGACAGAGAGAGACAGCATGAGCAGAGGACGGACAGAGAGAGAATCCTAGGTAGGCTCTGTTCTGTCAGCAAGGAGGCATGAACTCACAGCCCTGAGATCATGACCTGAGCTGCTCTGGCTTTTTAAAAATAACAGAAACTATTTAAAAAATTTCTAGGGGTTCCTGGGTGGCTGAGTCAGTTAAATGTCTGACTCTTGGTTTCAGCTCAGGTCATGATCTCATGGTTGTGAGATGAAGCCCCGAGTCAGGCTCTGCACTGGGCATGAATGAAGCCTGACTGAGATCTCTCTCTTCTGCTCGCTCGTGTGTGTGTGTGCGCACGTGCTCTAAATAAATATACAAACAAGAGCTGTTTTTGTACAAAGAAAATATTCCCCTTTATGGCAGACCAAAAAATGTCATCATTACAAAATTTCAATGTTCAAATTTCAAGACTTACCGAAAAGGTCCTGTTCTGTTAGCAGATCGAGAATCCCCCCACATCTCTATGTCAAGAGGGCCCAGTAAATAGATCCTTTTGCTACCAAACTGTGTGGTTATAGTAGTACCTGTATATAACAAACCACAAAAAACAAACACATTAGAACATGAAGTAAAGGCTAAACTAATTTCTGCCACCCTGGCTTATCAGGAACAACAGCAGGGATATTTTTAGAAGTCACTTTTAAACATTTACTTATTACTTTATAACAAGAGAAATACATTAAAAAAATTTTTTTAGAGCAAGAGAGAGAACGCACAAGAGTAGGGAAGAGAAAGAAGCAAAGAGAGAGAGAGAGAGAGAGAGAGAGAGAGGGAGAGAGAGAGAGAGAGAGAAAGAATCTCAAGCAGGCTCCACACTCAGTGCATAGCCCAATGCAGGGCTCAATCTCATGACCCTGGAATCATGACCTGAGCCAAAATCAAGAGGCAGACACTCAACCAGACTAAACCACTAAGTGCCCCAAGAAATTCACTTTTAAATATGTGTACCCTGGGGCATCACAAATTTCTCAATGTACTAAGAATGCTTTACACTTACTAAATACTTACTAATTTTTCCAGCATCCATTCACCTTCCTTTTTGGAAACAGCATCTCAACATTGACACCATTCTCAGTCTGTGGTTGATCCCACACAATCCAGCCTGGCCAATTAGAACAGTCTACCGCCCTCATCACAGTGATTGCTCAAAAAATGTCCATGTACTGGGGGTCCGGGTGGCTCAGTCGGTTAAGCGTCAGATTCTTGATTTTGGCTCAGGTCATGATCTCACAGTTGTGAGATCAGCCCCAAGTCAGGGCTCCACACTAGGCATGGAGCCTGCTCCCTCTCCCTATGCTCCTCCCCTGCTCCTGCTTTCAAGCTAGCTTGCAAGCTTGCTCTCTCTCAAAAAAAAAAAGGGGGCGGGGGCATGTACTAAGATGTACCACTATGGTATAAACATTATTTTGAATTAAAAGAAATCAAAACCTAGCAGGAAAAACTTTTTATATCCTTCTTAACTGCCTGATTGTACAGGAAGAGAGCAATTAAGAGAGATTCCTCTTTACCAAAAAACTTATCTGCATAATAAGGCAAACTTTGTTTCTCTTCTCACCTTTCTGCTAATGGTCTTCCTCCCCTTTGTACCTTAAGACCACTACCCTTCTCCTTATTCAGTATGTCTTACAAACCTCTTGTTGTCATACTGCTTTGAGAATTTCATGTCTGTATGGATTCCTCATATGTATGACACTAAATTTAATTTTCTCCTGTTAAAAAATAAAAAAAAAAAAATTAAAATGGGCATGTAACCCAAGGCAAGCTTAGAAGCCATCTCCAGGATTTTTGCTGCAGCTACTAAAAAAGATTAAGGGACACCTGGGTGGCTGATTCAGTTAAGGCTCCAACTCTTGATCTCTGCTCAGGTCACTGACCTCGCAGTTCCTGAGTTCAAGCCCCACATTGGACTCTGTGCCAACAGCACAGAGCCTGCTAGGAATTCTCTCTCCCTCTCTCTGCCCCGCACACATGTGTGTATGCGCTCTCTCTCTCAAATAAACGTCAAATAAATAAATAAATACATACATACATACGATGCAAACTTTCATTACATTGGATTTAGCAATGGCTTTTTAAAATGACACCAAAAGCACAAGGAAAAAATTAAAAATAAAGTGGACTTCATCAAAATCCAAACTTTTACACAAAGTACACTATCAAGAGTGAAAAAACAATCCACATTTCAACAAAATGGCAGATGAGGAAGTTCCAAACCCTCATTCTTCCACAGAAACATCAAAAAACAGCAGCAAATGGCTGAACCAGCTGTGATGGAGCTTAGAAAACAGCCAAAGGTGTACAACAACCAAGAGACTGTTCAATCAAGAAAAATCTCTTCAAAATAATAGGCAACTTTTGTGGTGTTTTTACTCATCCCTATCCCACTCACCCTTGCATGGCAGTGGTTCTGGTCTTGAAAAAGTGGCAGCCCAGGGACACCTGGGAGACTCAGTCGGTTGAGCATCCGACTCTTGATTTCACCTCAGGTCATGATCTCAGCATTTTTGAGCTCCATGTCGGGCTCTGCGCTGAAAACTCAGAGCCTGCTTGGGATTCTCTCTTCCTCTCTCTCTGCCCCTCCCCCGTGCACGCTCCCTCACTCGGACCCTCTCCCTCCCTCCCTCCCTCTCTCTCTCTCAAAATAAATAAATAAACATTAAAAAAAGAAGAAGAAGAAGAAAAAGTGGCAGCCCAGTTCCCTCCCTCAAATCAGAGGGAAACCTGATTTGCAAATTACTGAGTATATCTGTTCTAATCTATTTGGAAGATACCTGGTATTAGCAAGCACTGCTAATAAAAGCTGCAAAGCCTACTCAAAGATAATGAGGAAGTTGGGGTGAAAACACTTTGAGAAATTACAACATTTCAAAGCAACAGGTATGTGGGAAAATTTAGAAAACTACACACACACCCAGGCAACACACATGATGAGACAAGACCTGAAAAGACCTTTAACCTTTCACCTCAGACTGATCCCAATGCCCAGAGGAAGGCTACTAAATGTTGAAGGAGTGCCCCAGCACAGAGCCACTCTGCAAAAACACAGGTGGTTATACATTTTTCTGCTTTTCTCTTTTTTTGTTTTTGTTAGTGTGTTTTTTGTTTTTCATTTGTTTGAGCTTCTGGCATACACAGAAATCTTGGTCTAAATATTAGATGAACATGAGCTAAAGGAACACAGACATCAGTGATCACATAGTGAGGACAAGGAATAGTCTTGGCAAAATAGTTTAGAAAAAGCCTCAAAACAGACTACCACAGCCTTCAACAATCAAAAAAAAAAAAAAAAAAAAAAAAAAAAATCCGTAAACCCCAACAAAAGGGGAGAATGTGATTTTCAGAGCTATCAAATTATGATGCCCAATTTTCACTAACAAAGAAAAAAATCACAAGACAAAGAAATAAGAAAATATGGCCCATTCAAAGAAACAAAATAAATCAACAGAAACTATCTCTTAATAAACCTAGACATCAGATTTACTAGACAAAGACTTTATGACAACTATGTTAATTATGCTTAAAGAACTAAAGGAAACCAGGAAAACCATGTATAAACAAAATGAGAATATTTATGAAGAGACAGAAATTTATACAGTGGAATAAAAAAATAAATTAAAAACCCTGGAGCTGTAATTACAACAAGTGCAATGAAAAGTTCACTAGAAGGGTTCAAGAGATTTGAGCAGGCAGAAAAATTAGCGAATTTGAAGACCAGCCGGTTGAAATTATAAAGTCTGAAGAACAGAAAGAAAAAATAATGAACAAAGGTGAACAAAACCCAGGGGGCCTGGAAATAACATCAAATGGACAATGATTATGGGAGTCTCAGGAGAAGAGAGAGAAAGGGCAGAAAGATTATTTGAAGAATGGTCAAAAAACAAAAAAACAAAAACCAATAATTCACCGAATGTTATGAAAGATATGAATATATAAATCCAGGAAGCTAAATGAAGTACAAGTAGGATAAACTCACATTAAGACACAATATGATCATGGGGCGCCTGGGTGGCGCAGTTGGTTAAACGTCCGACTTCAGCCAGGTCACGATCTTGCGGTCTGTGAGTTCGAGCCCTGCGTTGGGCTCTGGGCTGATGGCTCAGAGCCTGGAGCCTGTTTCCGATTCTGTGTCTCCCTCTCTCTCTGCCCCTCCCCCGTTCATACTCTGTCTCTCTCTGTCCCAAAAATAAATAAACGTTGAAAAAAAAAAAATTAAAAAAAAAAAAAAAAAAAAGACACAATATGATCAAACTGTCAAAAGACAAAGAATTTTGGGGGCACCTGGGTGGCTCAGTCAGTTAAGCTTCCAACCTCAACTCAGGTCATGATCTGTTTGTGAGTTCGAGCCCTGCATCAGGCTCTGTGCTAACAGCTTAGAGCCGGGAGCCTGCTTCAGATTCTCTCTCTCTCTCTCTCTCTCTCTCTCTGCCCCTCCCCAGCTTGCTCTCTCTCTCTCTCAAAAAATAAAGAAAAAAAACAATAAAAATAAATTTAAAAATAATTTTAAAAAGACAAAGAATTTTCAACGCAGCAAAAGTGACAAGACCCTCAATAAGATTATCAGCCAAAAAAAAAAAAAAAAAAAAAAGATTATCAGCTAATTCCTCATTAGAAACCTTAGAGACCACAGAGCAGTAGACAATTTATTAAAATACTAAGGGTATAAGTGAAGAATCAGTAAATTCTACTTCTGAAACCAGTATTACACTATACGTTAACTAGAATTTAAATAAAACTTGAAAAAAATATTTAAGTAAGTAAAATACTAAGGAAACATAAACTGTCAAGAATTTTTTTTTTCATTTTTAGAGAGAGAGTGCATGCGCACAAGTGGGGGAGAGGGATAGCGAGCGAGAGAGAGGAAGCGAGAGAATCTTAAGCAGGCTCCACCCATGACCCTGGGATCATGACCTGAGCTGAAATCAAGAGTTGGACACTCAACCAAGACACTCAGTCACTCTGTCAATCAAGAATTCTATATTTGAGAAAATTGTCCTCCAAGAAATGACACATTCCCAGATAAACAAAAGCTGAGGGAGTTCATTACCATTAGATGAGCCCTGCAAGACATGTTAAAAGGAGTTCTTCCAGTTGAAATTGAAAAAGAAGCTAAATAGTAATCAAAGCCATATAAAGAAATGAAGATCTCTGGTAAAGATAAATACAGGGGCGATTACAAAAGTTAGTATTATTATAACTTTGGTTTGTAACTCCACTTTTTACTTTCCACATTATTTAAAAACAATCTCTCAAAAATAAACAAACATTAAAAAAATTTTTTTTGACCCAGCAATTGCACTATTAGGTATTTATCCAAGGGATACAGGTATGCTGTTTCAAAGGGGCACATGCACCCCAATGTTTATAGCAGCACTATCGACAACAGCCAAAGTATGGAAAGAGCCCAAACGTCAATCGATGGATGAATGGATAAAGAAGATGTGGTATACATATACAATGGAGTATTACTTGGCAATGAAAAAGAATGAAATCTTGCCATTTCCAACTATGTGGATGGAACTGGAGGGTATTAATTATGCTAAGCGAAATTAGTCAGAGGAAGACAAATATACAACTTCACTCATATGAGGACTTTAAGACAGAACAGATGAACACAAGGGAAGGGAAGAAAAAATTATATAAAAACAGGGAGGGGGACAAAACATGAGACCTCTAAATATGGAGAAAAAACAGAGGGTTACTGGAAGGGTTGTGGGAAGGGGGATGGGCTAAATGGTTAAGGGGCATTAAGGAATCTACTCCTGAAATCACTGTTGCACTATATGCTAACTTGGACGTAAATTAAAATAAAATAAAACTTCAAAAAAATATACAGTACAAAAATTTTTTTAAACATTTTTTTTAATAAAAAAAAAAAGTCAAGACAATGGAAGAAGCAGCTTCTGCCAACCAGGAAGCAGCAGGTGAGTTCTCAGAATCACTAATAAAATCACTGAAGGAAAAAGAATGTCTGGTTTATAATAACCCAGATGAATGGGTCCTACTCCAGAAAGAAAAAAAAAAAAAAAAAATGCCACAAGGGACATCTATTATTAAGGAAGAGAAGAGAGCACCAAGATATAAGGCAGGGAAATATAGGCTAACTCTACTGTTTTGAGTCAGGCTCATGAGCTGTAAAGCTGCTAACCCCTGAGCCAGTCTTCTGGTTATACAACAAGAAAGCCTGAACAAGAACACTTTTTCTGGATTGGTTCCACTGATGCTGAGTTCCTGAAGTCTGGAAGTACCTTGCTGGTAAGAACTGACTTTTAAAGTTCTTTTCATATTGGACAATGCCCTTGACCACCCAGAACCCCATGAGTTCAAAGCCAAAGGTGCCAAAGTAGTCTACCTGCCCCCAAACACATCTCTAATTCAGCTTTTAGATCAGGACCTTTAATGTTTATTAAACATGGTACTCTATGGAAAGGACTGTCAATGCTATGAAAGAGAACCCTGACAGAATATCATGAAAGTCTGGAAGGATTACACCACTGAAGATGCCATTGTTATAGAAAAAGCCATGAAAGGAGGCACCTGGAAGGCTCAGTCAGTTAATGGTCTGACTTCAGGTCAGGTCATAATCTTGTAGTTCCTGAGTTTGAGCCCTGCATCAGGCTCTGCACTGACAGTGTGGAGCTTGTTTGGGATTCTCTCTCTTTCCCTCTCTGCCCTTCCCCAACTTACACTTTCTCTAAATAAAACAAACTTTAAATAAATAAATAAATAAATAAATAAATAAATAAGCCTGTTGTATGTGTGTGTCTTTGTATGAAAATGTAATAACTGTATGGCAAGAGCCATATGAGATATTCTGTGTCGTCACCCAAGTATTCATGGTGTAGAACATCATGTTCAAGACTTGTATGAAGTGGACAGTCTATCCTTACATAGGCATAATGTGAGTGACGTTTAACAGAAAATTAATGTTAGTTTTCTTGCTATTTTATAACATTTTTTTCAAAGAATTACATTACCATACAGTATGCCTCTCTCTCCCATAACTGGAGAAACTGCATTATCAGCCTATCATCACAGGTAAATATTTTAAAAATCTAACAGTGTTTCCAATACTATATTATGAATATGACTGTAATACTGTATGCCACAAAAATTTTATAATGATTCGTTCATTAGTGTACAGGCTAGGCTACCATAAAGCAATCATATTGCTGCTTCCTTGGTGCCACTGCAGGAATCATCAGTACCTGTAAATAAATATGAATTTTTTATATATTCTTTTTTTAAATGTTTATTTTTTGAGAGAGACAGAGTGCATATAGACAAGGGGCAGAGAGAGAGAGAGAGACACAGAATCCAAAACAGGCTCCAGGCTCTGAGCTGTCAGCACAGAGCCCAACAGGGGGCTCGAACTCACAAACAGTGAGATCATGATCTGAGCCGAAGTTGGACACTTAACCGACTGAACCAACCAGGCGCCCCATTATCTTTTTGTTTTTGATATCTACTGTTAGTAATATGTATAAACATCTATACTGTTTTTATCATATAAGTTATGATAATACTGATAAGGTACTATTGATAAAAAGACAATATTGATATAGGTACTAACAATTCATTTTTGTAAACAATTAAATAGATGGTATTGATTAAAAAAACAGTACTATGTGTATTTTCTCTTCCTTGAGATTTTAATAATATTTTCTCTCTAGCTTACCTCATCCTTAAGAATACAGTATATACTGGAGTGCCTGGGTAGTTCAGTTGGTTAAGCAGCCTGTTTCAGCTCAGGTCATGATCGTCCCACATCAGGCTCTGCACTGACCACACAGGGCCTGCTTTAGATTTGCTGTCTCCCTCTTCTCTCTGCCCCTCACCTGCTCGCACTCTCTTTCAAAAATGAACATTAAAAAAAAAAAGAATACAGCAGCATATAATACATATAACATACAAAATATGTGCTGACTTTTTCAGTTGTCAGTAAGGCTTCCAGTCAACAACAGGCTATTAGTAGTTAAGTTTTGGGGATTTAAAAATTATACATGGATTTTCATCAGTGCATGGAGTTGGTGCCCCAACCCACCATGCCATTCAAGTATCAACTGTATATACTGTGTATATGTTGTATAACTGTATAAGCTGTATACGTTTAAAGAGACTCACTTTAGATCCAAAGACACAAATAGGTTGAAAGTGAAAAGACAGAAAAGATATTCCATGCAAATAGTAACCAAATGAAAGCTGAGGTGCTAGATTAATATCTGACAAAATAGACTTTTTTTTTTTTAATGTTTATTTTTGAGAGAGAATGACTGCACGCACACGTGTGTGGGGAAGGGGCAGAGAAAGAGGGAGAGAGTGAGAATCTCAAGCAGGTTCTGCAGTCAGTGCAGACCTGATGTGGGACTCGAACTCATGAACCGTGAGATCATGACCTGAGCCGAAATTCAGAGTCGGATGCTTAACCAACTGAATCACCCAGGCACCCCTCAGACAAAACAGACTTTGAGTCCAAAGTTTATGAAAGACAAAGGATGACATCAGATATTAACTAGAAGGTTCAAAATATACAGCAAGAAGATAAATCATAAATATTAAGCACCTAATAACAGATTCTCAAAATATATGAAGCAAAAACTGAAAATGTGAAGAGAAAAATCAACAGTTCTCTAATAACTGGAAATTTCAAACCCCACTTTCAATAATCAGTCAACCAGACAGAATAAAAGGAAATAGCTTAACACAATTAGAGATCTAATAGACACAAACAGAATACTCTATGCAAAAGTAGCAGAATCACATTTTCTCAAGTGCACCTGGACTAGTCTCCAGGGTGGACCATTTGTTAAACCACAAATAGGTCTCAATAGATATAAAAAGATACCGGGGCACCTGGGTGGCTGTCGGTTAAACATCAGACTCTTGGTTTTGTCTCAGGTCATGCATGATCTTGCGGTTTCATGAGTTCAAGTCCCGCATCCAGCTCTGCACTGAGTGCAGAGCCTACTTGGGATTCTCTCTCCACCCCACCCCTTCCCCACTCACGCTGTCTCCGTCCCTCACGACATAAATAAATAAACTTAAAAAAAAAAAAAAAGATACCATTTAAGTATCTTTGACCAATGGGGATGAAGTTAAAAGTCAGTAACATAAGGAAAACTACAATTCACAAACTTAAAAAAAATTTTTTTTAAATGTTTATTCATTTTTGAAAGAGAGAGAGCACAAGCAGGGGTGGGGTGGAGAGAGAGGGACACAGAATCCGAAGCAGGCTCCAGGCTCTGAGCTGTCAGCACAGAACCCCATGCAGCTCAAACTCACACCATGAGATCATCACCTGAGCCAAAGTCAGATGCTCAACCAACGAGCCACCCAGACACTCCCCCCCTTTTTAAATTTTTTTAGTGTTTATTCATTTTTGAAAGAGAGAGACAGAGTGCAAGCAGGGGTGGGGCAGAGAGAGAGGGGGGTACAATTCACAAACTTTTAAATACATATTGCCCCTGACTTTCCAGTTCCTCTTCTAGGAATGCATTCCCTAGAAACTTACAGTGTGAGGTGACATATTTACAAATGCACATATTGCAGCACTGTTTATAATAGCAAAAGATTATAAAATCTAAACGTACATCAATTGAGTATACTACACTATTAAAACACCACGCAACTCTCAAAAAATAAGGTAGCTATGCTAGTTGATCTAGGATGTTATTATACGTTAAGTTTTAAAATACGTGCAAAATAACTATTTGTAACATCGTATCATTTGTGCAAAACAGAAAAGAATACAGGCAAACTTTGGAGATAGTGCAGATCTGGTTCCAGGTTACTGCAATAAAGGGAATATTGCAGTAAAGTGATTGAAATGAATTTTGTGGTTTCCCAGGGCATATAAAAGTTATGTTTACACTGTACTGCCATCTATTAAGTGTGCAATAGCATTATGTCTAAAAAAACAATGTACATACCTTAGTTAAAAATACTTTATTGCTAAAAAAATGCTAACCATCATCTGAGCTTTTAGCAAACTGTAATCACTGATCACCATGACAAATAATAATGAAAAGTATGAAATACTGTGAGTATCACCAGAATATGATACAGAGACAAAATGAGCAAATACTGGTGGAAAAGTGGTGCTGATAGACCTACTCCACTCAGGGTTGCCACAAACCTTCAATCTGTATAAGATGCAGTATCTGTAAAATGCAACAAAACAAGATATGCCTGTATATGTAACAAAGTTCAAGGACTCAAACTTGCAGATTATAAAACTTAATACAAAGTTACACTAATCAAGACAGTGTAGCACTGGCATAAGGATGGCCATAAGATCAGTGGGACAGAATTCAGAGTTCAGAAATAAATCCTCACATTTAGGATCAAGTATTTTAGACAAGAGTGCCAAAGACCATTCAACAAAAGACAGTCTTTTTACAAATGGTACTAAGACAACATGTCACCAAGCACAAGAATGAAGTTGGACCCCTGTATCATGCCATTTATAAAAATTAACTCAATGGGGCACCTGGGTGGTTTAGTCCTTTAAGTGTCCAACTCTTGATTTCAACTCGGGTCATGATTTCATGGTTCATGGGATTGAGCCCCACCTTGGGCTCTGCGCAGACAGCACAGAGCCTGCTTGGGATTCTTTCTCTCTCTGCCCCTCCCTTCCCTGTGCTCCCCCACCTTAAAATAAATAAACATATTTAAAAAATTAACATAAAAGGGGGGCACCTGGGTGGCCCAGTTGGCTGAGCATCCGACTTCAGTTCAGGTCATGATCTCACTGTTCACGGGTTCAAGCCTCGCATAGGGCTCTGTGCTGACAGCTCAGAGCCTGGAGCCTGCTTCGGATTGTGTCTCCCTCTCTCTCTGCCCCTCCTCTGCTCATACTCTCCCTCCCTCCCTATCTCTAAAAAACAAATGAACAGTTAAAAAAACGTAAAAAAATTTTTTAAAATAAAAAAAGAAACTGGCATAAATCTTTATGACCTCAGAGTAGGCAATGGTTTCACAGATAAGACAGATATGAAAAATAACAAAAGGAAAAATAAATTGGCAATCATCAAAATTTAAAACTTTAGTGCTTTAAAAGATACCAAGAAAGTGAAAAGGCAGCTCACAGAATGGAAAAAAAATGTGTGCAAATCATATACTCAATAAGGGATTTATATCTACAATATATAAATAACTTTTAAAATAAATGTTTATTTAGAGAGACAGAGAGAGAGAGAGAGAGAGAACGCACATCAGCGGAGAAGAGGCAGAGAGAGGGACAAAGATAGAATCCCAAGTAGGCTCCACCCTGTCAGCACAGAGCCTCACACAGGGCTCGATCTCAACTGTGAGATCATGACCTGAGCAGAAATCAAGAGTCGGGTGCTTAACCCACTGAGCCATCCAGGCGTCCCTATATAAATAACTTCCATAACTCAATAAGAAAAGACAACCCAATAAACAAAGTGGGAGAAGGGCATGAGTAGACATTCCCCTAAAGATGACATACAAATGGCCAACAAGCATAGGAAAAATGTTCAACATTACCCATAAAGGAAATGCACATTGAAACCACAATGAGATACCACTTCACATCCACTAGAGTGGCTATGAAAAAAAGGTAAGTTGATGAAGATGTGGAAAAATTAGAACGCCCATACACTGCTGGTGGGAATAGGGCGAAAGATTTGTGCAACCATCTAGTAGTAGTTCCCTCCAAAGTTTTACTCAGGATGGATGGAGTTCTTACAGACAGGCAGTTAATTCAGCATAGCAAGTGTTTATAGGTCTTGGGCTGCAAAGATCTCAAACTGTTCTCAAACTTTAAATAGGCAAAAACTGTTGAGCTGCAGGCATGAAGCCAGGGCCACTTCCGGTAAGCAGAACTGGCAGTGGAGAATGAACCCAATGCCAAGTCAAAGCTTTAAATGCTGAAGCTTATCAGATCCCAGCAAAAACACTGGTTGATATATGCATAAAGACAGGCGCCAAGAAAGTCAAAATCTACTAAGGAGTGATAACAAGTTACCTACCATGTCATTGAACCCTGAAAATAAGTGATATTAAAACATCAATTCCATACAAACTGTGGCTGGCCATGAACCGTCAAGTGGGATTGAGAAGGGCCTACCACCTCAACTGCCTAGATCTCACTCCAACACATGCTACTCACCAGTCAGTAATAGGTACCTTTGGTGAATTCTGAAGACTAGCATATGAAACCAATGCAGTTACAGATCTGGATAAGTAGTAAATAGTCAAATGAGAGTTTTGGAAGACTGAAGTGGAAAACGGTTCCATATGAATAGCGGTTGAACAGGGTCGCCTGTTCTGGAGATGGTGAGCATTATACTAAGCTTTAGGCTATACTCCTAGTGATACTCTTCCCTCAAATCCTTTAAGTTCAACTTTGCAATCACACTCCCCTAGAACCTAAAGACTGGTTTCCTGGAAGCTGTTTGGCAGAAAAGCCTCCCCAAGGTAGGTCAGCACTCTTTATGGTTGGAGCTATGATGGTAGCTGATTATTTTCAAGCTTCCTCCGCCTTTAATAAAAATATTCTTGGCAAATGCTTCCACTCTGGTCCATCTTGCAAAGGTCCACGAATTTCACCTCTAGCAACTTAATTCCGATACCCAGGACCATCCTTTTTAATCATAACTTCAGTTCCAAAAGCCAACAAAGCAGAACCAGAAGTCCTATTCTATTAGTGTATCTGCCAAATGCAGCAGCTTGATCCTGCATCAAACACTCTAATTTTTCCAAAGTAAATGCTTTGAGTCTCAGTTAAGAACATTAAGGGGGCATCAACAGTCAACGGTTAGGTCTAAGCACCTACCTAAGACCCAACCAGAGTTGTTAAACAGTAGCAACTTTAATATGCACTATGGGAGATGGAATTAGTGACTGCTGGCAGCACCCATGTCCCTCACAAATTTTCCATTTAAAGATTTAAATGTATTGGGGCACCTGAGTGGCTCAGTTGGTTGAGCGTCCGACTTCAGCTCAGGTCATGATCTCACGGTTCGTGAGTTCAAGCCCCACATTGGGCTCTGGGCTGACAGCTCGGAGCCTGGAGCCTGCTTCCGATTCTGTGTCTCCCTCTCTCTGTCACTCTCCCCCTCACGCTCTGTCTCTTTCTCTCAAAAATAAATAAACATTTTTAAAAAATTATTTTTTTAAATAGGACTAAGCTTTAAAAAAAAAAAATTTTAATGTATTAATTCCAATTATGAGGCCTCTAAAGAGTCCTCAGATTTGGAATGGGGAATTTACATGCCTGATGCCATCCCTAGATGTGACATCTGTTTCTCAGTCTCCTTCTCCAGAACCATATCCTGATTCCCCTTTGATGGCACTTACTTTGCCTACCATTACACTACACTTACAAGCTAATTAAAAATGGATCAGACATAAATGTAGAAACTCCACTATAAAGCTTCTAAAAGAAAACACACGAGAAAAAAAAATTTTTTTGAGAGAGAGAGAGAGAGAGTAAACGAATACACCCTGATGGCGAGAAGGGCAGAGGAGACAGAATCTCAAGCAGGCTCCATGCCCAGCACAAAGCCCAAAGCAGGGCTCAATCTCATGACCCTGAGATCATGACTTGAGCTGAAATCAAGAGTTGGATGCTTAGGGGCGCCTGGGTGGCGCAGTCGGTTAGGCGTCCGACTTCAGCCAGGTCACGATCTCGTGGTACGTGAGTTCGAGCCCCGCGTCGGGCTCTGGGCTGATGGCTCGGAGCCTGGAGCCTGTTTCCGATTCTGTGTCTCCCTCTCTCTCTGCCCCTCCCCCGTTCATGCTCTGTCTCTCTCTGTCCCAAAAATAAATAAACGTTGAAAAAAAAAAAAAAATTAAAAAAAAAAATTGTTTAAAAAAAAAGAGTTGGATGCTTAACCAAATGAGCCACCCAGGTGCCCCAAGATAAAATCTTTTTGAGCTTGGTATCAACAGAAAGGATCCAGAAAGCATTTATAAAAGAAAAAGATTAAAATTAAAACCTGTTCCTCAAAAGACACTGCTTAAAAATAAATAGGCAAACAAGGGAAAAGGAGTAAATATTTATAACACATATCTGACAAATGCTTACTATTATTAGTCATAAGGAAAACAGAATAAAACCACGAGATACTAGTACACACCCACCAGAACTGCTAAAATTAAAAAGACTTACAAAAGGAAATAAACAAGGATTTTCAGCAATCAGAACTCTTATACATTACTGTAAAGAATGTAAGATGGTACAACCACTTTAGAAAATGGTCTGACAAACACTACCCTATGACACAGCAATTTCACTTCTAAGTACAGTATTTACATAAGTGAAAACAAAAAACTTGTACAAAAATGTTCACAAAAGCTTTATTCATAATAGCTTAAAAATGAAGTCAACCCAAACATCCTTCAAAAGATGAAATAAACACATACAGATTGATGTTCTGAGGGTTTCCATCCCTGGGGTAGTGTACTTTATATAGTTAGATTTCAAATAGAGAGATGCCTTTTTGGTAAACTGGAGAGAAGGATTAGTAGAAAGGGGAGGTGGAAAAGGAGAATCAGTAAGATCCTTCTTTTATAAAAGTTATTTTTACAGGGGTGCCTGGGTGGCTTCAGTTGGTTAAGCATCCAACTTCAGCTCAGGTCATGATCTCACGGTTACTGAGTTCAAGCCCCACATGGGGCTCTGCGCTGACAATGTAGAGCCTGCTTGGGGTTCTCTCCTCCCACCCCAGCTCCTCCCCTACTCACGCTTTCTCTGTCAAAATAAACTTTAAAAAATTATTTTTACAAATTGTTATACATATAAAATTTACCATTTTAACCATATTTAAGTGTACAATTCAGTGGCATTATGTATCTTCACACTGTTGTGTAACCATCATCCCCATCCATCCACAGAACTTTTTTCATCTTCAAAACTGAAAATCTGTATTCGTTAAACAGTAACTCCTCATTCCCCTCTCAAACCAGCCCCTGGAAACCACCATTCTATTTTTTGTCTCTGATTCTGACTACTCTAAGTACCTCATAATATTAGTGGAACCATACAATATTTGTCCTTTCGTGAGACTGGCTTTCTTCACTTAGCATATCTTCAAGTTCAGCCACACTGCAACATCTATTAGAATTTCATTACTTATTAAGGCCGAGTAATATTGCAATGTATGTATATACCACATTTTGTTTATCCATTCATCCACTGATGGACACTTGGGTTACTTCCATCTTTCGGCTACTGTGAATAATGAACCTGGGTGTACAAATATCTCTTCGAGACCCTGCTTTCAATTATTTTCGACATATACCCAGAAGTGGAATTGCTGGATCATATGGTAATGTTTTTAATTTATGAGGAATCACCATACTGTTTTCCACACCAGTTACATCATTCTACATTCCCACCAACAGAGCACCTTCAGTCACGGACTGAACCCTGTCTTGCCCCCCCATTCATATGCTTAACTCTCAGCTTCAGGTGGCCCAGTATGTGAAGAGAAGGCCTTTATGGACATAAGATTAAATGAGGTCTTAAGAGTGGGACCCTAATCCAATAGGTCTGATGTCAGAGGAAGAGATACTACGAATGTATGCACAGAGGAATGTTTGTGTGACAACACAGCAAGAAGGCAGCCTTCTGCAAGCCTCACCAAAACCCAACCCTGCTGGCACCTTGATCTTAGAATGGGAGAAAATACACTTCTGTTGTTTAATTCACCTCATCTGTGGTATCGTGGTATAGCAGCCCTACCAGAATAATACAAGCTTCAATTTCTCCACATCATCACCAACACTTGTTATTTTCTGTTTTGGAGGTGTTTTTGCTTTGACAATGTAGAGCCTACTTGGGATTCTAACAATCAAAATGGTTATTTTGATAATCACCATCCTAATGGGTGTGAAGTTGCATCTGTCATTTTGATTTGCATTTCCCCTAATCATTCATAATGTAGAGAGTCTTTCCATGGGCTTATTGGCCATCTATATATCCTTCTTCGGAGAAATGTCTATTCAAGTCTTTTGCTCATTTTTAAATCAGGCCGTATTTTTGTTGTTGTTGAGTTTAGAAGTTTTCTGTATATTCCAGTTGTTAATTCCTTATCAGATATGTGATTTACAAATATTTTCTCCCATTCTGTGGGTTGCCTTTTGACTCTGTTGCCAGTGTTCTCTGATGAAAGGTTTTTCATTTTGATAAAGTTCAATTTGTCTACTTTTCATTTTGTTGACTATGCCTTTGGTGCCATTATCGAGGAGATTATTTCCAAATCCAACTTAAACATGTTCAAGGTGGTAATAGGTTTTTCAGCATTTTAGGGGGGTAAATTAAAAAAAAATTTTTTTTTAATGTTTATTTATTTTTGAGAGAGACAGAGGCAGAATGAGAGTGGGTTAGGGGCAGAGAGAGAGGGAGACACAGAATCCGAAACAGGCTCCAGGCTCCGGGCTGTCAGCACAGAGCCCGACGCAGGGCTCGAACTCACAGACCGTGAGATCGTGACCTGAGCCGAAGTCAGACATGCAACCAACTGAGCCAGCCAGGCACCCCAAATTTTTAAAATTTTAAGTGGTCCAAGAATAAAAGGGTTTCAAGACCACTGGCCTAGTGTATGTATTTTAGAGTCAGAATGCCTGGGTTTCAATCAAAACTCCAGTTTTCTGGTGCTCAGTCAGTTAAGCAAGTGTCCAACTTCAGCTCAGGTCATGGTCTCATGGTTCACAAGTTTGAGTCCCATGTCAGGCTCTGTCCTGACAGCTCAGAGCCTGGAGCCTGCTTCAGATTCTGTGTCTCTCTCTCTCTCTGCCCCTCCTCTGCTCATACTCTGTCTCTCTCTCTCAAAAGTAAACGTTAAAAAAAAATTTTTAAAAAACACTCCAGTTTTCTAACTATTGCACCCGTGATAAATTATTTAATTTCTATATGCCTCAAAGCTCTCCTATACAATAAGAATAATGGTACCTACCTCATATGATTACTATCAGGAGTAAATGAGATCATTGCATAAGAAGCAATCATATTCATAGCCCCATTGTTCACAATAGCCTCAAACTGGAACAGTTCAAATGTCCCTCAACAGGTGAATGGATAAACGAGATACAACCATAAAAAGGAATGCAACAAAATGGATGAACCACAAAAAACAATGCAAGTGAAAGAAACCAGGCATAAAAGACTGAGAACTGTGTAACTCCAATTACATGCAATTTCTAGAAAACATAACTACAGAGACAGAAAGCACATCAGTGGATGCTAGAACTTGCAGTTGGAGTGAAATGAAAAGTGGAGATAAACAACAAACAGGAACTAAAGCTTATTTTGAGGTGTTAGAAATATTCTAATTCTGAACAGCAGTGATGACTATATCAAACTGAACACATACTGTGGAGGAATTTCATGATATGTAAACTACATCCCCAAAAAAAGAGTTTTGAAGAATTCTAAAACAATGTTTTAAATATTATTACTGCTACTATGCTCTGGTATTTAAAATCATAATAACATTGGGGCACCTGGGTGGTTGAGTCAGTTAAGTGCCTGACTCTTGAGTTCAGCTCAGGTCATGATCTCAGGGTCGTGAGATCAAGCCCCGTGTTGCACTGGGCTTGGAGCCTGCTTAAGATAGTCTCCCTCCCCCCCCCCCCCCCCCGCACATGCTATCTCTCTTTAAAAAACAGTTTTTTTTAATAAACTAAATCATAGTAACATCAAGCTGGAAAGGACCTTCCTGAGTATGTCTATTCCTACTCCCGGAAATGAGAGAGAGAAAGATAAGCATAGCTGAGGGCTGTGTCACAGTTAAGCATTTTACATGGATACTCTCCTTCAATCACAAGTCCTCTATGGGGTAAACTCTGTTACTATTCCCACTTTATAGACCATGAAGCTGAGACTCAAATAGGTTGAGAGACTTGCCCCCAAACAATGTAACTGATATAAGGAAAATATACAAACTCAAGATCACTTGATTCCAAAGTCAATGCTTTGAAAAAACCATCCTGGGGCATCTGGTGGCTCAGTCTAAGTGTCTGACTTCAGCTCAGGTCATGATCTTGTGGTTCACGGGTTTGAGCCCCATGTCAGGCTCTCTGCTGTCAGCGCAGAGCCCACTTCAGATGCTCTGTCCCCTTCTCTCTCTGCCTCTCCCCTGCTCTCTCTCTCAAAAATAAGTAAACTTAAAAAGAAAAGAAAGAAAAAAGAAAGACCCATTCTGGAATTCATATGGAATTTCAAAGGACTCTAAATAGCCCAAACAATTTTTAAAAAGAATATACTTGGAGAACTTACACTTCCCAATTTCAAAACTTACTACAAAGCTACAGTTATCAAAACAGTGTGGTACTGTTATAAGGACAAACAGAGATCAATGAAATAGAGAACCAAAAAATAAATCCTCACGTATAGGTCAGGGTATTTTCAACAAGGGTACCAAGATTTTTCAAGGGAAAAAGACAGTCTTTTCAACAAATGGTCATAGAAAAATGAATATCCAAGTGCAAAAAAATGAAGTGGGACCTTTACCTAACACCATATACCAAAATTATCTCAAAATGGATCAAAGACCTAAATGTAAGTGCTAAAACTATGAAACTCTTACAATAAAACACAGGGGAAACGCTTCATGCATTGGATTTGGCAATGATACCTTGGCTGTGATATCAAAGGCATAGTCAACAACAAAAATAGACAAATTGGACTTCATCAAAATGAAAAACTCTTCTGCATCAAAGAACACTATCAATAAAGTAAAAAGGCACCCCCATAGAATGGGAGAAAATATTTGCAAATCACATATCTGATAAAAGAGTAATATTCAGAATATGTATATATCAATGTTCATAGCAGCATGATTCTCAATAGCCAAAAGGTAGAAACAACACAGTTGTCTACCAACAAATCAAGAGATAAACAAATGTGGTCTATACGCACCAACAGAATATTATTCACCCATAAAAGAGAATGAAGATGTTGATTATATCTCAATTAAAAAAATTTTTTAATTTGTAAAAAAAGAATGAAGTTTGGATACATGCTAGGACATGAATGGATTGTGAAAACACTATGGTAAGTGAAAGAAGTCAGACAAGAAAGGACAAATATTGTATGATTTCACTTATATGGGGTACCTAGAACAGGCAAAATCACAGTGACAGAATATAGATTAGAGGTCACCAAGAGTTGGAGGGAGGGGACAATGAGAGTTACTTAATGGACAGAATTCCTGTTTGGGGTAATGAACAAATTTTGGAAATAGAGAGTGGTGATGGTTGCACTACAGTGTATGTAATTAACGCACTGAATTTTACAGTTAAAAACGGTTTAAGGGAACCTGGGTCGCTCAATTGGAAGAGTGTGCGCCTCTAGATCTTGGGGTCATTAGTCCAAGTCCCATGTTGGGTGTACAGATCCCTTAAATAAATAAACTTAAAATTTAAAAAAAAAATTTTTTTAATGTTTATTTTTGAGATTTTTGTAACTTTTTGTGTGTATACCTGATTATTATTGTTTTTTAATGTTTATTTACTTTTGAGAGAGAGAGAGCAGGGGAGGGGCAGAGAGAGAGAGGGAGACAGAATCCCAAGCAGGCTCCACACTGTTAGCACAGAGCCCAACACGAAGCTTGAACCCACAAACTGTGAGATCATGACCTGAGCCAAAATCAAGAGTCAGTCGCTCAATCAACTGAGACACCTAGGCACCCCTTTTTTTAATGATTTAAATAGCAAATTTTGTTCCAACATACATAACAAAATATATTTACCACAACTCTGTAAAAAATTAGTAATATGTAAAAAGCATTGAATTATACACTTTAAATGGTTAACTGCATGATGTATGAATTATGAATTATATCTGAACAAATCTGTTTTAAAAAAAGAAACTAACATTTAGTAACCACTTTCTGCACACGAGGCACTGTTCTAATAGCATTACATAAACCTCACAAAAACCTCATTTCACATATGAAGTCAGGTAATTCACAATTTGAAGTAAGGTAATTTATCCAATGTCACTGGGTTAGTGAAGGAGTCAGGGATTCAAACCCTATCAGATTCCAGAGCTCCTCTAGTCATTCGCTCTGCTATTCTGAGTCCCATAGAGTGATAGGAGGGTTATAAAATACGTTCAACGGATGCCCATTAACTAAGTGAATGAGATGAAGAAGGTATTGTGGGAGTGTAACAGAAAAATTAATTCTAAACTCTTGGTATATACAGCTAAAAAAAAAAATCCATCAAGGAATGATTTACGATCTTTAAAATTTCAGAACTTTCTGGGGCACCTGGGAGGCTCAGTTGCTAAAGCATCTGACTTCAGCTCAGGTCATGATCTTATGATTCTGAAGTTCAAGCCCCACATGTAGCTCTGTGCTAAAGGCTCGGGATGCTCTCTCCCTCTCTCTCTGCCCCTCCCTGACCGGCGCTTTCTCTCACTCAAAATAAATAAACTTAAAAAAAAAATTTTTCCCAGAACTTTCTGATAGTTTCAATCTTTTTTTTATTAATATTTTTTGTTTATTTTTAAGAGAGACAGAGAGTGAGTGGGAAAGCTCAGTAGAGAAAGAGAGGGAGACACAGAATCTTAAGCAGGCTCCAGGCTCTGAGCTGTCAGCACAGGGCCCGACGGGGCCCAAACCCATGAACTGGGAGATCATGACCTGAGCTGAAGTCTGCCAGGTAACCGACTGAGCCACCCAGGCTCCCCGCTGATAGTTTCAAATCTTAATACAACCCCGAATCAGATGAGTAACAGCAGTTTATACATTTAAACATTGGCAGAAGAGTATAACCTTGCTCAAGTACCCACAATAAAAGAGTTCATTTAGTAACACACACTCACCTCCCCCACCCAGGCCTTGACAAGTCTCCTCTGAAAGGTTTCAAGAACCTAGGATCCTAAAGGCAACAAAAATAAACCCAAGTCTGGTAACAGAATTCTATAAAGAAGGGTGTTACAGATGTCCAGACCTAGTACCTATCCTATAGGTTAGGTACCTAGTTAGGTGCTAATTAAATGAGACAAGGTTCAGGTCCAACTTGTCTGTTTCACCTAACATGCCATTAGTTACTTTAGACATTGCCAGTCCTACCGTCACCCATCATCAGTTCTTCAGATCTCTCTCTACGATCCTCACAAGTTTGCTGATGTTGACATTATTAAACTATTCACACTGGTGGCATTACTCAACAGGAAGTTGAAAACTAACAAACCTAGGGCACAATCCAGAGTTCAGAAAATGAGCCAGGTGACCAGGCACATCAGAGTCTACTGAACTCCTTCACTTAGATCCAGCAACTGTGACCTTCACAAGCAAACCTGAAATATGTAAAAAATACAATTACCCTTAAAGTTTATGTACCTTACAAAACAAGGCCTTTTCTATTTATTAAAAAATGCACCCCTAGAGTTGAATCCAGTAGCACATCAATAATAAAGTTAGAAGAAAAACAGAATTACAACGCCAAAAGGACTCTGAAGAGTAAATACTAAGAAACATCCCTCCTCCCACATTCTCCCAACGGGCGCAGAACCCACCAGACCACTCCCCGCCCCCCCCACCCCCCCACCCCCGCCACCAGGTTCTACCACCGCGCGTGCCGGGCTCGGAGATCTCTTGCCCTGTGGTCGGGCTGAGCCCACCCACCCGTGTCTGGCCAGGTCTAAAACGGGGCTACATGCTAGGCACAAGAAGGCCTCCTTCTCGAGCGATGCCTTAGAACTGGATCAGGTTCCCGCAAAAGCAGGAAAACAGGCGGAAGAAAGGGCCCGCCTGAGGCTCCGCAGACCAGAAGCACCAAACCGTAACCACGCGCTAGCCCGGGACCCCGCAGTTAACAGCCCCGAGGCTGGACCGGTAATTCTACGGCTGCCGCCGGGCCCCGCCCCGGGCCCGCGACCGTTCCGGGGCGTTCCTCCCGAGGGCGGCGCCTCCCTCACCACACCGCCACTTGGCTCTCTTCCTCCCAAGCGAGGCCGCGGCCGCCGCGCGACACCGAAGCCACAGCTTCCAGGCCGCGAGGACCCGCGACTTCCATAGCGGCTTGGCAGGCCGGCTCCTTCCCCGCAGGGTCCGGCACGCCCTCTCTACCGCCCCAGGCCCTTACCGAGGCAGCGCGGCCTCCGCGGCCCGCTCCTCCTAATCCTCAGCCGCCGCCACCGACCCTGCGTCGCGGAGACCGGAACTTCCTCCGCGCCGGGCCGCTGCTCCACAAAGGCGCCGCGCTGCCGCTTTCAGCGCTCGGCCCGCCGGGAGATGGAGTACAGCTGCAAGTCGCGCCGACTCCACTCCCGCCGTGCCCCGCGCGTGGGGGGGGGGGGGGGAGGGCGGGGCTGCCTACGGGAGCGAAGCGTGAGGGCACGCCGCTCGCCGTCGTCCAATAGGAGGACGCTCTTCCCCAGGTCTGCGGGGTCTGCAGGGGGTTGTGGTTTAGGCCCTGGCTGGTCTTCGGGCGCTGTTTCTGGAGTAGAGCAAGGCGCGCATTCCCCTGTTGATTTGGCGTCCGCGAGGTTTGTTCTTCTCTGCCCCAGGGGCGTGGGTAAGGCCCTAGTCCCCCTGGTTCGAGGCCGCCGTATTTTCCGTCATTGTGAAGGCAGTAGAAGGGAAACTTCTCCGGTCGAAGCTTTCCGGGAAAGTGACTGGTGGCCCACCCAAACGCCTAACTCCTGACCCCCTCAGTCCAGGGGTTTAGCCCTTTTTGCCCAAGACCCGAGGATAGGTGCAAGAGAAGCCCTTGAATTAGAGGCTCGTCCCCTTTTCTTCTAATGGATTTCCAAGTTAGGCATTCTTCAGGTATTTCAGGCAAATACCATCTGTTAAAGGTTCAGTAGTCCTACTTATGAGGGAAATTCCACCCAGCTTCCCCAGGGCCTTTCTAGATCTCAGGCAATAAATCCAGCCAAGAGTGACTTGTGCGAGGTCTCAGAACTGGAAAGTTCTCTGCAAATCTCCCAACCTAGCAGGAAAGCTTTCAGTTTGCAGCTCATTTCCAGAATCTCCTTACAGCTAATGTTCAAACGGCAAGCTCTAAGCTTCCAGGTGGATTGTCTACACTGTTGATATGCTTTCTGGTTACCGGCACCTGGTGTCTCTATCAGTGGACCTTTAAAAAAGGTAACCATGGGGCGCCTGGGTGGCGCAGTCGGTTAAGCGCCCGACTTCAGCCAGGTCACGATCTCGCGGTCCGTGAGTTCGAGCCCCGCGTCAGGCTCTGGGCTGATGGCTCAGAGCCTGGAGCCTGTTTCCGATTCTGTGTCTCCCTCTCTCTCTGCCCCTCCCCCGTTCATGCTCTGTCTCTCTCTGTCCCCAAAAAAATAAATAAATGTTGAAAAAAAAATTTTTTTTAAAAAGGTAACCTGAGGGGCGCCTGGGTGGCTCAGTTGGTTGAGCATCCGACTTCGGCTCAGGTCACGATCTCGCGGCTCGTGAGTTCGAGCCCCACGTCAGGCTCTGGGCTGATGGCTCAGAGCCTGGAGCCTGCTTCCGATTCTGTGTCTCCCTCTCTCTCTGCCCCTCCCCCATTCATGCTCTGTCTCCCTCTGTCTCAAAAATAAATAAACATTAAAAAAAAAATAAAAAAAAAAAAGGTAACCTGATTGTATAGCCCAAATTCAACATCATGGTGTCAAAGAAATCTGCCAGAAAAGCCAATAAAGCGTTCTAAAATAAAGCAATCTTTATCTGCAGTGAAAGGAGGTTGTTGGGTTAAGAAGTCTTAAAAATTACCTTTCCACTTTTCAGGCATCTTGTCCGGAAGTCGTTCCTTCATTCAAGAACTGTATGAAGGGCCTGTGTGGGACAGGCACTGCATCAGGTGCTGGTGATCCAGGAACAAACAAAGCTGATAAAATTTGCTGCCCAAATGGAGATGGGTGTGGGGTAATTATTGGAGATGGACAACAAATTAAACAAGATAAGCACTCTTTGTGAAATGAGTTTGGTTTCTGTAAGGAGGGAGATGGAAAGCCATTGGAAGGCTCTAAATAGAATAATGTAACTTGGCATCCATGTTTAAATGATCCCTCTGGCTGCTATATGGAAATAGGCTAAAGGTAGGAAGGGCAGAAGCAGTGCAGCTGGTTAGGAGTGTTGCAATAATGCAGCCACAGAAGGATGGTACTTGTACCTGTGTGGCCACAGTGGAAACAGGAGACATGGACTGCGATGAGGGCAGAGAGGGAAGAATGTGGGAGAAGCAGTTTTGGTAGGAAGAACAAGAGCTCAGTTCGGGGTAGGTTGAGTTTTTGATGCCTCACATTCAAGTGAAACGTGGAATTGACAGTTGGATACATCAGTCTGGAATTCAGGGTCAAAGGTCAGGGTTAGAGCTACAGATCTGGGAGGTATCAGCATATTGTTGGTGTTGGTGTCTGAAGCCATAGGCTTGAATGAAATGACCAAGGGAATGAGGGAGGGAGTGTAGACAGAACAGAGTTCCAGCCCTGAGCCCTGGGCACACCAACACAGGTTACAAGGAAGAGGAGGAACTGTTACACGGAACTGTGGGTACTTTGACTTTACCTTCCAAACTGGACCGTTGTTGGTGGGTCTCTCTCTTATCAGGTAGTACTTTATTCTCTGGAGAGGTAAGCCATATTAAGGCTAATTATTCCTGCCTTCTACCCAATTTCATTGGGTAATAATAATTGCCACTCTTTATCAAACTATAGGGCTGGCACTTTATTATCTCACTTAGTTTTCACAATAACCAGATGAGAAAACCGCTTTTATAGGTAAGGAAACCAAAGACCTGTTAAAGTAAGTACAGTAATTGCCACAGCTGGAAAGTAGAGGGTGGGGCGATTCCAACCACAGTCTTATTCCAAGGTTTATGCTCCTATTTTCCCCTTTTCCTTAAGGTGATTATTGAGGGTTTTCAGAGGAAGCATCTGGAATTTTCTTTTTTTAAACTTACAAGGGCTCATTGTATTAGTAAGGTTTTTGTTCCCCGCCCCCCGCCCCTCCCCCCCCCCCAGCCTAATAACAGGAAGTATGAGCTATTTAGAAGAGCTGATCTGAGCAGCATCCTCACCTGGAATGGGGAATACAAGGCCTAGTCAGGGAGGTGCGCCCTCTTTCAAGCCCCTAAATGCTCACAGGGGAGGACCCAGCAAAGAGAAAGACCATGTCCTGTATGTTGTTCCTTGTTGCCTTGGTCTCATTTGGGGCCATGGCTCCTGGCATGGAAAGTAGGGTTTGATCAAATGTTAAAATGAGAGACAGGAACCAGGAGAGACATAGATGATACAAGACCACAGATGAAATTTTCCAGCAGAGCAAAAAAACCATCTGCCTTACCAGGACCTGCAAAGTAATAAAGGCAGGAAGGAAAACTTCAGACTTTCCAGGGAGGGACTGAGTGTTCTCATTATTAGCTTAGAGTATTTCACATTAGATATCTTGTACTTGTAGGAGGGGGAAAGTACTGAAAGGGTCATTAAGGGATTTCCCCCTAGTCACACAAGTAAGATAGCAACAGGGCAGGGAACAGATCCCAGCCTCTGGGCACAATTAGGCATTTTCACTTTAGCAGCACCTCAAGTTCTGAAATGTCCCCTAAAACTATGAAAGAAAAGAGATCTGGGGAAGAACAAGAGGTTTTATTTTACCATTGCTCCAGTCCCCACTAGTCCTTGCTGCTACTGTTATGGAGAGGACATGCTGAGTCCATGAAAATCATGCACCCAGACAAAATAGAAAGCTGAGGTTTAGAGGAACCCCAGACCTAGAGGGTGACAGAAGGTGCAGGGTAGTGTGTGGTTTATGGCAACGCCCAAGGTTTGAAGCATTGTCCTGCAGGGCAGCAGAGCCGTCATGGGACTGGCATTTGTTATTATTCCAAAAGACTAAGATTTATTTCTTGGTAATTCTATAAGCAAAAAGGTGACATATTGGAAAGGATTGTCCCAATATTCAAATATAAGTCAGTAAGTGGATTAAAAAAGTTTGGAATGATAACCTTAAAATGTTTTACTAAGTAGCCACAATGGTTTGCTCTGTGAGTGTCCTAGGCACAAGGCTTAGCCAGAATCACATAGATGTAATCACTTGCTTGGCTAAGTAGATGCAATACAGTTGACCCCTGAACAGCCTAGGGGTTGGGGCACCAATTCCACTCCCACCCCCTACCTGTGGAGTTGAAAATCTACGTAAAACTTTGGACTCCCCCAAAACTTAACTACTTAATGGTGAGGACCATGAGAGGTCAGTCACTTTTTACTGTGATAAGCAATTTACCAGAGACTAACTGCTCACAAGGAGATGATTAGCATCGCATGGGGTTTTAAGTGGATACTAGCAACACAAGCTCACCACAAAAGCAGCAGGAGTTGGCTAACTAATTATCACAGTAGAACAGTATGTTCTATAGTAAATTGTATGCAGTTAAGATTTAATACTACATCTTTATTCTTGTTTACATTTCTGACTGCAAATGGCACCATGTACATACAGTCTGTAAGTATTTGTGTGGGAGGGAGTTAATAAATTTTGACTTTTTATAATTTGTATATTTTTTATGGTAATAAATGGCAAGATGGATTAGTATGTAATTATATTTTATGCATTCATGACATACCTAACTTCTTAATTTTTTTATACTTCTAGGCCACATGGTTCATTTGCAAGTTTTTTCGAATTGTCACAAATCCCCCCCAAAATTTTCCAATATACTTATTGAAAAACCTCTGCATATAAATGGATTTGCATATAATAAAACACCTGTTGTTCAAGGGTCAACTGTACTTCCTAATGACAGTGGTGCTGTCTGGTGGAGCTGATGTTCTTGAAAGCAAGAGTGAGACTCTAGAAAAAACCCTGAGGTCACCCTACAGACTATTGAAGAGACTGGGTAGGTATGTTAGGAAACTTTAAATCTGTCTTCTATGAAGACCAATTCTATGGAGGACAGTTTCTAGTTAATGGGATATAGCCAGGATACTTCTGCACCAATGAGAGAATATGACATCTTCTTGGCTTTAACTCTCTTTCTTTAAATTAAAAAATTTTTAAAGTAGACTCTACACGCAACGTGGGGCTTGAACTCACAACCCTGAGATCAAGAGTCGCATGTTCTACCAGCTGAGGCAGCAAGGCACCCCATGGCTTGAACTCTTACAAGTTCACACAATTTGTTCTCACAACTCATCACAACTAATGTGATGGGATTCATGACAGCCAAACTGTATAAATGATATTTATTCTAAGTGAGGGAGCCTGAACTCCTGAGGTAGTGAGGACTGAAAATACTGAGTGACCAGTGATGACCTGGAGAGATTCCTCTTTCCTCTTCCACTCTCCTTTCCAGGGGGAATAGATAGTGAAGGAATTGGACATTTTCTCACATTTTCTTAACCTAAAAGGGAGGAGAAGTCTTCCCTTAAATTATATGCTAGTGTCTCAGCCCTGTGCAAAGCCATCTCCAGTAAAAGGCTACAGCTTTGTCACCATTTCAGTCATAGACCACTGTTGTGGAGGTAGGCTCCAGGTGACAGCCATCTGAGACCACAAGAGAAGCTCAGGGGCAGAGCTTTCCCAATTCCAGTGTAGGGCTGAGATGGAGACAGGATACTGCATTGGGGTGCTCCAAGCAGCAGAGAGAATCAAAGGAGTGATTTCAGACTTTTTCCTTCATCCTAAAACTATTGGGAAAATTAACCAGAAAAACTATAAAGTGATTTCTCTTCAGAGAAAACATGAGCAGTATTTTTGTTAATCTCTGATTTTACTTCCTTAAACTGATTTTTAAGAATAAAATTGTTTTGGGGTGCCTGGCTGGCTCAGTCGGTTGAGCCTCCAACTTCAGCTCAGGTCATGACCTCACAGTTTGTGGGTTCGAGCCCCACATCGAGCTCTGTGCTGACAGCTCAGAGCCTGGAGCCTGCTTCAGATTGTGTCTCCCTCTTTCTCTGCTCCTCCCCCATTCATGCTCTGTTTCTGTCTCTCAAAAATAAATTTAAAGAAGTTAAAAAAATAAATAAATAAAATTGTTTGGGGGGGGCACCTGGGTGCCTCAGTCGGTTAAGCAACTGACTCGACGTCGACTCAGGTCATGATCTCACGGTTCCTGATTTCAAGGTGTGGAGCCTGCTTGGGATTCTGCCTCCCTCTCTCTCTGCCCCTCCCCAGCTTGCTCTCTCAAAATAAATAAAAATAAACTTAAAAAAAAAATTGTTTGGAAAAGCTTTATGTTTTCCTGTCGTTTGTATTGTTTTGTGTCTAGGACATTACAAATGCCCATAGCAATCGTTCCTTGCCCTGGCACATCACCTGGGAAGCTTTTAAAAAGATACCAATGGGGGCGCCTGGGTGGCGCAGTCGGTTAAGCGTCCGACTTCAGCCAGGTCACGATCTCGCGGTCCGTGAGTTCGAGCCCCGCGTCAGGCTCTGGGCTGATGGCTCAGAGCCTGGAGCCTGTTTCCGATTCTGTGTCTCCCTCTCTCTCTGCCCCTCCCCCGTTCATGCTCTGTCTCTCTCTGTCCCAAAAATAAACGTTGAAAAAAAAATTAAAAAAAAAAAAAAAGATACCAATGCCTGAGTCCCATCCCAGTTCAATTAAATCGAATTCTCTAGGAGTAATAAAAATCTCTAAGCATTAGTGATTTTTTAAATTTCCCCAGGTCATTCTATGTGCAAAGCTGAGAACTGTTTTAGAGCCTCATACTGATAATATTAAAACGTGGCTAAAAGGACGTCTTCAGCAACAATTGGTGTGCCTACATCCTTTACAACCAGCGTAGCTAGAGTCACTAATAACATTTATCCAGTTCCCAAACTTGCACTGCCTTTCCACAATCAATAGAGGAAACAATCCCAAAGTGTCTTACTCCGCCTTGAAATAAACCTCTAGATGGCCAGGGCGGACGGGCCAGGGAGTCTGGGCCTACGGTCCACCCTGGCCTTTGGGCTCCGAGGAGGCATTTGGGCCAGGCCCGACGCTGGAGAAGGTGGTTCCGGATGAGACAAATCCTGCTCCGGGTGACGCCCCGCCCTCGACTTTGCCGGGACCGGGCGCCCAGCCCCGCCTCAGAGTGCCGCAGGCAGCGGTGAGCGCCGACTACATTTCCCACAATGCACCCCGGGGCGGGCAGGGCCAGAGGCAGAGCGGCTGGAGCCAGGCCTCCGCCACGAGAGGCCGGAGAGGGCTGTCTTCCTGGGTCGGCTGCTGGGCGAGGGGCGGTGGGAGGGGCGGTGGCCTGCGCTGTGGCCATGTCTGCGTCCGCAGGGGTCCGAGGGTCTGACCTGCGCCCTCCGGCCGGACTCGGCCGGACACCCGTGCCCTCCTGGGGGTCCGGCAGAGAGCAGTAACCGGCAGTCTCTGTGCGTCCTGGGCCCCCCCGGAGAAACAGGTGAGTACGACTGCCAACCCACGTGGCCAGGGGGTACCGAGAAACTGGAGAGCTGTCATCCTTGGAGCCAGGGGCTTGAAGACTGGGGGCCCCTGCCACATACGCTTCACTTGGGATAGGAGGATTTAGTCTCTTTGGGGTGCCTTAGCCGGTTGTCCCCCAGCTGAAGAATACAAAAGGCGAAGACCAGAACCGTTCCTTTGGGTGGGAGAGCAAAGTCCTGTAGGAGGCAGTGGCCTGGTAGGACCCGCCCCTCAAGGCACACATATTCCGCTCCCCCGTCCCCCTCCCCCTGGCAGAATCCTTTCAAAGATCTGCAGAGGTGACTGTGGGGTGAGCGGGCAACTCCTGGAAGTGTCCTGGGGCTTTGGACTTTGCTCTCAAGGGTGCCCTGGCTCAGATAACCTGTCTGCCTGTACTGGGTGAGCCACCGTTTCTGGGTTCCAGTTTGCTGGGGGAGGGTGAGCAGCCTTTGTCAGAGAGGGGAGTGGCCACCAGCAGTGACAAGTACCAGGCAATGCTCACGGAGTAGGCATCCTGCTGAACCAGCTACAGCATAGCCTCACCAGGGCCCTGTCTGCCAGAGACCCATGCATTCTGGCACCACCCTCCCAGATAGCCCACTCCAAAAGGGTCAGGGCAGGATGGAGCACTATCCAAGCAGGAAGAGGGAGCAACAGTGGTAGGAGTCAGTAGGGAGGGGCTCTTAAAGGTTCTGCCTGCTCCAGGGTGGGCACCTGAGGGAGGGAAGCACACAAGAAGGGGTGATTGAGACAACCTGTTTGGAGACATTGCTTGTAGGCACAGCAGAGCACATCTAGGGAAAGTAGCATGCCCTGGGGGCTTCTAGAGAGGCTGCCTGAGAAGGGACCCTGAGGGCACATATGGGACTGGTTCCAAGAGACCTCTCTCGCTTAACTGCTTCAGGCCCAGCCTCCCAGGAGCCTCTGTCATGAAGGTTATGGCTCCAGTGGGGGCTAGGGTGGGGTTTGCTGCCTAGTTTCCAGAGTAAGTGTCTAGATAACTGTTTGCTTCATCAGGACTTCTGGCTGGATCCCCCGATTGGGCTTGGAGATGTTGAGATGCTACATGATGTCAAGTAGCTGGGGAACTATTGTGAAGGAAGCGTCTACTAGCCCCAGCCAGTTGACCCTGCCCTCATTCCATATAGTTACCATGCTGAGTACCACTCAGCCATACTGGGTTCAGTCACCTAAGTCCACAAGGGATCGGTGGGTAGTGGGCCCCCAGGACCTTGGGTAAGTTGCCGTAGACCATGTTTGGGTCTTTGACCAGAGGTACAAGGCCACAGAGCAGGGGCATGTGGCAGACCAAGGATTCAACTTGGGAGAAACTTCCAGGAGCAGCAGAGAACCAATGGTCTGTTCCTGCAATGTCAGGCCCAACGAATAGCCAGTAAGCCTGGAGGAACCCCCAGCCCAAGGTACACAGACATCTCTTTGGCTGGACATCACAGGTGGGTCACTTCAGGCCAGAAGCTACCTGGCTTCATGAGGTCATAATCATGTTTGCTCAGGGTGAGCCAACTTTCAAAGGACTGATTTACATGGCAGAGACCACTTTTTGTGTGTAAGTGCAGCTACATATGGTTTGAATGCTAAGTAAAAATAATCATGATATATTAATGGCAGTAGCCATTAAGTGTGCAAGTGCTTACTGTGTGCCAGGGTAAACAAATTACATGAACATCTCATTTAATCCTTCCACAACCCAGTGAATTGGTATTATCATTGTCCCCACTTTATAGATGAGAAAACTAAGACTTATGGAACCAAACCAGGTCCATCCAGGTCCCTCTGATTCTAGGACCATTGTTCTTGAACACTTGACTACTATCAAAAACAAGTCTTCTCCACAGGCAGGGGTCTCCAGAGACTGCATTATAACTGGATATTCTTTGAAGATCTTTCACCTTTTCCCTTCCAAAGTTATTTATCTGGCAAATGTTGATTAAACTCCTCCTGCATATGGAGCTGACATACTGAAACTTGAAATGCTTCATAGAAAAATGAAGCAGGGCAAGACAGGGAAGATCAGGGATATTGTAGGAAGGCCTCTCTGATAGGTAACACTTGAGCAGCAACCGGAAGGAAGTGAGAGAGTAGGTCATGTCAATATCTAGCCCCGTCAGTGGAATAGGTGAATGAGGGACAAAGTGAAAAGCAGAGAGATGTGGTCTGTGCAGAAAGTTCAGCAAGGGCAAATTCTGAAATGCAGAAGTACTTAGGATTCACATTTATATTATCCTAAAGGAAAGCCATGAGGTCAGTGTGGCTGGGCTGAGGTGAAGGGAGCAGGGGGAAGGGAAGGAGATCAAGTCAAAGAAATAAAAGGAAGGGGTAGAGTGGGGCTTTGTGTGCTGTTCTGAGGAAATTGGCTGTCTCACTGAATGAGTGAGAACCATTATAGAGTTTTGAGCAGGGGAATTACACGGCCTGACTTCCTTTTTCAAGAGGATCTCTTTGAGTCCTGTGGGAGGGATATATTGCGCAAGGACAAAGGTAGATGTGGGGAGACTGGTTAAAAGGCTGGTGCATCACTCCCCTAGAGAGGTAATGGTGGCCTGGACCAATGTGGTAGTGGTGGTGGTGGTGGTGATGAGCAGTGGTCAGATTCTGGATATGGGCTTTTCCCATTTAACATTAGTAATCTGTTCCACAAAAGTTGGACATTATCTGGAATCACTAACTATCTGTTTCCCATTATTTCATATATCTTTTTATTATCTATCTATCTATCTATTTATTTATTTATTTATTTAATTTTGAGAGAGACAGAGACAACATGAGTGGGGAAGGGGCAAAGAAAGGGAGAGAGAGAATTCTGCCAGCACAGACCCTGACATGGGGCTCAAACACACGAAACCATGAGATCATGCATGACCTGAGCTGAAACAAAGAGTCGGACATTAACTGACTAAGCCACCCAGGTGCCCCTGTTTCCACTATTTAAAAATTTTTTAAATGTTTTTATTTTTGAGAGAGAGAGAGAGAGAGTGTGTGAGCAGGGGGAGGGGCAGAGAGAGAGAGGGAGACACAGAATCTGAAGCCGGCTCCAGGCTCCAAGTTGTCAGCACAGAGCCTGACGCAGGGCCCAAACCCACAAACCACGAGATCATGATCTAAGCTGAAGTTGGACACCCAACCAACTGAGCCACCCGGGCGCCTCCCCCCACCATTATTTTAAATGGGAAAAAGTATAATGCTTCCCTCATCGACCACAAACCCCCAATTTTCTAAAATGGTACTAAAACACAGGAAAATATATACCTAATACATGCCCAGTAGGTTATAGCATTAGGATATAAAATGCTGAAAAACATACCCTCCTGACCACCAGAGTTTGCTGCTTTGATGCAGTATCATGGCCTCTTTCAGTACCTTCAACAGCCATGATGCAAGTAAGCCCGTTTTGTTGCCACTTAGTGAGTGATGTTCTATCCAACTTGGAATGTAATTTGAGGACTTAAATGTACATCACTTGTTTAAAATATAGATCAAGTTTTGATGATGTAAATAGCATTTTTCTATATAAACATAGCCAAAACAATACAAGTTTGTTGTATTAGTTATTTATTGCAGTGTAACAAATTACTCCAAAACTTAGCAGCTTAAAACAACAATAAATATTTATTATCTCATGCAGTTCCTTTGGTATTTGGGAGAAATCTGGGAGCAGTTTAGCTGGATGGTCCAGGCTCAGTTTCTCTTGTGAGGTTGAAGTCATCTGAAGGCTTTACAGGGGCTAGAAGATTGTTTACTCACATGACTGGCACATTTGGTACTGGCTATTTGCATGTCTCAAAGTTTGCTGAGGTTCTCTCTGTAGACAGCTGCTCAAGTGTCCTCACAACATGGCTGATGGCTCCAACTAGGGTGATCCAAGACAGCAAGGCAGAAGCCACAGTATCTTTTATGACCTAGCCTCAGAAATCACACGTTGTCATTTTCACGTTATCCTATTGGTTACATAACTGCTCAGTGTGGGAGGGGAGTACACAAAGGCATATACACTGTAAGTTGAGGATCATTGGGGACTGGCTTGAAGGCTGGCTACCACAGTTGGGTATTAAAAACCAAGAGGAATTCTATAGGGAAAATATTAACTAGAGAGACATTTTGCTGGGTATTCAGAAGTACAGGTGACAGGATTTGCTAGTGGTTCGATATACGGGGTGTGAGGAAAAGAGATGACTCCAAGATTTGCTGAAAATCATTGTCTTTCACTGAGATGGAGAAAACTCTGGGAGGAGTACGTTTTTAAGAGGACAATCAGGAACTCAGTTTTGGACATATAACTTTGAGATACTGTAAGACATGAAGTAGACAGTTAAATGTGTGTGACTCTAGAAGTCAGAAGAGACATTGGGGCTAGAAATAAAAATTGGAATCACAATGTATCACTAATCATTAATGTATCAATGGAGTTGAGACTGGGGGCACCTGGGTGGCTTAGTCGGTTAAGCATCCCACTCTTGATATTGGCTCAAGTCGTAATCTCACAGTCATGAGTTTGAGCCCCACATTGGGCTCTGCACTGGTAGTGTGGAGCCTGCTTGGGATTCTCACTCTCTGTCTCTCTGTCTCTCTGCATCTTCTCCCCTCTAAAAATAAACATTAAAAAATTAAAAACAAAAACAAAAACATGAGACTGAATGAGATCACCAGTGGTTTGAATGAAGACAGAAAAGAGATCCAAGGGCTGAAATCTGGGTCCCATAACTGTAAGAGGAATTGCATAAAGGACTTAGCAGGCATGGTCTATGAGGTAGGAGGAGAACCAAGAAAGGAGAGTGGTGTACCAGAAGCCAAGAAGAAAAAGTGTTTTAAGAGAGGAAATCACCAAGTGTGTATCCATTACTGCTACTGAGTGAGGTGAGGATCCTGAGGTCAACTAGCAACCTTGATGAGAGCAGTGTTGCTGGAATGATGGAGGCACAAGTCTAGTTGGAGTGGCTTCAAGAATGAATGGGAAAGGGGCACCTTGCTGGCTCAGTCAGTAGAGCATGCATCTCTTGATTTTGGAGTTGTGAGTTCGAGCTCTACATTGGGTGTAGAGCTTACCTAAAAATAAAATCTTAAAAAAAACCCAAGTGAGTGAAGTGGAGAGGCTGCGGCAGATGTATTTCTTGATTACCAGATACCCGTGAGCTCCCCACACTTCCCAGTCCCTCTGGCCATGTGACTACTTCTGGCCAATCTGGGCTTTGAAGTATTTAAGAGCTGGTACATGACCTTCCAGCCCTGTCTTCCACTGCCCAGTGATGTGGAAAAGGCATGTATTCCAGATGGCAGAGCTATGGGATGCTAGTAACCTGGATTCCTGAATCACTGCTTGGAAGGGAGCTGAATTACTACCAGATCCAAGGTAAATTTTGTGTAAGCAAAAAATAAGCCTTTATGTGTGAAGCCTCTACCATTTTGACATTCATTTGTTACACAGCATAGCCTAGCCTACTAATTATATTCCAAGTATTATTTACTGTTTTGAGGTCTGTTTTATAAAGGGCAGCAAAAAAATGGGGTGGAACCTAGAGGGGAATGTAAAGTTAAGGGGGTGGGGGGTTGTTTTAACTCTTTAATTGAAATAAAACAAACATGAAGTTCACAAATCATAAGTACAGCTCAGTGAATTATAACGAGTGAACACACCCAAAGTAAGGTGGTTTTTTTTTAATTTTTTTTTTTAAACATTTATTCATCTTTGAGAGAGAGACACAGAGCGTGAGTGGGGGAGGAGCCGAGAGAGAGGGAGACACAGAATCCGAAGCAGGCTCCAGGCTCTGAGCTGTCAGCACAGAGCCCGATGTGGGACTCAGACTCACTGACTGTGAGATCAGGACCCGAGCCGAAGTCAGACGCTTAACCGACTGAGCCACCCAGGTGCCCCGGAAGGTGTTTTGAAAATGGAGGAAGCATCAGCATATTGGTGCTGGATGGGGGAGAAGGGGAAACCAATGATCTGGGAGAGAGAGGGACAGCTGCTGAAGCCATGTGCTTGTGCTTGTGCAGGTGAAAGGGACTGCAGTGGGGGCATTTGCTCCCAGTGGAGCAAGGACAGCTCATCTTCAGTGAGAAGAAGGAAAGCAGAGCCTGGCAGGTGAAGCAAGGTGGTGGTGGGAATCTTGGAAGTTCTCTTTTGCTGACTTCTGCTTCCTCGGTGAGATCATGGATCATGCTGAGTGAGTGTGGGAGAAGGAAGTGATAGAAGTTTGAGAAGAGAGGTGTGAACTTATTGACTAAGGGAGCAGGAAAGTGAGTCTCCATAGAAATATAGTAATTTGAAGCAATGGTTCTGGACCTACTTCCCGGAAAGAAACACATAGCAATCCAGGTCTCCGTCCAGGGAGCCAGGTCCAGAAGCCTTGGCCACAACCCTGGGACTGTCAGTAGCAGCTTTCTCTCTGCCTGGACACAGACTCCTCTCTCTGGAGTCACTCCATCTTCACATAGCAGTGCAGACCCCAATCTCACTTTCAGGTTAGCTTGTGAAATAATGCTCTATGAGGTTCTCATGTGGCCTGTGTCTTCTTGCTGAAGACCTAGGCATGCCCTAGTTACTGTAGCACCCACTGCCCCAGCCTCTATGGTGTTACAGTGCTTGTTTTGGCCTGTCTGGGATTACTCCTCTTGGTCTCGGTCTCTGTCTCTGAGCGGACCTTTCTGAACAACCTAGCCGTTGAGGCCTAGCCGTTGAGGGCAAGTAGCCTTTTAGTTACTCTGGCCCTCTGTCAGACAAGGTGGCCCATGCCTTGGTCCTCTGGGCTCTGACTCATGCTAGGATCCATCACTCTTGACTGTCCTAATGGATGGGATTAGTGGCCTAGAAAATCCCCAGAGGTCAATATTCTCCCAGATGATCTTTTTTTGGTCCTACTCTAAGTGGGGTGACGCTGTTGGCCAATGGTGCCCAACCTTCACTTGTTCTGTGATGCTCCAGGTTCAGTGCACGAGTGGCTACCAGGCTTCCCTGTCTGTTTTGCCTGTTGAACTTCTGCAAAAGATGCATTTGAAAAAGGATTCCATAGCTTAGAACAAAGATGACCAAAAAACAAAAACAAAAACAAAAAAACAAAAAAAAGAGCTTGAAAGTCAGTTCTTTGGGTGCATACAGGAGCTGCCTGGTAGGAGCTCTGGTGGGATGAGGATAAGGAGTCTGAGAGGGTGTTCTTGGACATGGACAACCTGGGACCACACAAATGAGAGTGATGGGGATGCTCTCTCTTTGAGGTCACTCTTCATGAACATTTTTGAGCACCTACTTCATGCTAGGCTCGGGGAAGAGTCATTTGCCCAAGGTTGCGGAGCTACTGAGAAACAAGGCCTCAGTTATTTCCTATGACTCTGTCCTAGAAGGGCAGGGACAGGGTCTACTTTGCTCACACTAACACCAGTCCCTCCCAGGCCCCTGGCCTGCCCGCATGACCTCTTCATGAGTCTCTGACTAGTCTTTGCAGTCCTTCTCGCCTATCTACCCAGATTTCTCTTCACGAAAGGATCAGTGCCTCAATGGAACCCCTCCCCTATGAATGTATTTTGCTTGCCAAATGAAGGCTCCTTCAGCCTGCCATTCAGGGGCCCTTAGGGGTGACTCCAGGTGAGCCATCCAACTTTGTTATCCTTGCCATCCACTCATCGCCACCTCCACCTGGCTCTGAGGCTGCAGAAGGACTGGGAGATGAAACTGAGTCTGTCCTGGCATTCAGATGGGCACTGAGAACTGTTATGTCTATAGTTGTACAGCTGTATAGTTGTAAGGCAAGCCCTGGTGCCAAATTCAGAAAGTACAAAAGTGTACTCAGAAAAAAGCAAGCCTGAAGACAAGCTTGTTTGCTCTTTCTTTGCAAATGCCTAAGTATTCAGAAAGAACTATTGGTCAATTCAGTTTTGAATGAGGAAGTGTTTGTGGTAGGATGTGCAGTGAAAGATACCAGGATACAGAATTGTTTCAATTGCCAGCTCCCAAAGCTTCCACCCTGTTGTGACATTGGGCAGGCATTTACTGTCTCAGCCTCAGTCCCTTTATCTGTAGAGCCAGCCTGAGACAGGAGCACCTGCCACAGAGTGTAGTGATCAGGCTTAGATAACTGTGTCCACTTATACTTCCTAGCACACTACCTTGGTGCTCAGTAAGTGTTAGCTGCTGTTATCAGTTTGTTAAAAAAAAAAAATTTCCATTTTATGTGCATTCAAAAAACAAACAAACAAACAAACAAAAAACTGGAAAGAAATACACCAAAATGTGAACAGTGAAAGATCCTGAATGGTGGGGAAATGGTGACATTTCTTTCTTTATCTTTTTTTATTTTCCAAGTTTTCTACAATGAATAGGTACAATGAATTTTTCCTTTTCTACTTAGAAAAAGAACAACATACTTCACTTTTTACAGGGGAATACTCAGAACCCATTTCCCAGAGGTTTGAGCTAGCTGGGTCCTGGTGCTTTCCTGTACTAACTAACCACTGTTACTGTACTAGCAGTGACCCCTGCCAACAGCACCTCCCTCCTTACCCTCGATGATGTCTTTGTTTGCCCACAGGAGAGTCCAAGGGATGGCTGCTGACATGCAGAAGAGGAGCAGCGAATGCCCCGATGGCACCCTGGCTCCTTCTGATGGGCAGAGTATGGAGAGAGCTGAAAGCCCCACACCAGGACTGGCTCAGGGAATGGAGCCAGGTACGGGCAGGGTGTGCAGCTCCAGGCAGCTGACAGCGAGAGCAGCCTCCAGGGCAACTGGGATTCCCACCAAGTCTTTCACTCCCACTCATTCATGCACTCGTTCAGTCACTCGTGGGCTACTTGTTAGGTGCTGGGGATACCGCAGGAAACGGGCTCGGTCTGTGTCCAGCCTTCCTCTCCACTTCATGTTGGGCTACTCACCCCTGTGCTGTCTGGCTGCCAGCATGGGTTCTCCTCCCGTTCCCTGGGTCTACATTGCGCCTTCCTGACTCCTTTTCCCTCCCTCAGCTCTCAGCTTAAATGTCACCTCTGCACGAGTTAGGCCTGCCTGCTCTGACCATGCTCTGTACAGGACAGTAGTTATTTTGTAATTTTATTTGTTTATGTATATATTGCCCATCTCTTGTCCACAAAATTGTGAGCTCTTTGAGCACAGAGTGGTTGTATCCCAAATGCCTAGTACGGTACCAAACTCATCATAGAGACTCAAAATACATCTGTTGAATTATTCTGTAAAAAAAAAAAAAAAAAAAAAAAAAAAATCAGTAGAGAAAGACTGACATGGCCCCTGCCTTAGGGGAGCCATAGGCTAGTGGGGTCATTACAGTGGAGTGGGTTAGGAACTATGGCCTGAACTGGGTCAGGGAGACTTCTCACAGGGATAGAGAGTCACTGAACAAAGGTATTCCAGGCACAGGGCAAGGTGCTCGGCACACAGCAGTGAACAACCACCTTCTTGCCCCTCAGGAGGAACCCCACTGTAGTTGGGAAGGAGGATAATAACTGACAAGTGGCACAAGAGAAATCAAAGAGAGAGATATGATAGAGTGCCCAGGCTCAGAGGTCAGGTGAGGAGGTAACTTATGTCTTTGCTGAGAGCTGAAGTGTGACAAGGAGCTGGCCATGCGAGGAGGTGGGAGTGCATTCCAGGCAGAGGGAACAGTAGGTACAGAGGCCCTGAGGTAGGTGAGGGCATGTTGAGGGTGTCCAAAGAGCAGGTGGATGAAGGTCAGTGTGACTGGAGTGGGTAAGGGCTGTGAGATGAGATTGAGAGAAGCAAGTAGAAGCAAGTCATTCCCGCAGCCATGAGGGGTTTGGGTTTTATTCCCAGTGTGATGGGAGGAAACTGGTGGGCTGTAAGCCGCAGGGAGGCATAACTTGTAGTAGGCAGTAGCAGGAGGGAACAGTGGCTTGTCTCTGCAGTAAAGCTAGAGTGCCATATTACGCATCTTGCTGGTAAGGTGGTCTGCCAGTGGCTATTGCTCTAAGCACCAGTGCTTTTGGCTGGCAGGTGCTGGGCAGGAGGGTGCCATGTTCGTCCATGCCCGTTCCTATGAGGACCTGACTGAATCGGAGGATGGGGCAGCTTCTGGGGACAGCCCCAAGGAGGGTGTTGGGGGTCCTCCACCACTGCCTGCAGACATGCGACAGATCAGCCAGGACTTCAGCGAGCTGAGCACCCAACTGACGGGTGTGGCCCGAGACCTGCAGGAGGAGATGCTGCCAGGAAGCTCTGAGGACTGGCCAGAGCCTTCAGGGGCAGCTGGGCGGCCAGCCACAGAACCCCCCAGGGAGGGCACAGGCGAGGGGGATGAGGAGGAGGCTGCTGAGGCATGGCGACTGCACCAGAAGCACGTCTTTGTGCTGAGCGAGGCGGGGAAGCCTGTGTACTCCCGCTATGGGTCAGAGGAGGCACTTTCCAGCACCATGGGTGTCATGGTGGCCCTGGTGTCCTTCCTGGAGGCAGACAAGAACGCCATTCGTTCTATCCACGCAGGTGAGCCACCTGGAAAGGGGGGCAGGGAGGGCTCCCCTGACCAGGGTTAATTCATAGTCCCCGAGGGACTAGAGGGCTGGGATGTGCTGTGTGACCAAGGGCAGCCCCTCCACCTCACTGGGCTTCAATATTGTCATCTGAACACAGATAGCAACAATGACTGCCTTACGGGGTATTGTGAGGTCCAAAGGTGGCTCTGACATGGGCTTTGCCCTTGGAGAGAACTAGAAATCCCAGGCCCTGAGCCCCACCCAGCTCTTGACATTTAACACAAGAATGTTTTTTTTCAATTGCTCACTGCATTTTGGCTGGTGCCACTCTGTGAAGCAAGTGGCAGGGACAGCCTGGAATCCTCAGGGAAAGGGAACCGTGGGCTGCTGTTTTTATCTTCATCATCCATAAGCCCCTACTGTGTGCAGAGATCTGAGGGAGGGTGGAGAGGATGTAGAAAGCGACAAGCTGTGTAGGAAGCTGGGGCTCCGAGGGAGCTGGGCAAGGCCAATCCCGGAGGGCTCCCCGGAGAAGCTGACATCCCCTCCCTCCACCTTCAGATGGCTACAAGGTAGTATTCGTGCGCCGGAGCCCACTGGTGTTGGTGGCAGTGGCGCGCACGCGGCAATCGGCGCAGGAACTGGCGCAGGAGCTGCTCTACATCTACTACCAGATCCTGAGCCTTCTTACCGGTGCCCAGCTGAGCCACATCTTCCAGCAGAAGCAGAACTACGACCTGCGGCGCCTGCTCTCGGGCTCGGAGCGCATCACCGACAACCTGCTGCAGCTCATGGCGCGAGACCCCAGCTTCCTCATGGGGGCAGCGCGCTGCTTGCCCCTGGCTGCGGCCGTGCGCGACGCGGTGAGTGCCAGCCTGCAGCAGGCGCGAGCGCGCAGCCTTGTCTTCTCCATCCTGCTGGCACGCAACCAGCTGGTGGCGCTCGTGCGCCGCAAGGACCAATTCCTGCACCCTATCGACCTGCACCTGCTCTTCAATCTCATAAGTTCCTCCTCATCCTTCCGTGAGGGAGAAGCCTGGACGCCTGTGTGCCTACCCAAATTTAATGCGGCCGGCTTCTTCCATGCACACATCTCTTACCTGGAGCCTGACACCGACCTCTGCTTGTTGCTCGTCTCCACCGACCGGGAGGACTTCTTTGCAGTCTCTGACTGCCGCCGCCGCTTTCAGGAGCGCCTGCGGAAGCGTGGAGCCCACCTGGCGCTGCGAGAGGCACTGCGCACGCCCTACTACAGTGTTGCCCAAGTGGGCATCCCGGACCTGCGCCACTTCCTCTATAAATCAAAGAGCTCGGGACTCTTCACCAGGTGAGGGAGGACCTTGGGAGCACAACTTGAGGGAGACAGGGGCGAGGGAGGGGAGGCGGTTGGCCCTCAGCCCTGATGCAGTCCTGGAGCTGATGACCCGTCTGTGAATGGACTGACATGTTGGGTCTGTTTTACTCTGACATCAGGGACCCAGACTCCCTATCACTCCACCCCCTATGGGCATGTACCTCTCTACTTTGTTACCCACAAAGCCTTGAAATGCCCAGTACACCCAGGGAAGGAAGCTGGAACAGAGATCTCCTGGATCTCCTGCCCTGGAGCAGGTCTGCCTTAGGGGTCATTTTGGTCCCATCTAGGATGCAGAATTCCTCCTCCAACAGAGGGGCTGTGGCCAGATGTGGCATCTTCTGTCCTCCCATTACCCCTTCTTGGGTTCCCAGATCACTTTTCCTCCACTTCAGGCCTGTCACTTTGTTTCCAACACCTAAACTCAGATTGGCCTCTCCAAGGGAAGTCACCAAAGATGCCATGAACTTGGGGGAGGGGGGAAGAACAGGGCTCCATTCTGGGTGGGCCCAGCCCTGTCCTGGGGAGTCTTCTGTGGTAGGGAGGCCATGCTCTGTCCTGGGAAAACATTTGGAGGGTAAGACACATGTCAGAGTCTCCCTGGCTAGGAAGAGTTGTTTTTAGATCTCCAGAGAAGGCAATGAAAGTTATTTCTTTGCCAACCCACTCCCCCATCTCCAGCCCTGAGATTGAGGCCCCGTACACCAGTGAAGAGGAGCAGGAGCGGCTGCTGGGCCTCTACCAATACCTGCACAGCCGGGCCCACAATGCCTCCCGCCCACTCAAGACCATCTACTACACGGGCCCCAATGAGAACCTCCTGGCCTGGGTAAGGCAGCCCTGGGATGGGCTCAGCTTCATCGGGATCCCGGGCAGGGGCCACACGAGATGTCTAACCTCGATGACTACCCTGTGCCCCCTCCTCCAGGTGACAGGTGCCTTTGAGCTCTACATGTGCTACAGCCCCCTGGGGACCAAGGCATCTGCTGTCAGTGCCATCCATAAGCTGATGCGCTGGATCCGCAAAGAAGAAGATCGCCTCTTCATCCTCACACCCCTCACCTACTGATGGGAATGTGTGTGGGTTCGGCCCTCTTAGGCGCACTGGGCAACGGAAGCTATGGGAGCCTCCACATGGGCTGGCCTCTCTTGCCCAGGCAGCAAGCAGGCAGGGACTGTGGGTTGGTGCGTGCATTAAAGTACTCTGGAGAAGACACTCATTGGGCCTTGTCACTGGTCCCTTCACTCATGCATTCTCACTCCTACAGATACTGGATCCTCCTCCTTAGTCCTTACCTGTGTTTCCCCATGTCCTGGAGCACAAGCACTCAGAATCGAACCTTGGGCTGGGTCTCTTCATTCAGCTAAAGTCTTGCCATACATAAAATGTTCTCTAGCATTCCACTGGCCTTGCCCCTCACAGCCCCACCCCGATACTCAGTCTGAGTCCCTGGTGCCTCCTAGAAGGGCATAGCCCCTCCTCTCACTCCTAGGAGGGGCCCCCAGCTTTGTGCCCCAAAGGACCACTCATATACCCTGGGAGCTGTGGCTCTGCTTAAAGGGCTGCTGTAGCTCAGCAGTGACAAGGCTGAGTAAGAGAAGGACAGCCAACTAGGGAGAGTCTGAGGCTTGGTACAGGTGGGTAAGATCCCTTGGTGAGGTGGTCTGGTTTTCAGCACAGAAAAATTCAGAGACCAGCCTCAGTGTATGTAGCCCTAGACCTCTGGGGAAATTGTCCCAGCTTGGTCTTCCTCATGAAGGGCTATCCACCTCGGCATCTGTGCTTTTGGCCAGTGCATTCCTCAGACCGTCCCCAGGAGTGAGCTGGAGGGCCTGCAGGAAGAGCCAGCTGACTTTTGGGGCAGGGGTGGACCCTGCCCTAGGAAGGGCTGATGCTGCTAGGCACACCGGGCCCTCTTCCGCTACCCTGGCATTTTCCAGCCCACAGGGGTCACTGTGGACATCTCAGGAGGCTCAGCAGTGAAGGCCCAGACCCCTCCACTCTGTCCTGAGACCCTCTTTGGACAGAGCCCAAGGCACAGTACAGGAAGCCTCTATCTTGCTGCTGGGGGGCTTTCCCAGTTCTGCCACAGCTTAACCATCTCATTGGCTAGGAGAGCAAAAGACCTAGGAAATGTTTATGGGAGAAAAGTGTCCACTGAATGTGGTCTTAAGACTGTAGAGTAAATCACCCTTATGCAGTCTCTGAGAGCTGGGCTAAGATACTCTGCCACTAAAACCAACCCATGTTGGAAAATATATTTGGTGGGTAGCATAGGGTACACTGGAATGGTTCTATTTACTGTCCCAGGAAATGGGATAGCCCCTGCCCTTGGCCCTATCCTGGATCATATTAGGATGGATATGGCAGCAAACCACCTGCCTAGACCCCAAGGTGCGTGGGGAACAGCCACAGGCTTGGCGGTGCTGCTCGCCCTGCACATGTGCCCTGGGTCTCTTTTCTGCCTGTTTCTGCTGCTGTTTCTCCCCTTGATCCTGGCCAGTGCACCAAATCACTGCCTCTGGGGCCAAGGTGATGCCAGGCCAGCAGTCCATGGCTGCTATTGGCATTCCTCTGGTCAGTGGTCAGCCCCTAGATACTCCTGTTGGCTACTGTGATTCTTGTAGGACTCTCAGCACCTCTGCAGTTTAGCACCTATTCTGGGTAGGTGTGGAAGTGGGTGGTCACAATTAGGTGAGTGTGTGTACCTAGGACAGTAGGCACCTGGAGTGTGGGCTTATCTGTCTGGGGATCAAGGAAGGAATAACAGGCCAAACAGGGAAGGTGTTCCTAGTGGAGGAACCAGCATGTGCAAAGGACCTGGTAAAGAGCCTGGTATTACTGGTTTAAGTGAAGCTGGAGGAGTTTTCAAGGCCTAGGTTTCTTGAACTCCAGGTAAAAGTCTGGCAGTGGGGAGCCATTGAATTTGTTTTAAAGCTGCAGAGTGATATGGTCATATTGTAGTTAGAGACTGCTGCCACTCAGATGATCTCTTTGGGTTGGAGAAAAAGGCTGGCATTAGTTCTCGTTTTTGTTTTTGTTTTGGAGTAGTGTTCAGAGGGATGTGAGAGCCAAAAAGGGAAAAGAGGCCACTCCTTCAAGGTGATAGATACTGGGGGAGTTGGGCAGGTCCTAAACCAAATATAGGCCAGGCCTTGTGAGTTCAGCTTGGAGGGAGCACTTATACTTAACACTCCAAGGCCCCACTTCCCCCACATGGTTTGCCTGCCCTGCTCCTGCAGAGTGGGCAGAGGGGGAAGGAGGAAGGGGTGCTCCTGTGGATGCCAGTTCTCAAGGACCGGGGTTGTCCACCAGGGGACGCTGTTCTGGGACTAGCCAACATCTTGGCCACATGGTGGCAGCAGAGAATCAACTGTTGACTGCTGCACCCCAACCCTCAAAACGAGTGGACAGAGTGATCAAGGAGGGCCCTTGAAGTCTCCTCCCAACCTACAGAAGTCTCTCCGAATGTAGTACCGGGACCCAAGAAACTGTCTCAGCGCCAGCGGAGAATGTTTCATTTCAGTTTTACCCAGCATGAGTGTCTTTAATCATGTCGACTGTGGAACACATGATTTTTTTTTATGGGTATTTATTCATTTCCGGGCCAATTCTAGTTAGAGAAGGGAGTGCCATTTATGATGCCTGAGGCTCTGAATCCTCCCAGCACTGGGTGTGGCTGCCCAATCCTGTTTCCTCTCTCTCCCAGGTGCTCACTGAGCTCCAGCCCCACGGGGGAGGGGAGTTCAGCACTAGGAATGGGGAAAGTGGGGAGTCAGGTATTCAGAGTCAGCTGTGCTAGAGCGGGTATAGCATATGATCTGTGGGACCCACAAAATGGACCAGGCATTGACTGGATCAGGAGGGCTTCCTGGAGGTGGTGCCATCTAAGCTGCAAGAGAAGGAAAGGAAAAAGGTGCTCCTGGAAGGAGGAACAAGGAATATTGTCTGGATAGGGGAGTAGAGGAGATACAGCTCCAAAAATCAGGCTGAATGAATCCTGCTGGGCTGAAAGCTCCTCTCTCCCCCACCCCTCTTATGCTCCAAAGCCCTGGGACCCACAGTTCACAGGTCCCTCAGACCTCAGTGTAGGGCCACCCTATGAAGCTTCCCCTCCCTCCAGGGTTAAGGCCCACCTGGCTAAGGGGGCTGTCAGGCTGACAAGGTCCCCCAGAGCCCCCTTTAAATGTTAGGAAGAACCAGTTATCAAGGAGCAACCGCTGAAGTCCATGTACAAGAGGCAAGGTTGCCTCTCCTCCCCTCAACCCCATATGCCTCACTCAGACTGAAGAGAGAACTGTGGGCAGTCACCTAGTTAGAACTATATCCTCATTTCAGGGATGGAGAGACTGAGGCCCAGCATAGCTTACAGAGCAGGTTAGAGGTGCCCTGTCAAAGCCCATGTTTCCCCCGTATCAGGGGGGCACTGCAGTACAGCCAGCAAAGGCAGCCAGCACTGTGTGTTTTGTTAGCCCCATTCTGCAGCTTCTGCCTACTGAGGCAGTGGTGGAGGGACCATAGCTAGGGTTGGGCCTCCCCATAAGCTGCCTCTCCTCTGACTCTAATGTCCAGCCAGCAGGGTAGGTCCTAACTCATAACCTCTACCGCCTTGGGCAGGCAGGGGACAACGTACCTTCCTGTGATACCATCCAGTCATTGACATCCCAGGGCAGGCCCAGAAAAGGATGGCCCCTGCCCTGAGAGGGTTTCACTACTCCCGGGGGCCCCACCTCTCCCCTCCGGTCCTCCACACATTCTTGGTTTCTCAGGGGCCTCCAGGCCCTGTTCTGGAACCAGCGTCTGAGTGTGTTGGCTGTATACTGGTGCCAAGGGCAAAAATAAGCCAGGTGGTCCTCAAACCCTCACTGGTGCTGGGGTGACTTCCGACCCCTCCTCACTTCAGCCCAGTCGGTCGTGAGCGGCGGGAAGGGAAGGCTCAGACTTTCCTACCTCTCTCTGGGCCACTCCAGGCACACTCACCACATGCCACTGAGAAAAACGCCACCAAGAGAAGGTATAGGTGACAGGCTTTCGAAGGCCTGGAGAGTCGGGTGGGAGGAGGGGCTGGCTAGGCCGAGCCTTCAACGGGCCCCGCCCACAGTTCCGCCCACGCACCCTGGCCCCGCCAGCCCCGCCCTGCGCCCTCCTGCCGACTTTGCTCAGAGTGCCTGCTTGGAGCAGCAGCTGGGGCAGGCAGGTGAGGGGGCCTCTTCCTTCACTGGCGGTGTGTATGTCCACCTGGTGCCAGGTGCTCAGACCCGAGGGCAGGGGAGGGCGCTGGACATCATACTGGGGGTGGGTCAGCTGCCCGAGGGCTTTCAGGACCGGCTGCGGACTCAGGTCCCGACCGGGACCTTGAGTCTGCTCCCAGCCAGGCCCAGGCCTCCAAGAGTCCCTGCAGGGGCCCAGGTGGGCCTCGATGGAGCTTCTCTCGCCGCCGTCACAGCCTTCACTGTTATTGCTGCTGCTACTGCTGCCACCACTGCTGGCCAGAGAGTCCTGGCAGTGTCCGCGCACCCCCTACGCCGCCTTGCGCGATTTTGACGTCGAGTACAAGGTGCCCAGCTTCTCGGCCGGAGGTCCGGTACAGGCCATAGCGACCTACGAGGGCGGCAGGGACGGGAGTGCCGTGTTCGTGGCTACACGCAATCGCCTGCACGTGCTTGGGCCTGGCCTGCAGCCAGTAGAGAGCCTGGCCACAGGTCCTGTTGGAGACCCGGGCTGTCAGACGTGTGCGGCCTGTGGCCCGGGCCCCCACAGCCCGCAGGGAGACACAGATGCACAGGTGCTGGTGCTGGAGCCAGCTCTGCCCGCACTAGTCAGCTGTGGCTCGAGCCTGCATGGGCGCTGCTTCCTGCACGAGCTAGAGCCCCAAGGGACAGCCCTGCACCTGGCACCACCAGCCTGCCTCTTCTCCGCCAACCACAACCAGCCCGAGGACTGCCCTGACTGTGTGGCCAGTCCTCTGGGCACCCTCGTGACCGTGGTTGAGCAGGGCCATGCCTCCTACTTCTACGTGGCATCCTCACTGGATGAGACGGTGGCCTCGAGCTTCAGCCCCCGCTCGGTGTCCATCCGGCGCCTCAAGGCCGATGCCTCAGGATTCGCACCGGGGTTTGCCGCGCTGTCCGTGCTGCCGGAGCACCTCGCTTCCTATCCTATCCAGTATGTGTACAGTTTCCGTGCCAGAGCCTTTGTCTATTTCCTGAAGGTGCAGCGGGCCAGCGTGGCAGCTGCCCCGGAAGCCTTGCACACACGCCTGGCACGGCTCAGCGCTGCTGAGCCCGAACTGGGCGACTACCGCGAGCTCGTTCTCGACTGCCGATTCGCACCCAAACGCCGGCGCCGCGGGACCACTGAGGGAGGACAGCCCTACCCAGTGCTGAGGGCGGCCCACACAGCTCCAGTGGGCAGCAAGCTAGCTGCTGAGCTGAGCATCGATGAGGGCCAAGAAGTGCTATTTGGCGTCTTCGTGGCTAGCAGAGACAGCAGTCCCGGTGTGAATCCCAACTCTGTCGTCTGTGCCTTTCCCATCGACCTAGTGGACACTCTCATCGAGCATGGTGTGGAGCGCTGTTGTGAGCCTCCTGTCCCCCCTGGCATCCGGCGAGGCCTCGACTTCTTCCAGTCGCCTAGTTTTTGCCCCAACCCGGTGAGCAGAAAGAAGGGGCCCTCACCTGTGAGCAGGTGGTAGAATCCAGTAAGAGGGTTTGGGAGGGAGGGAGAAGGGCAGGAGGGAAGATGTTTTCTCTTCCACCCAGTTCCTTAGTGCTGGGGGCAGGTGGGGGTGTGGAGGGCATGAGGGAATCAGCCAAGCACAGGCTATACTGGAGGCTCACCTAGTAGCCAGACTAGTCTCTGTTTCTCCTCCATTTTGCTCTTTCACTCTCTTAGGTACTATGGCCTCTGATTTTTTTAGGTAGTTTCCTAGATTGTGTGAGAAGCAGATTGCATCACAACTGTCTGGCAGAGACACTGCCTAACTCCGGTACAATGATCCCCTCCTACCTGCCCACCACACATACCCTCAAGGACATACACAGAGAAACAGCCCCCCACACAAGCAGATGCTAACAGATTCACACAGATACGGCTGCTCACCAACACAGTTTCTCTTTCCCTTTGGAAGCACTGTTTTGTTCCGCTTTCCAAAGAGGGTGGGGCAGGAGTTGTCAGAGGATGCCCCCACCCCATTCCAGGGAGCCTCCTGGGCCTTGGAAGTTTGGGGGCTTGTCAGAGAGCCTGCATGGCTTGGGCTTCACAGACACACTCGTCCCTGATTGTCCTCTGTGGAGTGACTGGGGGAGGACCAAGGACATGGTGGGAAGGCAACTTGGCTCTAGTAGATTCCAGGAAGCTCACCCCAGTCTTGTGCAAACAACTGTAAACATCTGGGGATGAGTAAAGGCTTAGGAGGGGCTGGTTGGAAGTGGTTCACCATGAAGGAGTCCCAGACTTTCTTTCACTATGGTTGGGGCCCTGCTCTAGTTCCCCATCTCACCCCAAGTAGGAGGTCTCCCGGCCATCGCTGAATTGGGGGCTTTTCCCAGCAGACCCTACCCAGGTTCTCTCCAGCCATGGTGTCAGGGAGCTGGAACAGAGACAAACAGGACATTCCTTAAAATGCTAAGGACAAAACCCAAACTGAGAGCCATGGAAACAGTCCTACCCTAGCTTGTAAGAGGTAAAACCAAGACAATGGGGTGAACAGCACTGGATAAGTGGTCTTTCAGTGAGCTCACTCACAGTCACTGCCCTGAGTCTTTGGCTGCCCTGTGGCTCTGCTACTTCTGTGACGTTCCCCACTGACTCCTTTCTGGCTCTTACTAATGCCTCAGAGGTGGAAGGAAAATGTACGAACAGCGAGGAGTAGGGCATCTCCAGCCTCCCTCCCTCAGCTGAGTCCATCTGGGTTGAGGAGGCCCTATGGGGGGAGAGCCCTCGTCAGGGCCTGGGCAGCCCTGCCTGCCCTCCTCTCTTCCTTCTGGGGGAGTCTGAACCTCTCACAGACTTGGCTGGTGGTCAGTGGGTCAGAAGACATCCAGCATGAGTTGGCAGTGCTAGGTTCGAGGAGGACTGATCTCAAGATGGCCCACAAGCTGGCCAGGGAGGTGTGTGAACCAGCCTGTACAGTGTTTGTCCAGTGACTGGGCATGTAGCCTCCAGGGCAACACCCACTGTGTGCTGATGGTGGCTGGCCTCAGGAAGCCTGTGGGACTCTGAGCTGGCACCTGCCTTCCATGGGTTCAGGTGGGATTTGACTCTGGAGCAGTCACCCTCCTTTGTGGGGCACTGGACACTTGAGTCATGCTCTTAGGAGCCACAGGCTGGCTTACAGACAAACCTGAAAACCCAGAGCTAAGTCCTAGGACCCAGGGGCAAGCAGACAGGGGTGTGGTCCTGATCAGGGTAGGACCTCTTTGCCACCCCTCAGCCCCACCTGTTCCTGAGTCATGCTAAAAACACCCGCTGGCTTCCGGCTAAGGTCAGGCCCCTTTCCTGCCTCAAGTGAGGACAGAGTCCCAGTTCCCACCCATCCAGGCTACAGACCTAGAGTGTGTGGAATTTCTGTGCCCAGCTCTGCACCCCCAGGGCTCCTGATCAGCACTGAGGTCTCAGGACTAGGTTAAGCATACTTGGTTTGATGGGAGCCCCAGGGCTGGCAAGGGAATGTCGCAAGCCCCAAGGCTACTGAGCCCTGCCTGTGCTTTGCACCCAGCTCCAATGCCTTGCATCATACCCTGATATGATTTACCAGAAGCTTCCACAGTCCTGCCTTGGTGCCTTGAGTGCAGTCCCCCAAAACACCTTCCTATTAAGAACAGGTGACAGGTGTTTCCCAATCCCTGGGGCCTAGCCTTCAGGCCTTGGTTTTTCCCTTTTGTATCTGAAGGGGATTCGGGTTGCAGCTGGAGGTACAGGAAGATCTTTGGAGTCTCAGGGAGAAGAACCATGTTACCAGCCCCATGCTGGCCAATTAACTTCAGAGTTTAGCCACCTTAGGCTGGAGAGAAACTGAAGCCCCCAAAGGAGACAGGGTTTGCTGAAGTACAGGGAATAACCAGCAGGGGGCAGAAGAGGACTCTGCTCAAGAGCTTAGACTTCTTGCCTGGCTCCTCTCCTGAGGGCCTATAAGGCCTTGGACAAGTGACCAAACGGTTTCTGAGCTCATTTCCTTATCTGCAAAATAGGGGTGTTGAAAGCACCCACTTTACACAGTGGTTGTGAGGCAAGAATGAGGTTGGGTCTGTGAGATTCTAAGTCATTATCAGAATGGACATGGCAGGTCAGGGCAAGGCATAGCAGACGCTGGCCTTCCAGCCTGGGCCTTCCTTCCTGGACTTACTACCTCTGAGAGCCCCATAGGTGGGAGGGGGTGGGTAAGTGGCAGACCTAGAGTCTTATCTAGCCAAGTCAGGTAAGGGATGGGGGTTTGGGCTGCTGTGGTCACTGACAGAGATCCCAAGGGGTCAATGTGTGAGGATGAGCCCTGACTCCTTACCCGACTCTCCTCAGCCTGGCCTGGAGGCCCCCAGCCCCAACACCAGCTGCCATCACTTTCCTCTGCTGGTTAGCAGCAGCCTATCACGTGTGGACCTCTTCAACGGGCTATTAGGACCAGTACAGGTCACTGCACTGCATGTGACACGCCTTGACAATGTCACAGTGGCCCACATGGGCACAACTGATGGGCGCATCCTGCAGGTAGGACCCCCATCTCCACAGCTTCTTGTTCCTGGGTCCCCTTCCCCATTTCCATTTTGCTCACAGCTAACCTATCCCAGGTGGAGCTGGCCAGATCTCTCAACTACTTGCTGTATGTGTCCAACTTCTCACTGGGCAGCAACAGGCAGCCCATACGACGAGATGTCAGTCGCCTTGGAGACCACCTGTTCTTTTCCTCTGGGGAGCAGGTAAGGTGGGACTAGGGTAGGGCCTGGGGCCAGGGCTGTGGAAACAAAGCCTCCCCATCTAATCCAGGGAGGCACTGACATACAGGTCTCACCACCCTGACCTACAATGGGACCAGGCAGTCTCTGGGTCTAGTTCTCCCTCCAGCCACCCCTGAACCACCCCTCTGCCACTCCAAGGTCTTCCAGGTACCTATCCAGGGCCCTGGCTGCCACCACTTCCTCACCTGTGGGAGTTGTCTGCGGGCACAGCGTTTCATGGGCTGTGGCTGGTGTGGGGGCATGTGTGGCCGGCAGAAGGAGTGTCCTGGCTCCTGGCAACAGGATCATTGTCCACCTGAGCTTACTGAGGTATGACTTGCTTGGCAGGGCCCAGGTAAGGGTGGGACAAGCTGGGCCTGGAGTGGGGGTCAGCATGTGTTAACCATGATCCTCAGGCCTGGAATGTCCTCAATATCAACAAGGAGGGTATTCTTGTCAGAGCGGATGGCACAAGCAAAGACTTAGAGGCAGAAAAGTGCCTGAGTGAGGACTACAAGTGACCTAGGAGACTTGGAGGGAGGGCAGGCAAGGGGCATAGCAGAAAACTCTGGGAAAAGCAGACAGCTGAGAGCCCGGATGCACACAGGGACTCAGGCTCTCTCCCTCTCTTCAGTTCTACCCCCAGAGTGGACCCCTAAGGGGCAGCACAAGGCTGACCCTGTGTGGCTCCAACTTCTACCTGCGCCCTGCTGATCTGGTGCCTGAGGGCACCCATCAGGTCACCGTGGGCCAAAGTCCCTGCCGACTGCTGCCCAAGGACAGCCCAAACCTCAGGTACAAGCTGGTCTCTGCGCTTCCTGTCCCTGACAGGGGTGACCAAGCAGCCCCTTCCCTGTGAGACCCTGTCTTCTGCTTACTGGGGGCAAGGAGATATCAGGCAAACTGCAGTGACTCTGGTTGCTTGGTGTCTAAGGAGACCTCTCTGTCCCTGCTTGAGCCTGCATATGCCCTACCTGCCTGTTGAGTCATGGAACTGGGCAAGGTTAGTCCCTGCCTCACCAGATCCTGCTTACCTTGGAGGAAGGCACGAGTAAAGAGATACCATCCTCAGGCTCAGAGGAGACCTGTGGTATGTAGCAGGCATACAGCCAGGCCTGTGTGACTCCTGGCTGACCTTGGGTTCCCCTGGTACCCCAGCCCAGTGCCCCGGAAAGACTTTGTAGAGGAGCTTGAGTGTGAGCTGGAGCCCTTGGGCATGCAGCCAGCCGGGCCCGCCAACATCAGCCTCACTGTGACCAACATGCCACCAGGCAAGCACTTCCAAGTGGATGGCACCTCCATGCTGCAAGGCTTCTCTTTCATGGTGAGGCCGCCTTGCCAAGGTCTGTACCCTTGGCCAGCCAGGCAATGTGGGCAAGGAAGGGCTTGGAGTGGAAGGCCTTTTATGCCAAGCTAAGCCACCTCTATGTCTTCTTAGGAGCCAGTTCTGACAGCAGTAAAACCCCTCTTTGGCCCACGGGCAGGGGGCACCCGCCTCACCTTTGAAGGCCAAGGCCTGTCTTTAGGCACCAGTCAGATGGTGCTGGTCAATGGGACTGAGTGCCCACTGGAACAGTAAGTGCCAACATGCAAGGGGAGGGGAGGCCACAGGGCTCCCCACTCAGGGAGCCCTTACCAGGTGGGCCTTGGATCCTACCAGGGCAGAGAGAGCAGAGCTCAAATGGTCAGTGTAGGGAGCAGGTCCAGGAGGAAGGGTCTGTTGCCCCCTCCAGCCCACGGGTGGTTTGGGGATGGTGAGAGAGCCCATCACAGAGTTAATTGGCTCTAGCCAAGGCTTTGGGGAACCTTTTCTGCCCTGCCTTCTTCTTGGAAGCCTTAAAGACCCTGTCTTCAAACAGACTCATTGATAATGGGCAGGGTGGGAAGATGACCAACAGAAGAACTGAGAGGGATTGGCAGACCTTAAAGGAGGTGGGTCTGGCCATCACCTGGAGGGTGATCCTGAGACCAATCCTCCCACCCCTACCCCCACCCCGTTCCGCAGGGTCAGCGAGGGGCAGCTCTTATGTACTACGCCCCCTGGGGCTGCTATGGCCAGGGTTCCCATTCACCTGCAGGTGGGGGGCGCTGTGGTGCCAGGCTCCTGGACCTTCCACTACCTGGAAGACCCCATTGTGCTGGGCATCAGCCCCAACTGTGGCTACATGTAAGTGCCACCCCCTTGCCCACTCTGGTCTCCTAAGGAATGAGGGAGGCAGCCTCAGAGAGCACCCCAAGCCCACCACATTGCTTTCCTCCACAGTGGCTCCCATGTCACCATCCATGGCCAGCATCTGACTTCAGCGTGGCACCTAGTGCTGTCATTCCATGATGGGCTTATGGCAGTGGAAAACAGGGTGAGCTGTCACTGGCAGCTGCCAAATGGACACTAGCCAGGAGGGAGGAAGGCTGGATCAATCCTCTGAGTTCTAACTCTACCCCGTGCTGGGCTGAGGAGACTGGGGTGGCCGTAGGTGGGATGCCTGGCTAACCACTCTCGCATGGGCCCTAGCAGTGTACAGGGCACCTCCCGGAGCAGCATCGGTGCCGCCTGCCCGAATATGTCGTCCGAAGCCCCCAGGGGTGGGTAACAGGGAACCTGAGTGCCTGGGGAGATGGAGCTCCTGGCTTCACGCAGCCCGGCTTTCGCTTCCTGCCCCCACCCCATCCACCCACCACTGACTTTGCCCCACTGAAGCCCGAGGAGCACGCTGTTAAGTTTGAGGTAAGTGTGGGGGATGGAGGTCAGGGACGGTGAAGGGTTAGGGCTGAAGCCTTGCCCAGAGGAGATGGGGGCACTGGCCAGTCCTTATGACTCTCTGCAGTATATTGGGCTGGGCGCTGTGGCTGATTGTGTGGACGTGAACGTGACCGTGGGTGGTAAGAGCTGCCAGCATGAGCTCCGGGGGGATGTGGTCATCTGCCCTCTGCCTTCCTCCCTGCAACTTGACAAGGATGGTGCCCCACTGCAGGTAGGCAGCTCAGCTGGCTCTCCACATGAGACATGGGCCAGGGCTTGCAGGCTGGGCCTGAGCTGCCACCTGCCCCCAGGTCTGTGTGGATGATGGATGTCACATCCTGGGCAGGGTGATACGGCCAGGCCCAGAGGGGGTCCCACAGAGGCTACTCCTTGGTGTCCTGCTGGCCCTGCTCCTGCTTGTGGCTGCACTGGCCGCTGCGCTGATCTTCAACTACTGGCGGAGGAAACAACTGGGTGAGCTCTCCACTCCCCTCCTGACTTGGCCTATACCAAACCGTGGCATCTCCAAGTCCTCTTTCTGCCCAGGCCTTGGAGGTCTGCCCATACCTCCTGGGGACTGAGTTTGGAGAGGCTGGCCACCAGGGGCTGTCTTTCCACAGTCCTTTCTCCAAACCTAGATGACCTGGCATCCTTGGACCGGACCACTGGAGCCATCCCCTTGCCTGCACTCCGCTCAGGTTCTGACTACAGAAATGGCCTTGGTGAGACGGGGGAGGCGCTGAAAGCTGGGGCCACACCCTCTGTTCCACAGGCCCCTCACTTCCTCTCCTCCACAGCAGCCCCTGCCACTCATGGTCTGGATTCCACCACACAGAGCCACAAAGCATCCGTCTCAGACAGTGGGGACGGGTCCTGTGTCCCACTGTTGCAGACAGAGTCCATCCAGCTTGGGGACTTAGACTCTGCACTCCTGACCGAGGTCAAGGATGTGCTGATCTCACATGAGCAGGTGGTCACCCACAGGGACAGAATCATTGGCAAAGGTATGGGGGCCAAGCCAGGTGGGGCTGGGGCAGAGATGGAGTCCTGAGATGACATGGACTCAAGGGGCATTTGGGCAGGACTCTGCTCTGGCCTTTCCACCAACCTTTGTGACCTTGGGAATACCACGTAACCTCTCTGAGCCTCCATTTGCTCATCTGTGAAATAGTAATTAGTTCTGTCTTCAGTGGATTCTGGTGCAGATTAAGTAGGCATGGGAGGGGTGCAGGCTCTGTCATTATGTAGCTGCTATTTGTTTTTAACGTCACATCGGCCAGTTGGTGCTCTGAGGTTTGGTTGCCAATGAGAGGGTGTGGTGTGCACCCTGAGCATTGGGGCCCTCTCACCATCTCCCCCTCACTAGGCCACTTTGGAGTTGTCTACCATGGAGAATACACAGACAAGGACCAGAATCGAATCCATTGTGCCATAAAGTCGCTGAGTCGTAAGTAGGGAAGAGGCTAGGAAGGTCCCCGTCCCTGCTGTGCTACCACCTTGCTGAGTAACCCTGAACAGGAGAACTTTCTTCTCCATTTCTCCATCTGACCCTGGCAAAGGGTCTTCCTGCCCTGAGTCTGACTCAAGCCACTCCACAGGCATCACAGAGGTGCAGGAGGTGGAGGCCTTCCTGCGCGAGGGGCTGCTCATGCGTGGTCTGCACCATCCAAATGTGCTGGCTCTCATCGGTATTGTGCTGCCCCCTGAAGGGCTGCCCCAGGTGCTGCTACCCTATATGCATCATGGAGACCTGCTTCAGTTCATCCGCTCACCCCAGCGGGTCAGTGCTCGGGTCAGGAGATTTGGGCAGCAGCTGGGGATGAGTTGCTATGCCCTTGCCTACCGACCCACCTGTGCCCCTAGAACCCCACGGTGAAGGACCTCATCAGCTTCGGCCTTCAGGTAGCCCGTGGCATGGAGTACCTGGCAGAGCAGAAGTTTGTGCACAGGGACCTGGCTGCTCGGAACTGCATGTGAGGGGCCAGAGCATTTGGGGTGAAGGAAGGGGGCAGGGCACCAGGGTGCACAGCTGCCCAAAGTCATCTCAGGGAAGGGCCCACGCTCCAGCCCTTGCTGTGCAGCCCTGGGCATGTCCTCCCCTCTCTGGGCCTCAGTTCTCCTATCTGCCCAGTGCAGGCTTAGATTGGACATGGTGGCTCTGAAACCCTGTGAAGGCCTGGAGTAAATGGGTTTAGGGCCAGGTGGGGGCCAGTCCTGAGTATGATCCCCTGCTCTCAGGCTGGATGAGTCATTCACAGTCAAGGTGGCTGACTTTGGCCTGGCCCGTGGTATCCTGGACAAGGAGTACTACAGTGTTCGACAGCATCGCCATGCTCGCCTCCCTGTCAAATGGATGGCACTGGAGAGCCTGCAGACCTACAGATTCACCACCAAGTCTGATGTGGTGAGGCCCCACCTGCCCCAGAGTCCACATGGCCTCAGTGTCCTGGGAGAGCACTTGGCCTTGCCCTTTTAGGTCCAGATGATGATCTGAGCCCAGGGAATCCCTAAGCTGAGCAGCCCCTGCAGCCCATTTGCCCACCTCTTGAGCAGGTCTAAGATAGAGCCCTCTTGCCACGGCAAGAGGGGGCTCTGAACTCATTGGCTCCTTGCAGACAATACAGGGCCTACAGGCCCAACTCTGGGCAGGGTCTGGTGATGAGAGGAGACTGAGGAAAGATGCGTATGAGATACTGAGGAGCGGGCTCTGATTGATTTCCAGCTGGAGGACTCTAGGAGATAGAGGACCTGGGGGGCCCACCTGTCCCCAAATTTGGGGTAAGAGTTGAGTCTCCTTTCTCCTTCCCACAGTGGTCGTTTGGTGTGCTGCTGTGGGAGCTGCTGACACGGGGTGCCCCACCATACCCCCACATTGACCCTTTTGACCTCACTCACTTCCTGGCCCAGGGTCGACGCCTGCCCCAGCCTGAATATTGTCCTGATTCTCTGTGAGTATGTGGAGGTGGTAGTGGGAGGGAGCTGGGCCCCAGAGACAAGGAAGGGACAGGAGACAGTGTTCTTGCCTGGCTCTCGGACTGATCCTCTGGTTGACCTGGAAAGGGACCCTCTCTGGACCTCAGTTTCCTCATCTGTGAACTGGTTCCACCAGCATTTGGGGCTGAGTGCTGGGAGGAGATCATGGTTGCCATGGTAACAGTACTCCCCACTCAGAGTCTGGGTTGAGGCCAGTGATTTGATTTCTCAGCACTCCTCACCCCACCCCCGCTAAGGGGGGCCTGTTTTCCATCTTTTCCATTCATTTAACCTCAAAGAGAGGTTCCATTAGCTCCCACACTAGCCCCCACCCCCAACATCTCCCTACTGGATATAGTTTCAGATTCCCTGATCCCAAGGCATGGTGACAACTATGAAACAGTCACTGTGCCTGCCCAGTGGGTCTGTGCCGGGGTTCAGCTTCAGAAGCAGTACGCGTGCCTTGTCTGTGCCCAGATCTTTGTGGTTAGAACAGGAAGAACCAGGTCACAGGTAAAGGTAGTTGATGATTCCAATCTCAGACTGTGCTCTAGAAGGGTACGAGTAACCCTTCTTCCCAGCCCCTGCCTGCCTTGGGTTTGATCTTTATTATTCATTTCACTAATGCCTCTGGTTTGAAGTAAGTGAAATCATCTTTACTACCCATCTGCCCCTGGGTCAGGTTCCCTGAAACAGACTCTTACCTGGAGCTATATACACAGGGAGTTTATTGATAGACTGGGGGAACCTGAGTCCTCTGAGTGGGGAGTACTATTACCATGGCAACTGTGATCTCCTCCCAGCCCCAAATGCTGGTGGAACCAGTCCACAGATGAGGAAACTGAGGCCCAGAGAGGGTCCCTTTCCAGGTCAACCAAATGATCAGTCAGAGCCAGGCAAGCAGAGAGCCCAGGGAAGCAGGACTGGGCAGGTGGAGAAGTTGGGCTGCCATGCAGATGCCGCAGAGGCTATAGCCCATCCTTGGGCTATAGCCCAGGGGGCTGCTTGATCTGGGGTGGCTCTTTGGAGTTTTAAGAAATATATATATATATATATTTTTTTTTTAATTAAAAAAATCTTTTTAATGTTTATTTATTTTGGGGAGAGAGAGACAGAGCATGAGCAGGGGAGGGGCAGAGAGAGGGGACACAGAATCTGAAGCAGGCTCCAGGCTCTGAGCTGTCAGCACAGAGCCTGACATGGGGCTTGAACTCACAAACTGCAAGATCATGACCCGAGCTGAAGTCGGCTGCTTAACCGACTGACCACCGACTGGGCACCCAGGTGCCCCTTTTAATGTTTTTTGAGAGAGAGAGAGAGAGAGATAGTGTGTGAGCAGGGGAGGGGCAGAGAGAAGGGAGACACAGAATCTGAAGCAGGCTCCAGGCTCTGAGCTGTCAGCACAGAGCCCAATGCAGGGCTGGAACCCACAAACTGCGGGATTGTGACTTGAGCTGAAGTCAAACGCTTAACCAACTGAGCCATCCAGGAGCCCCAGAGTTTTACGAAATTTAGATCAAGGGGTCAGGTCCTTGTGCTGGACATTAATAAGTCACTGGTCATAGTGTGAGCTTGGGGGAGGCAGTTACTTTCTGCCTGGGGTGATTCCTAGGGAGGGCTTTAGCCAAGGGTCAGCAGCACCCACTGGGAGGATGAAGGGGGATCTGGGTGGACCATCACAGCATCCACTAGACCAGACCAAGTCTCTTTTCCACTTGAGGCCTCAGTTTCCTTATCTGTAAAGTTTGGATGATGACAGTACCACCCTCAGAGTCTGAGAATTATGAGATTATTGTGTGTAGGGCACTTAGTGTCATTTAAGGCAGAGGCAGCATTTCCAAGATGAAGAGGCATGTATTGGGGCCCACCAGGTAAACCCACAGAAACAATGGCTGGGCATCCCACATGTCCATGTCTCAGGACTTTTAATCTCCATTTCACTGGACATGGGCTTTCTTCCTAGAAGACCTGAGATGATAACTGATAGCCTGTGAGCTGCGCCTTAAGCTAAGTAAGTGCTTCACAGGCATCCTCCCACCCTATGCCACCACAGCTCTGTGATCAGAGGAGGATCCAGAGACACAGAGAGGTTAAGAATCTTGCCCAAGATCACATTGCTCAGGTCACACCAGAGCTCAGGAGTCCAAGCTCTTAATCCCTGGGGCAATTCAACCTCTGCCACAGTGGGGAGGCAAGACTGGAACAGCAATCACAATGCTGAGAAGAGCTGCCTCTGACTGGGCAATGCTCTGCACTAGGCCCTGTTACCTGTTCTCATTCCTGTGCGGCCTGCCAGAGGATTAAGAGCAGGTGGGCAGCCCGGGATCTCTGGGTGGGGATGTGCCCTGCCTCTGACATGCCCCTCTCCCCACAGGTACGCAGTGATGCAGCGCTGCTGGGTTGCGGACCCTGCAGGGAGACCCACCTTCTCAGCGCTGGTGGAGGAAGTGGAACACGTGGTGGCCAGGCTGCTTGGGGACCACTACGTGCAGCTGCCTGCAGCCTACGTGAACCTGGGTCCTGGTGCCTCGGATGAGGCGAACATGCACCCAGAACAGTCGCAGACCCCACCTGTGCACAGGATCGCACGTCGGCCCTGGCCTTCCTCAGAGCCACCACAGCCCACGTGACCTCTGCCCTAGGCAGGCCCCAGGGATTGGACCTGCCTAGCAGCCAGGGAGTTAATCCCAAACTGTCTCTAGGCCATGTCAGGCCAGGGGCAGCCTGAGCTGGCTTCTGCCCTGTCCCTGCCCCCTTAACTTTCAGGGGTGACAGGAGGGAGCAAGGCACTTGTCCCTTCACTCCAGAGAGGGAGCAGTGAGAATGATCCTTGATGTGAGGAGTATTTACGGCATACCTGGTGTGTGCTTGACCTTCTGGGCACAGGGGACTTAACAGTGACCGCACAGACACTGGCCCTTGAACTAGTAAATGAACCAACGAATCATCAAGTTGCAAATTGTGGTCAATGCTATGAAAGAAAGACAGGCTGCTTTGAGGGAATGGAGGTCAGCTTTAGAGAGAGAATAGAGGTGAAAGAAGCCTCCCCAGGAGGTGACATTTCTGCTATAACCCTGTCAGGTAGGAACTGTGCCAGAAGCAGAGGTGGGGGAAGACAGTTTTGGGCAAAGTGAGCAGCACATGCAAAGACTCTGAGGCTGGAAAGGGGTTGGATCAGTAAGAAGGCTCCAGAGAACAGGAAGGGTAGGGCAAGGTGCTAATTCAGGTTACAGGGCCCTGGGGGCTTCTTGATGGAACCAAGAGGGGTGGGTTGAGTACCCAGGCATGTAGTAGTCAGAATGGCTTCTCCCACTGCCCAGCCCATGTCTGTCCCTTTCCCCAGGCCCCAGCTGCTCTCAGGGCTCCCTGCTCTGCCTGCAGCTCCCCCCCCTCCCCACCCCCCCCCCACACACACTGTCAGGACATAGAGACCGGCTCCCCTACCTCAAAGCCTACCAGCATTGCCGTTACAGCCTTGAGAGAGATGAGCCAACAGCAAGGCCTCACCACACTTTTAAGGCACCAGCTTCAAGATGCTAGACTGCCCAGGCTATTTATACTCGTCAAGACCACTGCACAATAGCCACTAGAGGGGCAGACTCCACTGGAGAGCGAGAACAGTTTCCTCCTTGTACCACTCTTCTCCCACACCCTTGATGCTAAGGGCACAGCTTGGATGTCAGTGACTGGGCCCAGGGCATGCATCATGGTGGTTCTTCTCTCTTACACAGGACCCCTATAGCCTCCCTCCCACCAGTTGGGAGACCCCAGCTCATCCTAAGGGGAGCAAGCTCCGTCTCCTGTGAGTTGCCAACTTTTTGCCCTGTCACACATGTAACACTGGGTTTGAGGCAAGAGCTCCCTGGTAAATAGAGTGGGGGGTTCCTTGGGACTGGAGCTTCCCAACTGTTCTCTACCCATAGGAGGCCCTGCCATGGGGAGACTAAGGACCCTGAGGACATGTGGGTAAAGCTTAAAAGGGGATCTTCTGCTCAAGTGCAGGGTTCCAAAGATCAGGGGTCTATGATCTGGAGAGATGGACTCTATCTGCCTGTTTACCACTGTACCTCTGATCCCTACTCAGTCATAGAGGATGTCGTATAGCCTTGCATGTTCAGCCAGAGACCCCTGGTCCCTGTGTGTGCGTGTTGTGTGTGTGCGGTGGGGGGAATCAATTGTGTCACCCTGAGGCTACAAGAGAGATGAGTGAAATGTCCTAGAGTACCCCTGACAGCCATAGTCGCCATACTAGTTGGAAAGGGCTGTCTCCATCCCTCCAACTTGCAGTCCTCCTGCTCTGACCTCATGCTGGGGATCTGAAGGTCATCCAGAGCTCCCCGCCCTGGGTGGGGAGTGAGGAGAAGGCCCAGGGGCCTCTCTGAAGCTGGACTGAGGCTCCTTCTCCACTGAGCTCTTGAAACTCATGGACCACTGTCTCATCTGCTCATAAGAGAGGGGCTTGGAGAAGAAGGGGTCTCTGCTTGGGAGGGGAGCTTAGCAGGAGAGGACTCTCAGAGAAGGCAGATGGAGGATAGCTCCAGCTATCAGCTCTCCTGTGCAGCCAGAATGTGGGGCTTTGGACATATTTCTGAGCCAAGGGCCTCTGGGCCTCTGGGCTTCCCAGGATTCTCCAGGGAAGGGGCCTAGTTAAGCAGGTGCTTGGGCTCCTGGATCATGGCACAGCTGCACCCCCTCCCAGTGCTGCAGCCCCCAAGCTCTGAGCTCCATTCTCAGAGCCACCCGAATAGTCACAATTTCAGCTGGAGTGTCAGAAACTGGAACTGTTTCAGGGTTTCAAATTCCTGACTGGGCCACCAGGGAGAAGAGGAAGGGAGGGTTAGTTCTAGGCCCCAGATGGCCTGGGGGAACTAGAACGTTTCTGAGTGGCTTCCAAGCCAGTGAAGGCTGAGCTGCCTTTCCCCTAGGGAAAGGCCTGGGGGAGGCCTGACTAGTATCTCAGGCATGGTGGGTGGCTGGTGCAAGGGGAAGTTTACTGGTGGCCATGGTGGGCCTAGGCCCGCCACTAGGATGGGATGGGGTGAGCAGAGGCTTCTTCTGGGGCTTTGGGAGTCCAGTCTTTCCACCATGAGCTGTGGAAAGAAGGTACCAGCTCCCCTGCCTCATCTCCCCCTATCACAGCCCAGGGGGGGCTGGGGGCAACAGGTGCCAGTAAAGGCTGGAGGGAGGCTAGGATGGGAGCTGGGGCTGAGGAAGCTGCAGATGACTCACAGCCTCTTGACTGCCCATTGGTGTCACTGTTGTCTAGCACCTGGAGAGCATGCATGGGGTAGACCGACCCGCTTTGATGGGGGACCATGAGTCTGGTCTGAGATCCTCCTTATGCCTCAGTCCCAGCCTTTCAGAGAATTTTCCCAGGGACCCAAAGGCCCTCTGGGGTCACACACAAGGGCCCCAGATATTGCCCCATTCCAAACTTTGGGATCTTCCTGGGACACTGGCCTCACCAGTCACTCCCTCAATGCAGCTCATGAGGCCAGAGCTCCACCTACTTCAGAAATTAACTCCCTTTACCTGTAGAGTGGGTCGGGGGAAACAGGGGCACTGCTGGGAGTGTCTGAGGCTCCAAGAGGCCCAGGCTGCATCTTACACTTACTGCCTCTGCCTGGGGAGAAGCAGTCCCAGGAATCAGTAGCTGAGCACTGAGCCTTATCTACCAGGCCCTAACGAGAAACACCTTTTACTCCATGCGGCGTTGGAAAACTCCCCTCTGTGAAGTCCCCAGGAACTGAGCGTCTCTTCACTCAGAGCCTCTGCTCTGCCCAGATGAGGGTCCTAGCCGAGAGGTGGGGCTATGCCAGCCCAGAGGAGTGGGGATGACTCCGTGAAGGGCCCCCGGTGTTCCCCATCTGGCACAGGGGCCTGCTGAGCCTCGTTCTCTCCTGCTACTCCTTTGGGGTTTGCTCTAGCTAGAGTTTCTAACCCAATGAGTGTAGATGCCAGGAGATCCTGGGCAGCTGTGACATTCACATCTGACTGAGGTGGCCTCCTGGCTGGGCTTGGGTTCTTCAGGTTTGAGGATGGTGACCTGGAGCATGAGCATGGCCTTCACAGTTGGTCCTCCCCTGGTGGGAGTCCTTGGCCCAAAACCTGGCAGGTGGTGCCCAGCAGCTGGCAGAGCTTGCCTGACCGAGCTCAGAACATAGGTGTGGCACCTGGATCCCAGCCACCTCACACTGATATCCTCAGACCCCCTTAAAAATGACTGTTTCTCCTGAATCCTGCTCCCCACCCACCCAATCAGTCCGTCTCTGATAGGAACTCTCGTCTCCTGAGCCTCCCCGACAGCCTCTGCATCTTGTTCTCTATCCCCTCAGTGCCCCGAACATCTTCTGCCTCCAGTTCCAGGATATTCATGCTAGGTCTAGCAGGGATGGCAGTGCTGCCTGGAGAGGGAGGCAACACCACCACACTCTCCTCTTGTAGGATGAGGATCCCAGCACCTGCGTCTGCCCTACCATTGCTACTCATTCCCCTGCAACTTCTGCTCCTCCCGTCTGGCAGCCCTGACCTTGTCAGGAAAGCAGAGGTACTTGTGGCCCTGACAGCCCAGACAGAGGGTCCTGACAGGAGGCCCTTATATTTAGCCCTCACCAGTCTCACTGTCGCTCAGTGGAAGCTCAGAGGCAAGGCCCGCGGTACTGCCTATTTTGAACTCAGGTGGTGGGAGCTGAGGGAAGTTGCTCAGGAGAGGGAGCACCACCAGAGGCTCTCAATGCCGGGGGCATCCCTGCCTTCTCTCCTCTCTATTCCGTTTTAGGTTGGTTTAGCCACCTGCACACTTGTGGAATGTCTTGGACTGGGCACTTGGGATCTGGGAACATATCAGGAAAGGCAGGGGACTCAAAGCAGCTGGCAGCCAAGAGCACAGGATTCGGTCTGCTTGGAAGCCAGTGCTCGCTTTCCCATGTCACAAGTCCCACCAGTGCAGCCTGGTCCCAAAGGTCCCAAAGGAGTCAGCTTCACTCCTGGACTCTGTGCTAGTGCCAGCTCCAGCCAGGCATCGATTATGCTGACATTTCCTCCAAGCTGGGGAGCTCCCTCTTCAAAGGGGGAAAGGAATCCTTTGGGCAGCCCCAGTCACCCTTCCCACATGGCTCCTTGCCCATGGGCTCTGACCCAGCCATCTGTTCTTAAAGTTGCCCCCACCCTCCACTGGGCCCGGGTTCTCCAAGGACCCTGAGGGAGGGCAGATCTCACCTCCCCTCTGCAGATGTGGTTGGAGGTCTCTTCTCAATAGTCATGAAGTTATGCATGCTTCTGGCAGCACTTCCTCTGCCCCCACCTATGCTGGCTCCTGGCTGGGGGGCTGCTCCCAGGGACGGTGAGGAGCTTGCCCTGGCCCCGAAGCAGTCATGGTGTCTCTGCCGTTGCCCTCCCTCTAGGCTGGTGCGGCTGGCCATCTTTCACGCAGAGTTACGTAAGCTTGAGTCAATTGGAGCTCAAGCAGTTCATTGTGGGCTATTTTTAAGCTGTAACACATTACAGCAGAGGGGTCACTGCACTGAGGCTTGCAGGGAAGGTTGTTTAAACATCTGTTATTTAAATTTCCCTGTGCCTTAGAGCTCAAAAGCCACATCCTCCCGGCACTCTTGGATCTGCATTCCACATCCCAGATTAGGAGTAGATTATCACCCCTCACCCCACCATTGGTTCCCCTAGGGCTGTTCTCTGAACCCTTGGCTGTCTCCCTTTGGGGTCAGGCATGGGGACCAGGGAGGAGGAGGGGTCGGCTATCTCTAGGGAATGGGTGAATTCTGGCCAGGAGAGACTTCAGGGAAGCCGGAAGTTAGTGCTCATGGGTCATTCGGACAGCCCCAGAGTAGAGAGTCAGCAGAGGAAAATACAGAGAAAGCACTGTGGAGCTGTTTGTGGAGCCAGGAGACCAAGAATGCCTCCTTCCTTTGTGGGGGTCTCGGTTTCCCATCACTACCCAGAGAGGGTTGGGTCAAAACATCCTTTTAGGTCTTTTCGGAAGCCTTCCTGTACCTGGGCTGTGCTCCTATGTGGAATGCCCTCCCTTCACAGGTCTAAATGCTACCTAGCTGCACCCTCTGGGGCAGAAGGGCTGGAGTATGAGACCCTGGACAGTGGGCATAAATCTCTCAGGAAACACGCCTTGCTTTTTACTCTATTTACCAAGTGGTTGCCTCCACTGGGAGCTCTCTAAGGTTCCTTCTGATCCTAGATTTTCTGGCGATATCCAGAGTCTTCCCTGGGCACATGGAGGGGGAAGACAGGTAGACTGGAGGAGTGCAGGGCCAAGGATTTGACAGAGTTGTTTCCTGAGAGTACAAAGAAGCCAAAAATACATCTGCATGGAGAATCAGGTCTGGGAGACCTGGCTAGTCCTGAAACCCTCCCTCTCCCCTTGGTGCCCTTTCTGCCCTCCACCCTCAAGACCTCCTAGGTGAGAGGGTTCTAGCCTGATCCACAAGAAAGAATGGTTTCCCAGAGCGTCCTGACTCCATCTCCTGAAATCTGACCCTGTCCACGGGAGTTGGGGCCTTTTCCCCAAAGTCTGACCAGAGGGGGTCAGGTGAGGTGTGAGAAGAGGTAATGTCAGGACCTGCCCTCCAGAGGAGACTCCTTATGGCCTTGCCCTCAGACTAGGCTCCTTTCAGTTCTTTCTTGGCCCCTCCATCCTAGAGAGCCTTCAGCCTGGGGAATGGGCTCAGCCTCGAGGAGGGGCTCTCTAGTTTGCCATGGCAACATGTTGGCCCTCCTCACTTTCCAGAATCAGAAATAGAATTGGATGCCCTTCTTCGTGGGGAGAGACTGTTTAAAAACATGTAGGGGGGAGGGGTACAGTGGCAATGTCCCTGCCTGAACCCTGGGGGCTGGGCAGAAGGGGTCCAGCCTGGGAGCCTCTCTGGCTGCCCTGCTGCCCCTCCCTTTACCTGGATGAAATGCACTGGGCTTTGACCAGCCCAGAATTCTGAGTACAAAGGACTCAGCCTGCTTCAGCAGGGTGTGTAGCTGGCCCCTCTTCAGCACTGCCAGGCTCCTGGGAGGCCACTGGCTTAGAGGTGCCATTAGGGAAAATGGTCCTCCCAGGCTTAAGCCACCTGCTAAGCTATTGGGAGGAGGAGAAGGTTCATGTGGGACACAGCTTAGGTGGGGGCTTGGGGCTGCCGCACTCAGTAGGGAGGCATGTTGGCTGCTTTCCAGCAGGGTCCATGCGTACAAGTCCTAGGCGTGGTAACCAGCGGTGGTACATAGATTTCTGAAGTGGGGGGCCAGAGCCTGGTGGTCTGGCTTCAGATTCTGGCTCTACTACTAATTAGCTAAGACCTCTGTGAATTCTTTCTCCTCTCTGTGCCTTGATTTCTTCATTCGTAAAATAGGGATGATAGTGCCCGGCTCATCAAATTATCATGAGGCTGGGTTACATGCATTCAGCACCGCCTGGCTCGGAAGAAGAGCCCAATCGGTATCAGTCGTCGTTATTGTTGCTATAAGGGGGTGTTTGCTTCCCAGGAGGGGAAGAGCTTTCTCCTCTCTCAGAACTGCTTTCTTTGGGTCTTCCTTCATGGGCCCACATCCTTCAGCTGGCTTTGCTCCCTTTCCCAGGATACCTCAGGAGAACCACCCCAGGTCAGTTGTTCACAAAGCTCCCAGCCCTGGAAAGGAGGATTACGCCTCACTTCTGCAGGAGAAGAGGGATGGCTCTCAGGGCCTCCCTCCATGCCTCCCCAGCCCTCCCAGGTTCAGCCCAGCTCAAGGCCTGCACATGCGCCAGAGGCTGCTACCAGCATCTCTGTTGTTGGGGAAAAAGCAGTTTGCTCAGGGCAAGAGATGAATGAAGTTGATAGTGTTCAGCACGTATGTGCGTGTGCATGTATACACACGCAGGCCACAGACCCTTTGGCTCTGCCACCTTCCTGGGCCACAGTGTGTGGTGACACAGTAGTGTTCAGAGAAATCTGTCCCCATTCTTAACTGAAGGCAGCATCTGGGGAGAGGGGAGGGGGCCTGGGGGGCCTGAACGTGGCTGAGTCAGACTTTGCCCCATGCTGCGTCAAGAAGGTGCGGATGCAGCACAGTGCTAGCCTTAGTCCCCGGTCACATCGTTTCACACCCCACTGCCAACTGTAAGTACTATTTTTAACCTTTGTGAAAACACTGCTTCAGAGGACGAGCCTACAGCTGCATTCTCCACAAACCTGTTTCCTGGGCAGAAAGACTGAGGCCTGAAAGGACATAGCCCTGGGGACCAGACGGAAGAGGTTCAGAGCTGACAGCTGGCAGGAGGCAGGAGAACTGACGCGGCCTCAGGTCAGAACCTCCAGACTAGGCCTGTGGTTAACAGGTGGTTCCCCAAACTGCTGCCTAGGCCTGTCTTGTGTCGCAGTAGGTCACGTCTGGTGCTGGTGGTCCTGGCAGGTCCCACCCCTCCCTTCCTTATGTTTGCCCATTTAAGAAATGAAGGGTGAAAGTGCCCACCCAGTCTAATAGCTTACATTTCCTATGTGCCTACCCTATGTCCAGTCCTTTATCCAGCTTGTCCTCATTGTATATACAGCTGTGCCCACTGCATGCCCAGTCCTGCACCAACCATACCTCCACTCTGTAGCCAGCCCTGTGTCCCCTGTGTCCCTACTGTGCCCCATCTGTAATTGCCACTTGGCTGGCCTTGTGTCCACTGTGGCCTAGCCCTATGCCAAGTGCCCTGCCCCCCTCATGGCCAAGGAGAAGTTGACACAATGTGACAAGAGCTAGAACATTCTGACTTGAGGATTCTGAACAAAGGCCCCACCCCACCCCCGTGGCTCCCATAGTCACCTCTGTGGGATACTGACTTGTTCTAGGCTTCAAAGACATGTGGCTCTGGGGAGGGGGCTCTGCGAGGCACAGGCAGAGGAGAGCCATCTGGAGCAGAAAGACTGCCAAGGAGCTGCTGTCCCTGGAGTGGGAGCCAGGGAACATGGGGGAGAGGAGCATGGGCCTGAGCTGGGCCCCTCACCCTCTTCTGTCTCCCAGGACTGAGTGGTAAAGGGGCTTTGATCCACCAAAGGCCCTTGAGTCACATACTTGGAACTCATCCCTGGGTCAGGCCTTAAGCCTCAAGTTGACACCTGAGAAGTGAGGAGAAAGAACCAAGTCTGGCATCTGAAGTACACTAGGAATCCAGAGTCTCCCCTGCCTACCTTTCTCTGTTGGCTTTACACTGCCACTCCTAGGCCCTGCCGCAAGGGGCACTGTCCTCACTCTATGGCAGGCCTGGGTAGAGTAGTTACCTGGCTGGTAAGGGGAGAGGAGGCTGGCCTAGGGTTGGTGAACTTCACTAAGGTTCCTGGGCCTTTCTGTTTCCCAAGGTTCCCTGGGCAGGCCGCATTCCTCAGGGGGGTGGGGCCCCTGGTTTCCCACACTTTGTCACTGCCCCCCCCCCCAGGTCACTGGGGGCTGTGATGTGTGGGGTCGCCATGACAACGAAGTGGGGGCAGGGCACCTAGGGCATGGAGCAGGACTATGGAAGTCACCAAGAAGGTGGGTGGCCCTGATACATCCAGCCCCCAAGACCACTCCCTGGCCAACAGCCAGCAGCCGGAGGGTGGCCTCAGAGGGTCCCAGGGACCATGGATAAACTCGGGATCTGCATACTTCAGGCAGGGGTTGTCATTGTCCACCGAGGCCATCATTGATGGGACCTGTGGCCCTGCCTCCCAGGCCCATGCCCCTGAGCCCATTCACCAGCTACACTGGGATCCTGCTGAGGTTAGCTCCCAGTGTGGCTGTGAGCAGGCCTCCCAAGATACTCTGAGGCTCCCTTCTACTAGTCCATTTCCAAGCTCCATCGTGGGAACCCAAACGCATCTCATCGTGGAGAACAGGACCCTGGCCCTACCCGTGTGCACATGCAGTGACAGCACCAGTGACATGGCCCAGGATGGATTCTGCTGCTCCCGGCTTCAGGTGCAGGTTGCAGGGCAGGGCAAGGCTCCAGCTAAAGTCCTGGTAGGCTGGGGCAAAGGCCCTTGCAGTCCTGACCAGAGAGCCCCCGTGGGCAGCAGAAAGAGCCGGTGGCTACCCTATTTCCTGTCAGGGGAGGATGGCTCAGTTGTAGCCCAAGATCCTCCTCTGGCTCCAACTCAAGGTCAGGGCCAGGGCAAGTGCCTGTGTCCAGCCCAGGCTCCTCCAACTCCATCTCAGGCAAATACTTCAGCTGTGGATACAACCCCAATGCCAGCAGCATCTGAACCTTACACCTCCAACCCTGACCACTCGACAGATACCCTTGCCATCACCAATGGCCTGTCCCAAGACCTCCTGCTCAGGGAGTGTGGCAATCGATGGTCAGTTGTCTTGGAGTCTTCCAAAGTGGTCACACCCTGCCAGGACAAAGTGGATTTTCATTTTCGGGAGGAGACTCCTGCCCCAGCGCCCACTCCAGAGGAGTCCTCAGACCATATCCAGGAGCTTGAGGTTGCCAGAATGCAGGTGTTACCCAACCAGCCCGAGAACCCAGCAGAGAAGCCCCTGGTCTACACCTCCAGGCCAGGCAGCCCAACACCAGGCTCAGGACTCCCAGGGCCCCCCAAGTCCCAGAGGAGTAGCCATGAGATCTGCAGCTCTCAGCCAGACCAGCAGCCTCTCAATGTTTGCAACAATACCTGCTCCAATGTGCCAGCGTCTGCCTACCAAGTATCCTGCCACGAGCAGTCCCCAGTCCAGTCTCCCAGGGAAGCCATACAGATTCCCCCTTCCAGTGCCCCTACCTGCCAGCTCCGGGATGCTGTGGAAGACCGTGTGTTGGTGTTTGATATAGCCACAGGCAACACCAGGATGGGGCTACTGTGCCATGACCCCATGGGTTCACGGGCAGTGCTCGTGGGCCTTATGCCCAGCCACCCATCCATCTATGTCCCTGAAAATGTGTTGTCCACTCAACCATCACCTGTGCCAATCCTTTCCCCTGACAACAATCATTCCAGATTCTGGTCCACTTCACCCGTACTGTCCAGCCCTGTGCCCTCTAGCCTCTCGTCGGGAAGCTATCGAGAGGTGGCCCTGGTTCCCAAGGAGGGGAGTATCAACTTGGAGTCACGGGACTCCCCTGGTGCTGAGACAACCATCAGACTGTTCACTGGGCCCATTCCACTGGGGATGCCCCTCCAATTTGGTGAGAGGATATTGAGCCATGTTCATGAGCTTGGCTGGTCTAAACCTGATGCTGAAAAAAATGAAGCTAGTCACACCATCTGGATGCTGAATACAGCCAGGATGCAGGACACTTCCATGGTTCAGCCCAAGAAACTGCAGTGGATGAACTCAGAGCTGATCCCAGAGCCTACGCCACAAGCGAAACCCCAGGTGATGTCCAGATCCCTACTCCAGGTGGATACAGGCAACCACAACCAGAAAGCGGTCCTTACTGCTCACCCTGACAACCTTAGGGCCGAAGGTGCTGGGCAGGCCTCCCTCAGTGGTCAGCCGCCACTAGCTGAGCAGTGTCCTCTGGCTGGACAGCCCCCTCCAACTGCTCAGCCTCCCTCTGCCGACCAGTGCCCTCTCACCAGGCAGACCCCCCTTTCTGGTCAGCCACTCCTGGCTGAGCAAGCCCCTTCTACCAAGCAGCTCCCCCTTCCTGGTCAGCCCCCTCTCACTGGAACCCCTCTTGCCAGGCAGCTTTCTCTCACCGGGAAGCATCCCTTTTCTCAAGAACCCTCCATTTCCAAAGAGCCCATCATCTCAGGAGGGACTCCCATCCCCAGGGAACCTGGCCAGGCCTCCACCTTGCATCAGGAAGGAGAGCCCTTGGGCTTGCCGGCCCACGTAAGGCTACTTCAGGTGCCCCTGGCCCCTAAGGAGACCCGTGTCTACGTGAGTAGAGAAAAGGTCGGTGTCGGTGCCACTCAAAGCTCCAGCACACATCAACTCTCATCCTGGCAACCTGGCAGCTCCCCTGGGACCCAAGAGGAGCAGTTTTCCCTGGTCACATTATCTACACCTGGCACTGGCTGCAAGGTCTTGCCCGTGGCTATGTTGGGCAGTGACCCCCAGGGTCCCCGGTTCAAGCTGATGGCTGAGGACATTACACTCTCACCAGTGGTTGCACACCTTGGCCTGCTCCGTGGGGCCTGCTACGAACTGGTGCCCGCCACGGATGCTCTGCCAGTGCAGTCCCCGGTGCTCTGCCGCCACTCACTGGGTCCCTACCAGGACATGGTGGCTGTGGTGATTGACACAGGCACGGGCTTCACCAAATGTGGACTGGCTGGAGAGGACCACGTCCTCAGTGTGGTGTCCTCACGTGTCCAACTGCTACAGCACCCAGCCCAGGACGAGCCTCGGTATGTGGTGCCCGAGGACCAAGAGGGCTCCTGTTCGGTGCTGAATCGAGGAGTGGTCTCTGACTGGGATGCATTGGAGGTGCTGTGGCAGCACTTGTTTTATTGCAGGCTGGGCGTGCGGCCGGAGGAGCTGGCTGTCCTCGTGGCTGACTCACCCATTTCACCGCGCACCAACCGAGAAAAGGTGGCTGAAATACTCTTTGAGCGCTTCCACGTACCAGCCATGCAGACGGCGCATCAGGCCCTCCTGGCACTCTATGCTTACGGGCGCACCACTGGGCTGGTGCTGGGCAGTGGCCATGGTACCTCCTATGTGGCGCCTATCCTCACGGGGGATCTGGCCCCCCTCGACACCTACCGGCTGGACGTGGCTGGTGCCGACCTCACTGAATACCTGGCTCAGCTATTGCTGGCAGGTGGCCACTCGCCACCCAAGGCAGGGTTGGTCAACCAGATTAAAGAGGCCTGCTGCTATGTGGCCACGGACATGACAGCTGAGATGGCCCGCGCTCAGGCTCAGGCCCGAGTGGACTTCATGCTTCCAGACAAGCAGGTCATCACACTGGGCTCAGAGCGTTTCTGCTGCCCTGAGGCCCTCTTCCAGCCCGATCTGCTAGGCCTCAACCAGCCTGGCCTCCCACAACTAGCCCTCCTTAGCATTGGCAGGCTGGATGCCAAGCAGCAGGAGCAGCTGCTGGCCAATGTGGTACTGGAAGGTGGCACCACCCTGGTGAATGGCTTTCCTGAGCGCCTAAGTCAGGAGCTGGGCCCCCGAGCCACTGTGCTGGGCTCTCCCCACCGTGCTGTTGCTGCTTGGCTTGGAGGCTCCATCATGGCATCCCGGGACTCCTTCCAGAGTCTGTGGCTCAGCCGCCGTGAGTACGAGGAGGAAGGCCCTTGGGCCATCTACAAGTACCATCTGTGAGCATATAAAAGTTCTGGTTCTGCTTACTTCGAGCACTGTGGCATGTTTTAGACACAGAGTGGTGTGGGGAAGGACAGAGGTCCAGGCATGGAGTTAGAGATGGGGATCCTGGCACTCCCAAGGCACACCCTGCCTCTGCACAATGGAACTCCATGGGCCCTGGCAATCCTATCCTTTCCAGAGAACCTCAGAGTCCCTTGGCTGGCATTGGCTCTGGTCTAGTCTGACCTTTACTGCACCCCAAGGGCAATCATAGACAGTGGCTGCTGTGGGTTTTGCCCCGTTGCCCTGGCGACAAGAGCAATTACCCTTGATTGCCAGCTGGTTGTCATGGCAATTTCAAACATAATGTAATAACCCACACAGCCTGGAGTGAGTCATGAAGGGGGGGGACAGACCCCTCCCCTAGCTCCAGAGGAAAAGATGTCTTGCCCTCCTCCCTCCTCCATCTTGGGCCCTCTACGGGGGGCTAAGGACAGCAACATGGACAACAGCCTAACAGTTCCAAAGATGGCTGGGGACCTGGAACATTTGTTGCTTCCAAGAGAGGGTACCTATAAAAGTCTGGGCTTCTTGGGGTAGCTGGCCTGGTGAAAAGTCTGAACTTTGCCTAAAGCTCTATGCTTCTGTGGCCAGTCAGAGTATGAGGGTATGGGAGTGCTGGCCTTTGGTGCCCTGGGGCAGGAAGTCAGGGTCATGCAGGTGTCAGATAAGTCCTGGATCTTGGGTGGGAGACACAACCTGAACTGGGCAATGAGGATCTGACTCGCTTTGTGGGCTCTGTGGATAGGTAGGCTCACACTTTATCCTGCCTCTCTGACTGTCTATCTCTGGTGAGAGCCAGAACTGTCAACCTTGGGCTCCTTTCCCCTCCTCAGCCTCCCGACCTGGGCTTCCCTGCCCACTGGCCTAGGGTACTGGCTTCTTCAGGATATCTTCATAGAGGCTACTGGACAATGTCAATGCCAACTGCCCCTGCTCTTTTCCCAAATTCTGCCCTGTCCTAAAGGGCTTTCCACCATTCCTCTGGCCAGGGGGGTGGCTAGAAGCCATGGCCCCTGACCTTGTCTAGCTCTAAATAGTAGAGGTGGGAATAAAGTTCCACGTGGGCCCAGTCCATGGCCTGGAAGAGTTGAGAGGATGGCATTCAGTTGGTATTGCTACCTCCTGCCCGGAGGGTGGCTAGAGATTGAAGCCAAAACACTGAAGCCCTACCCTGCCTGTGTCTCCCTGGCTGGGGGCTGAGGGACAAGCGTGCTCCCATCCCAACACTGTGTTCTCATCTTTAGGTTGCTCTATCCACAAAGCGCAAAGACCCGGCTACCCGCACCCCCCCCCCCCGCGCCCCCCACCAAATGCCTGACAGTGAGGGGCTGTCCTGGGTGGGGAGACTGGAAATAGCCTGTGATGTAGGGTCATCACAGCCCCTACCAGCCCTCGGGCATGGCCCAGGCTCTTCCCACATCCTGCTCCCATTTCCTGATTCAGCCTCCACAGTCCTGAGGCCTGTGTCGGGCAGGGAGGGGACTGGTGGCTCCAGGGACCAGTGGCTTCACAGACTAGCAACAGTGTGCATGTACATGTGCGAGCAAGCACGCCTGGGTGCACACAGAATGCAGATACACGTGCCACTGGGCACCACTGCACACACTGTGCTATTGCCGTCTCCTTCAGCAGAAGAGCTCACGCACACATACACTCACACGTGTACACACACACCCCACCACGTGCACTCACCCACAGGCACATGGAGTGTGCACACGACCAAGAAGAGGTGGAGCACTGCCAGCAGCAGGCAGGGCTCTAGCAAACCACCTCTTCCCCTGCCTCTAAATCCCCCATTCTAGTTTCTCCTTAGCCCAGCTTCTTCATACCCAGAGAGCTATGACCTTCAGGAAAGCCAGAAAATGTATGTCACATGTGTGGGGTCAGCAAGCCATGGCTCAGCTGTACTATACAACTCAGAAAACCATTGTTTCAAGGACAGTGGGCAGACAGCAGGAAGGACCGAATACCAGGCCATTCATTCATTCTGCAGACGTGAACTGAGCATACTGAAATGAAACACAGCCTCTGCCCTGCTGATGCCTAGCCTGCCAGGAGATTCCTACACAGTGGTGGGGTTGGTGCTGTGACTGAGACCACTCAGAGCACAGAGGGCCCAGAGGTGGCATCAGCCTGGCCTGGAAGAGGTGACCCAAAGCCAGGGAAGGATGTAAAGAGCTCCTTGACACCTTTGTTTGGAGGAAGATATTGAGGGGCCTTGTTTGAGTGGTCATTTCCCAGGCTAGCCTTCCCAACTCCAGCCCTAACTTCCTCACTTGAGCAGTCACTCCTGTCAGCAGCCATGGGGGGCCATACGGGGAAGACTCACTCAAATCCAAGGGTTTGGAAATGACCTTACCCAGGATGGGGTCAGAAGGCTCACTGGGAGGTTTGGGGTGGGGTGGAACCCAGCTCCAGGCACCAAGAAGCCTGTCTGGCCTTCCGACATGGGCCTCAGGATGGTTCTCAGTGCTTGTGAGGGGGAAGGGGCAAGCACTGGGTCTATGTGCCTCCCTGACAAAGGACAAAGAAATGGCCAAGGACTTCCTTCAAATCTTCTTCCAGGCAGTTCTTAGCCTCTTCCCATCAGAGGACAGGACTGGTGGGACCCCTTGGTGCAATAGTTCTCCTGTGTCCCCACATCCCAGCCTAGGCTGCTGGTGGTGATGCTGCTCATGAAGTGTTTGAGGGTGATTAAACTGCAAAGAAAGCACAATCCATACCATGTCATAGGTGACTTTTATAGGCTGGGAAATTCAGTGCTGCACAAGGAGGGGGGCCAGCCTTGTGGGCTGGGCTAGCCACCCTGGCTGGGACTTCGAATTGAGAAAGGCTGAATTGGGGTGGGGTGGGGGAATAGGAGGTTCTGCCACCATGGTCTGGAGCCCTCACTGACCACTTGCCCACATACTCAACCATGTGCTTACTATTCTTAGCTAGAGGATGCCAATCTGTAATGCAGCTTGCCCTAGCAACTGCACACTTTGTTCTTGTAAGTAGGTTCCACCCTTTGGGTCAGGTTTTGGGAGCTAGGCAGAGTGCTGGTCCCCTGGGGACTACTACCTGCCAAGAGATTCCTGTGCAGCTCCAGGACTCTGGCTTTCCCCACACCTCCTACTCCCCACTCCCTGCCATGTGTATAAGAAGGCCCCTCTGGCCCCTGTTGCCCAGTCAGTCCCAGGGCCTAAGGGAGTCTTTGAGAGCCAGGCCGGCGCCAGGCTGGCCAGTGCTCAACAACTCTTTACCGCTGGTCGTCCGCCCCCCTTCGAGTGGGTTTCTGGCCTCAAGCTCCTCAAGGGCCCGGGCGGAGCCGGTTGAGGGAGGCCCCGCCCCCAGCCCGCCCCCGGCCCGGGGTGCGAATCCGGTGCCGGCGAGCGGCGGGAGATGCTGGAGGTTTGCGAGCCCAAGCGGCTGCAGCTGGCGCCGCGTCTGCCCCGCGTGCCCGGAGCGGATTCTGCCCGCCGCCCCCGGAACCCTCGGCGCCCCACTGAACCCGAGATCGCTTCCTCCGTGTGACCGACCGGCGCTGCAGGTGCGGGGCGGGCCGCGAGGGGGGGGCGCCCCCTGAACGCACGTTGTGGGGGTCTTGGGGGATTGGGTCTCTGACTCAAGATTCGGGTCGCTCAGTGCGCGGGGGCTCCGCGAGGGCTTGGGGTCTCAGTGGGGGCAGAGCACGAGGGTTCTGGAGATCCGGGGGTCGGAGAGCGGGGTTGGGCTTAAAGTTCCCCGTCACCTCTCACGGCTCGGGGGTCCCAGGGGAAGCCTCTGAGACTCAAGTCAGGCGAATCTTTCTCCCCCCCGACCCCCCTCCGCCCCTCTCGCGCCCCCCCCCCCCCCCCCCCCCCGTCTTGCTGGGCTCCTAATTGTGAAAACCTTAACCCTCCAAGGTTCGTGGTGCCCCTTGGGGGTAGGGGCCGAGGGCTAAGCCGACCCTCCCGACTCCCAGAGCCGCCTTCAACCCCTCCCAACTGCCCCCGGGTCCCCTTCCTCCAGCTAGGCAGTCACTAATTTCCATGACAACGGAGAGTTCTTTATAGGCGACAACCTGAAGGGGGCTGGGCGGGGCTGCCGCGAGGTGGGGGAGGAGGCCCCAAGCCCCTGGGGGCCCGCAGCCCCCTAGCCAAGATTCAGCTTCCAAGCCTTAACGTGGGGGCCAGTTGGGGGTTCAGGGCACCGACCCAGCGCTGCGCGGTGGGGGTAGGGGACGCACATGTTTCTGCTGGGAGGTGCGGGGCTTGGTGCTCACACGTGTGCCTCCCGCATGTGTGTTGCTGTGCCAGCGGGGGCGAGTCAGCAGCGCTGGGGAAGGGGGTCAGGGTGGCGCCACGTTGGGGAGCGGGGTCCCTGGCTGGTGTGTGTGGGGGGGCAGTGGACAATGAACAAATGAATTTCTGCCTTACCCAGCTTGTAGTGTCTGTCAGAGACCCTAGGCTCTCCCAGCCCCCCATAGCTGTGCCAAACTGCTTTTGTCCGCACCCCGTAGACAGAGCCTGCTCCACCAGGTTCCCTTCTGGGGAGTAGGGCCCTCTATCCTTCACCAAAAGCTTAGTCTGCAGCAGTCCAGCCCCTGTCCTGCTGCCCCCCTCCAAGGCCCAGACTCTGAGCCCCCCAGGACCACCTAGAGAGACCTGATTCTCCCCCTCCCCCCACTCCACACCTCCTCAGTTGAATTTTAGCCACCTGATGGACCCCAGTTTTCTCCACTGGGAAATTGGTGTCTCTCCTCCCCTCAGTGTCAGGCTGGGCTCAGGGTGCGGCAGAGGTCTCTGCCCTTCTTTCACAGCATTTGGTGTGAACCCCCAGGTGCCAAAGGCTGCCTTCCCCATATGTGCTGCTGGCCCTCCTCTCCAGCCCATGTCCTGGCCACCATTCCTTGCCCTGGAAGAAGGCCACAGACTTCATGATCTCCATCTAGGGAAATTGAGGCAGGGGGTTGGTGCTGTGCAGTTGTTATCCTGTTTCTGGGTTGTTTAGGGTGCTGTTTCTGGCCCCCCTGACGGGATCCACTGTTGGAAAGTGGGATGGCTGCAGCAGGGAATTAGGCTGAACTGCAAGAGGGGCCCTGGGGACCCAAGGCCTGGAGAGGATGGCAGGTAAAGGGGGCGTGGCTAGTCTAGGCTGGGCTGGGCCAGCTGAGAGAAGGGGCTACACAGGGAAGCAGCCAGGTCTCTAAGCTTCATTCCAGCCCCCTTCCCCAGGCATGCACCCTCCACCTGATGGACCTGCCTTACCTAAGCTGCCTAATGATTGGGAGAGGGGCTATGGAATTGTTCGGAGGGGACTGCAACAGCTGGCCTCTTCCCCCAGGTGTGGTTGTGCTTCCCACACCAAGTTCAGTGCATTTCTGAGGGATACAGGAGGGTTCAGTGTCAAAGGTCCGGGCACCATGGGCAGCTCATGGCCCAGGTGTTCAGAGCATATGGCTGTGGAGGCCTTAGGGCTCTGCTGGGTGCCCATAGACCCATTCAGAACCCCTACCCACCTTTCTTGCCTGTGTCATTGTGCCTGTGTCCTTTTTATTGTCACCCTTCCATCACTTTTTGCCATTGTCTTCACTGTCCCTGCCCCCCTCTCTCTTTTCTAAAGTCTCTCAATTCCCCCACCTCCCCTTCCTTGATGGGGCCAGGTGCCAGAACCCATGGGGAAGGATTTGGGCCAAAATCTCAAGGAATTCTTAGAAAAGGGGTTGGCCAACACCTCTCCCCTTCCCCTTCCCTTTGTTTCAAAACTTCCATCACCATAGCAATCCTTTACTCTGGGGCCTTCCCCTGCATTTCCCTCCTCCACCCACAGGGCAGCAGGGCCGCCAGTGGATTTTCCTTCAGGGGTTCAAAGACTGGGACCCCAGGTGCCTGGGAGGGTCCAGTTGGTTCTTAGCCCTGACATGCCAAGTTCAAGGCTGAACTTTCTGGAGGCACCACTGGACTATATGCCCACTGCTGAGGCTGGAGAGGCCCCCTGTCCTTACTCCGTCATTAGACGGGAGAGTCAGCAGCAGGAACTATGGACCATGGTTTAGCTGGAGCCTGAAGCCCAGCCACAGCGGCCCCCTGAAGCATGTCCCTGAAGCAGCTGGACAGTGGGCTAGAAGCTTGGCTGTGCCTTCTGACACCAGACCCTGAGGGTGAAGTCTCCATTTCCCCTGGTCCTTCTAGTGAGACCTCAGCTGTGAGAGCCAGGCAAGGCTTGGGCCTAGGCATGTCCTTTGCAGCAGGAAATGCAGCCCCAGTCCCTGAGAGAGGAGAGTAGGGGAGGGGAGGGGGTACCTGAAGGCTGGTGTTCACAGCTGCCACTAAATCGGGAGGTGTTGCCCACAGTTGTTGGGAGGTAGCGGGAGGCCTCTTGGGCCCCTCCTGGCCTCCCAGGATTTACTGCAAGCTCTGGAACTCCACATGGGAGAGGTCCAGGGCAGCGGGAAACTTGTTTATTGCTGTGAAAGGTGGGGCCTGAACCAGGCTGACCCCAGTGGAGGAGGGAACAAGACTCCAATGCAGGACCACAGGACCTCTGGAGCCAGACTTGCTTAAGGCTGCAGCAGGGCCCCTATGGGACCCTTTATTACCAGGGCACCAACAGGCAGAGTCTCCCTCAGGTTTGCCTGAGGCTCGATTGCCCAAGCCCAGGGGTCAGACCTGAGGAGCAGGCAGTAACTGGGAGCGCTTGGCCATCAGGCATCCTTAGAGTCAGCTGGAGGGCACTGGCAGTGCCAGGCTCCGCGCTTCCCCTAAGCTCCCTTTGGACAGCCCCCTGCGCACACCGTTTCTCTGCAGGAAATGAAAAGAGCCATGTCTCTAGGGAAACGGCCGTTATGGGGCTTCTGTGTCCTCCCATGTCCCAGTGTGGACCTGGGCTCTGCCCCTGTGTCAGTGGGAGGATAGTTCTCCACTGTTGGGTATTGGGTCTGGGCTGACTGGGCCGTGGGGGGTGAGAAATGCAAACCCCTTTCTGCCTGGCTTGTCACCGTTCTTGAAGCTGTCCCTTGACTGTTCCCCTAGCTTCAGGACCAGGGCCTCCCTTGTTGCAAGCAGGTGCCAGGGGCTTGGTGCGCACACCAGCAACCTCCCAGGCAGCCGCAGTGGGCAGCAGATGGTGGAGAGGGTGGGGGTAGAGGGGACCCCTTTTCTCCTTTCTTCGCCCTGGGGCTAGAAAGGGGGTAGAGGCAAATGGGTACAGTTTGGTGAGGGAAGCAGTAACCGACTGAGATCAGGGCACCCACAGTAGGGAGAGAGGCCCATCTGTCCCTGCCCCATTCATGAGGTTTTAGGATCTAGATCCAGGCTGATGTGACTGTGAGCAGAGGCCTGGATTTCTGTGGTGGAGGAGACCACAAGACTAACCCTGGATCCTTGCGAGCACAAGAGAATATGTATGGCTGAAAGCTGGGCCAATATCAGGGATGGGCATATACAGAATCTCCCATACCACGCAGCAGAGCAAGGAGCTGATAGGGTGGGGGAAGTGGAGGTTGTGGAAAGTATCTCAGAGAAGGGCCATTTTGAGCCTGGAACATCAGAATCATTTTAGACAATTGGTTGCACAAACAACCTTATAACGTCAGAAATCACAACAAACCAAGAAAGAGATTGAGCACCGGTCTTGACACCTAGCTCATGTGGAGGCTGCTTCACAGGGAGGCCAAGGTGGGCAGTACCCTTGTCAGTGTCCACACTTCCTGCCATTGAATGGACACAGTTGAGCTGGTTAGTCACCTGTTGTTGGATTTTAGGTAGTTGCTGATTTTTTTTTACGTTATAAATAACTCTGCCGTGACAAATAGGATACTGATGGGAAGCTTTGGGGGACGGGCATTCCTGCCACAGGGAACGATGTAAGCAAAGCAACAGAGCTGGGACACAGGTCCCTCCCACCTCTCCTGGGGGGCCCACAGGCTGAGGTACCACCCTCCTGCCCAGTACATGGCTCTTGGATTCCAGCCCGGAAAGGGAATCACAGTGGCGTTAGAGCCATTGAGGGACTGATGCAGGCCCCCTCCCCCAGATTGTTAGGGCACAGAGATGAGTGGCCGGCAGTGGTGGGTGGCTGTGCCTCTGCTCTCAGCTGTGAGTGTGGGATTCCAGCCACATGCTCCTCTCCGGCAGACGCAGGAGCAGGGCTGTGACCATGGTGGCAAAGACACACAGTCGGGGACAATCTTCAAAGCTTCTCTTGTTTGCCTCTGCAGTGCCTCACAAGATGGCTTAAGCCCTGGCTTAAATCACGCCAGTGAAATGCATTTGTGTTTCCTGAGCCCAAATAACCCATATGAGGGAAGGATGAAATTTGTTTCCTAATGCTGAGGACAAATTTGAGGGAAAACTTACGGGACTATGACCCCTGGGGAGGGAGTGGCCTCTGCCTGGGAGGAATCAAGCAAAAGCCAGGGCTAGCCATGGGACTTGTGTGGGTCCTGGCCTTTGACCCTGGCTGGCAGAGTCCCTGTGACCCAAGCGGCTTCCTCTGGGGATGGCTTCTTTCCTTCTCTACTACCGTGTAGTTGCAGTGAGTCCAGATAGGGGAGCATCTAGGTGCACAGCAGGTGCTAATCGGCATGGAGGGACGATATGCACAGCCAGCAGCAGCAGGGTCGTTTGCAGCCTCCATGCAGAGCTTTTGCCATGGCCTCAGTATCACATTAACCATGTGTTATGGAGGTCCAGACAGTCACTAACTCCCCTCCTGAAGTTTACCTGTAGCAAGAGCTGCGAGTGCATTTTCCTTTGGGTGCTGGAGCCAGTCCACCCAGCACCACAGGTGAGGATTGGGTTGGCAAGGTTGCAGACCCATGGGTGCCATGTCCCAGGTGCCAGAGTGCCTGGAACCCACTGTAGTCAGCTGCACGTGGTCACCTTTGTGACACCCACCCCTGGCCAGGGTCTTATTCCCTGGACCTGACTGCCCAGGTCTCCTGTGGGCCCTGGCAGTGAGGCCCTGGCAGGCTTGTCTAGCTTTTCTGGACCGTTTACCCCTGCACGCCTCCTGGCAAATCCTTCTCCTCTAAGGCTCAGCCCTGCTGCTGCTTCTTCCTCAAAGCCTTTCCTCACTTCCACCCAAATGGGGTCTCTCTGAGGAAACTCTCCAAGGACTGTGCCTGAATGCAACATTTATTAAATCAATAAAGGTAATCATAGTAAAAATTCTAACAGAAAATAATACAAGATATAAATCTGCCCCTTTAACACACAATTCTTTGCCCCAAAGAGCACTCTGATTTTCTTAGCTGTCTTTACAGAATGGAGTTTGGAGTATACACTGGAACATAAACTTTAAAAAATTTACCCAGGGGAGCCTGAGTGGCTCAGTTGGTTAAGCATCCAACTTTGGCTGTGGCCACGATCTCATGGTCTATGAGTTTGAGTCCTGTGTCGGGTTCTGAGCTGAGAGCTCAGAGCCTGGAGCCTGCTTCAGATTCTGTCTCTCTCTCTCTCTCTCTCTCTCCCCCTCTCTCTCTCTCTCTGCCCCTCCCCCACTCATGCTCATGCTCTCTCTCTCTCTCAAAATACAAATAAACATTTAAAAAATTGTTTTTAAATAAAAAATTTACCCAAATAGCAGCACCCTTGACCCAGCGTTCTGTCCCTTGCTTTTCTACCTAACATATCTCAGAAACCGTCCAACAGCAGTGCATTTCCATACTTTATTCTTTGTAATAGCTACCCAGTATTCTTTTTTTTTAATTTTTTTTTTAACATTTACTTATTTTTGAGAGACAGAGAGACAGAGCATGAGCAGGCGAGGGGCAGAGAGAGAGGTAGACACATATTCCGAAGTAGGCTCCAGGCTCCAAGCTGTCAGCACAGAGCCCGATGTGGGGCTCGAACTTGCAAACCACAAGATCATGACCTGAGCCGAAGTTGGATGCTTAACCAACTGAGCCACCCAGGCGCCCCTACCAAGTGTTCTTCAATATGGATGGCTATAATTTCTTTTTTGATTAAAAAATTTTTTGTGTGTTTATTTTATTTTTGAGAGAAAGAGAGAGAGAGAGAGAGACAGAGAGAGAACGAGTGGGGGAGGGGCAGAGACAGCGGGAGACACAGAATCTGAAGCAGGCTCCAGACTCTAAGCTGTCAGCACAGAGCCTGATGTGGGACTCGAACTTGCAAACCACAAGATCATGACCTGAGCCGAAGTCTGTGTTTAACTGAAAGAGCCACCCAGGCACCCCCACAGATAGCTATAATTTTTATCAACATTTTAAAATTGTGAAATATATCAAAAATCTAGAAATGTGCCCCAAACTTGTATGTACATTTTTACAAATTATTATAAAGAAAACACCTGTGAAAACCACCACTCAGGTTCAGAAATCAGCTCTCCAGAATCTCCCCGTGTCCTGACTCAATCGCAACTACTCTCTTTCTTGTGGAAGGACTCGTGGTACTTATTTCCTAGCTCTTTTTGAAAACAGTTTTACCAGAATGTTTGTATCCTTAGTACAAGTTAGTTCTGCATGTTTTGAACTCTGAATCAATAGGATTATGCTGTATGTATTCTTTTGTGTCTATTTCACTCAACACTGTATTGTTGAGATTCACCATGTGGTTGGCTATAGCTATAGCTCCTTCATTTCCATTGCTGTGTAATATGAGTGTCCTGCGGCAAAAATGTATGCATTTCTGCTCAAGTCTTTGCTAACACTTGGTATCTTCAGACTTTCAGAGATGGCTATCTGCTGGGTGGGTGGTTATATTCCCCATCATCTGTGCAATAGCTGAAATTTAAAGAAATTGGTAAAAAAAAAATTTTTAATGTACATAATAGAAAGTGATTCCCTGATATGTCAGTTTAATATGTTTTTCGTAAGTAGGGGCTGTTGTAGTTCAGGCAGCCAAGCTGAGTGGCAGGAGCTGTGGCCAGAAAAGCCGGGGTAGGAGGCTGACCACCCTCTAGCCCTTCCTAGTGCAGTCTCTGCCCCTTGCCTTGTCCTGAGCCATGCTGGGGTCTCCCAGAGCCAGCCTCCATACTGTGGGGAGAAGCCTCCATGTTGTGGTACAGCTGAGCCAGACTCCATCCTGTCTGCAGCTCAGAGACTGGCAATGCCGTTTGGGTGTGTGACTCTGGGCGATAAGAAGAACTATAACCAGCCGTCGGAGGTGACTGACAGATATGATTTGGGACAGGTCATCAAGACGTGAGTGCGGGGTCTTGTGGTCAAGGGTGGGTGGGCAAGGGCCTGGGAAAGGAGAGCAGAGGGCAGCCCACATTGAGGCCAGGGCTGAGTGGGGTGCTTGCTGGCTACAGTGAGGAGTTCTGTGAGATCTTCCGGGCCAAGGACAAGACGACGGGCAAGCTGCACACCTGCAAGAAGTTCCAGAAGCGGGACGGCCGCAAGGTGCGGAAGGCGGCCAAGAACGAAATAGGCATCCTCAAGATGTGAGTGTGAGGCCTCGGGGTGGGGTGGCATAGGAGGTAGCAGGGAATGGTTTCAAGGGCAGGTGACCTCAAGCAGTACCAGGCTCTGACCAGTTAGTTTGCTGTGGCCCACAGTGGCAACCAGAGCCTCTCTTAGGGGTTTACCCAGCCCTAACTGTTGGCCCCTCTCTCCGCTGCCAGGGTGAAGCATCCCAACATCCTGCAACTGGTGGATGTGTTTGTGACCCGCAAGGAGTACTTCATCTTCCTGGAGCTGTGAGTGTGGGTCTGGGGTCCCCGGATTCCTCAGTCCCCAGGGCCTTTACCTGCTCTACCCTCTGCAACCAGGGAAAGCCCCCTTTCTGGCCCCTTGGGGTGTTGGGTCCCCGTGCCTTGCCCAGCTAGCTGCCTGGTGTAGGCAGCCTGCCCAAATACTCCTGCCCCACCCCCGATCCTGCCCACGCGGGCTCAGGGGCTGGTGTCCCTCAGGGCCACGGGGAGGGAGGTGTTTGACTGGATCCTGGACCAGGGCTACTACTCGGAGCGAGATACAAGCAATGTGGTGCGGCAGGTCCTGGAGGCCGTGGCCTACCTGCACTCACTCAAGATCGTGCACAGGAACCTCAAGGTGAGGCCAGGAGCCAGGTCTGTTGGCACCCGGCCTGGGGCTGAGGTGGGCAGCACCTTGGGGTCTTGGTCTAGCCTCTGAGGTCCTCATGGAGTCTTTCTCTGCCCACCCACATGTCATTCCTGCCCGGAGCAGCTGGAGAACCTGGTTTACTATAATCGGTTGAAGAACTCAAAGATTGTCATCAGCGACTTCCACCTGGCTAAGCTAGAGAATGGCCTCATCAAGGAGCCCTGTGGGACTCCCGAGTACCTGGGCAAGCAGGGGGTGGGGCAGGGACAGGGTGGGGGACAACCTTCAAGGAGTGGTTCTGGGTAGGGGGAAGGAAGTCTCCAGCCCAGGAAGTGGGTATGAGCGGTCCCAGGCTTGGCCAGGCCTGATATTGACCACCAGATGGACACTGTGTTTGCAGCCCCAGAGGTGGTAGGCCGGCAGCGGTATGGACGCCCCGTGGACTGCTGGGCCATTGGAGTCATCATGTACATCCTGTGAGTGAATGGGTTTGTAGCCAGGCCAGGTGGGGTTCTGTGTCCATGGCCTTCTTTTTATTTATTTTTAATTTTTTTTAATTTTTTTTTTTTTTTGTCCATGGCCTTCTTAAGTGACCCTGCCCTTTGGCCCCCATGTAGGCTTTCAGGGAACCCACCTTTCTATGAGGAGGTGGAGGAAGATGACTATGAGAACCACGACAAGAACCTCTTCCGCAAGATCCTAGCTGGCGACTACGAGTTTGACTCTCCATACTGGGATGACATTTCCCAGGCAGGTGAGGAGGTGCCCAGTGTGTGGGTAGCGGGAGGGTTGGTATGGGGGACCTGCTCTCAGCCTTCTCTGCTGGACTCTACTCCTACCTCCCAGCCTATTCATCACCTCTAGACAGTGATATGAGGTGCCAATGCCTCACCTCTCCTTGGCTTTGTCCCCAGCCAAAGACCTGGTCACAAGGCTGATGGAGGTGGAGCAAGACCAGCGCATCACTGCAGAAGAGGCCATCTCCCATGAGTGGTGAGCAGGGCCCATGGAGGACAGAAGGAGAGGCCAGATTTCCCTTGGCCTCTGTCCTCCTCACATCTAGTAGCCCCCATCCTTGAGGCTTTGAGTAGGGGTTGGGGGTGCCCAGAGCTCAGGCCCAGCCCAGAGGCCTGCCTGGTAACTTCTGGATCTTAAGAGAAAAGGACTGGGCAGTCTCCCTGAAGGCCTATACACCCTCAGATCCAGATGCATCTGTACCCTTTCTAGGATTTCTGGCAATGCTGCTTCTGATAAGAACATCAAGGATGGTGTCTGCGCCCAGATTGAAAAGAACTTTGCCAGGGCTAAGTGGAAGGTAAGGCTTGGATGACTCCCTTTCTTGGATTGATCCCAAGTGCTCCTTCTGGCACACACAGTTTCTTGCCTATATCATATCCCTGCAGCCACACACAGGCGTTTCTTCAGCTATCAGGTGTGATTGTAGCCACTGTCACTACCTTAAGTGGGTGTGTTGAACAGCTGGGTCCCTGGCCCTCGGGTGGTCAGAGGCAGCCAGGGACACCATGGAATGGTCTGTGTTTGGCCTTTGCGAAGGAATGGGTCCAGCTTCTGTGAGCCCCACTCTGAGCCTCTCTCCACTGCCCTCCTTTCAGAAGGCTGTCCGAGTGACCACCCTCATGAAACGGCTCCGGGCACCAGAGCAGTCCAGCACAGCTACAGCCCAGTCTGCCCCAGCCACAGACACTGCCACCGCTGGGGCTGCAGGTGGGGCCACAGCTGCAAGTGGAGCTGCCCCAGCCCTTGGGGGCAGTGCCACCTCAGCCACAGTGGGTGATGCTGCTTTTGCTGCAAAGAGTGATAATACAGCCCCCGCAGACCGTAGTGCCACCCCAGCCACAGATGGCAGTGTCACCCCAGCCACTGATGGCAGTGTCACCCCAGCCACCGATGGGAGCATCACCCCAGCCACCGATGGGAGCATCACCCCAGCTACCGACAGGAGTGTTACTCCAGCCACCGACGGGAGAGCCACACCAGCCACAGAAGAGAGCATCATGCCCACCACTCAAAGCAGTGTCACACCAGCCACCAAGGCAGCTGCCACCCCTGAGCCGGCTTTGGCCCAGCCGGACAGCACAGCCCCCGGGGGCACAACAGGCCAGGCTCCACCCTCTAGTAAAGGGGAAGAGGCTGCTGGCTATGCCCAGGAGTCTCGGAGGGAGGAGACCAGCTGAGTGGGCAGTCTGGTGTGGGGCAGGGGATGGGCAGGAGGGTGGGAGAGTGGATGAGGGGCTTCTCACTGTACATAGAGTCATTGGCCTGATGCCCTTGCTCCCCCTGCCCCTGCCTCCCAGTGTGGGGCATGTCTGGGGGCCACGGGAGAGCAGTCTCATCTCCTGTGTGTATGTGCGTGAGTGGTGGGCAGGCCAGAGGCAGGACCGGCCCCAGCCCCTGCATGGATTCCTTGTGGCTTTTCTGTCTTTCGCTAGCTTCACCAGTTTCTGTTCCTTGCGGGATGCTGCTCTAGGGATACTCAGGAGGTCCCTGCTCCCTTCCCCTTCCCTTTTTGCCTCACAATTTCCCCAGGCAGGCCCTGCAGGTCCCATCCTTTCCCAGGCCCTAATCTTGGGTGGCCTTGCCCTGAGAGCTGGTCCTCCAGCGAGGCCCTGTCAGCGGTCTTAGGCTCCTGCACATGAAGGTATGTGCCTGTGGTATGTGGGCTGCTCTAAGAATGGACACAGGCTTGTATAGAGAATTCAGAAATCTAGGGCAGTATGCTTTAAGACAAGACTGGTCGCATGGTTGGGGGCACTGCTTGGTAGCTTTAGGGGTCCTCAGAAGTGAAAGAGAATAAGTGGGGGGGGGGGGGGGTAGAAGCTTCCATCTTTGTCCCTGGAAAGTGCTCACCAACACCCTTATGCTATTTCCTGCCCTCCTGGGTTCTGCAGTGGGTTGCCCTGTGCCCTGAGCTTCATGAGCCTGTAAGGGGAAGGAGGAGCAGTTGGGATGTGGCAGTGAAAACTGGAAGGCAGAGTGCAGGCCCAGCACGTCATGCACCAGCCTAGCTTGGTCCTTACCCTGAGCCAAACAGGGAGGGCTGGTATCCCCTGGCTCTTTTCTGTTGGAGTCCCTTAGGTTCAGTCTACAGTCCTCTCCATTGAAGGGGGCCTGCTGCATGGCAGTGTCCCATAGTCTGATTTAGGGGGTTGCCCTTCATAGGGGCAGATTTCTGCCCTCCTAATCCAACAACAAAATAGAGAGGAACCCCCTCTACGTCTGTGACCCACTTCCCCTTCTATCATGGCTGAAACAGAGGCCCAGGTGCCTCTGAGCCATGCTGAGTTGCTTTTTCTGGGATGAGGAAGTGGAATAAGGCTTCCCCGTTTCCTGATCGAGGCTCCTGGCAGGTGCCCTTTGTCAGACCCCACCACAGCTTGGGCAGGCAGCCACACTGGTCCCGGCCTTTGCTCGGCACTCCAGTGTCAGTCCTGCCCTTCTCCCTGCATGCCTGTGGGTCTGCTCTGGTGTATGAAGGTTGGTAGGCTAACTGTGTGCCTGCTGAACCTGGCAAATAAATGTCACCCTGCCAAAGCCTCTGGCCATCCTCTCGCCGTTGCTTCCTCTGTCTTACTGGGGAGGGGCCCCTGGAAGGCAATGGGGGGGGGGGGGAAGAGGCTGGGAGCAGGTTCACAGGTATTGGTCTGTGCTCAGTGCCATGAGGATTGCTTGGGCTGAGAGTGCAGATCATCCTTTACCACTGTGTGTTCCTTGATTGTGGCGGGTCTTCCGGACTCTAGAAATCCTTATGGATGGGGAGTCCTTTCCTGGGCTTGTGCCAAAGAATAACCTCTGGGCTGCTGTTCTAACAAGTCCTGTTGAACAAGAACCCTTGTCTTGACTTAGGCATACAACTGGAGGCCACCATGGGGCAACCACCGTAGGTAGAGACCTTGCCCATGGCCAAAGTGGGCTTCCCAGAGTTGGGGAGAGGGTGCAGGGTGGGCATTGCACAAAGGTTCTATGCTACCCTTTGTGTTGATTCCTCCTCCCTGTGAACAACACCTGTGCTTTCCACATAGGCTCAAAGAACTTCACTCTGGGTCTAATTCTGGTGGAAAAATAAGCTTTATATCACGGGGCTTTACAGAAGGTTTCTTCTGGGGAGAGGGTATTAACACTGCTAAAAAAGAGTTAAGCATGAGAACTCATAGGAAGAATTGTTCCAGCCCTGACTTGCCCAGGTGAATTCACCAGGGATGCTGCTCTTACTCAGGGAGGACTCCAAAGATAACTTCTCTGATGTGGAAATCAGAAAAAGGGTTTGTTAGTCACTGTTCTGTGAAGCATCTGGGCTTCTAAAATTCCAACCCTAGTACAGTTCGGAGGCATGCTGATCCTCTTGGGAGCTAAGAGCTAAAGTCAGGGTACAGGCCTTGCCACCTCCAAACTGAGGGATCATCATGACTTGCTTGAATAAAGCCAAGAGTGAGCTTAGGGTGTCCTGAGTGGTTAGACCTGTGTCCATCTTTCTAAAATCACCCAGAGCTGAGGACTGAGAGGGCGGGAACTACGGGCTTCCAGGTGTACGGCTGAGCACTGCCCAGAGCCCAGGGGACTGCTCCTCATCGTCCCATTCCCCTACAGCTTCGGTCTTCTCCACACTCCCGAAATGCAGAGAAGGCTGCCCTGAGAGAATAGCGCCGTGCCCGGCGTTCCTGGCACCAGATCTGGCTTAGGAGCATAATGCCGTGTCTTCCTCCAGAAAGGGGAACGGCTGGCGGCGTGGCTGCTGCCGCTACGTGCCAAATCCTTAAGGGAACCACTAGACAGTTACCGCTGACAGACCCAGGTTCGCGCTCAGCCCCAGGATTCTCTACGGCCGTTAAGCCCTGCCCCCTATGGTTCGTCCAATCGGGACCCAGCCTTCAGGCTCCGCCTCTACCTTGCTGCCACCACTTCCGGTCCACTCCCGGAAGTCCCGCAGTGGAGCCAAATTTGAAGCCTGCGGAGAGGCGGGGACGGGGGTGGGGGCGCGGTCGCAAAGCTGGACCCGTCGAGGTTTCCTTGGCTGCCTGACCCCCTTAGGACCAGTCATCATGCCTATCCGTGCGCTGTGCACCATCTGCTCCGACTTCTTTGACCACTCCCGAGATGTGGCCGCCATCCACTGCGGCCATACCTTCCACCTACAGTGGTGAGTGACTGCTGTGTCGGGGCTGGGCGCTCGGCCTAGTATGGCTACAGTACTGTGGGGTGTCGGGTCTCTGGGCGGAGCCCAAACAGGTGATTAAGACGGAACTAGATGGAGCCCCAAGGTAGATTCCCCACCTGGGCAGAGGCAGGTCAGGGCAGGCTTCCCAGAGGAGGTAACAACTGAGCTGAGTCCAGGGTAACAGAGTTGGCTCAGTGCGGATAGAGTAGAGGATTTCTTGGTCAGCTTGCAAAGTGATGTGACCTCAAAACTATTAATCTGGTCGGAGGTGAATTTTTGCTGTTTTTTTATTAAAAAAAAAAAGATTAAAAAAAATTTTTTATATATTTATTTATTTTGAGAGAGAGAAAGCAAGCAGGAGAGGGGTAGTAGAGAGAGAATCCCAAGCCGACTATACGCTGTCAGCACAGAGCTGGGTGCTGGGCTTTATCTCCTGAACTGTGCGGTCATGACCTGAGCGGAAATCAAGAGTGGGACACTTCACTGACTGAGTAACCTAGGTGCCCAACTTTTGCCAAATTAATGAGCCCTTTTATTTGTTTGAGATAACGTGGTAGGCCTCTGGCTATCCGATTTGTTATGGTTTGCTTGATGGTTTGGGATAATTCTATCCAGAGTCATCTCCTTGGTCAGACACTCCAGAGTATTCATTGATGCCAGGTAACCCAAGTTAACATGGAAGGGCAAGGAGGTGCTCCCTGGTCAAGTCCTGCTGTCCCTATAGGACCGTTCTGTTGAATGTACAGCTGGTGAGGAAAGATTCCCCCAGCAGCTGTGAACTGGCTGATTCAGAGCTCCTATTTAAAAATTGAAATATAATTGACATACTATATTATATTAGTTTCGGGTGTACAACATTTGGATCCAATAGTTGTATACATTACTTGATGCTTACCACGATAATCGTAGTAACCATCTTTCACCATACAACAGTTATTACTGAGCATATTTCCTATGTTGTACTTTTCCATGACCTATTTATCTTATGACTGGAAATTTGTACCTCTTAATTCCCTTTATTTCACCCATCCCCCCGCCCACCTTACCTCTGGCAACCACCAGTTTGTTCCTTGTATTTAAGAGTCTGGTTTTTTGTTTGTTTTGTTTTTTAGATTCCACATAAAAGTGAAATCTCTGACTTATTTCATTTAGCATAATACCCTCTAGGTCCATCCATGTTGTCACCGATGGCAAGATCTCATTCTTTTCTATGGCTGAGTAATATTCCAGTGTGTGCGCCTGTGCACGTGTGTGTGCATGTGCATGTGTGCACAGGTATGCTATGCCTTCTTTGTGTATCTATCAGTGGACGCTTGGGTTGCTTCCATACCTTGGCTATTGTAAAACCTTCTTTTTTTTTATTGTGGTAAATTATACATCACATAAGATTTGCCACGTCAACTGTTTTTGACTATCGCAAAAGTTTATTTAACAAAGAATTTCAATATGAAAATGTACATGACCCAGTTTTTCTATTATAGTAAAATGGACCCTTTGGAGAGGGGACAAGTGGAAGCAGTTGATTTCTCTGGTGAACACAGCCTTTGTTTATACTCGTTCCAAGACTTCTAATATGATTATACTGTTCCCTCCTATTACCACCATTCCAGTATTGTTCTGTTGCCTGCTAGTTATCATCTGCACACATTTATCTATCACAAGATTCTTATAGGGATCAAATCCCTGCAGCATTCCTTGGACATATCTGCCACCATTTAATTTCAACGATAACTTCTTGTCCATAATTCTTTTTTTAATTTGGGAGGGTGAGCTTTGCTCATGATGTTTAATTGGTAAGCTCAAAGATGCCTTCCATTTTAACCATTTTTAAGCGTACAGTTCACTGATATTAAATACATTCACAATGCTGTGTAACCATTACCACTTTCTATTTCCAGAACTTTCCCATCATTCCAAACAGAAACACTGTACCAATTAAACAACAATTCTCCATTCCCTGTTCCCCACAGCTCCTGGAAACTTCTATTTCACCCTTTGTCTCTTTTTTTTTTTTTTTTTTTTAGTTTATTTATTTATTTGTTTGTTTATTTATTTAGGGATAGAGAGAGCAAGTGGGGAGGGCAGAGAGAGAGAGAGAGCAAGCGAGCAAGAATCCCAAGCAGGATCTATACTGTCAGCACAGAGCCCCATGTGGGGCTCCATCTTATGAACCATGAGATCATGACCTGAATTGATATCAAGTCAGAAGCTTAACCAACTGAGCCACCCAAGTGCCCCTTTACACTGTTTCCTTGAATTTTCCTATTCTAGGTACCTCATATAAGTGGAATCATACAATATTTGTTCTTTTGAGTTTTGCTTACTTCACCAAGCATAATGTTTTTAAGGTTAATCCATGTTGTAGCATGCATCAGAATTTCATTCCTTTTATGACCAAATAATATTCAATTATATGGAAATACCACATTTTGTTTTTCTCCTCATCTGTTAATGGACCTTGGGTTGTTTACATGTTTTGGCTAGTATGAGTAATGCTACTATGAATTAGTGTAGAAGTATCTGTTCGAGTCCCTGCTTTCATTTATTTTGGGCTAAACCCAGAGGTGGAATGGCTGGATCAAATGGTAATTCTGTGTTTAATTTTTTGAGAAACTGCTTTACTGTTTTCCACATCAACTGCACCATTTTACATTCCCACCAACAATGCGCAAGGGCCCTATTTCTCCACATCCTGGTCAACTCTTGTTATTTTCTGTTTTTGTTTTGTTTTTCATAATAGTTATCCTAATGGGTGTGTTTTTTGTTTGTTTGTTTTTGTTTTGTTTTGTTTAGTGTGTGTGTTTACAGCTGTCTCTTCCCTCTTAGTGTGCTTTCAATGTATTCTATAAATTTTGGTATGTTGTGTTTTCATTTTCATTCATCTCAAGGTATTTTCTGATTTCCCTGTGGTTTCTTCTTTGACCCATTGGTTGTTTAATAGTGTGTTGTTTAACTTCCACATATTTTGTGAATTTTCCATTTTTTTTCCTGTTACTTATTTTCAGTTTTGTTCCATTGTGATCAGAAAAGATACTTTGTGTAATTTCAACCTTTTAAAATTTATTAATACTTGTTTTATGACCCAACATATGGTCTATACTGGAGAAATATTTCATGTGCACTTGATAAAAATGTGTATTCTGCTATTATTGGGTGGAGTATTTGTCTGTTGGATCTAGTTGGTTTATAGTGTTGTCTAAGTCCTCTATTTCCTTATTGATTATCTGATTGTCCTACCCATTATTAAAGGTGTGGGGTATTGACCTCCCCAAGTTTTATTGTAGAACTGTCTATTGTTCTCTTTAATTCTGTCCAGTTTTCTTTCATATATTTTTGGTCTTTGTTGTTAGGTTCATATATGTTTTTTATTTATTTATTTATTTATTTATTTATTTATTTATTTATTTATTTTTGAAAGAGAGAGAGAGACAGAGAGAATGAATATGGGAGCAGGGGAGAAGGGCAGAGGCAGGGGGAAAGAGAGATCATTTATTTTGAGAGAAGGGAGGGCAGAGAGAGTGGGAGAGAGAGAATCCCAAGCAGGCTCTGCACTGCCAGTACCGAGACCAACACGGGGCTCTGTCTCACGAACCGTGATATCATGACTGGAGCTGCAATCAAGAGTTGGAGGCTTAACGAGCTGAGCCACCCAGGTGCCCCTTTTAATTAATTAATTTATTTTTGTTTTTGTTTTTTGTAACTTAAAAAAATTTTTTTTAATGTTTATTCATTTTTGAGACAGAGGGAGACAGAGCGCAAGTCGGGAAGGGGCAGAGAGAGAGGGAGATGCAGAATCTGAAACAGGCTCCAGGCTCTGAGCTGTGAGCACAGAGCCCAATTCAGGGCTCGAACCCACGAACCGTGAGATCGTGACCTGTGTAACTTTTTTTGATATAAAGTCTATTTTGCCTTACAGTAACATAGCCACTTCAGCTCTCTTTTTGTTACCATTTTTACTTATCCTGCTTGGGATTCATTATATTTCTTTAACTTATGGAATGGTTTCTTCAATTTTGGAAAGTTATCAGCCATTATTATTATCTTCATGTATTGCCTCTATCCCATTATCTCTTTTCTTTTCATATTAGTTTCTTATTTCTGTTATAACAAATTACTACTAACTTAGTGGTTTAAAACAGCACAAATTTATTATGTTGTAGTTCCAGGGGTCAGAAGTCGAAAATGGGTTTACTGGGTTATAGTCAATGTGGGAATATACCTTTCTTGGCTTATGGCCCTGTTCTCCCCATCTTCAAAGCCAGCAGGGTTACATCTTCAAATCTCTTTGTATGACTCTGACACTTAACTTAAGGACTCTTGTGATTACATGGGGGCACACCTGGATAATCTCCCCATCTCAAGATCCTTAATCACATCTGTAAAATTACTCTTGTCATGAATGGTAACATATTCACAGGTTTGAGAAATTAGGACATAGACTTCTTGGGGAAAAGGCATAATTCTACCTAATACTTTCTTTTTGAAGCTCCTTATCATATGTATGCTAGATCTTCTCACAATATCTTCTATATCTTTTATAATCTCTTATATATTTTTCTATCTTGAGGCTCCATGCTCAACATGGAGCTTGAACTCATGACCCTGGGATCAAGAGTTGCACACTCTACTGACTGAACCAGCTCGGCACCCCCATTTTTCCATCTTTTTAATTCTCAATGTTTTCTCTAACCTATCTTTTTGTTTTACTAATTCTTCAACTATGCCTAAACTGCCATTAAACTGATCCATTTAATTATTGATTTTGGCCACTTTTTTGTTTTAGAATTTCTTTGGTTCTTATTAAATTCTGCCATGTCACCTTTTATTTTGTAGTTCTCTACTGATATTTTCTTTGTTTCCCATTGATTGATAGATAGATTGATTGATTTTTAATTTATTTATTTATTCTTGGGAGAGAGAGAGAGCATGTATAAATGGGAGAGGGGCAGAAAGAGAGGAGGAGAGGGAGAATCCCAAACAGGCTCCACACTGTCAGCGAAGAGCCCAATGTGGGGCTCAAACCCATGAACTGTGAGATCATGACCTGAGCTGAAATCAATAGTCAGGCACTTAACCAACTAAGCCAGGTGCCCTGTTTTTTTCTTTTTTTTCTTTTATTAATGTTTATTTATTTTTGAGAGACAGAGAGAGCGCAAGCAGGGGAGGGGCAGAGAGAGAGGGAAACACAGAATCTGAAGCAGGCTCCAGGCTCTGAGCTGTAAGCACAGAGCCTAACGTGGGGCTCAAACTCACGAACCGTGAGATCATGCCCTGAGCCAAAGTTGGATGCTTAACTGACCGAGCCACCAAGGCACCCCCTTTTTTTTCTTTTTTAAAGTAAACTCTACCCCCAACATGGGGCTCTAACTCACAACCCTAAGATCAAGAATCACATGCTCTACTGACTGAGCCAAACAGGTACTCCTCTAATGATATTTTCAGTTTTGATTTTTATTTCTTTAGTATAATGTGTTATGTTGTATATGACAATTCCCACATCTGAAGTCTTGCTGGATATGTTCTGGTTTGCACTTGTAATGCTCTTTTCCTTGTATGACTTTACTTTAAGAAAACTAAAGCATTTACTTTATGTAAATGGAGTCATATGCAGTATACCTTTTTCGTATCTGGTTTGTCTTCCTCAATGTTGTGTATATGTGATTCATCTGTAATATTGTTCCTAGTTGTAGACTCATTCTTTCTCGTTGCCATATAGTATTCCATTGCGCATGGCTAGCTTTGATTATATCTTGTACATAGCATATGAATTTTTTTTTTTTTTAAGAGAGAGTGAACGAGCAGGGGAGAGGGGCAGAGAGAGAGAATCTTAAGCGGGCTCCATATTCAGCATGGAACCTGACGTGGGGCTCGATCCCATGACCCTGGGATCATGACCTGAGCCGAAGTCAAGAGTCAGATGTTCAACCAACTGAGCCACCCAGACACCCCTATGAAAAATTATTTATAGAAAAACTTTGAGGCCTGGGATGATGGTATCCCAGAAACAGAAAGACCTCTGTTTCTCCCTGTTTCCTGGTGGGAGAGTCTACTAGTAGGAGACTAATTAAAGTTTAAGGCTTGAGGTTTTGTTGGACCACTCAGATAGACGATGCAAAGCTGGACAGTATTTTACTTTTACCACTACTTGCATTTACTTCTAGTTTACCCTTACTCTGAAAGTGTAGCCCTTGGGAATCCTAGCTTAAAGTGGGTGTGTTATTAGAATCCCTATCTCTGAGGGATCCTGTGCTTTGACTGCTGCTCTTTAGTCCAAGCCTAGAATGTTGACAAAAGAGCAGCTGAGGGGTAAGGAGGGCCACACCAACAGGGCCAAAAAAAGGGACTTGTCCCAGAGTGCTTGTCCCAGTCAGGCCTTATGGGATGTGCTGTACCACCTGTGGTAACCGCCCTCCTATGTGGGCAGGCTCTGGGTCAAGAAAGAACAAGTCAGACCCTGTTGTGGTTGGGGTGGCTACCTGCTCTATGTGTCTCTACCCAAGCAAAGGCTCACCAGTCTGCTTTTCTGCTTCTCATTCCAGCCTAATTCAGTGGTTTGAGACAGCACCAAGTCGGACCTGCCCACAGTGCCGAATCCAGGTGAGGGTGGTGGGGTGAAAACACTTCAGCTGAAGATATCTTTTACTTGCCAGGAAGCAGAAATAAGGAAAGATCTCTGAAACTGAGCAATATCTGACCTTTTTGGACCCTCATGGTTTGAGGCTGATCAAACCTTACTTGTGCTTTTGAGTGGCTCAGGAGGCCTGCTTATGCCTATGAGTAGCTAGCAGGTGGACTTATTGCCTGGGCTAGTCTTCACCTAGGTAAATCTGGCCTCCTTCTCTACCTTTCCCCATTTCCTCAAAGCACTTAGAGCTGGGGTATCTTTTGAGTAGTTACCACATGGGTTTGTGGTGACATGACTTTAGTAACCACCAAAGTGGTGGCGCCAGCTTAGGGAAACTATAGGGTTACAGAGTTCATCTGATTCCAAGGGAAGTGTTGTGAAAAGTTGGGCCTGAGAATAGGCCTGGCTGCACGTTAGGTTGCATGTATATCCCTGTCCTTGCACGTGACCCAGCTATATACTCATACTCTATCTTGTCCTTCTATCCAGGTTGGCAAAAGAACCATTATCAATAAGCTCTTCTTTGACCTTGCCCAAGAGGAGGAGAGTGTCTTAGATGCAGAATTCTTAAAGGTACCTGGGATTTATGTCATTCTACTGAACTCCAAGCCCCTTGAGAATTTACTTTCTGCTCCCACCCAGGGTGGGTACCTAGAGTGTCACGATGGAGTCTGGAGGGAGATTTTGTAGAGGTTTCAAGGCAGAGGGGAGGAGAGCAGAGGAGAAGTGATGATAAGACCAGTCATTGGAGAAATACACTGTTAGGGAAGAAGGAAGACTGTTTTCTTTAAAAAAAAAAAAATGTATTTTTTTTAACGTTTATTCATTTTTGCGAGACAGAGAGTGAGTGGAGAAGGGGAGAGAGTGGGAGACACAGCATCTGAAGCAAGCTCTAGGCTCTGAGCTGTCAGCACAGAGCCTGACGCAGGGCTTGAACTCACAAACCGTGAGATCATGACCTGAGCCGAAGTCAGACACTTAACCAATTGAGCCACCCAGGCGCCCCTGAAGGAAGGGAGCCTCTTGACTGTGAACCTTCCCTTTGGGATTTTAGAGTAATTCCCAACAAAGGCCAAAATATCTCTCCTGAGTTTCTCTCACCTTGCAGAGGTTCTACAGCCATCCTTCCCAGCCCACTTTGCTGCTTGGACAGATTAGAAAACTCTTCTAGTCCCCACAGAGAAGATGTGTGGACCCACTATTCACAAACATGGCTGTGCCTCAAAACTGTGAGAAAGCTTGGTGTATATCCAGGTGACTGAGTCTTTCCCAGATCAGGAATAGAGGGCAGAACCCCTGGAATCAGGATGTGAGCCCACATTGCTGGGGAGAATGGGTGGATTCCCTCCTACACTTATTCCCCCAAGTCCAAGATTTAGCTTTCTTTGTGTACCAGAGGGCTAGATTGGTAGAAACCTCTCAAGAAAGTGGGATTGGGGTTCACAATGAACCTGGACTCTGAGGGTTAACTTGCTGGGCATCTGTCAGTCCTGGGTTCATTTGGCTTTGGGCTGGGGTGGGGGGTGGGGGGTGGATGATGTCCTTGGAACCTTACTGCTTCAAGAAGGTAGAGCTTTTGTGCTTAAAGCCAACATGTTCATTGTCATGGTAACTGCTCCTGGTTTTAAGCCGCATCCTCCCTGTGATAAAGACAACAAAGGCAGCTTCGTTTCTTTCTGGCTTTCAAAGCCAGGTCTAGGAGAGGGAGAGACAATGTCTTGAGTAGTTTGGAGCAAGGGCTTGGAAGGTACCCTGCCAGGTATAAAAAAAAAAAAAGCCAGGGGACTTGGGGGAGCTTTGGGTTGGTGTCTGTCCTCTGCAGCCCATGCATGCCCTTCTCTACCCACCACTTGCACTCTAGGATGTTCTTCCCACAGTGACCAGTCCAGCTACCAAAAGCTTTTGCCCCAGAGTCCTGGGTGGGGATTTTGACACTAGGGGGCTTATCCACCCACTGGGGCTGGGCTTTAGTATTGGTCACATGTAAAATCCTGAGTCTTATATTGACCCGGGAAAGGTGATCTGGAGGAAGATTTGCCTGGATTCCATCCAGCTACCATCCTGAACCCTTGGCCAAGCCTTTCAGTTCTGCAGAGCCTGGTTTTCCTGCTTATGCAGTAGGTACTTCTCTTGCCTATGGGGGTGTTGAGTGCTTTGAATTCCTGAATGGAGTCTGGGCTCAGTTCTGCCCCAGCCTCTCAGTGGTTCTACGGCAGTGGCTGTGTAACTTATGCACAGGCTTTGAGAGGTTCATTTGACCCTCAGAATAGTCTGGTTAGAGCCTAGCACATGTGAGGTTTCATCCAGAGATACAAAGTTGTCCCAGCTCACCTACCTTATTAAGGTTGGGAGATTCATGGTATACAGAGCCAGCTTAGAGCTTGAAGAGAAGTAGATTGTGAAGCAAGGGTGGAGGGAAGGAGTGATGACCCAAGGTCCCTGGGCATCCCAACTCTGTGTCCCTGGTGAGTGCAGCTGAAGCCTGGAGAGGGGAAGGGCCAGGCCAACACAGGGCCAAGGAAATGATGGAATCCTTTGCTGTGAGACTGATCACACAGGTCCAACTTCACTTCTCTTGCCCCTCTTCTGCCTCTCTCCCTGTCCCAGGGTCTTCTACCAGAGATTATTTTTCTCCACCTCACCTACTTTTCAGAAAAGTACAGAGATAAAGCAAGATGTATCTCTACACTGTTGGCTTAGCTTGGCTGTGACATACAGCAGGGTCTGTGCCTCCCTGGACCTACAGACCTCATTGTCCCTTCCTGGATCTCCCTTTATGCCTTTTGGGGTGCTGTGTGGAAGCCAGCTATGATGCCTTTCTATTGCTTATTGTGGCTATTGCCTTACAGAATGAACTGGATAATATCAGAGCCCAGCTTTCCCAGAAAGGTGAGTTAGTAGGAGATAGGTGGCCCTGGGAAGTCCCTGACCCAGGTCCTGAAGGGAGAGATCCTTGGGAGGAAGGCCTCCAGTCTTCTGGTGAAGCTAGGGGCTCTCCCTGCTTTGTATTTCCAAGAGTTTTGCCAGGTCTTGTGATTGGCAGGAAAGGAAAGGAAAAGGAGGTGCCTAAAGCTGTCCATCTAGATTAGGTGAGCTTCTTCTTTTTGTCTGAGGCTTTCTGCCCAGGACCCAGGCCGGGAGGGAGCTACCTAATGGGACAGAGTATTTGTAGGAGAGGGTTTGGCTGGAAACCTGATTGAGTTCTGAGATGATGAATTAACTCTACCCATGGGAGTGGGGAGCAGTGAAATCTTTACTCAAGTAGTTCCAAGCAGCAGAAAGAGGGTCTCATCCCCTGAATGAAGAAACTCTGGCTCAGCTTCCCTGGTTTGGTGCATGCTAGAGAGAGAAGCGGGCCACCCAATTGCTGACCTGAGACTTTTCCTTACTTGGCTCTGTGGTGGGGGGCTGGAACCTAAGGTCTAAGGTTCTTATGCTGATGGGTGAATGGACCTTCCCCTCCCCCACCCCCCACTCCAGAGAAGGAGAAAAGGGATAGCCAGGTCATCATCGACACTCTGCGGGACACCTTGGAAGAGCGCAACGCCACTGTGGAATCTCTGCAGAAGGCTTTAGACAAGGCCGAAATGCTATGCTCCACCCTCAAGGTTGGTCCTCAGGTTCTGTGGGCACAAGTTGGTTGGGAGATATAGCCTGGTCCTGAGCTCACCACTCTGGGCTTATCTTTGTCATTACCTTCATTTATACAGTTGTAAAATGGAGGCAAATCCCTTTTCCCCCAGGCCTCCCATATTGTGCCCATCCAGCCTATAAACAAAGAGCCATATTGGCTACACTTCTGGATTTTGTACTAGGTAGTTCGGACAGGTGAGGACTTCCCAGGGCTTCTTGGAGGGGCTGCTTAGCCAAGACCTAGGTGAGGCTGGACCTTGTTTCCAAAAGTGGTTTGTACTCCACTGATGAAGCCAGACCAAAGAACCTTCCATTAGCACTCTAGTCCTTGGCTGGGTTGCTCTCTGGAGCCAGATCAAACAGCATCCCAGGGAGGAGCAGGGGCCCTTTGAAGTCGGCTGTGCTGAGCTGACCAGGCAGATCAAAGCCTGCAGAGCAAGCAGCTCTAGACCCAGATGAATTTTGTATCAGCCTGGGTTGGTGAGCCTCTTGCTCTCTAAGGGGCATGAGGCGATTGATCTGAACCCACAATTGATATGCTGGCCTCGTAGGAAGGAGCAGTCCTTGCTGGATGCCATTTGTAAGGGAAAGGGAGCCATCTTTGTGAACAGATAGGGCCCCAGGTGTTCGTTGTCTCTGTTCCTGCTTGGTGGCTGGGCTGGATCACATGGCCTGGCCAGTGGGAGGGAAGGAGTGAATCAGTACCTAGCTGCACAGCAGGAGTCTTTGATGGCATTCCCAGGTCAGAGATGGAGTGGTTTGTGCTGAGGACAGCCTGGCCAGCTGCCTCTGTCTCGGCTCTTCTATCCTGGTAACTGTCCATGGGTCTAGATGGTGGATAGCGAGGCCTGGATCTGTGTTTCTTCACCTTCCTATACAACATGCACCATGAGCCCTTAAGCCACAGGACCTTGGCAGCCCACAATGGGCCTGTAGATGGTTGCAGTGGGCTGTGCCTGTGATAATATATCTCAGGAGGAAGCAAGCAGAGAGCTAAGGAAACAGTTGGCCTAAGGCCTCGTAGCAGAAAAAGCACAAACAGAGGGGCCCAGGCGCCTTCCTCCCTGGGGGCTGGGGACACATGGTTATCAGCATTTTGAAAAGGAGACAGTTCTCCTGATGACTTTAGCCATCGTCCCTGGGATTGTCCAAGCAACAGGTATGTATGGATGTGTGTGTTCTTCAGAAACAGATGAAGTACTTGGAGCAGCAGCAGGATGAAACCAAACAAGCACAGGAGGAGGCCCGCCGGCTCAGGACCAAGATGAAGACCATGGAGAGGTGAGCTTGGAGCTAGGGACTGCCCTCTGCCCTTGCTCCTGTGGCTCCCAGGTGGCACAACTCTCAGGACTACAGGGGGATTGGGTCACCTCTGTGGTTCATGTCTCTCCATAGGCCACATGGGGCTCAGGCCAGCTGGGTATGGGCACAGGTCTCCTTGCTTGACCTCTGCTTCCCATGGGGGCCCTTGCCTCACTCCTCCCTGTTCTGTTGCCTGTGGCCTGACAACCTGGCAGGTTTTTTGCTCCAAAAACCTTTCTCTACGGATTCCTGACCTTGAGGAGCTGTCAGCACCCATTCTTCCCCAGCAGCATCCCTACAGCTGTGTTCAGCTCTGCTGTGGGGCCTTTCTTTGGATAGACCCGCCTGCTAGAGCATGCTGGCAGCTCAGGCTGTTACCATAGCAACAACAGCAAAGGGAAGCAGAGCTGTACTGGGTACCTACCCATCAGCCTCCAGATTTTAAATGCCGTGGGTTGGGTGTTTTTCAGGATTGAGCTCCTACTCCAGAGCCAGCGGCCCGAGGTGGAGGAGATGATCCGAGACATGGGTGTGGGACAGTCAGCGGTGGAGCAGCTGGCTGTGTACTGCGTGTCCCTCAAGAAGTGTGTACTCTGGCCCCTCTGACCCAGCCCAGGAGCTAAGCCACGGCACCCAATCCGTCTGCTCTCCATCTCTTGCAAAGCAGAGCAGGCAGAGTTAAGGGGCAAGCTCAGGAGCTATGCTGCCTCAGTTTGCACCTTGACCCCACCTCTCACAATGTGGCCAGGAGCCAGTCTCTTAGCCTCTGACCCACAGCTTCCTGAATGGAGATAGTAATAATTTGCCTCATAGGGCTATTGAAAGAATGAGTGTGAATTATAAGTGTTATTTCTTTTTATTTATTTATTTTCTTAACGTTTATTTATTTTTGAGACAGAGAGAGACAGAGCATGAATGGGGGAGGGTCAGAGAGAGAGGGAGACACAGAATCCGAAACAGGCTCCAGGCTCTGAGCGGTCAGCACAGAGCCCAACGCGGGGCTCGAACCCACAGACTGCGAGATGATGACCTGAGCCGAAGTCAGACGCCTAACCAACTGAGCCACCCAGGCGCCCCTATAAGTGTTATTTCTAAGAGGGTCGGCACCACTCTCTGAGCTATATAAACCCCATCATGATAAATGGAGCCTATTTCCCATCAGCATTTACTGACTCTGCCTGATTTACATCAGAAATTTGGCTCAGATTCTCCACTATCATGGAGGTGAGACTGGGGGAAAGGGACAACTTGGCTGACAGGCATGGGATCCCAGATATCTCCTGTGAGACCCAGATGAGGTAGGGAGCCTCTTTGTGAGACCTTAACAAGGGCAGGGCTTGCTGCGCATCCTCTCAAATCACCGGTGCCTGCACGACAGACAGGGGATAGAGACTCCCCAGCTCTCCTTGCAGGACCCCCCAAAACATTACCCTGTTGCGCTCAGGTGTCAGAGTAGGAATGAGAACCGGCCTAGGGGACAGCCTGGGCTTTGTGTTTGCTTGGTGCTGTGGCTCATTCTGACCAGCAGCATGTCCTATTCTGACATCTCTTTTCCTGGTCCCCTTGTAGAGAGTATGAGAATCTAAAAGAGGCACGGAAGGCCTCAGGGGAGCTGGCTGACAAACTGAAGAAGGACTTATTTTCTTCCAAAAGCAAGGTAACAGTGGGGAGCAGAAGATGAGGGGAGAGGTGGCTGTCCTTTTGTCATGCTCGTTCCTGTCTCCTGAGCAAAGCCATGGGGCTGGATGGCACAACGGACTCCATGGGGCTATTGGGTGACTCACAGAGACTGGTTACTGGGCCTTACTGGGCTCTGGCTCTGGCTCTGTGGCTGGCCCACCAAGGCTGGCAGTTCACACAGGGCTCTCCCCCAGTATGCGCACGGTTACACTCCCCTCTATTCTTCCTGGTTCCTAGGCACCTCTTAGCTGGCTGGAGAGCACAGATCCCTAAGGTGCCAGTGTCCGAGGCCTATTTTTGTACCAGGCCCAAAGTAGGAGGAACCTACTTGGAACCTGGTTCAGTCAGCACAGCTGTTTTATTTCTGGGCCCAGTGCATCCGTGGACTATTGGGCATAGAACGAAGGCCTTGTTCCTGGGCAGCTCCAGATGGACATTGACGGATTAAAGCCCTGCCCCACAAGGCCAGAGTCTCTCCTTGTGTCCTCAGACTCTTCTGGACTCTGGGCTCCTACGAGCATGCACTAGGTAGCAGCAGGTGGAGGCAGAGCACAGGGCCACCTGTTGGCTTGTCCTTTACTCCCTACACTTTCTTACAGTTGCAGACAGTCTACTCTGAACTAGACCAGACAAGGTTGGAGCTGAGGTCAGCGCAGAAGGACTTACAGAGTGCTGACAAGGAAATCACAGTAAGTGACATCCCTGGCCAGACGGGAATGAGGAGTATTTTGTGTGTGCTCCAAAAGCCTGGGAACCTGTGCCCCAGTCAGTGGCAGTGGTTGTGGGTTCCCTTTATCTTCCTGGGTCAGAGTGGGTCAGGATATGCACTTTGACCCTGATTTGGAGCCTGGGCCTTCTCAGTAGGGGACAGACAGCACCTGTCTTGTACCTATGTCCCCAGGGTCACCAGAGGGGAGGCTTCCCCAGAGAGGGGTTCTGAGGCTGGGTATTCCTGGCCTCTTGAGCCTGATGTTGGGGTTCAGATCTTGGTCTGTTCCCAGGATGCATGTTGCTCGTGTCCTTGGCAGTCTCTCCAGTCTTGCTGCCTCAGCCTCCCTTTCACACTCTTCTCTTTCCTTTCCCAAGAGCCTGAAAAAAAAGCTATCGATGCTGCAGGAAACCCTGAACCTGCCACCAGTGGACAGTGAGACTGTCAACCGCCTGGTTTTAGAGAGGTTTGTTGACCTTCTGGGGTGGTCATAAGCTGGAAGAACTCTTTGGTAAGGGTCTTCACTACTCCTGGCTTTGGTCGGGTGGGTGGTCCATGTGGGCCTGTAGGCTGTGAGCCTCCTGCCCTGGGACACAGCCAAGATTTGGTGGGAAAACAGCTTTGAGGCAAGTTCTGGGCTCTAACGAGAGGCCAGGGTAGGCCATAGGGGACCTAGGGATGGGCAGGGAAGGGGAAGGGGAAGGAGCATGGACTGTCTTCAGGAATCCTGTTTATGGAATGCTTACTGAATGCATCTGTCCACCCCAGATTCTGAAACAAACACGAAACCAGTCACCAAAATAATTCCCCTATGGTCTCAGGAATGTGTGCATTAAAGCTTCCAGCAGAGGGAGCCAAGAGGCAGGGGGATGGGTGTCCCTGCCAGGACTGGCTGCCCATTCCTCTCTGGGTGTTTCACAGAAGCCAACTAGATGAGAGCATCAGGGATGTCCTACCTAGCTGCCCAGCTGATGCCCCAGACAGAAAGCATGTAACCCAGCGTCCCAGCCTTGTATTTGAGCCACTTTTTAATGTCCTTTGGAAAATCTTTATGCTCCTTCCCCATATCTGATGAGTTGCTGGAGTCTGCCCATTTAACCTCCGGGGTACTTCCTGATCTTACCCCTTACCACCACCCCCACGTAAGGATTGTGACCCGTCTTCCTGCTCCTCTTGTCTGCCCAGCTTATCAGCCCCTGGGTATCACATCATTCCTCCCCCACCAAACACTCCCAGACCTTCTTGCACTATGCCAACACACTCTTAGAGCCAGCCTGGGGGCTATAGTAGATCTTTAGGCTTCAGCCAAATAATACTGTCAAACCAAGCAGAATATCCCTTGCCTTCCCATTTCTGGGCCTTTTTGTATGTCAGCTCCTGTCCACACTGATGGGTCAGTTGCCCTGCAGAGCCTTCCCTAGCCTCCTCAGCAGGAGTAAGCTCATCCTCCTCTGCACAAGTAGTATTTATTTAGATGTTGTGTCAGGTGCCATGGGCCACAGAGGTGCTCTAGAGTCTTGCCAGAGCCTGGACCACTCAATACATACACACCCAGCTATGAGTAGACTGGGAGCCACATCTTAATCTGTGTCCCTCACCACCAGCCTCTTTACATGCACCATCTTTTCCCTACACCATAGCATCTGCACAGAGGAGTGAGTGCCAACAAGCCAGCTTCTCATTCTCATTGGACCTTTAGTTCTTCAACCTTTGCTTTCTTTCTTACCTCAGACCTTCCATGTCTCTTTATGGAGCCAGAGCTGCCTGCCCACCCCAGCTTGGGTTGGACTGAGAAATGGCTGTGGGGATGTGATGGGCACATGACTGACGGTGAAGTCCAGTGTGTGGCTGATTTTGATGAACTAGCCTGTGTGTCTGGTCCTTCCTCTGCACTCCACCCTCAGAGCCCATTGGCCATGCCAGCTTGGACCCCCAGGTAGCACAAGGGCCCTGTCAGAAGCTTGACAGTTAGGGAGCTGATAGTCTCAAAGACCATCTCATGTGTTCAAACATTTAGAATTTAAGCTTTCTCAGCAGGAAGTAAAAATTCTTTTGCTAGGATATCACTCAAGGCTGCTATCTACAAGCTCCACGGTGCTCCCTACACTTCCCATTTGATGGTCCTCAGGGTGTTTCCACATGCTTGTCCTCTGTATCCAGCATCCACAGTGAGGCACGCCTCCAGGCTCCCAGAGACTTTGCATACTTGCTTTTGCTTACTTTCTTTACCACTCCAGGCTAGAGTGAGGCCTAAACTTCCATAACAGGTTCTTACTGAGTGCATGCTGCATGTATGGCCCTCTCGGTTCTCTTGGAGCTTGTGTTCTGGTGGGATAGGCAAGCTGGGGGCTTAGATGGCTAAGCCCCAAAACCCCCTGACCACATACTACGACAGGCCAAATCCCATGGCAAGAAAAGTGGCGCTTGTGCCATTTGTATCTAGAAGCTTCAGTGAGGGGTGAGCCCTGGCTCAGGGATGAGGCACATAGGAGCCACCAGGGCATGCAGCTCGGGCTGGCAGGGGGTTGTCGCATGGCTGCGGAGAGCAGGGTGTGATGAGGTTTATTGACCCTCTGGGGTGGTAGATAGTAGCAGAGGACTTGCTGGGGTTGGTAGATATTGGCAGAATAACAGATACTACAAAAACGTTGTCATGAGTGCTCCTGGCTGCTGCTTTATGCTGTGGATCCCAGTGGGGGAAGCAAAACAACCAGCATGGCGTTGGTTTGAGGTGTATTTGTGCAACCTTTGTTTTCACTTGCAGGCAAGAGAGGGTAGAGCGTTCAGGGACCTGGCCAGGGAAAGGAAGAGAGAGTCTAATCTTCCCACATTGCTTACCCATCCAAATCAGTGTAGGTAATTCCCTTTTCTCCAATCTGCATGCCCCATTGGGCTCCTGGCCAGTGACTAATACCCTTACAGTGCATCTCCTTGTCCTTGAGCGATGGGCGTAGGGCTTTGGGCAGCCCTGAAAAGGTTCCTTCCTAAGGGAAGGAAATAGGGATGTTCTTGGGGCTGCCCTGCCATTCCCCAGAGTTTTCTGACCACAGGATCTAGGGAACGCCACCAGGCCTGCATGGGCTAGAAAAATCCTATTGGCTGCAATTTTCTTTTTTTCTTTCTCTCTCTTTTTTATTTTATTTTTTTTAATTTGTTTTAATATTTATTTATTTATTTATTTATTTATTAAAAAAAAATTTTTTTTTTCAACATTTATTTATTTTTGGGACAGAGAGAGACAGAGCATGAACGGGGGAGGGGCAGAGAGAGAGGGAGACACAGAATCGGAAACAGGCTCCAGGCTCTGAGCCATCAGCCCAGAGCCCGACGCAGGGCTCGAACTCCCGGACCGCGAGATCGTGACCTGGCTGAAGTCAGAGGCTTAACCGACTGCGCCACCCAGGCGCCCCATGTTTGTTTATTTTTGAGAGAGACAGAGACAGAATGCGAGTGGGTTAGGGGCAGAGAAAGAGGGAGACACAGAATCTGAAGCAGGCTCCAGGCTCCAAGCCATCAACACAGAGCCCTTTGGGGGCTCAAACTCACAGAGCTGTGAGATCATGACCTGAGCCGACGTCAGACGCTCAACCAACTGAGCCACCCAGGTGCCCCTCTCTCTCTCTCTCTTTATTTATTTATTTAAAAAAATTTTTTTTTCAACGTTTATTTATTTTTGGGTCAGAAAGAGACAGAGCATGAACGGGGGAGGGGCAGAGAGAGAGGGAGACACAGAATCGGAAACAGGCTCCAGGCTCTGAGCCATCAGCCCAGAGCCTGACGCGGGGCTCGAACTCCCGGACCGCGAGATTGTGACCTGGCTGAAGTCGGACGCTTAACCGACTGCGCCACCCAGGCGCCCCTCTCTTTTTTTAAAGTTTATTTATTTAGAGAGCAAGCGCGGGAGGGGCAGAGAGAGAGAAGGGGACAGACAGAATCCCACGTAGGTTCCACACGGTCAGCACAGAGCCTGATGTCGGGTTCGAACTCATGAACTGTGAGACCATGACCTGAGCCAACACCAAGAGTCACTTAACACTTAACTGACTGAGCCACCCAGGTGTCCCAGAGTTCTATATTACTTTTTATTATTTTATTACTATTATTTTTTTTATTTTTTTATTTTTTTATTTTTATTTTTTAAATTTTTTTTTTTTCAATGTTTATTTATTTTTGGGACAGAGAGAGACAGAGCATGAACGGGGGAGGGGCAGAGAGAGAGGGAGACACAGAATTGGAAACAGGCTCCAGGCTCCGAGCCATCAGCCCAGAGCCGGACGCAGGGCTCGAACTCACGGACCACGAGATCGTGACCTGGCTGAAGTCGGATGCTTAACCGACTGTGCCACCCAGGCGCCCCTACTATTATTTTTTTTAGAGAGAGTGCACAAGTTGGGGAGAGCAGCAGAGGGAGGGAGGGAGAGAGAGAGAGAGAGAGAGAGAGAGAGAGAGACTGACTCTTAAGCAGGCTCCACGCTCAGCACAGAGCCTGACACGGGGCTCAATCCCATACCCTAGGATCATGACTTGAGCCAAAATCAAGAGTTGGATGTTCAACAAACTGAACCACACAGGTACCCCTCATATTACTTTATAAATGCAACATATGAGCATTTCCCCATGTTACTTAGTTTACTTTCCAGAAACACTACTATAATATCTGTATCATAGTCAAGCTATGAAAGTGCCAGCTCCCTAGGAGAGTCATTTTGACCATTTCCAATATTGGGCTATGTGCCATCTACATCAATCTGTGGTCACATCTCTGGCCCCTTGTACTGCATTCTGAGAGTTGAGGCTGTTTGGTCAAAAGGCAGTAACCTTTTGTTTGTACACTTGGGTTTTGTGTGTGGTTTTGCTTGCTTCCTTCCATGTCTTGAAGACTTTCACTGGTCCCACTATGGTGTGAAGCACTAAGCCAAGTGGTTTTTTTTTCTGTAGAGATTCAGGCTTCCTTGCAAGGTGGCCCTGGGCCATGTGTGGGCTCCAGACCCCTGGAACCAAGCCATCTCTGATGCTGCAGAGACTGTTGTCCTTCTGAACTGCCACGGTGGTCCAGAGTAACCAGGCCATCTCTGCTTATAGCCCAGCCCCTTTGGAAATGCTGAACCTGAAGCTTCGCCGACCAGCCTTCGGTGATGATATTGACCTCAATGCCACCTTTGATGTGGACACCCCTCCAGCCCAGCCTGCCAGCATCCAGCAGGGCCGTGCCAAGAAGCTCTGCCAAGAGATAGCCCAGTAAGTGGTAGTGCCTGGCCATGTCCACAGCCTGGAGGCAGGATGACCAAGAGGTCTCTGTAGGCCCTGCCATAGTTGCTCTGAGTGGCTGACAGGGCAGTGAGGGTCACCTGGGGTTGACTATTACTTTGGTTCTAGCCACCTCTTCTTCCCTTTCCTGAGTACTCACTGTGGGCAAAGCCCTTTTCGCTTCTTTCAGTCATCACTATCACCCTTCAAGCAAAGGTGTTGGGATGTGAGTTGGAGAGAACACAGGGGTCCCAGTAGGGGCAGGTCTAGGTTGATGGTGTTGGGGTATGTGTGTACTCCCCATATCTTGAATGCCTGCCCACCAGAGTCCTGAGCCAGGGACTCTGAAGTTCTTCTTCCATTGTGTGCCTCTTGGGCTCATGCTTGAGGACCATCTCAGATCATGGTGCCCAGGGCCCCATCATCTAAGGGGGTAGCCCACAGGGGCAGGCTTGAGAAGCTGTGGGGAGCTGTAGTGGGATGGGCAGGACCTGCACAAGGGACCCAGTGGGACTGGGAATGGGGAGGTTGTCTCCTTGGCCACACAGGGCGAGTATAGTTCATCAGGAAGACAAGAACTACTCCCCTACGTACATGTAGGTATATGCTACTCAGGTGAGGGGGTCAAGGGCTGAGCGGTTTCCTCCTAATCAAAACCTTTGGACGTGAGAGAAAGAAATTGAGGTGTTAGGCAGTGAAAATGGAAGAGGCCCAGGGAGAGAGCAAAAGGGAGAGCCAGCTGAGCTCTTCACCTCTCCCCACCCTCAGGGGTGGAGGTACCCGTGCTGTATAGGGCCAGGCCTGGTAGCAGTGGGAAGCAAGCCTTGGGCATGTGGGCTGTAGTCACAGGGCCTGTTAGTGCCTGCTGCACACCCTGGCTTCTTCATGTTGTCTTTTCTCTAGCTGTAAAGGGTGAAAGTGGACACCTGGGGCCTGCAGACTGCCAGGCCTTTTAGAGACATTTTTATCATCTTGAGGGCCTGCAGTGAGTGTGAGGGAATCCAGGATGCTGCCCCCTTGGATCAGCCTCCCCAGAGCCAAACTTGCAGCAAGTGGAGAATCTTCCCATGGCTTTCATGTAGCCTCACCACAGGCTATAGGGACAGGAATGAAGGGATCCAGAGTTGACAAGACTGACCCTGCCCTTGTCCTCATGGCTATGAGAAACCACAGGGTCAGCCTTTAGGTCACCCTCCTGCTACCCCCTCTGGGAAAATACCAGGAGAGGGTATTCAGCTGTTAGTGTCCCCAGGGATTGGGTGGAAACACTGTGTCTAGCTCTGGAGCTATGAGTGAAGGGCCGGGGCTTGGGGCCATAATTCATTATACCCCAGACTGTGCCTGCACAGATTACCTAAGAAGATGGCCTAGCCCTGTGTTGTGAGAGTACTTGATAGACTATCTACTGAGGGTATTGTGGAGATGGTAGCCCCTCTCTGGGCAGACAAGGCTAAGTCTGAGATCACGAGGTGCCCTCTGCCTATATCAGAACATGACTGGCTTTCCCCGTGTGGTTGGTGAATCAGCTGGGCCTCCAGCCACACATAGAACCCAGGACATAGTGAGGCACTTGAGGCCTTGGGGAGGATTGGAATTGGCTTGGCCCCGAGTGGAAGCCACAAAATTGAAAAATGGTCCAACTTCCCATTCCTCCTCCACTCTGGCAGCTGTTCACAGACCTGCACTTGGGGTGGGGCTCACTGAGGTGCCTTGCCCAGCACAGCCATTACAGCAGCAATGCCACATGGTGGTTCCCCAAGGGCCATGTGCTGAGCCTGGCTCACCAGGCCCTATATCTTGCTCACCTGCCTCTTGTCTTTGTGTCTTGCTCTCACAGCTCTCCTGTTCAGGACATCCCCAAGAAGATGCCCAATGACCCCAAGCAGGTAAGGTTTCCCTGAAGAAGTCAGGCAGTCACCATCCAACCCTTGCCAGAACTGAGTGTAAAGCGGGACTTCTGAAAGGGCAGGGTGTTGCCAGAGGCCTCTGACTCCTGGCCTGGGGCTAAGACACTATGGAGCCACCCTGGGAACTCTATTCATTATCCTATCTGCCTCCTGGTGAAGCATCAGAGATCCTGGTCCTGCTCTACCACCCCTACCCGCCCCCTCCTTTGCTGCCATCTCTCTCGTCAAGTCTGCCTTTGGGGACTCCCCCACCCCAGGAGTCCCAGCTCTCGCTGGGTGGCCAGCGCTGTATGGGAGAGCCAGATGAGGAGCTGGCTAGTGCCTTTCCTGTCTTCATCCGGAATGCTGTCCTAGGCCAGAAACAGCCCAAGAGGGCCAAAGCAGAGCCCCGTCGCAGCACAGATGCCGTGAGTATGGCTTCCCACAAGTGGCAAATGCCAGCCCTCTGGGCGGGGGAGGGGGACAGTGGGGGGCCAGCTTCCTAGCTTCTTAACCTGGCCCACTCACTTCTTCCTTCCGCCTTAGGTAAGGACTGGCTTCGATGGTCTTGGAGGTCGGACAAAATTCATCCAACCTGTATCCTTGTTCTGTGGCACTGGGCTGAGCTGAGCTACCCACACCATCCCTCACCTGTACCCTCAGACCCTAGCCTGGCAGTGGCTGCAGCCTCAGGTGTGCAGAGCCTGACCTCGCTCAGTATAGCAGAGCTTCCCCCCTCCAAGTCTGAGCCTTTGCTGCCCTGCATTCAGTCTCTTCTTTAGGCCTCTTCCTTGACATCTTCTTCAGACTGACACAACTATGATCCGCCCACTGCCTGTTAAGCCCAAGCCCAAGGCTAAGCAGAGAGTCAAGGCAAGGACAGTGCTCCCTCCCTCCCAGGCCAAACTGGACACCTTCTTGTGGTAGTGAGAACAGTGAGTCTGATCAGTGGCCAGATATACGCCTCCAACTTATAGGCCTGGACTGGCTCAGCAGGAGGTTTTGGGGGCATGGCCCCTCCTCCGGGACCAGCCCTGAGGGCAAGGGTAGATGAAAAGATGGGGATGAGGGTGAGGCCCAGGAACTGTGCTTTTCCTGAACTTACCCTGCCCACCCCCACCATACTGGGTCTACCGTACTGGGCCTACATGTGGTTGCCGATGTGAGACCAGCAGGACCTGCTGTCTGTTAAAGGCTCTTGTGTATAGCCAGATGTAGCCGGGCTGCTTCTGGTTCTCCAGGTCTTTTGTTGACTGTATGGACCAAAGTGCTCAAGGCTTCTCAGGCAATTTCAGCCTGCCCATGCTTCTGCCAGCTTCTGACTTGCTGCTAGGCATGGCCGGAGCCAAGCAGGGTGGGGAACGAGGGGATGGTGGTGGGAGAGGATAGGGGGGAAGATTTCTATGTAAAATAAAAAAGATAGAATACTTTCTTCCTGGCTCTGGGAGTGTAAATTTGCACCAACACTTTAGAAAACCATTTCGCATAAGTTTCTTTTTTTTTTTAATATTTTTTTTTCAACGTTTATTTTATTTTTGGGACAGAGAGAGACAGAGCATGAACGGGGGAGGGGCAGAGAGAGAGGGAGACACAGAATCGGAAACAGGCTCCAGGCTCTGAGCCATCAGCCCAGAGCCTGACGCGGGGCTCGAACTCCCGGACCGCGAGATCGTGACCTGGCTGAAGTCGGACGCTTAACCGACTGCGCCACCCAGGCGCCCCTCGCATAAGATTCTAAAGTGGGACCTTCACCTCGGCTCACACTGAGAAATCCTATCCTTAGGCATGTGTCCCCTCATAGGACACAGGGAGACTCCAGCAGGAATGCTATCACTGCAGTTTTGTTCACAGCCTCTAGCCTAGGCACAGCCCAAATGCCATAGGCAGGAAAGCAAATGGGTAAACAGGTATAGCCATACAGGGGGCTCACAGCAAGCAAGACAAATAATCAGCGACCTTTGGGTCTTAACTTCAAGAGCACTTTCTCCTAGAAGACTTCCTTTCTTGACCTCTAGCTTGGGTGAGGCCTCCTAAACTTCCCTCTCTGACTACTGCATGGGAGTTCATCTGCCTCTGCAGGGCCCACCATGGGCCTGGCACAGAGAATGAGGGTGAGTGCCCTCATGGTTCAGGCTGAGCATGCCCAGCTGCCCCCAGTACATCTGGAGGAGTGAGCCTCACAGGGAGGAAGTAATGCTCTTGGTTACGGGATCTGGACCCCTTTGCTGCTGCCTTGAACCAAGGAGGTTTGGTGAGGGGAAGTGCAGCACCAAGTTAAGGGTGCAGCCAGCGGCTGACCAATAGTGCTCCTTATCAGCTGAGTGATCTTAGGCAAATTACCCAGCCTTTCTGTGTCCAACTTCTTTAAAGTAGGGACAATAGCACTAAACTCCCAGTTGTGGGAACCTAATGAGTCAGCGTTACAGGTTAGGAACTTATGACCCCTGAGGGAAATAAGTCAGACCCAAAAGACAAATATTGTATGATTCCACTCAAATGAGGTATCTAGAATAGACAAATTCATAGAGACCGAAGTAGAATATAATAGAAGTTGCCAGGGGCTAGGGTGAGGAGAAAATGGAGTTGTTGCTTAATGGTTATAGAATTTTTGTCTGAGGTGACTTGTTTTCTCTCTACATGAACTTTTTTTTCCCTTTTTAAAAAAATTCCAGTGTAGTTAATATACAATGTTATGTTAGTTTCAGGTGTACGATATAGTGATTCAACACTTCTGTACATTACTCGGTGCTCACCACGATAAAGGGTACTCTTGATCCCCTTCACCTATTTCACCCATCCCCCCTCTGCCTGGAGTGACTTTAAAGTTTTAGAAATTGGGGCAAGCTGGCTGGCTCAGTCAGTAGAGCATGTGACTCCCGATCTTGGGGTGATCAGTTTGAACCCCACATTGGGTGTAGAGATTACTTAAAAATAAAATCTTAAAAAATAAAGTTTTTGAAATAGTGGTGATGGTTACAGAACAACAATAAAACAATTATGACAGACCTAAATACAAAGAGCTGGAAAAAGCGATTGTCATCAACTATTTCAGAACTCTGGTACCCGATCAGACAACAAGGAAAGTACTTGATGAAGGAAGAGCGGGGCTTGAACCAGCCACCATCCCCCATTCCTCAGGGTTATGGGGATAGCAGCTCCCCAAAAGCGGCTGACTGATTTCAAGGCAGGCAGTGGATCTGATGCTGTCTCCAGGTAGTTTCAGAATTGAGTTGAATTGTCAGACTCCCAGTTAGTGTTGGAGAACTGCTTGGTGGTGTGGAATAAATGCACACATTGGAATTGGTGTCAGAATCCTAAAAAACAGAGAAAACCAAGAGCTGCTTCTCTGAAAAGGCCAACAACATTGGCAACCTTTTAAATAAATTGACTAAGAGAAAAAAGACAAATTATTAAAATCAGAAATGAAAATGGGGACGTTGTTACCAATTTTACAGAAATAGAAAGGATTGTGAACAATTGTACACCAACAAATTGGATAGCCTAATTAAAATGTACAAATTTCTAGAAACACAGAAACCAACAACACTGACTGACTCAAAGAAGAGAAAGAAAACATGAATAGACCTACAACTAGTAAGGGGATTGAATCAGTATTCAAAAAACTCCCAGGGTGCCTGGTTGGCTCAGTTGGTTGAGTGTTGGGCTCCTGATTTTGGCTCAGGTCATGATCCCAGGGTTGTAGGATGGAGCCCCACATAAGGCTCTGCACTGAGCATGGAGCCTGCTTAAGATTCTCTCTCTTCCGGGGTGCCTGGGTGGCTTAGTCGGTTAAGTGTCTGACCGGCTCAGGTCATGATCTCATAGTCTGTGAGTTCGAGCCCCGCATCAGGCTCTGTGCTGACAGCTCGGAGCCTGGAGCCTGCTTCAGATTCTGTGTCTCCCTCTCTCTCTGACCCTCCCCCGTTCACTCTCTCTCTGTCTCAAAAATAAACATTAAAAAAATTTTTTTAAAAAGATTCTCTCCCTCTGCCCTTCTTCCACTCACACCTTCTCTCCCTCTCTCTCTCTCTCTCTCTCTCTCTCTCTCTCAAAATAAATAAGTCTTGAAAGAAAAGCCCAGGACCACATAGCTTCACTGGTGTTTCTACAAATCATTAAAAAAAAGACTGGGATGCCTGGGTGGCTCAGTGGGTTAAGTGTCCCAATTTGTGATTTCAGCTCAGGTCGTGATATAACAATTTGTGAGATAGATAGAGCCCAGCTCCGAGCTCTGTGCTGACAGCGTGGAGCCTGCTTGGGACTCTCTCTCTCTGTCTCTCTCTCTCTCATACACACACGCACACACACACAACAAACAAACATTTTAAAAAAATAAAACTTAAAGACTCACACCAAAAGACACTATCTGCATAGTAAAAAGGCAACCACAGAAGGGAGAAAGTATTTTCAAGCCATATATCTGATAAGGGATAATATCCAGAATACGTAGAGAACTTCTAAAAATCAACAACAAAAATCCAATTCAAAAATAGACAAAAGACTTGAACAGACATTTCTCCAAAGAAGATATCTGAGTGGCCAATAAGCCCATTAAAAGATGCTCAATATCAGGGCGTTTGGGTGGCTCAGTCAGTTAAGCATCCAACTCTTGATATCAGCCCAGGTCATGATCTCTCAGTTTGTGGGATCAAGCCCCACATTGGGCTCTGTGCTGTCAGCACAGAGCCTGCTTGGGGTTTTCTCTCTCCCTTTCTCTCTTCCTCTCCTCCCCCCCCCCCCCAAAATAAGTAAACTATAAAAAAAGGTTGTTTTTTTTTTTTAATTAAAGATGCTACCATAAATCATTGGGGAAGTGCAAATCAAAACTACCATGAGATACCACCTCACACCCACTGGGATGGCTACTATCTAAAAAACAAAACAAGGGCTAGGGACGATTTGGACAAATAGGAACCCTTGTGTACTGTTGGTGGGAATGTAAAATGGTACATCCACTGTGTAAAACAATATGGTGGCTCCTCAAAAAATTAAAAATAGAATTACCATATGATCCAGCAATTCCACTTCTGTGTATATATCCAAAAGAACTGGAAGCAGGATCTCAAAGAGATATTTGTACACACCCACGTTCATAACACCAATATTCACAATAGCCCAAAAATGGAAGCCACCCAATAGCCATCCATTAATGAATGGATAAGCGAAACGTATATACATGTAAGGACTGTTATGTGGCCTTAAAAAGGAAGGAAATTCTGTAATATGTTACAATATGGATGGACCTTGGAGATAGTTGCTAAGTGAAATAAACCAGTCACAAAAAGACACTCTAGCCCTAATTTCTATACCTAGTACATATGACACACTCAGTTAATGTTTACTGAGTGAAAAGAAAATTGCATACTACTTCATATTCATTATGATGGGTATAAGTTTTATTTTTTTTTAAGTTCACTTATTTTGAGAGAGAGAGAGGAAGAGGAAGAGGAAGAGAGAGAATCCCAAGCAGGCTCTGCACTGGTAGTGCAGAGCCCAACTCAGGGCTTGAATCCATGAATAGTGAGATCATGACCTGAGTTGAAGTTGGACACTTAACCAACTGAGCCACCCAGGCAGTCCAGGTATAAGGTTTTTTTTTTAAAGGAAAAACCAGCGTTGAGTACAATGTGAAGAAATAGGAATTTTGTACGCTGCTGGTGGAAAACAGCTGTTGGTCTCTCAAAAAAAGTAAACATTACTGTACAACCCAGCAATTCTACTCCTAGGTATTTCCCCAAAGAATTGAAAACAAATACTCAAATACATTTTCAAGAATGATCATAGCAGCCCATTCATAATATCCTAAAGGTGGAAACAACTCAAATGTCCATCAACAGGTGACTGGATAAACGATTCATGATATATGCATGTGATGGAATATTATTCAGCCATAAAAAAGGAATGTAGTACCGGAGCGCCTGGGTGGCTCAGTTGGTTGAGCGTCTGACTCTTGGTTTATGGCTCAGGTCATGATCTCATGGTTTGTGGGTTCAGCACCTGTGTTGGGCTCTGTGCTGACAATGTGGAGCCTGTTTGGGATTCTCTCTCTCTCTCTCTCTCTCTCTCTCTCTCTGTGCCCTTCCCTGACTCGCTCTCTCTGTCTCTCTCTCAAAAATAAATAAATTAAAAAAAAAAAAAAAGGAATGAAGTACCAATACATGCTACAGTCTGGATGAACCTCAAAAATACACTAAGTGAAAGCAGATATCAAAGGTCACATTTTGTATGATTACTTTCACAGAAATATCCAGAATATGCAAATCCCTAGAGACAGAAAGAATCTAAGTGTTTGCCAGGGGATTGGGGTAGGGGATAAGTAGTGATTATTTAATGTGGTGGGGGTGTTCTTCAGTGGGTTGTGAAAAAGTTTTGCAGGGTGCCTGGGTGGCTCAGTCGGTTAAGCGTCTGACTTCGGCTCAGATGGTGATCTCACGGTTTGTGAGTTCGAGCCCTGCGTCCAGCTCTGTGCTGACAGCTCAGAGCCTGAAGCCTGCTTAGGATTCTGTGTCTCCCTCTCTCTCTGTTCCTCCCCTGCTCTGACTCTGTCTCTCTCAAAAATAAATAAAGAATTAAAAAAAAATTTTTTTTAATAAAAAGTTTTGAAACTAGAGAGAGGTGGTGGCTGTACAACATTGTGAGTACACTAAATGCCACTTTACAATGGTTATTTTAACATATGAATGTTACCTCAGTTTAAAAAATGAACTTATGGGGGCGCCTGGGTGGCGCAGTCGGTTAAGCGTCCGACTTCAGCCAGGTCACGATCTCGCGGTCCGGGAGTTCGAGCCCCGCGTCAGGCTCTGGGCTGATGGCTCAGAGCCTGGAGCCTGTTTCCGATTCTGTGTCTCCCTCTCTCTCTGCCCCTCCCCCGTTCATGCTCTGTCTCTCTCTGTCCCAAAAATAAATAAACGTTGAAAAAAAAAATTAAAAAAAAAAATGAACTTATGGGGTGCCTGGGTGGGTCAGTTGGTTGAGCGTCCTACTTCGGCTCAGGTCACGATCTCATGGTTTATGAATTTGAGCCCTGCATCGGGCTCTGTGCTGACAGCTCGGAGCCCACTTTGGATCCTCTGTCCCCCTCTCTCTCTTCACCTTCCCCTCTCACACTCTCTCTCTTTCTCAAAAATAAATAAACATTAAAAAAAAAAAAAAAAAGAACTTATGACCACATCTGGTTTAGCTACTGTGCAGTTTTGTGGGGAACTGTGCTCTGTCATCTGGAGAACTGGCCCCTGGTTCCTAAAGAAGGCAGAAGGACACATCGTGGGTGAGGGGTACACAGGACCTCTACGTTTTTTGCAACTTCCTTGGAGTCTATAATTATTTCAAAATAAAAATTCAAATGAAAAGTAAGGACACATGTGATCATGGCTGCCACTCTTAGGTCTGGCACTCAGAGACTGACCACCCTCTTTTTGAGTCCTAAGACTCATCCCTGACTGGTCACCTAGGACTGCCATCTGTCCTAGGCTGGCAGCTGTGGGCAAGGGGGAATCCTTATCCTCTGAGGAGTTGGCCCAGGGCCAAGCAGGTGGGTATTCCCAAAGATGCCAGGTTCCACCTGGGTCTGTGGTTTGGGCCCCGGGGGCAGGACAATGTAATTTCATAAGCTCCCACAGCCTCTGGGATGGGACTGGCTCTACCCTGTGTGGTGGACAAGGTGAGTCCTCAGGACACAGGGGTTCCTGCCAGCACTCTGTGGGCAGGAAGCCCATTCAGGCAGCCACACTGGGGGGGATGGGGCCTGAGGTTTGGGACATCTAGAGAGCCACAGGAGACCATCGCCTCCAGTCCACATGGATCCCTCCCTTCCTTCCTCAAGAAAGATACCTGCTCTCACAGAGGCCAAATAGACCCAGGAGTTCTGTCCCACTTTGCCTGTGACTTACAGCTGCCAGAACCATTCAGGATGGTCTGGAGGCAGGACTAGCAGGACTAAGCCGGCTCAGTCTAGTTTTACTTTCACTTTCATTTCCCCTGAAATGACGGAGGAGCCAGGAAGAAAGCTGTGACTGGTATCGTCCTTCAGTCCCGTAGACAAAGTGCCTGTGTGCACTAGCCACAGTGAGGCACTGGCCTCTGCTAGCACAGCCTCCCACGCAGCGACCGCGTCTATAAGCGCTGCAGCCTGTTGTCCAGCCGCAGGATGGCTGTCCCGGAGACCTCCAAGATGCTGGATAAGGAGCGATACTCACGGCAGCTGTGAGGCCCGAGGTGGGGAAGGGAATGGGGTGGCTTTCTGACTTCTGGTCGCCGATCGCCTACCTTCTTTTTCCCCATCCGCAGGTATGTGCTGGACTTGCCGGCCATGCAGAAGATTCAGGGAGCGAAGGTCCTGCTGTCAGGCCTTCAGGGCCTGGGGGCTGAGGTGGCCAAAAACCTGGTCCTGATGGGTGTGGGCAGCCTCACTCTGCATGACCCCCACCCTACCTGTTGGTCTGACCTGGCTGCCCAGGTGAGGGTCAGCCGGGGTGGTGGGGTGGGTGGCTATGCTTCCCAGACCAAGAACCCAAGAGAAATCTCCGTGCTCAAGCCAGACTACTGTGTCCCTCTCTAGTTTTTCCTCTCAGAGCAGGACTTGGAAAGAAGCAGGGCTGAGGCATCTCAAGAACTTGTGTCTAAGCTTAACAGAGCTGTCCAGGTATGCATCCACACAGGTGACATCACCGAGGAGCTGCTGCTGGACTTCCAGGTACCCTCCCTGCCCCCCTCTCCGTGTGAGCCCAGTCCCTTCCTCTAGCCCTGAGCTGAGCAGCGGTTCTGGCCCTGCTGATCACGGGGTCCATCCAGGTAGTGGTGCTGACCACCTCGAAGCTGGAGGAGCAGCTGAAGTTGGGCACTTTATGCCACAAGCTCGGAGTCTGCTTTCTGGTGGCCGATACCCGGGGCCTTGTGGGGTGAGCAAGGCTACCTGCCTGGCCTACCACATCACAGGCAGCAACTGGTCCCAGTGCTATTCCTAGCTCCAGGCTTGCTCCAGTGCCCCTCCACCCAGCCCCAGGCCTGTCCCAGCATCCCCTTCTGGTTCTGGTCCCCAGTCCCACCCCTCTGCTTCTTCCACCCCAGCCTCCAGACCCGCTCAGTAAGTCCCTCAAACTCTAGCTTCCAAGCCTCTCCCAGTATCCCTTCCCAGTGCTGGCTCTCTGAGCTTGCCCTAGTGTCTCCCACGCTTCACCACAAGCATGGCGATTAACCACTGAGCCGTCTCAGTGACCCCTGCCACCACACCACAGGCAGTTGTTCTGTGACTTTGGTGAGGACTTCACTGTGCAGGATCCTACAGAGGCAGAACCCCTGACAGCTGCTATCCAGCACATCTCCCAGGTGGGTGTTGAAGTGTGGGTGCTCACCTGCTGACCAAGGAGGGCACCCCTGAACCAAGCCTCCTCTTCTCTAGGGCTCCCCTGGAATTCTTACTCTGAAAAAAGAGGCCCACAACTTCTGCGATGGGGATTTGGTGACTTTCTCGGGCATTAAGGGCATGGTGGAGCTCAATGGCTGTGATCCCCGGCCTATCCACGTGCACGGTAAGCCAACCCTCTCCACTTCCAGGCCTAGCACCCAAGCCCCAACTGGGGGCACACACAGCCTGGCTCTGGTCCTTGGGGGTAGGTTCTCTTCCACCTTCCTCAGCATGGAGCAAGGTCAAGGACACAGATGCAAGACAGGATAGACTATAAAGAACTACTCCGGTTCAGAGATCATACTGACGAGGCTGGATCTCCCCTAGGGGACAGAACCTTGGAGATTGGGGACACAGCAAATTTCTCCTGTTACTTGAGTGGTGGGACTGTCACTGAGGTCAAGAGGCCCAAGACTGTGAGCCATGTGAGTGCAAGTGCATCTGAAGTAGGGGAGCTTGGGAGCCTCAAGGGGCCCACAGTCTTCTGAACCTGACCCTGAGCTAAGTACCTGCTACAGAAGCCCCTGGATGTAGCTCTGCTCCAGCCCCGTGTGGTGGCCCAGAGTTCCCAGGAAGCTCGCCGCGCCCGCTGCCTACATCAGGCCTTCCGTGCCCTGCACCAGTTCCAGCACCTCAATGGCCGCCTGCCCCGGCCCTGGGATCCTGTGAGTGGCCCCTCTGCTCTTTCTTGAGCCTCTGTCTTATTGGGGTCTCACCTGCCAGGAGGCAACAATGATTATCTCACAGACCCAAGTTATAATCCCAGAGGCATTTTCCCACTTACATATAGGAAATGATAACACTGTCTCTAGGCCAGAGAGAGGGTCCCTGAAAGTACCAGGCACAAAGGCTGGGGACCCCGCCACCTCCTAACCACTCAGTTCTAAGGTGAAATCTCTACCCGTGTTGGTGAAGCCCTCAAGGGCATTGTCTAGGCGTTCTCTGGTGGGGCCGCACAGTCTGGCAACTGGTTTGGGCCTTCACACTTAGGCTCTGCTTCCACTTCTCTGGAAATGGGGGGTGGCTGCATGAAGGGTTTGAGCAGGGAATGGAGCTCAGGCCAGGGCTGCCGTGCCCACAGAGTTCTACCCCACAGGTTGACGCAGAGATGGTGGTGGGCCTGGCCCAGTCCCTGGAACCACTGAAAGGTACAGAAGGAGAGCCGCTGGAAGAGCCTCTGGATGAGGCTCTCGTGCAGACAGTCGCCCTGAGTAGTGCTGGTGGCTTGAGCCCCATGGCAGCCATGTTGGGTGCGGTGGCCGCCCAGGAAGTGCTGAAAGTGAGCACAGGCACAGGCAGGGTGGGACTGGGAAGGGTGTGGAGGTAAGTGTGGGTGCCAGAGAGTGCCCAGTACCAGACAGTGGCCTTGGAGGCTTCGCCAATCTGGTGAAGCCCAGCCAGGATCCTAGGGGCTCTGGAACTGGCAGGAGTCCCTACACTAAAATGCTGGCCTCTAGGCAATCTCCGGGAAGTTCATGCCCCTGGACCAGTGGCTTTACTTTGATGCCCTCGATTGCCTTCCAGAAGACGGGGAGCCCCATCCCAAACCAGAGGACTGTGCTCCGGTAAGAACCTGGGGTAGGGGTGCAAGCTTTCTCCAAATTCAGAACTAGGGAAGGAACAGGAAGAACAATCCAGAGATCCTGACCTGGAAAAGTTAGCGTTAGACGGAGACACAGCACAGGCCAGTGGCCATCACTGACCCCTGTCTGTGTCTTCTAGAGACATTGTCGCTATGATGGGCAAATTGCAGTGTTTGGGGCTGGTTTTCAGGAGAAGCTGAGCCGCCAGCACTACCTCCTGGTGAGCTTTGTGGTCCAGTTGGGAGATGTCTGTGGGAGGGCCAGGCCAGGCCCTCTGGCTAAGGCTGCTCCTGCTGGCAGGTGGGTGCTGGAGCTATCGGTTGTGAGTTGCTCAAAGGTTTTGCCCTAGTGGGCCTCGGGGCTGGCGCCAGCGGGGGAGTGACTGTTGCCGACATGGACCACATAGAGCGCTCCAATCTCAGCCGTCAGTTCCTCTTCAGGACCCAGGACATTGGTGTGAGTGCCGGCCCCTACCCACGCCTAGCATCCTGGACAGTCCTCCCACAGTGCCCCCCAACACCTCCAGCATCTTCCTGCTCTCTTTTCAGAGGCCTAAGGCAGAGGTAGCTGCAGAGGCTGCTCGCCGCCTGAACTCAGACTTGCAGGTGACCCCACTCATCTACCCACTGGATCCCACTACAGAGCACATCTATGGGAACAACTTCTTCTCCCGTGTGGACGGTGTGGCTGCTGCCCTGGACAGTTTCCAGGCCCGTAAGCACTCGCCCTTGAAACTCAGCCCCTTGGTCAAGGCAGTGCCAGCCCCACTCCTGACCCTCTGCCCCTCTTGCTAGGGCGCTATGTGGCTGCTCGCTGCACCCACTATCTGAAGCCACTGCTGGAGGCGGGGACACATGGTACCTTGGGACATGCTTCAGTGTTCATGCCGTGTGTGACTGAGACCTACAGAGCCCCTGCCTCAGCTATAGCTTCTGAGAATGCTACCTACCCTGTCTGCACCCTGCGGCACTTCCCCAGCACAGTCGAGCACACCGTGCAGGTAGGACGCACCCCAGAAAGCCCTAGCCCACCCAGCTCAGTCCTCAGCTGTAGACTGATTCCCCGTGTGACACCTCATGGTTCCTCTCTCCCCCACAGTGGGCCCGGGATGAGTTTGAGGGGCTCTTCCGTCTGTCTGCTGAGACCATCAACCGCCACCAACAGTAAGGCCACCAAGAGGGGTGGACGGGAGGGGCGCCTGGGTGGCTCAGTCGGTTAAGCATCCGACTCTTGTTTTTGCTCAGGTCATGATCTCATGGATCTTGAGTTGGGGCCCCTTGTTGGGCTCTGTGCTGACAGCATAGAACCCACTTGGTATCCTCTCTCTCCCTCTCTCTCTCTGCCCCTCCCGTGTACTCTCTCTCTCTCTCAAAATAAATAACTTAAAAAAATAAAAAAATAAAAAAAGAGGGGTGGACGGGAGCCCTCTAGCACCAGAGGGCTACCCCTAGCTAGCCCCTAGTACCAGAATCTTCAGGGCTTTAGCCTCGAAACCCTTCCTCTGTCCGCAGGGCACCCACTTCTCTGGCAGAACCAGATGGGCTAAAGGTGCTGACCCTGCTGCAGGAGGTGCTGGGTGTCCTAAGAGAGCGTCCACAGACCTGGCAAGACTGTGTGGTGTGGGCTCTTGGCCACTGGCAACTATGCTTCCATGATGGCATCATGCAGCTCCTGAATCGTTTCCCACCTGATAAAGTGGGTAGCTAGGGATTGGGAGGCTGAGGGCTCAGGGGAACCAGACCGAGCCCAGCAGCCTCCATTTCCTTAGGTGCTTGAGGATGGAACTCTTTTCTGGTCAGGTTCCAAACAGTGTCCGCGGCCCTTGCAGTTTGATGCCAGCCAAGTAAGTGGGGTCCCTTAGGAACCCCAAGATGGGGATGTGACCCCTCAGAGCAGAAGTGGGCCCCTGTTCTTCAGAGATAAGCAGATGCTGAGGGAGATTGCTGTGTTTGTGCGCATGTGGGTGTCCACGTGTGACACAGAGGCAGACATTCAAACAGATCCACAAATGGGTGGTGACCCCTACCCCATGTACCTGTACATGCTCGCTCTACCCATGCATCTTCCCATGCTCTTGCTCTGACTGCAGGACACACACCTCCTCTATGTGCTGGCGGCCGCTAACTTGTATGCCCAGATGCATGGACTGTCTGGCTCACGGGACCAGACTGCACTCAGGGAACTACTGAAGTTGCTGCCACTGCCCGTCCCCCAGAACCTGGTCCCCATCTTTCCTAACGACCTGGAGCTAGCTCGGGCTTCTGCTGAGTTTGGTGAGGCTCCTGACCTCTGGCCCCCTATGCTGCCATCCAAAGGCATAGCCCTGTCCTCAGCTTATGCTGCAGAAGGAAGATGGGGCCTGGGGACCCTGCAGCCAAATCACTATCTCTCAGGCCCTCTGATTTTGCTTCTCTCAAGGCTTGGGCTCATCCTCTAGCCCCTCAGTAGGCACTCTCCCTGCTACCCATACCCCTGCACCTCTATTCCCATGGCAGATTCTCAGCAACCCCCCCCCCCCAAACCTAGTTATGTTCCCCAGGTGAGGACGGAGATAATTGGTACACGCATGCAGGCACACATACACACACAAGTAGGGCTGGGGCTGCTTGAGAGGAGACTGCACTATCATTCAGGGGGTCTCCCTGAAAGTGGCAAGTTTAGTCTTAGGAGAGACCAAGAATAGGCACCAGGCTCCAGGGAGAACACAGAAGGTAGGGGCTAAGAACTACCCCCTTCCTCTCACAGGCCCTGAGCAATTGAAGAAACTGCACAAAGTCCTGGAAGTCTGGAGTGGGAGCCCTCCCCTCGAGCCCCTGAAGTTTGAGAAGGTGGGAGTCCAAGTAGGGGTGAAGGGACAAGTTGGGGAAGATTGTTGGGGAAGTTCAAGAGCTAGGAAAGTAGCTTTGAAGTCCCTTGGCCTGAATCCTCCTCCCAGCAGGACCCCAAAAGCAGATCACCTTCCCTGAGCCTCAGCTTCCTTACCTGATAAGTGGGGAGATGTAAGCATCCATCCCACAGAATTATGGGAAGACCTGTACAGTGACACGTGGTCAGCCATGGCTAGGGACTCTGGGGCAGTGTTAACATGACTGTGACTTGGGCCTCACAGGACAATGATAGCAACTTCCATGTGGACTTTGTGGCAGCGGCAGCAAGCCTGCGAGCTCAGAACTATGGGATCCCCCCTGCCAACCACGCCCAGGTAACCCTGCCCTTTGGGGCTCAGGCCTAGAGGTGGAGGTCAAACCCTAGCCCTACACCTTGGGCACAGACCAAATCTCTTGTCCTTGGCAGAGCAAGCGAATTGTGGGCCAGATTATTCCAGCCATTGTCACCACTACAGCAGCTGTGGCTGGCTTGGTGGGCCTGGAGCTGTATAAGGTGGTGAATGGGCCACGGCCCCTCAGTGCTTTTCGCCACAGCCACCTGCATCTGGCTGAAAACCGCTTTAGCCGCTGGGTGCCTTGCGCCCCAGCCATCCAGAAGGTGAGCCCTTGACACCCCCCCCACACACACTCACACATACACACACACACAAACACACACACACACACACACACACACACACGCGAGGCCTGGGTTCTCCTTGCACCTACCAAAATAGGCTCTACTCTGGCTTTGGGTTTGTACCAGAACCCAGACTCTGGGGAGTCCTTAAGACTCCCTCCAGCCCCCTTCCTGCTGTGAAGCCAGACTGGGACCTGTCAGACACAGGAAGCAGCCGTCAGCCACCCCCACCCCCATCCCTCCACAGCCCGGGTCTGGGGGAGCTGCAGCTTTAACTCATTAGTGGAGCCAGATATCCCTCACAGCCTCCACCAGCCCTAAGGGGGAGGTGGTAGGGAGGGAGGACTAGAGCCCTAGCCCCAAACAGAGCCTAACTTCAGCCTGCATGGCATGGGGATCCTGGCCCACACTCTCCAAGCTGAGTTAAAGGCCACTGAGCTCACCAGTTGCGGTGGGGGGGGGGGGGGGGGGGAGGGTTGTGTGCGTCTAAGTGCACAGGGGTCTGGGCATCCCTGGCCCTGAGGTTTGTGGCCATGGAGGGAGGATGCTGGCACATCTGTGTGCCAGATGGGAGTACAGGACTCTTCTTCAATGTGGGCTTGCATGGGTGTGCATGTGAGTACACATGCAGGCATTTCCAGGCTTGTGTCCATGTGTGTTCCTTCGAGTGCAGGGCTGTGGATGCCCCTGGCTGTGTGCCCAGGCTAGGCAGTAGTTAGTTGGCATTTTCTTGGGGCACAGGAGAGGGGGTGGAGAGAATACCCTCACCAAGGGAGAGGGGAGAGGTCATGGGCCAGCACTGGGCTTTTGCTGGGGTCCCTCAGGGCACAGTACACAGAGCCCCTTTGTGAAAGGCTTCTAGCACATAAGCTGCCTTTGTCTGCGGTAGAGGGGGAGGGAGCAAGGGAGGATCCCCCCCAACTCACCTCTGGCCTCATCTCAGCTTGACCCCACTGTGCTTTCTGGAGGCGGGGGTCTGTCCTGGCTGCCTTGCCACCCTCAGCTCCAGTCACCAGAATCCCAAGATTTTTGAAATGGGGAAGGAAAGGGGACAGGAAGAGGAGGCCCTTGCAGACTGTGTCCCTGCTGGGGTCTCAGCCAGTGGGGCCCTAGTGGTCATTGTGCCCCTTGATACTCTGTGCCCACATAGCCCAAGGCCCTGGCAATACAGGATGAGGGGGCAGGATGTACCCCCCAGCTTCCAGCCTTGCATTTGAGGATGAAGCTGCTTTATCGGAGACTGCAGCGGCCCTGCTCCTGTTTCCTCAGGAAGCAACGCCCCCCTACACACACACACACATACAACCAGCCTGTGTGATGGATTGCCTGTTTCCCTGTGCGGGGGCCCCATAGCCCCATTTCCTGTGCTGGCCCCAGCATAGGCGGGGAGGGTACTGAGACTCTGGGCCCAGATCCCACCTTCCAACCCCCCGCCCCGGGGCTTCTGCTTCCTGCCTCTAGTCCAGCTCCTCCCCTAGGAAAGGGGCCATCAGCTGCTGGTAATGGGTAGGGGGAGGGTGTGTGTGAGAAGCTTCTCATTCCTCCCCCCACCATCCCCAGTGCCATCACCTGACATGGACCTGGACCTGTTGGGACCGCCTGAAGGTGCCTGCTGGGCAGCCAGAAAGGACCCTGAAGTCGTTGCTGGCCCATCTCCAGGTGAGCCCCATTCCTCCTCCTCGCCTTCAGTCTTGGCCCAGCCTGGTCTAGCTGGCACTTGACCTGACTCTCTCTAGGAACGGTATGGGCTGAGGGTGAAGATGCTGTTGCACGGCAAGGCCCTACTCTACTCAGCAGGATGGTCACCTGAAAAGCAGGCCCAGCACCTGGCCCTTAGGTGAGCCTGCACCTGGCTTTAGCCAGGACTTGTTCTGTCCCTGGAGGTTGGAGGTGGGAGACATGATGAAGTCTTTCCTCCTCCCAACCCCATTTGGGCCTCTCACACCCTCCTGAAGCTTTCTTTTGCCAAATGGAGCCGGCAAATGGGCTGGGGGTGGGGTGAGGGCTGAAAGCCTGAGGAGGGGCCTCCAAGCTGACTGCTTGGCCGGCCCCATTAGCTCCTCCACACCCCCATTAGCTCCTCCACACCCTGTTAAGCCCCCCTTTCACGGCCCACTCCCAGGGGACTCACAGCTTCCTGCCTCCTGCCCGCCCTGCCTGCTGCTCCTAAAATAGTTTCAGATGTTTCCTGTCTTAAGCTGCTCCTGCCCCTGGCTTGGGCTCCTTATGACCCATCAGCACCCCCTGGTCCATGTCAGGTCACTCTGCCTACCACTGCTCACCTACCCAATCTCTCCCAACCTCTTTCCCCCCACCCCACACTACCAGGGTGACCAAACTGGTGCAGCAGGTGACAAGCCGGATGCTTGAGCCTGGGCAGCGGATGCTGGTGCTGGAGCTCAGCTGTGAGGGTGAGGAGGAGGACACTACCTTCCCACCCTTGCACTATGAGCTGTGACAAGGCAGCAGCCCTATCACCTGGCTCTATCGAGCCCTGCATCCTGAGCCCACAGTAGGCACTCAATAAATGCTTGTTGAAGGAGGGTGTAAGTGGAGAGGATGGATGGCAAAACATGGGGCAGTAATGCACAGGGTGGGTGATGTGGGCATGACAGGGACCCCTGCAGGAAAGGAAAAGGCTCTTTAGCTTCACCTGCCTGGGCTGCGCCTCAAAGGGCTGGGGCCACCTCCTAGAGCCTCAGGGGTATGGAACCAGGATAGACCAGAGAAAGGCCTTTATTGTCCCAGGCTGGAGGGCAGGGTCAGAGGTAGCTGACATCATTGCAGATGATGGGTTGGCGGCTTCGGCAGCTCATGAGGGCTGCAAATTGTGAGACATCTGCAGGCAGTTCAGGTTCCGGGCGAGGTGGGCATGACAGTCGCTTTCCTGCCATAGTAGCCCTGCGTGCCCTGGCCAGCTGGCGCCGCAGCTGCTCAGAGAGCCCAAGCAGGAACTGAGGGGGCCGAGCACGGGCACGGGGACCACCACCATCATCCCCCTCACCTGCTGCCTCTGGTAGCTCCATCCAGTTGTGCACCAAGTCAGCAAAGCAGTTGTCGCCCAGCACTAGGGGCTGACGACTGCGACCTCTGTTCAGCAGGGCTGCAGTCCAGTCTTCAGCTTCCAAGCCCCGCCAGTGCTCCAGGCAAGCGTCTGGTGTAGACTTGGGCCGTGGTCGACGGGCAGGTGGTGCACCGGCCACAGGGGCCCTGCTAGGCAGGGGAATGCCACTGGCCGAGAGGCGCTGTCTATGGGGGGGCCATGCTGGGGGTGTTGGGTGCTGGAGTACAGGCAGCTCATCCTCTCTCCATGTGCTGCCCGACACCTCAGAGAAGCCAGAGTCCCAGTCCAGGACATGCTCCCTTGGGCTCCCCAAGGCAATACCCTTGTCTCCTGTCACCATACCTTCTTCCTCTTCCACACAGCCGACTGAGTCCTCTTCCAAGGCATCTGAGGCCCTGAGTCCATGGCTAAGCCAAACACCTGGGCCAGGTTTGGGGGATGGTGGAAGGGGGCCAGACATGGGGGGTGAGCCAGTGTCCCGGCCACACAGCTGTGGAAGAAGAGAGGGCCCAAGTTGGAAGGGTAGTGCTTGTCACCCCTGCCTACCTAGCCAGACTAGTCCCAAAGCAGAAGGCCCAGGAGGACTGGATAGGCCTGCAGGCCTGGGCAGCAAGGCCTCTAGTGGGCACAGGGCCGGCATGGGGGCGCTGGCACACGTAGCTCGTGTGACTCGCGTCAGCCGACCTGGTGGCAGTCCGGCAGGCTGCAGCACGCAGAGCTGGGCAAGTCGGTACCCGCCACCAGGGAGGGAGGCAGGGTTGTGGGCCCGCCTGCATCGGGAAGTAAGTCCTGTTCAGGGCTGGGGGTGGGGGAGCACCCCCTGTTTCCTGAGGGATTCAGCTCCCCAAAGCTCACAGCGTCTTTCAGAGAAAGAGCACTTGCCAGGTGGGAGGCAGAAGAAGTACAGGTCAGCCTGGGGTAGAAGGCATCCATAGCAGCTCTAGCACCTCTTTAGTCCCTCGCAGCCCCCTGCTCAGCCCCAAAATAAATTTCTCCCCGCCACCTCCCTCCGCCGCCCCAGCAGCTTGGCCAGCTGGGCGGCTGTTACTTGATGCCCAGGGCAGCCCCTAACAGTCCGAAACCTGATGCGGGCCATCTGGGCCATCTGCGCCTCCCCGCCCCCATCCCGCCTTGGATGGGCACTCGGGACGGCCCCCTACCCGTGTGTCGTTCGGGCCGGACGGCAGCTGGGCACCCCACACGCGTCCTCACAAGCCACACCCGCTCCCAAGTCTCACCAGTTCCCAGCGGAGCTGGCTCAGGAAGCTGTCAAGCCGGGCGCTGTGCATGCCCGTGCCGGAGCCCCCGCCAGGCCTGCCAGTTCCTCTTCGAACTCCAGCGGGACCGGCGCGGAACGGGCCCAGCGGGCCGGCCAGCGGCACCCTGGCCCTCTGACTGGCGCCGCGGCTCCTCGCTCTCTGTAGCTCCCGCCGCCGCCACCGCCCCAACATCTGGCAGCCGCGCCCCGCCCCTGGTGCTGCAGCCAATGGGGCCGGGGAGGGACTGAAGTGGTCCCGCCCCTCGGGCACTGACGGGTGGATGTGCCTGACGCCCACTCCCCACTCCCCGCGAGCTCTGGGGGCGAGGGGCTGGGTTGTGTCTCGAAGCCGGGCGGGTCTGGCCTAGGACTTCCCGACCACCCTGGGCGGTTCAGCTCACTCCAGGTTCGCTGCTTCACCTAGGACAAGTCACTTCCCCACAGTAGCCTCAGCTTCCCGGTTTTTCCCGGGATAGAACTGCAGTCCCTCCCGCAGGGGGCCTCAAGAGCTCGCGGATCCGGTGGCTACGCCCACGTGAGGACAGAGCGCCCCCAGCCGTCGATCTAGCAGTGTTGTGGCCCATTCCGGGCGCGACCTACTGTATTCGGTCCTGAAACCGGCCTCGACAGACCCTGGAAGTGATGGGAGGGTCCGGCCCCAATGAGGACTCCAGGAGCTCTGGACCTTGAGGCAGCACAGAGAAGGGGCTTCAGCCAAAGCCCAGCCCGCACCCTCTCGGTCCTGCATCTGGGCCAAGCAAGGCGGGGCCGCCCTCTAGTGGGGAGGGCTCGGTTAGCCGCGATTCCTGCCGCAACATCCGCATTCCCTCTGCCCGCACCACTAGCCTACGGAGAGTGAGAGCAGGAGGGTTAGGGCGGCGCTCTCTGCCCAGAATGGTCCGAGTCCGTTCCTGGAGACCACTCCAGGATCCAAGGCTAGGTTCGAGGATACAGTCTAACTTGAGACAAGACTAATCAATAGACAGAAAAATACCGGAAATGGGGGGCAGACGGGCTTGTTTGGGAGAGGGGACTCAGAGGAGGCAGCATTCTGTATGTGATCTGAGTGAGCCATCATGGGAGATAAAGAAGAGGGGTATTCTAGGGGAACCTGGGTGGCTCAGTCGGCTGAGGGTCTGACTCTTGACTTTGATTCAGGTCATGATCTCACGGTTTGGCCATGGGGCTCTGCGCTGACAGCGTACTACTGCCTGCTTGGGATTCTGTCTCCCTCTCTCTTTACCCCTCCCCCAATTGCTCTCTATATCTCTATTAAAATAAATAAAAATACACTTAAAAAAAAGAGGGGTATTCTAGGCAGATGGATCAGCCAGTTAAAGGCCCGGACAAGAGAGGATTTCGACAGGGCTTAAGACAAAGAAGGACCAAGTGTCTAGACAGTGGTAGTTGGGGGAATGAGGAGATCAGCAAAACCAGTCTCCTAGCGGCCTTAGAAAGAAATATAGGGATTTGTTTGTGGTGCGATGGGGGAGCACTGGGACTTTTGAGCAGGGAATGACCTGGGCTGGCTCCTGTTTAGATAATCCCATCTGCTTTAGGAGAACCACTCTGTAATCAGAGTGGAGGCTCCTGCCCTCATCCACCAAGAGAAGGGAGGGCCTGGGTCTGCGTGGGGCTGGGGCACAGAAGGGGGTGAATTTGGGGTATGTTCTGGAGTTAATATCAAGTTTTGCTGATGTATGAATATGAATAGGGAAAGAGGAGCATCTAGCATGACTCCTAGATTTCTGGCCTGAACAACTGGTTGGATGGAATTGCTGTGAATTGATCCAGGAAAGACTGGAGAAGAACGGGTTTGGGGAGGAAAACCAAATGATTATTTGTGGACATGTGACCCTTGAGATGCCTGTTAGACATCCTATATGAGATGCCAGGTCAGCCACTGGGTGACTCTGGAATTTGGGAGAGAAATCAGCACTGAAGCCTTAGATCTGGGAGGCAAAGTGAGTGGATGGTATTTAAGGCCATTGACTTGGAGATGGGAGAAGTGAGTATAGACAGAGGAGGGCAGCAGTCAGGACTGAGTCCTGGAACACTCCTCTGGGTGGTAGTAGGAAAGCAGAACCAGCAAAGGAGCTAAGCAGGAGCAGCTGGGGAGGTGGGAGGAAACAGAGTGTGGGCACTTTAGGAGCCAAGGGAGCAAGTGTCAAATGCTACCAAGGAGATAAGATTGGAGAATGAATTGCTGAAGCTGGTAGTATGCAGGTCTCTGAGGACTCCAACAGGGCAGTTTCATGAAGGGAGAGACGAACTTGATGATAGTGGGCAGAAGCAAGTGAGAGATGAAGAATTGGAAAGAGCAAGTGTAAACAACTTTTTAAAAATTGACATATAAATTTGGGGCATCTGGGTGGCTCAGTCTGTTAAATGTCTGACTCTTGGTTTTGGCCTAGGTCATGATCTCACAGGTTTATGAGTTTGAGCCCCACATCAGGCTCTGGGCTGACAGTGCGGAGCCTGCTTGGGATGTTCTCTCTCTTCTCTTTCTGCCCCTCTTCTCTCTCTCTCTTTCTCTCTCTCAGAATAAATGAACTTTAAAAAATAAAAAAAAATTAAAAATTGACATATAGCATAAATATAACAATTGGACAACTCTCAAAGGTACAGCTCAATAAATTAAAAAAAATTTTTTACATTTATTTATTTTTGAGAGACAGAAAGAGGCAGAGCATAAGTGGGGAGGCAGAGAGAGAATGAGACATAGAATCTGAAGCAGGCTCCAGGCTCTGAGCTGTCAGCAGAGAGCCCGACGTGGGGCTCAAACTCACAAACCGCGAGATCATGACCTGAGCTGGAGTCAGATGCTTAACTGACTGAGTCACCCAGGCACCCCTCAATAAATGTTTTTTAAAGTTTATTTATTTATTTTGAGAGACACAGAGACAGCACAAGTGGAGGGAGGGGCAGAGAGAGAGAGAGAGAGAGAGAGAGAATCCCAAGCAGGCTCCATGATGGCAACACAGAGCCTGATGCACGGCTCAAACCCACAAAGCCATGAGATCATGACCTGAGCCTAACCAAGAGTTGGACACTTAACCGGCTAAGCCACCCAGGCGCCCCCAGCTCAATAAATGTTAAAGTCTGTAGACACTTATGCATCTGTCACCTAGATCAAGGTAGAAACTGTCCCCAGCTCCTCCAAGAGGCCACTTTGTGCCCCCTCCAGTTGATATCCCCCCCCCCCACATAACCACTAATTTGATTTATATCACCAAGGATTCTTTTTGCTTCTTGAATGTAGACAACTTTTAAGAGATTTTGTTGATGGCTGGGCTCAGATTTTGTAGACAGATAATGTTTTAATGGTGAGGGGAAGTGGGCAACTGGGGTTTGGACTCTGTGGGGTAGCAAATCCTGAGCCCAGTTTTCCTGGGTGCTGTGCTTGTGCTGTCTCCAAGGACTGCATGACTGAGACTTACTTCCCTGAACCTCAGTTTCCCTACCTGAAGTTTGATCCTTTTCCTCTAACATTTCCTTTGGGTTGTAGTAAGAACGGGGGATTCATCAGAAGCAGTGAAACCTGGGGTTGTCCAGACCTCTTAATGCCTGTCTGGAGTCTAGAGCTCAAGTCACCAGGGATGGGCGGAGCTAGAATCTGGGAGGCTCAGGAGTGCAGCCTGCCCAGCTGTGTTTAAGCGACTCTCACCTGACAACGGGGTGAGCCTGACAAACACGGCTGGTCTTCTGGAGTCTCCTCTGCTGTCTGCGTCTTGAGGCCACTATGGCACTGCTCAGGATCCTGGCGCTTCTGCTTGCTCTGACGGTCTCTGGTGAGGAGCTGGTGGGTGGGGGAACCCCAGTTCTCACGCCCACCCCCTCCCCCCATTCCACACTGGAGTGGAATTGTGACCCTTCTTGGATAAGCTACCATGGAGTGCAGGGGCTGGGGGAGAGCAAGGGAAAAGGGCAAAGATCTAACTCCCTGACCCTCATTTCTTATCATGGCTGCTTCCTCAACCAAGTGCTCACGTCTGTGAAATGAGCTGTGCCATTGTTGGATATGGGGGACAAGGAAGAGTTTTGGCTGCTTGGCCCCTAGATGTGACCAGGCCCTGAGGGAGAAGGTCAGGACTATGCTTGTGTGTGTGTGTGGGGGGGACCTCCAGTCTGAATTGTCTCTTCCTCACAGAACTCCACTGCCTGCCCTGGTTCATAAATGTCTCTGAGAGCCAGGGACCCGGCACCATCCTTCAGTCCTTCTCCTTCAACTGCACTTCTCACATGCCCACCCTGCAGTTGGTCCATGTGCAGCCACCCACCACCTTCTTCAACCCACCCAGCCTGACCAGGTGGCAGGGGATCTATGTGGGCATGGTAGGGTCATGGGCACAGATGGGAGCCATGGGGGAACACGGGCAGTCCCTAAATTCACAAAGCCACAGGCAGTATAGGGGGGTGGAGAGCCTACAGTGCCACATGCACTGCCTACCTGCCACAGGTGACCTTAAGCAGCTCGGCCCGGCTGGATGCTCTATCGGTGAATCACTATAAGCTGCAGCTGCGGTTCACATGTGGCAACCATGTGATGGAGGGACCACTCTCTGTGGATGTGCAGCGGGACCCTGGTCATAGTGCATGTACTGGCCGATTTGCCAGCCCAGGTGAGGCCAGGGGCAGCAGGCAGGGGGTGGGCAGGCATGGCCTGAACAGAGCCTCCCTGACCTCTCCTCTGGCTAGCTGGAGAAATCATTCAGGTTCTGGAAACAGTCACACCTGGGGCCAGACTGTACACTCTGCTGCTGCCAGGCCTGGAAGTCCAGCGTGCCCAGGTGAGCCCAGCACATAGGTAGTGGGGGACAGAATGAGGGAGGCACATGGGGAGACCAAACTGGGCCCCTTCTTGTCCCAGCCCCTCTCTAGCCACTCACCCCCCCACCCCCCACCGCCCAGCAGAGGAACACTTTAGTGTCAGCTAAGCCTCTGCGTGATGTATGTTCTTGGAGAGAGCCGCTGTTGGCTGCCCATCCCCAAAGACCATGGCTGTTCCTATAAGGACATCTCAGGGGCTTGTGTTCTTTCATGTTCTCTGTGTGTACTGAATTCTCCCTGAAAATTGTGTTACTTTTGTAATCCCCAAAATAAATGCAGTTTAAAAAGCAAAATAATTGGTTTAAAACCAGAGAAGATTGAGGATCGGGGCCAAGGGTGGAGGTTGGGGACCCACCCTGTATCGGGGTATGGGAGGGTTTGGTGTGGACAGGTACTTGCTAGGTTGCTGGGGGATTTTGGCAGGGATGCTGTGGGGCACTGGGGGCTGAGACTGGGGCTTCTAGCATCTCTGTCCTGTCAGATAAATATCATCAGTGCCCAGGACCCTCCATACTTTCCTGGACCTTTCTCCATCAATGGTCAAGGTTGGCTGCTGGTGCCATCCCAGGGCCTCAAAGGCCAGGCTGAAAAGGTGAGCATGACTTGGGACCTGGGGATACCCATGGATGGGGCGCACAATGGACAGAGCCACCACTTCCTGGAGGTTTGTTTGTTCTTGGCCTCCTAGATTTTGCTGCCTCGTGTTCAGACATAGCCACCTGTACATGCTGCCACATGATGGCTATTCTCCCACATTTGCCTGGTTCTGTGATGGGTTCTGGAGTTCCAGAAAGAAAAGGGAGCCCCTCATGCCTCTAATAGAATTGAGAATGTTCAAAACATTCACACAGGAAGAGAAAGTTCTGGGTAAAGTGGCTAGTACAGTCTGGAGAAGGCTAGAGAAATTCCTTCGTTGTTATTATTTTTTTAAACATTAAGAGTTTTGTCGGGGTGCCTGGGTGGCTCAGTCGGTTGAGCGTCCGACTTCAGCTCAGGTCATGAGCTTGTGAGTTCGGGCCCTGCGTCGGGCTCTGTGCTGACAGCTCGGAGCCTGGAGCCTGCTTCGGATTCTGTGTGTGTGTCTCTCTCTGCCCCTAACCCACTCGCATTCTGTCTCTGTCTCTCTAAAAAAAAATAAACATTAAAAAAATTAAACATTAAAAGTTTTGTTTTTGTTTTTTGCTTTTGAAGTTTATTTATTTTGAGAAAGAGTGTGAGCAGGGGCGGGGCAGAGGGAGAGAGAGCGAGAAAGAATCCCAAGAAGGCTCTGCACTGTCAGAGCAGAGCCAGATGCAGGGCTTGAACTCACGAACCAACCCGTGAGATCATGACCTGAGCTGAAATCAAGAGTCAGATGCCTAACCAACTGATCCACCCAGGAGTCCTGAGAAATTCTTTCTTTAAAATTTCCATGCCTTTTTTTAAAAAAAGTTTATTTGTTTTGAGAGAAAAAGTGCAAGTGGGAAAGGAGAAGACAGAGAGGGAGAGAGAGAATCCCAAGCAGGCTCTGCACTGTCAGCACAGAGCCCTATGCAGGGCTCAAACTCATGAGTTGTGAGATCATAACCTGAGCCAAAATCAAGAGTCCAATGCTTAATCTACTGAGCCACCCAGGTGCCCTGAGAAGTTCCTTCTTTAAAATTCCATGTTTTAGTGACTGGCTCTTAGTAACTCTAAATGATGTTTCATTGTGAATAACTCAGATATCACACTTCTTTGGGCTGTTTGCATCCTAAAGGAAATATTTATGGCCCCAAGAATGGGACTTAAAGGAGTGCCTGTAAGCATAGAGATCATAGGGTGGGAGTGGGAGCTCCTTGTGGAGGGCCCTAGGTTGGGGGGGGGGCGGTTGCTATTTGAAGGGACGACTGGGCATAGACATACAGGTATACACACACTGTAGTTCCCTTACTGTTCTGTGTGCACTGCAGGTCTTCCAGCTTCAGATTTTGGTGACTTTTGGACAAAATCGAAGCTGCCTTGGGATGCTCAAGGTGAAAGTTTTGCCTGTTCCCTCCAGCCTGATCTCTTTCCTGTAAGGCTCCCCTACCCTGAGTACAGTGAAGGAGACATGGCCTAGCCCCAGGGAATTGGGAGTGAGGTTAAGGGGTGGGGTTGCTGGGGTGTCCCCAGCTAGCTCGGGTATGAGGGAAGCCCCGGGGGAGGGGCACGCCGGCAGGGCCAGGGGTGGCGGGAGAGGGCATAGCTAGTTTCCCCCTTTTGGTCCAGGAAGCAAGCCTCGAATATCACCATCCTGGAGGACCTGCCCCCCGGGGGTAAGGTGGTTCAGGTCCGGGCCCGGGGCTTCGACGTGCGCTACGAAATCCTCTCCCCGGTGCCCTGCCCCCTCTTCTCCATCGGACGTGGTGAGGGGCATAGTGGGGAGCGGTGCGGGATGCCTCCCAGGCTGGTCCACAGTGATCCGCACTACCTCCTCGCCCTGCTGAGGAACGGGGCTGAAACCCAGGCAGACACGGGCGCGGTGCCGTTTGGGGGCCGGGCTAGAATTAGAGGCGAGCCTTGGAGGAGGCAGCAGGGGTGGCCAGACTCAGCCCCCTCCCGCTGAGGGTGGATTAGGTGTGAGGGTGGGGACCAAACCGACCTGGGGGCGGGTCTAAACTCAGCATTCCCCGCCCCTACCCCGCCCAGCCGACGGTGTGATTCGCACCACCGCGCCTCTGGAGTTAGCGCAGGCCCCGGGCGCGGCGGTCACTAGACTGCGAGTGAAGGCCTACGAACGGCTCAGGCCGTGGGCCAGCGTGGAGCTCGAGCTCACGGTGAACGTGCGCTCGGTCAACCGCTGGCCTCCGCGCTGCCTCCCAGCGATGCTGGTGTGAGTATACAGGAACCTTACGTAAGCTATAGGGGTGAGAACCATGGTTCTCCTGGTCCAGACTGACTTTTGCCCTGCCGCCGGCATTCTGCTCCCAGGACTCAAATCCCCGAGACCACGCCGGTGGGCACCGTGCTGAACACCTTCACTTGTGCTGATCCAGACTCTCCCGGCTCCATCCTCGACTACCAGCTGCAGTTCCACAGCCCTCCTGGCTCAGCTAGCCTCTGCCTTCGAGACAGGGTTCTGGAGGTGCCCAGTCCCCGCCTCCTGACCCACATGCAGGGTGCTGGGGACTGTAAGGTGGAGGGGTCGGGGGGCAAAGGTCTGTGGGAGCTGAGACCATTGCCCTGAGGGAGATGGTGGTGGAGCCAATCTGCACCCACAGAGCTGGAAAGCAGAGGCTCAGGGTTGACCATGTGTGGTTGCCCTGACCTGAGGTGGCCCAGTGTGGCTCTAGACTTTTCCAGGCCTTGACTCAGCCTCACTCTGTGGCCCCTCTGGCCAGGTGAATGCCACACTGGACTGTGACGCTCGTGGGGCCTGCTTTCAGCATGCAGCCTCCATCCTGGTGCTCGATGGTGGTCAGCCCCTGATGACCAGTGAGTAACCATACCCAGGCCTGGACATCCAGGACAGGGCTGTTCTGTACCTCTCTCCCCATCCTTAAGATAGGGTCACCTCTCCTCCCACAGAAATCAATAGGGCACAGTTGTCTCCCTAGGGTGGGACATATGTCTCCTTTCCTAGACACCTCCCCACCCAGGGAGGAATGGCTATTGTTCGTCCTCCTTCCAGACCCTCTCCCTCCTTGAACCCCCAGGGCAGGGCCATGTCTCCCTCCTTAGACCCTAGAGAATGGCTGGGAACCCCATGCCAGCTCCTTGACTGTCAAATGGCCTCCAGCTGAGGTGCCAGTACTGGTGATGGTGACTCCTGTGAACGAGTTCTCCCCAGCCTGTGTCCCACACAAGTTCCGGATCCGGGAAGATGCAGGGCCCCACACTCTGCTGGGCTCTGTGGTGGGCATGGACAAGGATTACCCACACAACAACATTGAGTACTACATCTCTGGCGGGCCTACCATCTTTTCTGTGGACCGTCTCAGTGGTACTCCCACCCCAGGGCTGGGATGGAGGGTTGGAACCAGAGTTGACTCTGCAGGCTGAGGCTGTAGGCATCTCTTTTAGGGGAGGTTCATCTCCTGGGATCTTTGGACTATGAGCTGCAGACATTATACAGGCTCAATGTCCTGCTGATTGACCATGGCCAAGACCAGGACCCCACTCACCACCGCTCTGGTTCCTGTACAATTACCATTGAGGTTGAGGTAATTGAGCCCCAAGGCCTTGGGAAAAATTGGAAAGTGTTCACATCTTCCTCTAGCATTCTGCTTTTCCACCCTGTGCCTAAGTTTCCTCCGTTAGTTGGTTGAAGAGGGATGGTGCCTCATTATGGAAACCTTTGGAGCCTGTTGTCTGACACCCAGGCTCTGGAGGAGACTGAGGGGCTGGCCTGAGGATTTGGGGTGACCTGGCTCTATTCCTGCAGGATGTGAACGATCATGCCCCGGAGTGTCAGCCTCCATTTCAGGAACTCACCATCTACGCTCTCCTGGGCCATAGTGTGGAGGTGACCAAGGTGTCATGTTGGGTTCCTCAGGAGCCACAGCGTCTGGCCTTCTCCTACAGCATTGTGGGAGGTGAGGATCATGGGGGCCACCAGGCTGTTGGGGAAGGAGCAGGCCAAGGCCAACAACGGTCCCCTTCTTCTGCTTTCAGGGAATAGTCAGAGCCGATTCAGCCTGCAAGGAGCCACCCTGGTGTACAACAACATCTTGTTGGGGCCTCTCTGGCCAGAGCAGTTCTATACTTATGAGCTGTTGATCCGTGTGGCCGATGCAGGTCCCTCCATCCCCCACCTCAGTACCACAGCCACAGTCAGTGTGCATCTAATTCCCTGGAGTGCCAGCACAGTGGCCACCCGCACCCACAGATCCACAGTGAGGGGGGGTCCTTGGGACCTTGGGGGGTAGGACGAAAGGATCTTGAAGGGCAAGGAGATCCAGTTTCCCCAAGTGGAACTATGGGGGAAGGCATTCCAGAGGGAACCGTTGAACATAAGGAGCCTGGCAATACAGAAGAGCAACTCTGGGGTGTGGGGTAGCCCAACCTTTGGAGTGATTTGAAGGCTGGATGATCATTTTGCCAGGGCTGTGGCCCCCATTTCAGGTGCCTTCAGTGATGACACCCCTGCTTGTGACCGACACAGAGGCTTTCTGGCAGCCGGAGCCCTGGTTTGTGGTGGTGCTGACAGTGACCAGCGCCCTCTTTGTCTTGGCTCTGGGCTGGCTCCTCCTCAGGCTCTTCCAGGGGTAGGGTTCTTATTCCTGGGCTCTTGCCCCAGCCCATTAATGGACCTCATCTGTGATAGGTGCTTTCACCAAGATTTGGTGACAATGCCCAAGTTGATGAGCAGGCAAACTGCTATTAATGGGGGCTGCTCTCCCTCCAGAGGTCATCAGGTTAGAGGCAGAGAGGCACTGGGGGGAAATTGTCTCCATTGTTGGCACAGCTTGGTCTTGGAATGGAGTGGGTATGGATGAGACCCAGTGCTCGACACTCAGAGTCTATCATGCACTGGGCATTTGCCCCTATTCCTGACCCCTATCCTCCACTTGACACTTGTTCTGCCCCTAAGGGTGAGTTTTTTATGGGCGCAGGACTGACCAGGGGAAGGTGGGGTAACAATGTAGGCATTGCATATGGACATCGGCTATCTCCAGTATACAGGGGCAGATGGATGGTGCTGGTTCCTGGAGTCAGCAGGTCTGCAGCCCTCACTGCTTGGTCCCTCCTCCTGTCATTTTAGGTTGGTCCAGATGCATCAGACACCAAGCAAACCAGCCCAGGCTTTGCTACTAAACGGGTCAGTTTCCTTTGCATACCTCTATGCCTGAGAGTCCATCTCTTAAATTCAGCCTGGGGCCAAGAGCCTTATCCTGTATTCGTGCTTTTACTTTGCCCCAGCATCCAGGGAACTGAGGAGTCCATTCAGGGGTTCACGGAGGCACCGAGAATGGAGATGTCCCAGGCACCCAGCAGTGTTGACCTGAGCTTGGTATGTCAACCATCCTGTATAGGGGGCACTGGGCTGCTCTAGAGGACTCCCCTCCCAAGCCTGCCTCCTTCCTTGTGGCTGGCTACCTCTGTGGTAGAGCCCATGCCAGCACCATCAGAGTGGAGGAGGGAGGTGGGCTCCTGACCCCTATGGGAGCAGACCTCCACCTGCTCCTGGGGGCAGGGCTCAACTCATTACCCCCTCTCATTCTTCCCATCAGCAGCACTTTGATGGCAGAGCACAGGACTCCCGTGAGTCCCCCTTTTCCCAAACTACTCTTCACCTGGGTCCACTTTCTCTCCTTACCCCATCTCAGTGTCTCCTCCTACCACCAGGCATCCACTATCTACTCTTTCCCTGAATGGGGTCTGTTCTCACCCCAATGTTTCTCAAACATCTGTTGGGCCAGAAGGTGACTCAGACCTGGTCTGGTTCCTGCCCATGGCAGAAGCAGTGGTGAGGGGAAAGGCCCCCAGATATTACATTGTCATCAGTGATTTATGGCAGATTAATCTGGCACTGGGCTTAGGGAAGCTGGTGTTCAGTTTGGGGAAATCAAGGATGCTTCCTGTGCATTTGAGCTAGACCTCACAGGATTGCTGAGAAAGGAGGGAAGGGACAAGTTGGATCAAGCAGAAGGAGGGTCTCACCAAGGGTTCTGGAATGTCTTCCCCTACCTTTAAGGGAAGGAGGCTGTTCTGCTGAGTCCAGCAGTGCCCTCTCTCCCTCCTGACCATTTGAACTCAGGCACAGGCAGAGATTACCTGTTCAACACACTCACAGGAGCCCGGCGCTGGCTCTGAAGCCAAGAAGCTGCTTCACTATTTGTGGAATTTTTTCTTCCCATGATCATGCTGCTGAGTTTTTAAGTTGATTCAATAATAAACAAAATTACAAAAGAAGAGTCCCAGCCTTGAAAACCATCTGTGGGAGAGGCTCTGGGATCTGAGCTTCCTTGTTCTCACTTGGAGAGTGCCTTGCCTTCTGGGAAGGCTCTAGGGAGTAGTAAGTTTAATTTAGTTTTGTTTTTTTAATTTTTTAAATGTTTATTTATTTTGGAGAGAGAGACAGAGTGTGAGTGGGGGAGGAGCAGAGAGAGAGGGAGACACAGAATCTGAAGCAGGCTCCAGGCTCTGAGCTGTCAGCACAGAGCACAGAGCCTGATGCAGGGCTCAAACTCACAAATGGTGAGATCATGACCTGAGCTGAAGCCGGACGCTTACCGACTGAGCCACCCAGGCACCCCAAGATTAGTTTTCTTTTAAGAAGGCATCGTATGATGCTCTGACTGATCATGATTAATGCAGAGGTAAGAGGCTGTTATCCTTGTGACAGAGGCCTCCAATCAGCCTGTTCCTTCAAAGACCACCTGCTCTAGCAGATGGGGAGGGCCCAGGAACTTCCTTTTCCCACTGAAAGGAATACATTGTTGCTGTTTGAAGGCCCCCCGCCAACCTCTAGGGCTCTGCCAACTGTGTGTGGTTTTCTTGGGAAGGATCTGAACTTTTGCACTGAGGTGAGGGTTGGTGCAGACTTGAGACCCTTGTGGCATGGATGGCTATGAGGGATTGATGGTAGCCCCCTTCAGACGGGATATTCCTATTTCTTCCTGATCTCTTTCTTCTGGTGTCTTGGCCCTTATCCCTCCCTATGCTGAGCTGAGCTGTTGCACTTAGCCAGGTGGCCTGCAATAACGTGCAGGAGGGCAGGTTCTGTTGGATGCAGTGCTAGCTCATTCCCCTTGCCCAGCCTCAGATCAGGTCTCAGGTTATTGCCAGCTCTCCAAGAGGACCTGCTGTCTGGGTAGAGGCTACCTTTCCTGAGGTATCCCTAAGTTCTTTCAATCTTCTCCCCCATGTCAAGTCTGTGGACCTGAACCCTCTCAGGGTAATGGAGGACCTCCTTTCCTGAGCCAGTTATGGTGTCCCAGTCAGGGAAAAAGCCAAGTGTCTTCTGTGGGAAAAGTATGCTTCATGGTGTTCCCCCAAAAGTGAGGGTGTTAGAGCTTGCCCAGGACAACCTGAGAGCAGGCTGTTGCTGGAAGTGTTACAGGCAGACTTTTCTGAGCACTTACCCTGCTCTAAGGGCTCATTTGTTATCTTTGTTTTACAGATGGGGCAACTAAGCCTCAAAAGTCACATAACTAGCTAGTTCTGGCACTTGATGTGGGTCCAGGCTGTGTGATTTCATTTGAGTTCCTAACCCTGAAACCAAGCCCAGGGTTAGGTGCTCTGAATGGGGGGCCAGGGATAACCATTTTCCTGGGACTCCTAGCCTCTGAGATAGATCATGACAGTCCAGGGCAAAAGCTGTGCCACAGGTACTCAAAGACAAGATGCTCTAGGGGAGGAAGAGACGAGTTTCTGTTGTGTGCCAGGGCTTGTGCTGGGCACCGAACTCAAGGCAAAAGGACAAACGTGGGCAACGGGCCAGGGACTGCTTGGAGGAGCACACAGGGCTGCACCTCGCCATTGATGAGGGGCAAAGGTGGAGAAACCACTGGGAATAGGGAATTATACTCTGATGCCAGTAGGAGGAAGTATGAGATCCGGTGCCTCCATTTCCAGAAGGGGCGTGACCTTGGCCAGGCCTCCCCCTCTGCGCCTCAGTTTCCTCACCAGTGAACCTGGACAACAACCCCTCCCTTCCAGGATGGGTGACAAAAAAAAACATATAGCACACAGCAGGCACTCCCTAAGTGTGTGCGCGTGTATGAGAAGACGCCGTGGGCTCCCGCAAAAAGGCTACACACGCAAAAAGGCCAAGGGCGCTAGAGCCTCAGAATCGCCAGCAAAAGCTCTGCCTCCAGCGACTCCAGGAACGAGGCGCATGCGCCAAGCGATGCCGTCACAGTCACGTCCTGAAGCGATCGGCAAGGACCGTGAGAGGCAGGCTCTGATTGACAGGCCAGCCGACCTGTCAGCGAGAAGCACTCCCTTAGGCCTAGGACGAAGAGGCTGTTGACTGGGGATAGCCTCAGCCGGGGGCGGGTTCTTTGCCGTCCTGGTTACTATGACGCCCGGCCCCCGCCCCCTCGGCTGGCCGCCATCTTGTTGTTGATCCGTACCCAGTGGGCAGCGCCGGGAGCTGGACCGAGCGGCCGGTGCGGGGCCGCTACTGCGGGGCTCATCCACCTGCGCTGCCTGCCAGGGGCGGGCCGAAACCTGGAGGCCCGGGGGGCCCAGCTCCCGTGGGGAGCCGTGGGCGCCCACTGCCCGGGCTGGGCCGGTGAGTGACAGGAGCCGGGCCGAAAAACCGGCCTGACGCCGGCGGGGCTGGCGGCGGCGGGCGCGGGGTTGGAGCCGGCACGCCTGGGGCTGAGGCATCCGCCAAGCATCGCTCGAACAGTGCTCGAGCGCCCTGACCCGCCTCCCGTGGCGCCTCCCGGATACCGGCGCTGAGGCGGGTGGACAGCCTCGGGGTTGAGGTCTGAGCCCCGCGCCCGAAGGCCGGCCGGCGGGGTAGTGGGAAATTAGCTCCGCTGACCGGTACCGCTGAAACGTGTCCATTGCCAGCCTGATGCTCTCTGGGGTATTCTATTGCTGCCAAGTGAGAAGTACACTTACCTCTTTCTTAGATGTGGTTCCTGCAAGTGTTTTTCAGACTGCTTGGAAACTTAGACTAGACGAACCAGGCTAAAGCCCCCACGAACCCAGGCAGGCCAGTGTCACGGCCCTGTGATTCTGGCAGGGCTAAGGCCCTCTGCCAGGCTCCTGCCTCCTGTGCTCCTTGGAGCTCACTGTTTGCTTCTTCCTGAAGAGCCTGCTTAAATGTTCATGATGCCCGAGTTTTATTTTGGAACATAATTTCTTTGGTTTGTGACCATTTTTTGGTCTTGTGGTAAAGTCTTCTTTTGCTCTAGAAGAAAGTGAGTATTATGGTGATGACTTGGTTGATTTTATCTCCTGAAGAGGTATTCTGCCAGTGTAATCAGGAGACAAAGGAAAAGTAGTACTGTGTTAGAATCAGAAAAAGAAACGAAACTTAATTTTTGTCGTTGTGATGGTATGGAACTGCCAAATTAACTTTTAAGAGGCTAAGTGTATCTTGCCCAATGAAAACAGACTGTCAGGCCTCCTTCCTGTGAGGGTGGAAGGGTTAGAGACCTTGGGCAAGGTGTTAGATCTAGGAAGAGTTCTGAGTGCTCCAAAACACATTGCTCTTTCCATGTGGTCCCTTGACTCCTCTGCAAAGGCTCTTTGTATGTGGTCATAGAAAAAGCCTGCATGAGTGAACTAAGAAGTGAGGCAACAATACTTTGTGCATTTGTGGCAGGATCTTGTCGTCTTAGAATGTTTAATTTTGAAATAAACTAACTCCTTTTTAAAAAATTTTAGGGGTGCCTGGGTGGCGCAGTCGGTTGAGCGTCCGACTTCAGCTCAGGTCACGATCTCGCGGTCCGTGAGTTCGAGCCCCGCATCGGGCTCTGGGCTGATGGCTCAGAGCCTGGAGCCTGTTTCCGATTCTGTGTCTCCTTCTCTCTCTGCCCCTCCCCCGTTCATGCTCTGTCTCTCTCTGTCTCAAAAATAAATAAACGTTAAAAAAAAAAATTAAAAAATTTTTAATTTATTTTTTTTTAATTTGTGAAAGAGACTAGCTCCTTAATCAGGAGATCCTTTTTGAGAAGATGCTGAAACCAGAAGAGGCCTGTTGCTGTGGCCTTACTTGTGAGAACACAAAGACTCTTCCTTGTATTTATGTAATTCACCTGTAAATGTCAGCACTTTAACTATCATGAGCAACAGACACACTTTGTGACGCTCTGGAGATCCTACACTGAAGTCAGAAACTGCTGCAGGCTTGGGATGAGATCTGATGTCTTAACGTGGCATTCAAGCAGTCAAGGTGCTGCTGCCCAGCGGGCCCCAGCCTACCTCTCCAGGGCTTATCCTAATCCCCATTAACCAAATGATTTGCTAGACATTCCATACATGGAATTTCCCTACACAGTTCTCTTGCCAGCTGAGTACAGTGACTTTTGCTCCTCTTTGGAATATCCTTTTTCTTCATCTCCACTTCTCTTTTCTCCAGGGTCCAGCTCAGCGAAACGCTTCCCAGGTGTTCCAGTCCCAGAGGGTACTCTGACCTGCAGCAGCATTATTGCCCTTATTCAAAAAACAAAATAGTATTTGCTCTTTTAAGAATATTTTGTTTGTTTCCTCTAAGACCTAACCCATTTCCTACAGAGACTGTGTTTTTGTGTCTTCTTGTACCTGCATGTAGTAGATGAGAACTAAATGTTTATGAGAGTGTGTTAAATTTGTCTGAGTTCGTAACACCCTCTGTATTTAAACAGGGAAATGGAGAGAATAGGCACATAGAAATGAGAATTTGGTGGCCATGGATCTCTATCTCCTGTCCTGCCTGAAGTGCTTGTACCTCAGTGCTGTAGAACAGAGGCAGAACTTGCTCAAAGTGCAGAACTGAAGCCTGAAAACAAAGTAATTCTGCATCTCAGAAGAGGCTGTGTGGCCCATCCCCTTCCTGGCTAAGATGCCATATTGATTCTTGGAGAAAACATGTATAGGGTGAGCATAGGGCTGGGTGCTGAGATTCTTAGACCCCCTTCTTGGGTGGGTCTTGGTCTTACAGCCACCTTGGACTACTGTAAATGTGTCTATTATTTGCTGCTTGCCCTGGTCCCAGTGCTGCCCTGAGGCTATAAGGAGCAGTGAGGAGAGAGCTGGGGGAAGGCTGCACAGTGCTCTCCATCTCTGACTTCAGACAATGGAGCAGTCACAGATTTTGTTTGTGCTACTGGATGTGTGCTTTTGCCTTGGTTTTAAATCAGATTTTATTTTCTCCCTCTATTACAGCAGAATGTGAGCAATGGATTCTGAGTGGGACAGCCTAAGACATGTTGGTTCTCATGAAAAGTGATAGATCAAGGCTGTCATATTTGCTGCTATGGTTTGAAGTTGCATTTATGTAGGAGGCATTACAAATGAGTTTTGATGGGAAAACCTGTTCGAGGGCTGGATCCCTGTTAGGGACATTGTTTTGTTGCTTACAAAATCTGCTAATCTCTTCTGTAAAAGTTTCATTTGTGGGTAGAGGTTTAGATCATTTATTCCTTTCCCTTCATTTTACAGAAGATGGGCAGTCTAGGTGAGTAGGTTAGGACTGGACTCTTTTCAAGTCTAAAATTTGATGTCCACGAATCAGCTTGAAGTCCATAAAAATCTGAGTGTGTTAGGATTAAATGAACACTTATAAATGACTTATTCTGTAATTGAAAAGTCAGGTAATGACGAGTGGTGGTGAAGATGTGGAGAAATCAGAGCCTTCATACACAGAGAATGGTATGAATGTAAAATAATGCAGCCAGGGACAAATCAGGTATTTTTTATGTTTGTGCCAGTAGATCTGTGCTTTTGCCTGGATTTGGAAAATAGTCTGGCAGTTCTTGAACCGCTTAAACATAGAGTTACCATATGACCAAGCAATCCCACTCCTAGTTATCTACCCAAGAGAAATGAGAACATAATGTCCACACAAAAACCTGTATATGAATGTTTATAGCAGTGTTATTTATAGTAGCCAAAGAGGAAAACAACTCAACCATCTTCTCAGTTGATAATAAAAACGTGGTGTATACATACAATGGAATATTGTTTAGCAATAAAAAAGAATGCGGTGCTGTTACATGCTACAACATGGATGAACCTGGACATGTGAAATGAAGGAAGCCAGACGCAAAAGATCACATATTAAATGATTCCATTTGTATGAAATATCCAGAATAGAGATCAGAAGTAGATTAGTGATTGCTTAAGGCTTGGAGGTAGATGAGAGCATAGGGGAATGATAGCTAAAGGTTATTGGGTTTCTTTTTGAGGTGACGAATATGTTTAAAAATTGTAGTGGTAGCTGCACATGCCTATGAATATACTAAAAACCATTGAATTGTACGCATTAAGTGGGTGAATTGTATGGTGTGTGATTGTTAACTCAAAGCTGCTATAAAAAACAACTTATGTAAGTAATATATATTCACTAGTTTAAAAAAAAAGATAAATATATGAGTAACAGGAAGAAATAAAAATAAAGGAACATCCATAACTTTCACTGTTTTAGTGTATAACCAGACTTTTTTTTCTCTTTGTCTTTAATTTTTACAAAAATGAGATGATGCCATACATCCTGACTTGTACCTTTTTGCAGTCAGCAATATATTATAAACATCCGTGTTGGTAAATGATGCATTTACATCATGGGCCAGTTGGCAACAAATTGAGGGAAGCAGAATGTAAGGGACTAGGGTGAACGCAGGCTTATCTGAAGGGTCACTGTTGCTCAGTTCCAGCCAGTTGTGTACCACATCTTGTGATTTTTTTTTTTTTTTAAAGAAAACAAGAAATCTGAATTTTTATGTGAAATTTCATGATTATGTATTTATTAAAAAAATGTTTTGTTTATTTTTGAAAGAGAGAGAGAGAGACAGAGTACGAGAGAGAAGGAGACACAGAATCCGAAGCAGGCTCCAGGCTCCGAGCTGTCAGCACACAGCCTGATGTGAGGCTCGAACTCATGAACCGTGATACCGTGATCTGAGCCAAAGTCAGATGCTTAACTGAGCCATCCAGGCATCCGCCTGATTTTTTTTTTTTTTTTTTTTTTCAACGTTTATTTATTTTTGGGACAGAGAGAGACAGAGCACGAACGGGGGAGGGGCAGAGAGAGAGGGAGACACAGAATCCGAAACAGGCTCCAGGCTCTGAGCCATCAGCCCAGAGCCCGACGCGGGGCTCGAACTCACGGACCGCGAGATCGTGACCTGGCTGAAGTCGGGCGCTTAACCGACTGCGCCACCCAGGAGCCCCTCCGCCTGATTTTTTAATTTGGCAATGAATTAAGGAAATTTGAGCCACTTTGCTAGTGGAAAAAAATCCCTTTGCAGACCAGAAATGGCAAAAAATTTGAATTGCCTGTTGTGTACATTCCCAGCTAAAGCGGAGCAAGGTGACAGTCTGCCTTCTTGTTTCAGCTCTAACACTGTAAACAAGTGTCCTTTTAGTGGTCTGCTTAGTACCATATTTTAAAAATATTTTTGTGCTTTTTGGGAATTGTGCTGCTTAAAATGGCTCTCAAGTGTATTGCTGAAGTGCTGTTAATCTTCCTAAGCACAAGAAAAGAATATGGAGAAAATCTGTGTATTAGATAAGTTTTATTCAGAAATGAATTATAGTACTGTTGACTGAGAGTTCAGTATTAATGAGTCAGTAATATCCAGTAGTTCCCCCTTATCCATAGGGTATACTTCCAGGACGCCGGGTGGATGCCTGAAACTGAAACTGGACCTTATATATACTATGTTTTTTCCTATACATACATACCTAGAATAAAGTTTAATTTATAAATCAGGCACAGTCAGACACTAACAACAACAATAATAAATTAGAACAGTTGTAACAATATACTGTAATAAAAGTTGTGTGGATGGAGTCTCTCACAATGTCTTGTATTGTACTCAGCCTTCTTGTGATGATGTGAGATGGTAAAATGCCTACATGATAAGATGAAGTGAGCTACATGATGTAGGCATCGTGACGTAGCTGTTAAGCTACCAGTGACCTTCTGAACATACTTTGCTTCTGGACCATTTGCTTCTGGACCTTGATTGACTCTGGGTAACTGAAACCATGGAAAGCAAAAGCATGGATAAGTGGGGGGACTACTGTATTTTAAAGTGTCTTTTTTTTTTTTTTTTTAATTTTTTTTTTTCAACGTTTATTTATTTTTGGGACAGAGAGAGACAGAGCATGAACGGGGGAGGGGCAGAGAGAGAGGGAGACACAGAATCGGAAACAGGCTCCAGGCTCTGAGCCATCAGCCCAGAGCCCGACGCGGGGCTCGAACTCACGGACCGCGAGATCGTGACCTGGCTGAAGTCGGTCGCTTAACCGACTGCGCCACCCAGGCGCCCCTAAAGTGTCTTTAAATAGATATGTACAGGTTATATATTTTATGTATGTAGCTCTGGAAGGTTATGAATTGATTGGTTGATAAAAATGTGACCAGAGGCTCACAGAAACCTAACCCTATTTTTCCCCTAGGATAGGGGCTTGATATTTGCTAATTTGTGTTAGCAGTGACTTTATAAAATGTAGCTACTGAAAATAATGAGAAGTCTTATGTATCAGGCTACTTTTGTTCAATGTGATATTTTAGAGTTTCATCCATTTTGTTGTGTTACTTTTTATTCCTGAGTAGTGTTCCTTTTTATGGCTATACCATTTGCTGATGGGCATTTGGGTTGTTTCTAACTTGGGGCTCTTATGAATAGAGAGAGATGCGATAGATGTTTTCATACAAGTCTGTGTGTATACATACCTTTATTTCTCTTCAGTAAGTATCTGAGAGTAGAATGGCTCTGACTTACAGACTATTTATTTATTTTTGAGAGAGGGAGAGACAGAGTGTGAGTGGGGGAGGGGCAGAGAGAGGAGACACAGAATCTTGAAACAGGCTCCAGACTCTGAGCTGTCAGCACATCAGAGCAACAATGTTTCAGGAAATGTTAAGAGTCCTTTGGACTCTGGGCCCAGTTTTGTTATTCATCCCTCATAGCTTTCAGCTCCAAGCTTCATTTTCTGCTTTTGCGGGATTTCTATACCTTCCCATCATGAGACAAGAACTAATGGACGCTCCATTGAGGTGGGAAGTTGAAGTAACCAGGAACAGTTTATTGCAGGTACACACAAGCTTCTAGATGGAGAGGGTCTGTTCGCTTTAGAACTTACATCAGTGCTTATCATCCTTCTGGATTTCTTTAATTGATGCAGGCAGGAGGCTTCTTGGTCATTCACAGGGTTCACAGAATTCATCCTTCATCTCTCTATGGAGCTTGGCCTTGGTGATTTTTGCGTTTGTAAGTGTTCAGGCCTACTTACCACAGTGGACACTGCCTCTTTATTTTTTATTTCATTTTTATTTTATTTTTTAATGTTTTTATTTATTTTTGAGACAGAGACAGAGCATGAGCAGGGGAGGGGCAGAGAGAGAGGGAGACACAGAATCTGAAACAGGCTCCAGGCTCTGAGCGGTCAACACAGAGCCTGACGTGGGGCTCGAACTCACGGACCACGAGATCATGACCTGAGCCAAAGGCGGACGCTTAACCGACTGAGCCACCCAGGCGCCCCTGTAAATACCACATCTTCTTTATCCATTCATCCATTGATGGACATTTGGGCTCTTTCCATACTTTGGCTATTGTTGATAGTGCTGCTATAAACATGGGGGTGCATGTATCCCTTCGAAACAGCACACCTGTATCCCGTGGGTAAATACCTAGTAGTGCAATTGCTGGGTCGCAGGGTAGTTCTGTTTTTAATTTTTTGAGGAACCTCCATACTGTTTTCCATAGTGGCTGCACCAGCTTGCATTCTCAGATAAGGAAACATTTTCAGATGCTGTTCTCAGAAAGGTTTCTCCTGACCATGGACATTGATGCTGGTTGTTAGTACCCAAAGTGTTTCTGGGAGAATTTGAAACCCTCCAAGATTATGTTCCCATTCTTGAAAATATTGTTTTCCAGGATACCGTGCTTTCTTCACATGGGATAGCTATGGAATCTTAGACATTTTTTAGAGTGTGGAGACTTCGGGAATTATTGTATTCAATTTCTAGGTGGTGACTACAGTTGCAGAGAATAAGTGATTTTCGTAAGTGAATGTCTGATTCTGAAACTCGGTCTCTCTTCCTCACCCCCTGTGGCCTTGCTTCCCTGCCAGCATGACAAGGAACGGAAGGAATATTGTCTCACTAGTCTGAAAGTTTTGGGGTTCCCACATCATTTTGTAAAGGCAGTAAACTTTCTAAGCAAATGAACCTTCAGGTATACTGCTGACAGTGCTAATAAGTTCATGCAACAAGTGATGCCTACCTCAGCTCTCCTAGGAAGCAGTCAAGGAGAGTGAATGCTGGTATTTTTAAGTACTTTCTAGCTGTGGAACCTTACTTTGACAAGTCAGCTGACTGACTTCTCTGTTTACTACTATCCATGTAATACTGGTTAATCACACCTATTCCCCTTACCTCATGGAGTTGATCAGATAAAGGGAAAACTTGTCAAATGGTTAATGTATGACTTACTTTAATTTCTCAAAAACTGTTTGGAAATAGTTTCCTTTGGCTCCCATAGTTTTGCCCGATCCAGTCCACTCTACACTGTGGGCTGTGCAAATCTGAGTCCTTGGCCTGTTTGAAGCTGTTCAGTGACCTCCCAGTAGGAAGTGGGTCAGGTCCCAGCTCCGGAATGTAGATGAGGAACTTCCTCACCTGGTTCTTAATGGTCTCTAACTGCATCTCTTGACCCTCTAGCGTCAGATGTTTCAGGTGACTCTCTTTCCTCCCTCTGGGCCATTGCCCATGCTTTTATTCCCCCACCCCACCTCCCCATCTCGCTTCCTGTCAGACTCTAGTTATCTTTCAGATTTCAGTTTAGATGCGGTATGTTCTACAAACCCTTTCCTGACCTGCACCTTCCATCTTTGTTAATGGCCACTCTTGGTGTTAACATTCCTCATTGTAACATTTACCATAGTCTTAAATTTGCTTACTTGTCTCTCCTTTCTACCTGTCCTGCATCCTCACTTTCAGTTTTCTGAGGACAAGAACTGTGTTTGTCTTAGTACAATATTTGTTCTATGGGGTCTCATTCATTGTAGCCACTCAACATATACTTAATTATATACTTTAAATTTTTTTTTGCAGATTTTACTTTAATGGTCCTGGATTGATTTGGAGACTTTATAGTTGCTATTTGGTCACAAACCTGATTTAGTGGAGAGTATTTTGAAACTTATTTATAAAGATTCTGCTCAACTGGAAGATGTGTGGGTCAGGGCCAAGTAGCACACTAGATACTTTAGGCAACCACAAGATGTGCATAGGCCGTTTTTTTTATTTATTTATTTATTTATTTATTTATTTATTTATTTATTTAATATTCTGCATGAAGATTAAAATGATTTCTTTAGCATAAAACAGAATGAATGCTTAGAAGTTTCTTCTGTGTTTGGGAAAATGTATTATAAAATATGTGATTGTGTTAGCTATTTTATGAGTCTCTCTAAAGAAAGTGCCTAACTTTGGCCTCAGGGAGCTGAATATTAAGCTTGAGTAATTCCCCAAAGCAGAGTGTACCAGGCAGGGCTGCTTGGACCCTTAAGCATGTTAACTTGGCTGTTTACAGTGTAGTATTACTTTTGATCGGTAAATTGTGAATAAAGCAGAGCTGTGTGGATTTTATTTAGGTAATAAAAATTTTTCACTTTTGGTCTATACTACTTAACCTTTTCAACTCCTTCAAACAACTGTCAGTGACCCTTTGGGAGACAAAAACCACACAGGAATTTGAACAGGTAAAGTTTAATATAAAGAATTGTTAACTGTAATTGAGGATTGGAGTAATGAGAATTTGGCTAGTAAAAAGTAGAGTGAACTCTAAGTCATATAGAAATAGCATATGTAGGAGCAGCCATTACCCCTAGCATTGATACAGAGCACTCAAGGAAGATCCCTTCTGAGGGCTGAGATTCGTATCTGGAGATGGGGGTGGTCATACCTAACTGGATGGCAGAGAAAGTCATTGTGGTGCCACATTGGCAGATCATGCTAGAAGTCTACCCTCTAAGATGTTGGAGAAAGCCACTTATGGAGAGGCGTTTTGCTGGAAGCACTCTCTCTACTTCAGTGAGGTGTCAGAGGAAGCTGCTGGCCACTGTGTGCTGCTGACCGTGATACATTCTGGGAGTCAGGCAGCCACCAGTGGCTGGGCACTGAAAGGAGCTGACTGGGTGGCAGAGGCCTGGTGAGAGGAGCATATTTTTTTGCAGACTTTCCCCAGTGTCTTTCACTGACAAAACTTAACATCTGGCAAAGGAAAAATATTTAATGAGTCCAGCTCCGTTTTTGCAGAGCGGGTGGTGATGGTTGGGTTTGGAGCCAAGAGATAATACACTGATAACTGGTAAGCTGCTATTTGTCAGAGTTATATGAACAGGTTGTTAATAATTTAATAAGTATTTTCTTGACAGAATACTGTTGTTGCTACCATCTGTTTTTAAATTTGTGTTAATGTAGGAATTAAGTGCGTAAGTGCTGTTCTGTTCTAGCCAGAGACAACTTCTGTTCTGAATTTTTTCATCATAGGTTAGTCATCCAGTTTTAAAATTTCATATAAATGGAATAATACTATATGGAATAATACTTGTGTAATAAATAATACTAAATGGAATAATACTCTCATGTAGGGCTTCTTTCACACAGTATAATGTTTTGAGAATTCCCTGCTGTTTGTATCAGTAGTTCATTCCTTTTTATTGCATTGTGCAAACATTCCGGTTTGTCTGTTCTGTTGATGGACATCTGGGCAGTTTCCATTGTTTGACTTACGAGTAAAGCTTCTATGAACATTTTCGTACAAGTGTTTTTGGGGGATATACACATATATTCATTTCTCTTGGGGAATAGAGGAATAGAGGGGAATAGAATTGCTGGGTTACAGGTAGATGTGTGTCTAGTTTTAAAAGAAACTTTTGGGTTGTCTGGGTGGCTCGGTCAGTTAAGTGTCCGACTTCGGCTCAGGTCATGATCCCATGGTTGGGGTTCATTTTTCTTCCTATATGGATGTCTTCTTGTTCTAATACCAGCACCATTTGCTAAAAAGATGTGTATCTGTTATCTCTTGACTCCAAAACTTAGTAGTTTAAATATTTTATTTTATTTTGGGGAGGGTGCAGAGAGAGAGAGAGACAGGATCTGAAGCGGGCTCCGTGCTGACAGCAGAGAGCCTGATGTGGGGCTTGAGCTCATTAACTCATGAGATCATGACCTGAGCCCAAGTTGGACACTTAACTGAGCCACCAGGCGCCCCAAAACTTAAGCAATTTAAAATAGCAAACATTTATTGCCTCAGTTTATGAGGATGAAAAATTTGGAGTGGCTTAGCCAGGTGGCTCTGGCTCACAGTCTCTCATGAAGTTGCAGGTTAAGATGTCTTGTGGGACTGCAGTCATCTGAAGGTTTGCCTGGAACTGGAGGATCTGTTTCTAAGATGACTTAACTTGGCTTTTGGCAGGAGGCCACAGTTCTCTGACATGTGGGCTCTCTGAGTATCCTCATGGCATTCTATGATCCTCCTCCAGAATGAGTGATCCAAGACAGAGTAAAGAAGAAGCTTCTTATGACCTAGTCACAGACTGTCACTTCTGCCATATTATATTCTGTTCCTTAGAATTGAGTCACTAAGTCCAGCCCATACTTAAGGGGTGGAGAGAAGAAGGCTCTACCTTTTGGGGGAAGAACTATCAAAAAATTTGACAGTTTAAAACTATCACAACTTTCACTTTCTATTTATTTGCTTTAGCACTTATGTAAAAAATGAATTGACTATAGGTATGGACCTATTTCTGGGATCTCTGTTCTGTCAATTGATCTATTTGTTTATATGCTAATACCCACTGATAAGTCTTGAAGTCAGTAGTATATAAGTCACCCAACTTTATTCTTCTTTATAAGATTGATTTGGGTATTTAGGGTTCTTTATATTTCCATACACATTTTAGAATTAGTTTTCCAATTTCTCTAAAAAAAGCCTGCCGATATTGTGGTTGGGATTCCATTGAATTTATTGGTTCATTTGAGGAGGATTGACATCCTAACCATATCAAGTCTTCTAATCCATACACCTGGTGTAGACCTCCATTTATTGATGTCTTCTTTAATTTTTCTGGATTGTTTGGTTGTTTTCACTGCAGAGATTTCACGTATCTTATAAATTTATCCCAAGATGTTTGATGTTATTTTAATCCTATTGTAAATGAAATGTCTTTTTTTTTAGATTTTACTTACTAATTTAATTTTTTTAATGTTTATTTACTTTTTTGAGAGAGAGACAGACAGAGCATGAGCAGGGGAAGGGCAGAGAGTGAGGGAGACACTGAATCCGAAGCAGGCTGTCAGCACAGAGCCTGACGTGGGCTCAAACTCATGAACTGCAAGATCGTGGCCTGAGCCAAAGTTGGACACTTAACCTACTGAGCCACCTAGGCACCCCTATCTATCTATCTATCTATCTATCTATCTATCTATTCATTTTATTTATTTATTTATTTATTTATTTATTTATTTATTAAAGTAATCTCTGCACCCAACATGGGGCTTGAACCCACAACCGTGAGATCAAGAGTTGCATACTTCACTGACTGAGCCAGCCAGGTGCCTCATAAATGAATTGTCTTTTAAAAAGTTATAGTAAAATGTAGAAAAAAAATTTTACTATTTTAACTATTTTTAAGTGTACAATACAGTAGTATTAAGTACATTCACAGTGTTGTGTTACCATGTCACTACTTCAAGAACTTTTTCCATCATCTCAAATACAAGCTCTGTATCTATTGTACAGTGTCCTATTTTCCCCTCCCCTCAGTCCATTGTAACCTCTAATATACTTTCTATCTCTAATATACTTTCTAACTCTATGAGTTTGTCTGTTTTAGATATTTGATATAAATGGAATCATATAATTTTTGTTCTTTGATGCCTGGCTTATTTCATTTAATGTTTTCAAGGTTCATCTATGTTATAGCACGTATCAGAATTTCATTTCTTTTTATAACTAAATAATATTCCATTGTATGTATATAACACATTTTATCTGTCCATTCATCTGTTAACGGACACAAGTTGTATCTACTTTTTGGTTATTGTGAATAATGCTGCTATGAACATTAGTGTATAAATAATTGGTTTGAGTCCCTGCTTCCAGTTCTTTCGGGTAGGAGTGGAATACCTAGGAGTGGAATTGCTGCACCACATGGAAATTCTGTGTTTAATTTTTTGGGGAACTACCATCCTGTCTTCCACAGTGACTGAAACATTTTACATGCCTACCAGCAGTGCATAAGAGTTCCAGTTTCTCCACATCTTTGCTAACTTTTTTTTTTTTTAATAATAGCCATTCCAATGGGTGTGAGGTAGTATCTCATTGTGGCTTTCATGTGGATTTTTCTAATAACTAAGGATGTCGAGCATCTTTTCGTGTACATATTGGTATTTGCATATCTTCCCTGGAGAAATGTCTAACCAAGCAAGTCCTTGGATTGTTTATTTTTTTGTCTTTAAGTTGTGGGAGTTCTCTATGTTGGATATTAATCCCTTATCAGATGGTATGATTTGTAGATAGGTTCTCTCATTCTGTGAGTTGTCTTTTCATTCTCTTGACCGTGTCCTTTGATGTACAAAAGTATTTAATTTTAATGATACCCAGTTTACTTTTTCTTTTCTTGCCTGTGCTTTTGTTGTTATAGCTAAGAAATCATTGTCATATATAAGGTCATGAAATACCCCCCTCATGTTTTCTTCTAAGAGTTTTATAATTTTAGCTTGTAAGTTTAGGTCTTTGATCCATTTTGAGTTAATTTTTGTATATGATGTGAAGGAATGCTCCAATTTCACTCTTGCATATGGCCGTTCAGTTTTCCCAGTACCACTTGTTGAAAAGACTGTTCTTTGCCCATTGATAGTCTTGGCACCCTTGTTGAAAATCATTTGACTGTGGGGTACCTGGGTGGCTCAGTTGGTTGAGTGTGCAACTTTGGCTCAGGTCATGATCTGACGGTTCCTGGGTTTGAGCCCTGCGTTGGGCTTTGCACTGACAGTGGAGAGCTGCCTCCCTGCTCTCTCTTTCTCTCTCAAAAATAAATAAGTATAAAAAACCCCATAAAAATATAATTAATTTGGGGTACCTGGGTGGCTCAAGCAGTTAAATGTCTGACATTGGCTCAGGTCATGATCTCCTGGTTTGTGGGTTTGAGCACCCCCACGTCAGGCTCTGCTCTGACAGTGTGGAGTCTGCTTGTGATTCTCTCTTTCCCTCTCTTTCTGCCCCTCCCTGACTCACACTTTCTCTCATAAATAAATGAACTTAGAAAAGACGGGGTGCCTGAGTGGTTCAGTGGGTTAAATGTCTGACTCCTGATTTCAGCTCAGGTCATGATCTTGCAGTTTGTGAATTCAAGCCTTGAGTCGGGCTTCGTGCTGATAGACACAGTGTGGTTGGGATTCTCTCTTTCCCTTTCTCTCTCTGCCTCTCCCTTGCTCATGCATGTTCTCTATCTCTCTCTCTAAATAAATATAAAAAAAAAAGAAAATCATTTGACCAATATGTGCAAGGGTTTATGTCTGGGCTTCCTGTTGTGTTCTATTAGTCTGTATGACTGTGTTTATGCTAGTACCACACTGTTTTGATTATAGTGGTTTTGCAGTAAGTTTTGAAATCAGGAAATGTGATTCCTCCAATTTTGTTCTTCAGGAATTTTGGCTATACAGGGTCCCTTGAGATTCTCTATGAATTTCTGGATAGTTTTTTTTTTTTTTTTTTCCCCTGCCTGCAATAATTGTCATTGGTATTTTGTTAGGGATTACATTTAGGCTGCACATCTCTTTGGGTAGTATTTGTCATCTTAACAATATTAAGTCTTCCAATTTGTCAACGTGGGATGTTTTCCCATTTATTTAGATGTTTCTTTCAGAAGTGTTTTGTAGTTTTCAGAATATAAATCTTTCAACTTCTTAGTTATATTCATTCTTCAGTATTTTATTCTTTTTGATACTATTGGTTTTTTTTTTTAATTTTTTTACATTTATTTCTTTTTGATACTATTGTAAATGGATTGTTTTCTTAATATTCCTTTCAGATTGTTCGCTGCTAAAGTATAGACATGCGGCCAATTTCGGAGCACCTGGGTGGCTCAGTTGGTTGGGCATCTGACTTCAGTGCAGGTCATGATCTTGCACTCTGTGAGTTCAAGCCCCGTGTTGGGCTCTGTGCTGACAGCTCAGAGCCTGGAGCCTGCTTCAGATTCTGTGTCTCCCTCTCTCTCTGCCCCTCCCGCACTCATACTCTGTCTCTCAAAAATGAGTAAATATTTAAAAAAAAAAAAAAGAAATCAACCAATTTCTGTGTGGCGATTTTGTATCTTACGAATTTGCTCAATATATTTATTAGCTCTAACAGTGGTTTTGTGTGTGTTTGGGTAATTTTAGGGTTTTCTGCATATAAGATCATGTCTTCTGCAGATGGTTACCTTCTTACTAATTTGGATGCCTTTTATTTTTTTTTCTTTTCTAATTGCTCTGGCAGAAACTTCCCTTGTAGTTTCTTCAGCCTATTGGTTGTTTAAGGATATGTTGTGTAATTTCCACAGATTTGTGAATTTTCCAATTTTCTTCTTATTGACGTCTAGTTTCATTTTGTTATGATTAAAGAAGATATTTTGTATAATTTCAGTCTTTTAAATTTTATTCAGACTTGTTTTCTGCATAACTTATAATCTATCCTAGAGAATGTTTCATGTGTATTTGAAAAAAGTATGTATTTTGCTTTTGTTGGGTTGAGTATATATCTGTTAGGTCTAGTTGGGTTTTAGTGTTGTTCAAATTCTGTTTCCTTATTGATGTTATGTCTGGGTGTTCTATTCATTTCTGAATGTGGGATATTGAAGTCTCCAACTATTGTACAGTGGTCTTTTTCCCACTTCTGTCAACTTCACACATTTTGTGGCTCTGTTACGTGAACATATAATTGTTATTTCTTCTTGTTGTGTTTAACCTTTCATCATGGGGTGCCTGGGTTTAACCTTTCATAATATGGGGTGCCTGGGTGGCTCAGTTGGTTAAGTGTCTGACTTCGGCTTAGGTCATGATCTCACAGTTTACGAGTTCAATCCCTGTGTCAGGCTTTGTGCTAACAGCTCAGAGCCTGGAGCCTGCTTCGGATTCTGTGTCTTCCTCTCTCTCTCTGCCCCTCTCCTGCTCACGTTCTGTCTCTCTCTTTCTCAAAAATAAATAAAAACATTAAAAAAATTTTTTTTAAAACCCAATCCATCTATATGCAGTCTATAGGAGACTCAAATTAGATATAAAGACACAAAAAGATTGAAAGTAAAGGATGAAAAAAGATATTTCCATGTAATAGTAACCAAAGGAGACCTGGGATGACTATCCTAATACCAGATAAAATAGACCTTAAATCATTAAGGATTACAAGACCCAAAGGACATTATACTTTTTTAGAAAAAATTTTTAGGGGCGCCTGGGTGGCTCGGTTGAGCGTCCGACTTCAGCTCAGGTCACGATCTCGCGGTCCGTGAGTTCGAGCCCCACGTCGGACTCTGGGCTGATGGCTCGGAGCCTGGAGCCTGCTTCCGATTTTGTGTCTCCCTCTCTCTCTGCCCTCCCCCGTTCATGCTCTGTCTCTCTCTGTCTCAAAAATAAATAAGTGTTAAAAAAAATTTAGAAAAAAGAAAAAATTTTTAATGTTTAATTTTTATATGTATATATGTATATCACATACATATATGTATTTGTGTTTTTATTGTCATTAGATTACATCCTTTTTAATTTTTTTTTTTAACGTTTTATTTATTTTTGAGACAGAGAGAGACAGAGCATGAACGGGGGAGGGGCAGAGAGAGGGGGAGACACAGAATGGAAGCAGGCTCCAGGCTCTGAGCCATCAGCCCAGAGCCCGACGCGGGGCTCGAACTCACTGACAGTGAGATCGCGACCTGAGCCGAAGTCGGACGCTCAACCGACTGAGCCACCCAGGCGCCCCAGATTACATCCTTTTATATTGTATGCCTTTAACAAAGATTTTAAAATTTTATGCATTTGTCTGTTAAATCATGTAGAAAAAAAGTTATAAACAATACCAAATGTACAATAATACTAGATTTTATATTTATCTATATAGTCATGTTAACCAGTGTTGTATATTTTTCTTATGGCTTTAAGTTATCCTTTCATTTTAGCCTGAAAGATTCCCTTTAGCATTTCTTATAGGACAGGTCTATTGGTAATGAGCTCCTTTAGTGTATGTTATTTGGAAATATCTTAATTTCTCTTTCATTCTTTTTTCTAAATTAAAAAAAATTTTTAATGTTTATTTATTTTTGAGAGACATAGCATCGGTCTCTCAAAGGAGGAAGAGGGGCAGAGAGAAAGGGAGACACAGAATCCAAAGTAGGTTCCAGGCTTTGAGCTGTTAGCATATAAACCCAATGCAGGACTCGAACTCACAGACCACAAGATCATGACCTGAGCCAAAGTTGGATGCTTAACTGACTGAGCCACCTAGGTGCCCCTCTCTTTCATTCTTGAAGGATAGTTTTGCAGGATCTAGAATTCTTGATTGACAGTTTTTTTTCTTTCAGGGCTTTAAATATATCATCCCACTGCCTTTTAGAGGATTCTGGAGAGAAATCAGCTGTTAATCTTATTGAAGATCTCTTGTACACTATGAGCTGCTTCTCTCTTGCTGCAAATATTCTCCTTCTCTTTGGGGTTTGACAGTTTAATAGTACGTTTTTGTTTTATAATGTGTCTTGGTTAATCCTCAAAGAGGGGTTGGTTCATTAGGCTTCTTGCACATATATATTCATGTCTTTACTCAAGTTTGGAAAGTTTTTGGGCACTATCGTCAGATTATTTTTTTCTGCCCTTCTTTTCCTCTTTTCCTCTCTTCTCTTTCTATAACCATATATTGTTAGATTTGGTGGTGTCCCACAGGTCCCTCAGACTCTTTACTTTTACTCTTTTTTTGCCTCTCTGAATAATTTCAAGTATCTTACCTTCAGGTTCACTGATACTTCTTACATATGCTCAGATCTGCTGTTGAATCCCTCTAATGAGTTTTTCATATCAATTATTTTACTTTTCTGTTTTCAGATATTGTAGAATTTGTTTTCTCCTTTTTATAATTGCTGTCTCTTTATCGATATTATATTTTGTTCACACATTTTTCTGAATTCCTTTGACCATCGTTTCCTTTAGTCTGTTGAATGTATTTAAGACTGTTGATTTAACATCTTTTTGTTTTGTTTTATTTATTTATTTATTTATTTATTTTTTCAACGTTTATTTATTTTTGGGACAGAGAGAGACAGAGCATGAACGGGGGAGGGGCAGAGAGAGAGGGAGACACAGAATCGGAAACAGGCTCCAGGCTCTGAGCCATCAGCCCAGAGCCTGATGCGGGGCTCGAGCTCACGGACCGCGAGATCGTGACCTGGCTGAAGTCGGACGCTTAACCGACTGCGCCACCCAGGCGCCCCTATTTATTTATTTTGAGAGAGAAGAGAGAGCACGCTGGGGAGGGGCAGAGAGAGAGAGAGAGAAATCCCAAGTAAGCTGTCAGCACAGAACTGGACATGGGGCTCAAACCCATGAACCATGAGATCACAACATGAGCTGAAACCAAGAGTCAGACACTTAACTGACTGAGCCACCCAAGTGCCCCTAACATCTTTTTTTTTTTTTTTAAGTTTATTTATTTTGAGAGAGAGAGAGTGTGAATGTGCAAGCAGGGGAGGGGCAGAGAGAGAGGGGGGAGAGAGAATCCCAAGCAGGCTTCACAGAGTCTGTGTAGAGCCGGATATGGGGCTTGAACTCATAAACTGTGAGATCATGACCTGAGCTGAAATCAAGAGTCAGATACTTAATTGACTGAGCCACCCATGTGCTCCATTAATGTCTTTGATTAATAATAATTCTAGTGTCTTTGCTTCCTCAGGATTTTTTTTTCCATCATTTTCCTTTTCCTGTGAATGGTCATTAATTTTTTGTTTCTTTGTTGCCTAATTTTTTGTTAAAACTGGACATTTGAGTATTTGGTAATTTTGCAAATCTTGATTCTCCCACTTCCCAGGAATTGCTAGTTTTTGCTCATTGAGTGCTAGAGACTTCCATCTGTGGCTTTTTCAAACTAATATTGGAAATGTGTATCTAGTTCTGTTACCTCTGCGGTTAGTGACCTGGTAAAGATTTCCTTAAATGACTAGCTCCCAAAAGGGGAAAACAGTAAAAATGAGTACTGCCTTCTTAAATGCCCCTGGAAGCCGCTTCAGCCTATGAATGTTGAAGCAGTGGTCACTGCCTCCTTCAGCTCCTCAGTGATCAAAAGCAGTTGTCATCAATCAAATTATCTTTATTGCCCATCTGAGCCTCCAGCAAGCTGCACCCAGGAATGAGGGCTGGAGGTTGGGTAGTTGCTACCCAAAAGGCTGAAATTTACCAAAATTCACTAGCCTCTTCATCAATCTATACCTTGGAAGCTTTATGTTTTCCATCTACACTCCAGAGTTCCAAAAGTTACTTCAGTTTTTCCAAATTCAGTAGCTGTTTTGGTGGAAGGATGATGGATTCTTAGAGCTTCCTACTCTGTCATTTTCCATTAATTTACTCCAGTAAATTATTTTTTAATTTTTGTTTTTTGTTACTGCTAGCATATAAAAATATGATTGAATTTTGTATATTGGCTTTTTGTATCCTGTGACTTTGCTAAATTTACATACTAGTTTTGGAAGTTGTTGGGGCACCAACAAATAAGATTTTCTCAATCCACAGATAACATGATTGTTTACATAGAAAATACTTAGGAATCTACAAAACAACTAACTTCTTGTTTTTTTCTTTTAAAGAATTCACCTTTGTTTATTTTTTTTGAGAGAGAGAGCAAAAGTGGGGGAAGGACAGAGAGAGAGAGACAGAATTGAAAGCAGGATCCAGGCTCCCAAGTTATCAGTACAGAGCCTGACGTGGGGCTTGAACTCACGAATTGTGAGATCATGACCTGAGCTGAAGTTGAATGCTTAACTGATGGAGCCACCCAGGTGCCCCTAAATTTTTTTTTTAAAGTTTATTTATTTTGAGGGACAGAGTGAGAGAGCAGGGGAGGGGCAGAGAGAGAGGGAGAGAGAGAATCCCAAGTAGGGTCTGTGCTGTCAGTGCAGAGCCCAACTTGAGGCCAGATCTCACAAATTGTGAGATCATGACCTGAGCTGAAATCAAGAGTCAGATGCTTAACCAAACCACTTAGGTGCCCGTTTTGCTAAAAATATTTTAAAGGATTTTTGTTTTTGTTCATGACAGGTTTTGGTTTATAATCTTTTTTCTTTTTTTTTATGTATGTATGTATGTTATATTTTTGGTAAGGTTCTGTTTTAGGTTTTGTTATCAGGGATAACTGACCTCATAAAATAAGTTGGAAGATGTGGGGTTTTTTGTTTGTTTGGGTTTTTTTTTGTTTTTTTGTTTTTGTTTTTTGGGTTTTTTTTGCTCCCTGTTTTCTGAAAGAATTTGTGCAAGATTGATGCTATTTCTTCCTTGAATGTTTGATAGAATTCATTAGTGAAACTCTGTGTCTGGAATTTTCCTTGTGGAGGATTTTTGATAAATTCAGTTTTTTTGATAGACACAAGACCATTCAGATTTTATATTTTATCTTGTGTCAGTTTTGGTAAGTTGTATTTTTCAAGGAGCTTGTCCATTTTGTCTGAGTTATTGAGTTTATTGATACACAGTTGCTCATAGTATTACCTTTTTTTTTTTTTAATGCTTGTAGCATCTGTAGTGATACCCCTTTTTTCATCCTTGATAGTAGTAATTAGTATATTCTTTTTTTACTGATCAGTTTCTCTAGAGGATCCATGAATATTACTGATTTTTTCTTTTTAATTTTTTTTTTGATGTTTATTTATTTTTGAGAGAGACAGAGACAGAATGCAAGTGGGTTAGGGGAAGAAAGAGAGGGAGACACAGAATCTGAAGCAGGCTCCAGGCTCTGAACTATCAGCGCAGAGCCTGATGTGGGCCTCAAACTCAGAAGATGTGAGATCGTGACTTGAGCTGAAGTCAGATGCTCAACTGACTGAGCCACCCAGGCACCCCTGATTTTTCTTTTTAAAGATCTACTTTTGGTTTCCTTAATTCTCTCTCCCCCATCCATTCTTTTGAGTCTGCATATATTTTTATTATTTGCTTTCTTCTGCTTACTTTGGTCTTTTACTGGCTTCCTAAGGAGAACCTAAAGTCGTTAGTTTTATATTTCTAATACCTTATTTTTATTTTACTTATTTATTTTGAGAGAACAAATAGGGCAGGGACAGAGAGAGAAGGGAGAGAAAGAGAATCCCAAGCAGGCTCTGCATTGTCAGCACAGAGCCCAGTGTGGGGCTGGAACTCACGAACTGTGAGATCATGACCTGAGCTGAAATCAAGAGTCAGACGCCCAACCAACTGAGCGACCCAGGCACCCCTATATTTCTGATACCTTAAAATATTAAAAATTTTAGCATTGGTTTTAGCTGCATCAATATCGTGTGTACTTCTAAAATGTTTTTTCATATATTACCTCACCCTAAAAAGTACCCAGGACAGATAGTCTTAAGTTCTTGACAGAGAAAATAGTTGAATTGGTACATTGTCAGGTGCACAACTTGTTAATCATGAGATTGATGCTTGCTTCCAGGTTGAGTTCCATTATCTTTTTTACATAGTCCCGATTCCCAGAATCTTGAGAGCTTCACACGTTCAGGCTCTTCAGTTCCTTATGTCACTTGAAGGTCAGGAAAGGAAGCTGAGAGAGTAGAGAGATTTGGAACCCAGTCTTATGGAATGATCTTTCTTTCTCTTTCTCTTTTCTTCTCTTTTCTTTCTTTCTTTTTAAAGTTTATTTATTTTGAGGGAGAGCAAGCGTGAGTGGGGGAGGGTCAGAGAGAGAGGGAGAGACAGAATCCCAAGCAGGGCTTGAACTCACAAACTATGAGATCAAGGCCTGAACTGAAATCAAGAGGCAGATGCTTAACCGACTGAGCCACCACCTGCCCCGGAATGGTGTCTCTTTGGAGGTTTCTCTACACTTGTTTAATTTGGGAGGTTATTGTTGGGCTTGTGTGGTTGAAAGTTGGTCCCCATCTATTTGGAACTATGGGTTGTCTGTGAGGTTGATAGAAGTATTTTCTAATGTTTAAAAGTGGGGCGCCTGGATGGCTCAGTCGGTTGAGCGTCTGACTTCGGCTCAGGTCATGATCTTGCGGTCTGTGAGTTTGAGCCCCATGCCGGGCTCTGTGCTGACAGCTCAGAGCCTAGAGCCTGCTTCAGATTCTGTGTCTCCCTCTCTCTCTGCCCCTCCCCCGCTCGTGCTCTGTCTCTCTCTGTCAAAAATAAATAAACATTAAAAAAAAATTAAAAGTGTTTAAAAGTAGTAATTCTAGTGTTTCACTGGAGGGTAGAAGACAGAATGTAGTCTTCCTGAAGTCCGCTTGAAACTGTCAAACTCTTGCATTTTGTGAGGCATTAAACAGGTCATTTACCTCCTCTGTTTACAGGTTTTCCCCACACTCACTTTGCATGTTGCTCATCTGCTTCTAGGTACCTGCTAATAAAGTCTTTATATACCCGATGGATGTTGAGATATGTCATTGTGTTGCCCCCAGTGGTGTGTGGTTTTAAATGGAGGGCTGTCTGTCAAGTTTGTGCCCTGAAATCTCCTTGTATTATTTTCTGACTGTGTGAGTGTATAAGGAATTACACTGTTGGCCTTGAGGAAGAAATGTCTCACCAGAGGCAGGAACATAGGATACCAAGAACATAGTCTTTGGAGGAGATAACTTGAGTTGGTCTCAACCCCTGTGTGGGACATATGTAGCAGCATATTATTCCCAAAGAGCAAACAAAGCTCAGTGGAGTTCTGTTTTGTGGTGGACACTTCATCATATCCAATAGTAGCTGAATACAGCCCATTGTCCATGTCTGAGTGATCTGGTCTTTGATTGTATTTTCCAATAATCTGCAGAGTAGTGTAGCATCAAAATGTTTAAGTGTGTGATATCACGGCCAAATGAAGAGTCCTCTGAGATATAGCCATATCTGATGTTTAGGTGTATGTTGCTTCTTGGTGCATCTTTTAAAATAGTTCAGAATTCAGTGATTTAAAACTCCTTTGGAGTTGTAACAGTTTTGTGGTATCATGGAGACATCACAGGAAAGACAAGAGCTATTTCATGGTTGCATAATTCCTTACTCTGGAGACTACTTACTTGGGAGACTTCTTGTTTGAAGCTGGTAATCATTTTTAATGGCAGTGGGTTCTAAATGAGGTCCCCAAGTAATCTCAAAAGCTCAATGTTGTAACTGGAGCTTTGGGTTCATTTCTCCTAGGTGTAGGAGATTTTATTTCTACTTTTTACCTCTTTAATAGCAGGACACGTGTGAATATCCCTAGTACAAGGTAGCAGAATTGTACTTGGAGTGACTTCCAGTTACAAACCCAGTTACAGCTAATTGAAATTCTGGTGAGTGACAAATATTGTTCTTTGATTTCTGTTCTGCAACAGAGCAGATTTTGTTCAAAAGATGTTATAGTGAAGGGAAATCCCAAGTAGAGAGGTGTCTACATCAGTTTCCCAGTTACCTCAGATCACCTCTGCCTCAGTCTTGTCAGCTTGCCCCCACTGTGTTCAGCTTCTCTTTCAATTGAGCTACAGTAGGATGGAGGTGTGAAGAAAAGGAACTAGAGTTAGCAGCCCCATCCAAAACCTCGGTTGTGAGAACAAGCATGGTACTGTTCCTCTGCATCTTTTTTTCAGTTGTGCAGAAGCTGCTCTCTTTAGCTTTGGGTCTTCAGTGAGATCAGTATTGTGTGTCTAGGAAGCTCCTCATTTCATATTTTAGCATTTCAGACAGTCTCATTTTCAGTGTTTTGTGGGTTTGTTTGTTTGAGAATCATTTCTCCTATTATCCTATACATGTGCCTTCTAGGCTTCACCATGTTTAGATTCACTTGTAAATGTGCCAGGCAGAGATTTACCTGGTTTAGGTATGGCTCACCTTAACTATTTAGTCACAGCAGAGGTATTTCTGTAATTTCTTGTTAAAGAATAATCCCATACAAATTGTGAACAGACAGGGTTTCAGGTAAGAAGTATGGGGCACCTTTCTTTCTCCTTTCTTTTAGTGTTTTCTCATTTTGATTTCCCCTTTGCCACTTCGGACCTGTATTCATAAAATTCTGTCTTCAAACCTCCTTTTCCCCTCTTTTTAGCACAGTTGAGACACTTTCAAAAGGATCTTTACTAAACTTACATATCTATATATCTCAGGAAGCATGGGTTTCAAATCCAGTAAAAACAGGAAAGGGGATTCTGTCTTTGTCCTACATTAATTCTGTTCTGGCTGTTTCTTGATGGGCTGGCACATTTTAGGCCTCCTGCCAAGTTTCCTTTTCTCCTTGCTCCCTGTTTGCTCTCAGCCTGGTGTCCTCAGGAGTATGCCACTGTGTCCCTTGCTCCTGGGATAGGACCCAAAAGTCTAAACAATCATTCATCTCTTCTCTGAGGACAAACAACAAAATAGATACCTTTAAGCCTTTTTTCTTTCTTATTTCAAATCTCCCAGATTGCTCTAGGCCCCAGGCCCCTGTACACATTTCTGGTTTCTAGGTGATATGCCAGTCCCTGGTTAGATTGGTAGGGCAGGCTCAGATTGGCAGCCCTACATACCTTCATAACATTCCTTGTTTTCTTCCTCCTCAAAGGAGAGGTTTGTGAGCATGTGCTTAAAACAATCCCGAGGGGGTCAGGGGAAGCAGAATTGTTGTCACTCTCTCACAAATGACCTAATCTGTATCAGTGCCCACTATCATATGTAAAAGCAAGAATGGACTTGAATTTAAGAAAACAGTATGTTCCCTTGGTTATGTGCTTTAGAGAACAGATATGCTTTCACGTTAGTTTTCTGCTTTAGTTTTTTCATCTATGAATTTGAGGGTATTTTGGTATCTTTTCCTGTCACAGTCCATATCAATTTTTTTTTAATTTCTGAAATTGGTTAGAAATTAAGGTCCAGAGCTACGTAACCCAGGCTTTGTGTGTTTGTTTCTGTTGGAGTGAGTTCTCAGTGCACTGTGTTCTTTTCAATTAAGAATGATTTTGCTATTTTTTCACTTGGATTGTATCAGACAGTAAAAAGTAAACCAAAGATACAGTATTGCCATAATTTTTTTTAGCATTCCTGAGTTAACAAGTTTGTTTTTTAAGTTTGCTTGTTTATTTTGACAGAGAGCATGCTCACATTTGTGTGAGCAGGGGAGGGACAGACAGAGAGAGGGAGAGAGAGAATCCCAAGCAGGCTCCCTGCTGTCAGCACAGAGCCCCAGGGCTTGATCTCACAAACATGGAATCATGACCTTAGCCAAAATCAAGAGTTAGATGCTCAACCAACTGAGCCACCCAGGTGCCTCTTAATAAGTTTAATTTTATTTTTTTTAATAAAAAATTTGTTTTTTAATTAAATTTTTAATTTTTTTTTTTTTAATTTTTAACAGAGAGAGAGAGAGAGAGAGGGGGGGGGAGCACAAGCACAAGCAGGGGAGGGTCAGAGAGAGAGGGAGACACAGAATCTGAAGCAGGCTCCAGGCTCTGAGCTCTCAGTGCAGAGTCCAACGTGGGGCTCAAACCCACAAACCACAAGATCATGACCTGAGCCGAAGTCAGACACTTAACTGACTAAACCACCCAGGTGCCCCACAAGTTTAATTTTTAAAAAACTAAACATTTCGTACTATTTTTTAAGGGCATCATACTTTGTCATCATCCTTTTAGTGCTTAAGTGGATCTGTTTAAATTTAGTTTTTTTTTTTAAGTTTATTTATATTTATTCTGAGAGAGAGCACGCAAGCGGGAGAGGACTCTTAACTGACTGAGCCACTCACCGCCCCTAGGGTTTTTTGTTGTTTGTTTTTTAATTTTACTTTTTAAAGTAGGCTCCATGCCCAATGTGGGGCTTGAACTCAATGACCCCAAGACCAAGAGTTGGATTCTCTACCAACTGAGCCAGCTAAGCACCCCAAATTTTAGAAGAGGTAGTAGAAATAATTGAATTTATAAACCAGTTTTGAGGAAATCTGCAAATACACCTATGCAGTCTGAAGGCATCAAGTATGCTTCTCCTTACAAAAAGATTACATATCAAACCCAAGTGCTTAATCTGAAGTTAGAAATATATGTTGTCCATAGAATTTGAAATTCTAACCAAGCTTCTTAGAGAGCATGTCTGCTGATCTGCATTTTTGAGTGTGCTGGCCCAGCTAAGGGACTTGGTGACCAGGTACTGCTGTGCTGTGGAGACAGTGTCTTACTACTTCTTAAAATAGTCCTGACCTTGTTCACCACCGTATCTGATCACAATTTCTCTTTCTTGGCCAGGGCTTTTTATTCATTGCCACTTTCTAGGGTTGCTGTGTTGTTGATTTAAAACAGAAATGGTGCTTATATTGTGTCTCTTAATTTTTAAGTCCTTCAGTAAAGCTTTATTACTGGTCTGACATAATTTTTAAAGGTTTGTAAGTAATTTATAGTTTTGGTTGCTGTTTTGAATGGGATGTATTTAAACAGTTTTTATTTTCTGATTTGTTTTTTGTTGGTACAGGGGAATACTATTGGTTTTTTTCCTTGTAATTAACCTCTAACATACAGTAAAGTTTACAAATCCAAGTACAGAGCTCACCTCAACAGTATTCAACAGTGTCACTTCCATCTTTGTGCCCCTTTTCAATTAGTATTTTCCCAGAGTAACCACTATTGTGGTCTCCATTATCATTCTGAATTTTGTGGGAGTAGAATCACACCCCATAGTCTCTTTAGAGTCTAGACTTTTCTCTTGCTACATCACACCTGTGAGATTCATCTGTGTTGTGTATGGCAGTAGTTGGTTCTTTTTCACTTCTGTGTAGTAATCCATCAAATGAATATTCCGCAGGGGCTCCTGGGTGGCTCAGTAGGTTAAGTGTCTGACTCTTGGTTTCTGCTCAGGTCATGATCTCACAGTTCCTGAGATCAAGCCCCGCATTAGGCTCTGCGCTGACAGTGTGGAGCCTGCTTGGAGTCTCTCTCTTCTCTCTCTCTCCCTCTCTTCTGCTCGCAGGCTCACACACTCCCTCCCCCTACCCCCACAAAATAAATAAATTTAAGAAAAAATGAATATACCACAGTTTATCCATTTTAATTTTTTAATAAAATTAAGTATCCTATTTATTTATAAACTATAATAAATCTGACAGTCATTTCACATCACTAAGTGCTTTTGCTTTAAAAAAGGAAAACGATGTGCGCCTGGGTGGCTCATTCGGTTAAGCATTCGACTTCGGCTCAGGTCATGATCTCACGATTCGTGGGTTCAAGCCCTGCGTTGGGCTCTATGCTGACAGCTCAGAGCCTGGAGTCTGTTTCGGATTCTGTGTCTCCCTCTCTCTCTGATCCTCCCTCGTTCATGCTCTGTCTCTCTCTGTCTCAAAAATAAATAAACGTTAAAAAAAATTTTTTTAAAGGAAAACAATAATTATAATATACAAATTTTAGCAGCATTTATTGTACTTGAAGAGTACATTTACTTGTACTCTTGTAATTTATTTTACTTGAAGAGAGATGTAATTAATTTTGAAGTTCAATTATGTGTTTAAGGAGTTAGTTTCTATACCCAGAAGGTAGACCTAACTATTGTAATTAGTATCTTTGCAGTGTACATTTATTTCCGTTTGTTACTGTCCACAAGTGGAAAAAAAAGTCAGTCTCAGCAAGTTCTTTTTAAAAATATCCTTAGGGGCGCCTGGGTGGCTCAGTCGGTTGAACGTCCGACTTCGGCTCAGATCATGATCTCACAGTCTGTGGGTTCAGGCCCTGTGTCGGGCTCTGTGCTGATAGCTCACAGCCTAAAGCCTGCTTCAGGTTCTGTGTCTCTTTCTCTCTTTGCCTCTTCCTCGCTCATGCTCTGTCTCTCTCCTAATCTCAAAAATAAATAAACATTACAAAAATTTTAAAAATAAATAAAAGAATATCCTCCTCCCCAGGGCGCCTGGGTGGCTCAGTTGGTTAAGTGTCCAACTTCGGCTCAGGTCATGATCATGTGGTTTGTGAGTTTGAGCTCCAGATTGGGCTCTCTGCTGTCAGTGCAGAGCCTGCTTGGGATCCTCTGTCCTCCTCTCTTGCTGCCCCTCCCCTGCTTACACACTCACTCTCTCAAAAATGAATAAACATTAAAAGAAGAATATGATCCTTCATATTTTATGCAGTAAAATGTGAAACCAAAGTGTCTTTTTTAAAAATTTTTTAATTTAATTTATTTATTATTTTTTTTTTTTTAATTTTTTTTTTTTCAACGTTTATTTATTTTTGGGACAGAGAGAGACAGAGCATGAACGGGGGAGGGGCAGAGAGAGAGGGAGACACAGAATCGGAAACAGGCTCCAGGCTCTGAGCCATCAGCCCAGAGCCCGACGCGGGGCTCGAACTCACGGACCGCGAGATCGTGACCTGGCTGAAGTCGGACGCTTAACCGACTGCGCCACCCAGGCGCCCCAAATTTTTTTATTTTTTAAAATTTACATCCAAATTAGTTAGCATATAGTGCAACAGTGATTTCAGGAGTAGATTCCTTAGTGCCCCTTACTCATTTAGCCCATCCCCCTCCCACAACCCCTCCAGTAACCCTCTGTTTGTTCTCCATATTCAAGAGTCTTTTCTGTTTTGTCCCCCTCCCTGTTTTTATATTATTTTTGTTTCCCTTCCCTTATGTTCATCTGTTTTGTCTCTTAAAGTCCTCATATGAGTGAAGTCATATGATTTTTGTCTTTCTCTGACTAATTTCACTTAAGCATAATACCCTCCAGTTCCATCCACGTAGTTGTAAATGGCGAGATTTCATTCTTCTTGATTGCCAAGTAATACTCCATTGTATATATATACACCACATCTTCTTTATCCATTCATCCATCCATGGACATTTGGGCTCTTTCCATACTTTGGCTATTGTTGATAGTGCTGCTATAAACATGGGGGTGCACGTGTCCCTTCAAAACAGCACATCTGTATCCCGTGGATAAATGCCTAGTAGTGCAATTGTTGGGTCGTAGGGTAGTTCTATTTTTAGTTTTTTGAGGAACCTCCATACTGTTTTCCAGAGTGGCTGCACCAGCTTGCATTCCCAGAAACCAAAGTGTCTTAAAGCAAATGAAGAACAAACAAATAGACTGGTGCACAGTAGCTGGTGGTACACAAACTCATAGGTAGAGCAGTGGAACCCCTTGACCTCTGGGGGAGCAGTCCATTCATAAACTGACAAAATTTTAACCATTTTAATATAAACTTCCAGTGATCTAAAATAACTGATTCAAACTACATTATTTCCTCTCTGAACATCAGTCACCAAAAATATATGGAGAGAATTGCAGTTACTTTAGCCTCTCTTAGTCCAGCGTCCACATTTGTGAAGAACACCTGCTCCTCCCTCTCTACAAGTATTAAACCTCTGCTCTGCTCCCATGGCTGGTGTTGGTGTTGAAGGACATGGAGCTATCGCGGGCAACCCCACAAGTCAAGTCCCAGTGGTCCTTTGGTTGGGGCCCAGTTTTTTTTTATGATAAGACAAAAAAGAATCTAAGCCACATCTTGTATTTTGGGCATAAGCGTTATCTACGGGGTCATATAATTTCAGTCACAAAGATTTTGCCAAACCCAGAACTTAATCTTGTCCCAACTATCTGTTTTGGCAAACCAAAGCCTAGCTTTGTGGTATACTTTTTCCCTTTCCCTTAGGACCTGATTCAGACTCTAATGGAAACAACCCAATAAAAACAGACCTGGTAATAAACACACAGTGGTCTTGTCTACTGTAATGCATCCATATTAGATAATCCTGATTAGTTTCCATTTTTCAAGATTGTCTTTGTTAGAAAGGAGCTTTACTACTAAATACTGAAATGTGTCAGGCTTCTGCTGTGGGAATTTTCTTATTTTTAAACATTTAAAAGTAAAATAATTTTCAATCCAATATACATAGTGCTATAAACTATTCAATAGAAAAAAAGTACAAGCTCCTTCTCAAAAACAAGATTTCTTTACCAAATATCCTAGCAAATCATCATAGAAAGGGTGAAGTCTCATCAAAAAGAACAGGTACTCGGGAAGCAGAGCTTAAAACACTGATCATGATTTCTGCTATAGACTGTTTGTGTCTCTTCCCTCTCCCCAGATTCCAGTGTGATGATATTTGGAAGTAGTGAGGGGTTTCTTGGGTGTGTGTTTTGCTTTGTTTTGTTTTTTTTAGAAACTTTATTTTCCATCAGCCTTGCTTTGGTGTGTTCTGATAATACTGATTACTCAGGTTCTTAAGGCATGACAGGGAGAAGGTAGGTACTTCCTATCTTACTGGTTTGCATCATACTTGGTTACTTGGTCTTATTATGCAGGAGGATCCTCAGGATGGCTGTCATTATGCCCAGAATGTTAGTGCTAGTGACCATGTTGCATTGTATGATCAGAATGTTGTGGTGACCATGATCCTCTTGATGGCATTGGCAACTGAATAGCTCTGAGGGCTGATGAGGCTGAAGATGCTGAAGGCAATGGTGTTGTGGAAAAAGCTACAGAAGGCTTTGACAGTGATAGCTGGGGGTAGGAGTGTCCAGGGTACTACTTGACTGGGCGTTGCAGTCAGGTCATGACCTACAGAAGGACTGAGACTGTAATGGGATGTACTAGAAGCCTCTGACTGTAGTTAATTCTGGAGTGGAGGATAAACCTAGGCGTCACTTTCCTTCAGATATTTTCCAGGTGACAAATGCACCACTGGGGAAGAGGAGGTTCTGTCTATGTTGTGAATGGAGTTTCAGATAGGTTAGTACTCAGTAGAGGCTGCTGGTGATCGGACTGCTGTCCAGGTGCTCAAAGGTAGGCTCATTTGGGACCATTCTTGCCAAAGGGTTTGAAAATATTGTCTTTTTAAGTATCTCTCTCCCAGAAACTTGAGGAACTTTGAACAACTTGGTTCTTTTTATTTTTATTCTTATTTTTTATTTACTTCCTTATTTTTATTTAAAATTTTTTTTATTATTTTTTTAAAGTTTATTTATTTGTTTTGAGAGAGAGAGAGAGTGAGAGAGAGTGAGTCTCAAGTAAGTTCCATGCCCAGCATGGAGCCCGATGTGGGGTTAGATCTCACAACTGTGAGATCATGACTTGAGCCGAAATCAACAGTTGAACAATAAACTAACTGATCCACCTAGGCACCCCTGAACAACTTGGTTCTTGATTGTTTTTTTGCTGTTTATTCTTCCTTGTTTAGCTTAGCAGTGATTGCAAGAAATGGCTCCGGCCTTTTCCTTTTTTCTTACTAGTCTCTTGGCACGGTTTTAGACTGTTAGGTTCCTTTCTGTTCCTGTTGTTCTTATAGTATTTACATGCTTCAGAAGTTCCACAGGAAGGGAAGATTCTGTCTGCTTTGTGGCTCTTGTCTGAAACAAGTATAACTGTGTAATGAGCCCTTACTTCCTCATGAGAAGAGTGGATAAGTCTTTTATTTATTTGTTTGTTTGTTTGTTTAAGTAGGTTTCATGCCCAGTACAGGGCTTGAACTCACAACCCCAGGATCAAGAGTTCCCTGTTCTACCGACTGAGCCAGCCAGGTGCCTGCGAGTGGACAAGTCTTATGTAGAAACCACAGGATGAGAAATTGTAGTTGTGCTTAAGAGATTGAAGAAATTTTTTTTTGTTTATTTTTGAGAGAGAGAAAGAGAGCTCGAGTGCATGCATGTGAGCGGAGGAAGGGCAGAGAGCAAGGGAGACAGAGGATCCCAAGCAGTCTCTGCACTGACAGCAGAGATCCCAGTGTGGGCTTCAGCTCATGACCTGAGCCAAAGTCAGACACTTAACTGAGCCACCCAGGCGCCCTAGGATCAAAGAATATTTTTGGTGCTAAGGGAGAGTATCTTTCTTTGATCTGTGTTAATTACAAAGCATAGTGACTTAAAGGAAAAAAAAAAAAAGATTGCAAATCCTAATGTATTTCAGTGGATAGACCTGTGAAGTCTTTATAACGTTCAGATTATTATATCTAAACTTTTTCTCCTCCTAAATGAGTTCTGTGACATTTGCAAGGAAGGGATTATCTAGGTGTTCTTTTTTTAATTTTAATTTTTAAAAGATTTTATTTTTTTTAGGCAATCTCTACACCCAGTGTGGGGCTTGAACTCACAACCCCTAGATCAGTAGTCATATGCTCCACTGAATGAGCCAGCCAGATGCCCCTAGTTGTTCTTTTTTTTTTAAACAACTATTTTTTATTAGTTTCAATCTAAAGATCATTCCATAGGTATTTACCCAAAGAATATGAAAACACTAATTCGAAGAGATACGTGCACCCCTATGTTTATTGCAGCATATTTACAACACCAAATTATGGAAGCAGCCCAAGTGTCCATGAAGGAATAAAGATGTGGTATATACATAAGTTTTCACTCTTGTGTGGATCCTGAGAAACTTAACAGGAACCCATGGGGGAGGGGAAGAAAAAAAAAAAAAGAGGTTAGAGTGGGAGAGAGCCAAAGCATAAGAGACTCTTAAAAAATGAGAACAAACTGAGGGCTGATGGGGGGTGGGAGGGAGGGGAGGGTGGGTGATGGGTATTGAAGAGGGCATCTTTTGGGATGAGCACTGGGTGTTGTATGGAAACCAATTTGACAATAAATTTCATATATTTAAAAAAAATAAGGAAAAGAGAAAAAAAATAAAGATGTGGTATATATACACAATGGAATATTATTGAGTCATAAACAAGAATGAAATCTTGCCATTTGCAACAACATGGATGGATCTGGAGAGTATAATGCTATGTGAAATAAGCCAGTCAGAGGAAGACAAATACTGTATGATTTTACTCATACGTGGAATTTAATATGTAAAACGAACAAACTCAGGGCACCTGGGTGGCTCAGTCAATTTAGCATCCAACTTCAGCTCAGGTTGTGATCTCATGGTTTGTGAGTTGGAGCCTTGTGTCGGGCTCTGCTGATGGCTCACAGCTGGGAGCCTGCTTCAGATTCTGTGTCTCCCTCTCTCTCTGTCCCTCCCCTGCTCACGCTTTCCCTGTCTCTCAAAAATAAATAAACATTAAAAAATAATAAAAAATAAATAAGATGAACACCAACAAAAAGGGACAAACCAAAAAGCACTTTTAACTGTAGAGAACAAACAGATGTTTACCACGGGGGAAATGGGTGAAATAGGTGAAGGGGATTAAGAATATACACTTATCATGGGGCGCCTTGGTGGCTTAGTTGGTTAAGCATCTGACTTCGGCTCAGGTCATGATCTCAGGTTCATGGGTTTGAGCCCCACATTGAGCTCTGCGTTGACAGTGCAGAGCTTGCTCGGCATATTTTCTTTCTCTCCCTCCCTCCCTCCCTCCCTCTCCCTCCCTCTCCCTCCCTCTTCCCCCCATGCCCCCCACTAGCATGCGCATGCTCTCTCTCTCTCTCTCAAATAAATTTTTAAAAAAAGTTAAAAAAACACCACAGTGAACACTGAATAATGTATGGAATTGTTGAATCACTGTATTGGACACCTGAAACTAATATAACACTGTATATTACCCACTGGAATTAACATTTTGTAAATCATTCTGGGGCACCTGGGTGGCTTAGTTGATTGAGCATCCAGCTCTTGATTTCACCTTAGGTAATGATCATGGGATCAAGCCCTGTGTCAGGCTCCATGCTGAGCATGGAACCTGCTTAAAATTCTCTCTCTCCCTCTGCCCCTCCCCTGTGTTCACATGTGTGTGCATGCAGTCTCTCTCACATGATATGATGTGATATGATATATGATGTAGTCATAGTCATTCTGTTCCCATTGTCATAGCCCCCAATTTTTTTGTGCATTGTATACTTGAACGATATTAATTTCAGATCAGGTGCATAGGAAACACTGTTGTATTATAAACCAAATAGAGAACCTCCATGTGTTGCCACATGGGAAAAAGCATATCATTTATAGTTTCCCCCAGGGAAACCTTTGGAGTTGTTTACAGAACAAAAAAAAAACAACAACACATATACTGATGGGTGTTTTTTTGTTTTTTTGTTTTTGTTTTTTTTTTTGTTTTTTTTTTTGTTTTTGTTTTTTGTTGGTTGTTGTTAGTTTAACCCAGGGCAATGAAACCCTGATTTGGGCTTTATGACTTTTTTTTTTTTTTAGTAATTTTTTTTTAATGTTTATATTTAAGGGAGAGAGCGAGGCAGTTGGGGATGGAGAGAGAGAGAGAGAGAGAGAGAGAGAGAGAGAGCATCCAAAGCAGGCTCCATGCTGACAGCAGAGAGCCCAGTGTGGGGCTTGAACTCACAAACTGTGAGATCATGACCTGAGTGGAAGTTGGACATTTAACCGACTGAACCACACAGGCGCCCCATGACATGTTTTTGATATTTTGCAGCTTTTATTTTTTCCTTTATTATTATTTTTTTTAATGTTTATTTATTTATATTGAGAGAGAGAGCACAAGCAGGGGAGGGGCAGAGAGAGAGAGAGAGAGGGAGAGAATACCAAGCAGGCTCCGCATTGTCGGGGCAGAGCCTGACATGGAACTTGATCATGAGATCATGACCTGAGCCAAAATTGAGTCAGATGCTTAACTGAGTGAGCCACCCAGGCGCCCCAGATACTGTGTAGCTTTTAAGGAATTTACACATTTTTCTTCATACTAGTAGTTCCTTATTTAAGTCTAGAAAAGACAGAAGCTGTTGACACTTTGAATGGCATAAACTACTTGAAATCAGATCATTGATTTTGCAGAAGATGGCCTGGAAAATCTTTGAGGATTAATTACACTCTGAAAAATAGGATTTATTGGCTCCATTGTATTTAGATGTGTTTGTGAAAAATAATGATCAGTTAAGGTCCTGACGTGGCAGGAGTATAAATTTCTTTTATGGTTTGCCTGTTCTAAGCTAATTTTGGTTATTTGGGTAGATTCCTTACTACTTATGAGAGAATGGATTTTGTGTTTGGCAGATTCTCTTTTAATATTTTGGTGCCAGCCCTAATAGACCAGACATAATTCAGATTGTCTGCCTTTGGGGACAGTTTAAAGATTATAAAATGTTTATTTATTTTTGACAGAGAGAGAGAGAGAGCAAGCATGAGTTGGGGAGGGGCAGAGAGAGAGAGAGAGAGGGAGACACAGAATCCAAAGCAGACTCCAGGCTCCGAGCTGTCAGCACAGAACCCGACGCGGGGCTCGAACCCACAGACCTGAGAGATCATGACCTGAGCCGAAGTCAGACACTCAACCGACTGAGCCACCCAGGCACCCCTGACAGTTTAAAGATTATAAAGCTACATTTTTCCTTTTGGAGCTTGGGAAGATTGTCCTTTGTCATCACTGAAGGGCTTGTTCTTCAGTTGTTGGAAGTTTCCTTATCAGAAGACACTTCTTTAATGTGCAAAGTGTATTACCTGGAGATCTGGGGATTTTGATGCTTTTTTTTTGTCCCTTCATCTAGGATGGTTTTGACTACAAGTAGCAGAAAACCCTAATGAGATTGGCTAAAAGCATAAAGGGAAATTTATTTTTGTTACATAACAAGATATCCAGTACTTTAGTGACAACATCAGTGACCCTGATTTCTATTCTTCTGTGCTGCATGCTCAACATGTTGGCCTTGTCTTTAGGCTAGTATCTTTTAGGGTCACCAGGTGTCTTGGCTTCAGTAGTCTCAGATACACATCTAGACAGAATAATATCTTGAGGAAGTGAAGGGACATCTTCTTGTTCTTTAAGAGCAAGGTAACTTTTCCCAGAGGACCCCTGGCCAACTTCCCCTCATGTCTCGTGGTTAGAAGACAAGTTACATGCCCTTTTCCTAAATCAGCTGTCTCTTAGGATCAGAAGGAAGTACTACTGTTCAAGATTCTCCCTTAACTAGAATGCAGTTTCACATTCCTGTGAAGGTGGACTACCTGATTGGGATTCTGTTAGTAAGGAAATAGTGGAGAAAGACGTCATCATCTACAGCATTCTCATTCCATGGTTTTCACAGTGGGCCTTCGTGGACACCAGACTTCAGGAGCAACCTCTGATTGTTTTTAGTCTGAGCTGTTTCTCTTTCCAGTACTTCCAAGGCTAGAAGTAGGCAGGGCTAGCCCAGGCCCCTTCACCTGCATCAGAATATCCCACAGGGTTAGCGGTGGGCATGTCTTCAAATTAGAGATGAGGAAATTTGCAGTTAAGGGACTCGCCCACAGCTCCACACTTTGTAAGCGAGGGCTGGAGAGTTCTGGGCACTTTAGTTTTTTAGGTTCTAGGTTTATTTAAAAAGAAATGCCAAACAAAGCCATAGAAATATGGAATGTTTTACATGTTTACTTCTAAGAAAATATTTGAAACACAAAAACAGTACTATAATTTTATGTGTCTATCATGTGGAAACAAAAGATCAAAAGTCTAGATCTGACTGAAGGTTGGACTTGTGCTTCTCTGTCCTGTGGGGGTTGCAAAGCTGGGCACGCATCTCTGAGTCCAGCTCTTCCGGGGCATTTGGCACTGTCCATCCCTCTCCTTTCCCAGACACCCACTGACCCAGAATAGAAAGTTCGGCACCTTCCTGGGTACCCTGTCCCCCACGGGGGCAATCCCAGCGAACAACTGAGCCAGGGTAAGAGCTGATTGACAGTGCTAAGCTGTGTCCACTGCCACCGTAGGCACCTCCAGGAGCCTCGAGAAGAGGCCCTTCAAGCTGCTTCTCCACTTAACACTACCACTGTGTGACTCCTTCTGTTTTCATTTGGTGCTTTTACTCCCTGCAGCCATCTTCCTGGAATCACTTCATTCATTCCAACAAACCTGTCTTTGAGCATTTCCTGTGTGCCAGGTACTGCTTTGGACCCTAGTTAGAGATACAAGGGAATGGTTTGATGGTGGTGACAGACAAGTAGATGAAGGTACAGTGATGTATGGCTGAGATAGTTGGCACAGGTACCTTAGGAGCCATAGAGGTGTGCACCCAACTCCTGTTTGGGAGAATGGAGTCTGGGGAAAACTCCATGGGGTAGGGAGGAGTGGAAAGTGGATAGCTAAGCAAAAAAGTGTGTGTTTATTGAAGTGGTGCTGATCAGTTAGGGGAATGGAAAATCATTAATTTTTATTGATAGCTGTGAAATAGAGCTTGTGGGCAGCTTTGAATTCAGAAACTTTTGCAGGGGTGCCTGGGTGGTTCAGTTGGTTGAGTGCCCCACTTCGGCTCAGGTCGTGGTCTCACGATTTGTGAGTTCGAGCTCCGCGTTGGGCTCTCTGCTGTCAGCACAGAGCCCACTTCGAATCCTCTGTCCCCCTCTCTCTCTGTACCTCCCCCGCTAGCACTCTTTCTCTCTCAAAAATAAACATTAAAAAAAAAAAAAAAAAGAACTTCTGCAGTTTTGCAGCAGTTTTCTTCAGTAGACTATTATGCCCATAAGTTATGAGGTTCAGAAGAAAATATTTCATCTCTTGCAGGTAAAGCCATATTCCTGCTTTCACAAATATTTAATTTTTCTTCTTTCGTCTTGATCTTTCAGATGTAGTCTTGCCTGCTACATTCCTAATCACAAAATATATTCAGTACTAGGGAAGTTGCCCATTACTTTAACTTTCTTGAGAGAAAATTGACATTACAGGGTAGGTATTTAAGTACAAAGGGCCTTTCCTTGTCCCACTGGTTGGTGTAGAGTCAGACAGAAAGGCAAGCTCTGTGGTGCCAGACATGGCTATAAATTGATGGCCACAGATTTAAAGTAGAAGAAATCAGAAGCCTGAATTTCTTTGGGAAAAGCAAACCCTTTTTATGATTCTACAACTCAGCAAGGGATGACTTTCCCCGGCTGCTCCTTGGCACCTTCAACAGAAAAGTTGGAAAGTGTGACCTGATTTCCCAGACAAAAACCCTTCCTTGAGTCAGTGAGAGACCCGAGACCCTTACCATTACTGGATATGGTGAGAAGTCTGAACACAATGAATTTGTGTTGCCTTCTGTTTTTTCCCTGAACACTTATCTTTGAATGTGGAATAAGCAGGGAGAGTTGCCTTTCTGACGGCTGTTAACGTACTGCAGCTCTAAAATCAAATCCTATAGGGAACATGGAGGGTATATGACAGCTAGGAAGGGAAGAGAATGTGGGCTTCTGTGCATAAAAAAAATGGATGGAGGAGACCAAAGTTGTATCATTCAGAAAAACTTACCACCTGTCTCTCATGCACCAGGCAGCGTTGTACATGCTTGGGGGAATATATAGCAGGAAACAAAACAATCCCTTTTTTTTTTTGTATTTTTATTTTTTATTATTTTAAAGTAATGTCTATGACCAATGTGGGGCTCAAACTCATAACCCCGAGATCAAGTCACATGCTTAACTGACTGAGCCAGCCAGGTGCCCCCAGAATCCCATTCTTTTCATAGAGCAGATATTCTTTGAACTGTAGGAAAATTGTGCTTGCCGGGTGTTTTGATTCCCTCTTTTCCTCTCTCCTTTCTGTTAGGAAAGAAGAATAAGCTGAACAGACTCTGACTGTTGGCTTTCAGTTCGCCAGGATCTTCTGCCTAGCTGTCCTTTTGTGGCCCATGTGCTGCATCCTCTGCCCTCAGTGTGCAGCTGGCCCCCAACGCAATGTGTGTTTGTCAAACCATGGAAGTGGGGCAGTATGGCAAGAATGCAAGTCGGGCCGGAGACCGGGGAGTCCTCCTGGAGCCCTTCATCCACCAGGTGGGCGGACACAGCAGCATGATGCGCTACGACGACCACACTGTGTGCAAGCCTCTCATCTCCCGGGAGCAGCGGTTCTATGAGTCCCTCCCTCCCGAAATGAAGGAGTTCACCCCTGAATACAAAGGTCAGTCACTGGCCAGTTTGGAGAGAGCAGTAGCCTTGGGCTTTTGCAGGTTTTCAGCTCAGTTTTCCTTGTATTGTGGGCCAGGTGATATGATTGTAGGTCTCTTTTGTCTCAAACTAAATCACTTTGTTAAGCACAATTTGAGACTGAAAGCACCAGCACAGTCTTTAGATCTTGAAAATCTGAATTCACCAATAGGTAAACCTGGAAGAATTCACAGCATTAAATACTGTTGGTGAAGAGCATGCTCTTAGCAAGGTGGTTTCCCCTGTTTGCTGGGATGCTCTAGGAGAGGGGCAGTACTTCTCTGGTTCCGTAGGAGGAAGAGTTGGATGCTTTCCAGGCCAAGGCAGTGAGACAGCTGGCAAGGAGGCTGTGTGGAGCCTTTGTGCTGGGGGAATGAATTGATGATAAGGAGTTTACAGAAGGATTGAGAAGGTCTGAAAGTCCTTTTGAAGGAAAAATAGTGTTTGAAAATGTAAATTAACTTTATAGAATAGAACCCCATGAATATATACCAGAATTAAGTCACTTTATTTTAAAATTTGATTTTTGGGGCGCCTGGGTGGCGTAGTCGGTTAAGCCTCCGACTTCAGCCAGGTCACGATCTTGCGGTCCGTGAGTTCGAGCCCCGCGTCGGGCTCTGGGCTGATGGCTCAGAGCCTGGAGCCTGTTTCCGATTCTGTGTCTCCCTCTCTCTCTGCCCCTCCCCCGTTCATGCTCTGTCTCTCTCTGTCCCAAAAATAAATAAAATAAACGTTAAAATTTGATTTTTGTTACTCTGTTTATACATTTTCATTGCCCACCATGGATAAGTTATATTTTTGTGTTCTACTTTTTAAAAAAAAATTTTTTATAATGTTTATTTATTTTTGAGAGAGAGAGAGAGCATGAGCAGGGGAGGGGCAGAGAGGGAGGGAGACACAGAATCTGAAGCATCCAGGCTCTGAGCTATCAGCACAGAGCCTGATACAGGGCTTGAACTCGCAAACTGTGAGATCATGACCTGAGTTGAAGTTGGATGCTTAGCCGACTGAGCCACCCAGGTGCTCCTTGTATTCTACTTTTTAATTTCCCAAAGCTGTTATGAATTTAGTCATGTTTACGTCATTATTTACTTAAGGGATCCTCAATTTATTTTATTTAAAAAATTTTTTTAATGTTTAATTTTTTGAGAGAGCGCACGTGCGTGAGTTGGGAAGAGGCAGAGAGAGTGGGAGACAAGAATCCAAAGCAGTCTCCAGGCTCCGAGCTGTCAGCACAGAGCCTGAGGCGGGGCTCAAACCCATGAACTGCAAGATCATGACATCAGCTGAAGTTGGTTCTCAACTGACTGAGCCACCCAGGCTCCCCAAAAGATCCTCAGTTTAGAAAAATCAATTCAGGGGCTCCTTGGTGGCTCAGTCGGTTGGGCGTCTGGCTTTGGCTCAGGTCGTGATTTCATTGTTCGTGGGTTTGTGCCCCACATAGGTCTCTGTGCTGACAGCTCCGAACCCAGAGCCTGCTTTGGATTCTGTGTTTCCCTCTCTGCCCATCCCCAACTCACACTCTGTCTCTGTCTCTCAAAAATGATAAATAAACATAAAAAAAAAAAAAAATTAAAAATGTTACTAATGGTTAAAAAATGGTTTAAAAAAATCCATAATTTTTTTTATTGTGGCAAAATATACATAACATAAAATTTAACCATTTTTAAATGTACAATTCAGTGGCATTAAGTACGTTCACAATGTTGTCTACCATTATCATTACTTCCATAACTTTCTCATCACCTCAAACAACCACTCTGTATCCATTAAATAATAACTCTCCCTTTCCACCTCACCGAACCCAGGTAACCTCTAGTCTACTTTGTCTCTTTACACATTTGCCTATTGTAGATATTTCATAGAAGTGGAATCATGTAATTTTTTGTCCTTTTGTGTCTGGTTTATTTCACTTAGCATAATGTTTCCAAGACTCACCCATGTTGTAGCATGTATCAGAACTTCATGTCCTTTTATGGCTGTATACCCATTGTGAATATATATCACATTTTGTTTATCCACTTATCTGTTGACGGACACTTGGGTTGTTCCCACTTTGGACTATTGTGAATAATGCTTTTGTTAATATTAGCTTATAAGCATCTGTTTGAGTCTCTGCTTTCATTTCTTTTGGGTACATACCTAGGAGTGGAACCTGCTGGATCATATGGTAATTCTGTTTAACTTTTTGAAGAACTGCCAAACTGTTACAGGGCCTGGCATCTAGTAGATGCTTAATAAATACTTGACTAATGGATTAGGGAAAGTTTTGCATAAGGATATAGAAGCCTAGAACTTCATATTTGGTACTATATGTGGTAACCCCTGATGACTGCCGCTGGTAATACTAAATACATAAAAATCCCTCTTGAAATTTACCAAAACACAGAATATTATTGGCATTTTTCCTTAGCTTGGTTGAATTTTAAAAACACCTGTGTTCCTGGCAATAAAGAGATATATGTGTATGTGTGGGTTAGTATTTATACATGTATTTCCCAGATCTGTCTGCTGAAAGGGCCTAAAAACAATGATACTCCAGTAGCAATCATAGGGCCAAGATCTTGGTCCTTCTAAATACCATTCCTACAGTAAAGGGAAGCAGAACTCCCTGGAGGAATGATTGGTTTCTGAATTGGGGCAGGAAAATAAAAGATGAGCCTGGAGCATCCCCTGGTAACTAAAAGTAAAGAAATGGTAAAAAATGATGGGAGTGTATGTTACAAGCACACAAGAGCCGATATCAGGGAATCCCAGTGGCCAAATCTAGAATATGAGAAATAAAATATCCCTAACTCCATACTGATAGATAAATGGGTGAGAAGGGACATTTCTTCCTTATAGAATTGTAATTCCTTTTAATTAAAAGATATAGAAGGAATGATGGAAACAGAAGTCACCATTAGACACACAACACAGTAATAATTGTCCCCGGCAGGAACCATGATTGATTCTAAAATGAGTGGGCTAACATACTATAAGAAACAGAATATTTAGAAAGTCTCAAAGTATCTCCCTATAGGATATTCATTAATTACAATAGGAAAAATAATAACTTTACAAAGGAGAAACCTGGCAGACTTCACCTTAACCAAGTGATCAAAGTTAAATCACCAGTAACAAGACCTGTATCTTCTGACATAAGAACTGAGGAGGACACAAGATCATTTCTGTTGCCTAAAATGAGTGATATCAATCTAATCATGAGAAAATATAATGCAAATCCAAATTTAGGGACATGCTACAAAATAACTGTTAGTATTCTTCAAAAGTATCAAAGTCATGAAAGAGAAAGACAGAAACTATATCAGATTGGAGGAGACTGAGGAGGACTAAATGCAATGTGAAGTGAAATCCTGAACCAGAAAAAGAATATAAGTGGGAAAACTGCCAACATTCAAATAAAGTATACAGATTACTTAATATTATTATGTCAGTGTTCATTTCTTGGTTTTGGTAATTATAAATTGATTTCATTTTTAACAGTTTTTTTTAATATGCTCTTATTGATGTTCAACAACTGGCTTAAATGAAGACAGTATTGATGATTTTAGAATAAGTCAGTTTATCAACAATATGCATGAAACAGCACTGTTCTTAAAATCTAAAATCAGGGGCGCCTGGGTGGCGCAGTCGGTTAAGCGTCCGACTTCAGCCAGGTCACGATCTCGCGGTCCGTGAGTTTGAGCCCCGCGTCGGGCTCTGGGCTGATGGCTCGGAGCCTGGAGCCTGTTTCCGATTCTGTGTCTCCCTCTCTCTCTGCCCCTCCCCCGTTCATGCTCTGTCTCTCTCTGTCCCAAAAATAAATAAAAAAAAAAACGTTGGAAAAAAAAAATTAAAAAAAAAAAATCTAAAATCAATTACTGAAATTCACTTAAGGAGCTTGGGGGCAGTGTTAAAAGGGGCCAGGTTTTCACAGGCCCTTATCCATCTCTGCATGTTGGCTGGCACCATCATATTGCAGCCTTCCATCTGCTGGAACACAGACCACAGTACAACATCTGCTGAAGCGAGTTCATTCCCAGCAAGCCAGGGGCTCTTCCCAAGAGTAGCCTTCATGGAGTGGAACATAGTGGCGGCTTCTTCTTTCTAAAAAATGTTCATTTATTTATTTATTTTTGAGAAAGAGGGTGTGCACATGTGAGCAGGGGAGGAGCAGAGAGAGAGGGAGAGAGAGTCTCAAGCAGGCTCTATGCTCAGCACAGAGCCTGACATGAGGCTTGATCTCACCACTGTGAGATCATGACCTGGGCCAAAATCAAAAGTTGGATTTTGACCGACTGAGCCACCCAGGTACCCCCATATAGTGGCTTCTTCTTTACTGTTTCCTTCTTTTAGCTGAAAAATAGCTATTATCTACCCAGGTTTTTACAAGGGTTAAATTTATAGCATTATGCTTCTGGCCAAACAAAAGAAAAAATGTGCAATGTTTCTTTCTCCTTTGATGGGACACATCGTTTGGATACTGAACTGCATTTTAATCTTCAGCACATTCTTCCCAATTAGAATAAACCCCAGGTGATATTCATGAGGGGCTGGTTTTTTTTGGTGTACTTGCCAAAGCACTCGATAAGACATTGGGCTCGCTGTTGACTGCTGCATGTGTGAGAACAGTGAACAGGACCCTGCAGTACAGCACAAGGGGGGTGGGGGGAGGTGGGGTTTGTGTTAATCATGATCTTTCAGTGCCCTTGTCTTTCAGTGCTCCATAATCCTTTCCAAGCATGGGATTTAAGCCCAATGCATTGGTTAGTAAAGCAGTTGGCTCATCAGCTTGGATTGTGTTGGTTACATCCAAGTCCACATCTGACATGTCAGTCATCTTGGTGTGACCATTAACCATAGCTTTTCAGTTCAGACAGACATTTTAAAATACCTTGATGGGATTCAAGAGCTTGAAGAGTTGGGTCAGAGAGTCTTCCTGCACATGGCCTGCAACCAGAGAAGGAGAGATGTGTCACTTTGTGATAGGGCTTTACCTGATACACTGGCCTCACGGGAGCATTAGAGGAAGCTGAGTATATGGGAATTCTATATTTTTGGTAACTTTCTATAATATTAAATGTATTTCAAAAAAAAAAAAACAAACCCTGTACTGTTGGGTTTTGATATATATTAATTGAACCAATAATATCTGAATATGCAGCCCGAGAAAAGAAAATAGATACTAATGATTTGCTATGGCTTTTAAAGACTTCTGTTCCCCAGTCTGAGAAAAGGGGAAAAACTGAACCACTACTGACAGTCCTTTCCTGGGAGCCACCTGGAGGTTTGAACTTGTCCCAGTTCTGTCGGTTGTGATTTAGAAAACATTTCTCTGGAGCCAGGATTTGACTCCCTTTTAAGATTTTTTTTTTTTTTTTTTTCCTTAGCATCAGAAGGACTCTGAGCTAACAGGGCTTATAGTTCTCTATCTCATTTTGGCATATTTATAGCAGAAGGTTTGGCCATGGATGTGTTGAGTGTGGATGAGTTGGTGGCTGAAGCTGCATATAAAGCATTTGCAACTGTTCTTAGCCACTTAGAGACAGCAATGTGTTTGATTCTGGCTTCTCTCTTGTTTTGTAGTCCTAGAATATTCCTTCAAATGTAATATTCTTCTGGTTCTGTTTTGAAAACAGTAGCAGGGTTCTAAGGTGGCTCAGTCGGTTAAGTGTCCAACTCTTGTTTTTGGCTCAGGTCATAATCTCATAGTTTGTGGGTTCCAGCCCCGTGTCACGTTCTGCACTGACAATGTAGAGCCTGCTTGAGATTCTCTCTCTCTCTCTCTCTCTCTCTCTCTCTCTCTCTGTCTTTCTCTTTCCCTTTCTCTATCTCTCTCTCTCTCTTCCTCCTCCCCCTCCCCTGCTGGCTCTCATGCACTCACTTTCAAAATAAATAAACTTAAAAAAAAACAATAGCAAACCATTGGATTCAAAATTGCACAATGGACTTGGATACACATTTCTCCAGAAAAAGATACACAAATGACCAACAACACATCAATGTCATTAGTCATTAAGATAATGCAAATTGGTGGCACCCAGGTGGCTCAGTCAATTAAGCATCTGACTTCAGCTCAGGTCATGATTAGTGACTTTGTGAGTTAGTGAGTTTGAGCTCTGCATCAGGCTCTGCACTGGTGGTGAAGAGCCTGCTTGGGGTTCGCTCTCTCTCCCTCTCTGCCCCTTCCCCACTTGCGTGCGCTCTCTCAAAATAAATAAAATTTTTAAAAATGCAAATCAGAACCACAAATCAGATACCATTCGTGCACACTAGGATGGCTATAATAATTAAAAACAAGAAAAAGGAAAGTAAGAGTTGGCAAGAATGTGGAGAAATAGAACACTGCCGGTAAGAATGTCAAATGGTGCAACCACTACAGAAAACAGTTTGGTAGTTCCTCAAAAAGTTAAACAGAATTACCATATGATCAGCAGTTCCACTCCTGGGTGTGTACCCAAAAGAACTAAAATCAGGGACTCAAACTGATGCTCATAAAGCTAATATTCACAGAAGTATTATTCACGATATTCACAACCCATGTGTCGCAGTAAGTGTATCAATAAACAAATTGGGATATATATTCACAATGGAATAGTATTCAGATTTAGAAAGAAATGAAGTTCTGATACATGCTACAACATGGATGAATCTTGGAAACATTATGCTAAGTGAAATAAGCCAGACACAAAAGGACAGAAATTACATGATTCCACCTATATTAGAATATCTACAATAGGCAAGTGTGTAACGAGACAAAGTGGATTAGAGGTTACCTGGGTTTGGGTGAGGAGGAGAGGGGGAGTTATTATTTAATGGGTATAGAATTGTTTGAAGTGATGAGAAAGAGTGGGATTTAGATAATGATAATGGTAGACAACATTGTGAATGCACTTAATGCCAGTGAATTGTATGTTTAAAAATGGTTAAAATGAGGGGTACCTGGGTGGCTCAGTCAGATAAGCATCCGACTTCTGCTTAGGTCATGATCTCATGGTTTGTGGGTTCGAGCCCTGCGTTGGGCTCTGTGCTGGCAGCTCAGAGCCTGGCTCCTGCTTCAGATTCTGTTTCCCCTCGCTCTCTCCCCTTCCCCCACTCATGTTCTGTCTCTCTCTCAAAAATAAAACATTTAGGAAAAAATGGTTACAATGATAAATTTATGTTACGTATTTTTTTTACTATAATTTCTAAAAATATATTTTTTAAAAATACCAAAACCTCCACCAAATGTAATCTTTAGTGTCTATTGAAATTAGTCTTACAATTGCCAAGAAAACTGGGGCTTATATCAGACCATTGATTTTTCATTTGCCCATCTGCATTCTACCTAGGTGTAAGTACTGATGTAAAAAATAATGTCAGGATCAAAAATATTTTCTTCTTAAACTAGTAGTAGATTGCAGGATTCGTTTAATTGGCAAGTTTCATCTACTATTTGTAGAACTTCTTCCTGCCCTATCCACAGCATAGCCATATCTCCCCGTATCAGGTATGATGCTCTGTGTCTGCCAGTGATCTGTCAGGGTACTCAAAAGTATGTACCTGAAGAGAATGAAAGGTTTCCAGTATAGCTTTAGATGAGTCTTCAAGACAGAAAAGAGCTAATCGTAAAAGATCAAATGATATATTTGACTATATAAAATTTAAAACTTATGTTTATTAAAATTCACCTTTAGAGAAAATGAGTAAAGATATTTACCACATATATAATTGACCAAGGATTAGTTTCCAGAATATAGATCTATATCTAAATTAATGTGAATCAGTATGGAAAAGATAGTTCAGTATGAAAATGAGCAAAAATTAAAAAAATAAATGAAAACCAAAGACCAAATTAAGAAAATAAATGAAAACCAAAGACAAAAGGCTGATTCTTTGAGAACAACATCTCTAGCCAGACTGGTCAGGAAAAGGAGATGACATAAATGTCCAATATCAGAAATGATATATGTGTCTTCACTAGGATCTACCGATATTTAAAGATAAAAGAATGTTTTGAGAAACTTTATCCCAATAAATTCTACAACTTAGATGAAAGAGACCATTTCTTGAAAGATACAAGCTATGAAAATTTTCATGAAGAAATGGGGACTCTGAATAGTCCTATCAAATAAATTGAAATTGGAGTTCAACACATTCTAGCAGAGAAAACTCCAGGCCCACACAGCTTCACGGTGAATTCTACCAAACATTTAAGAAATAGTAGTTCTACAGAAACTCTTCCAAAAAAATTAGAGAGTATGTCCCAACTCATTCAGCAAGACCACTATGAGAAAATAAATGCCCCTCACCAACCTAGATGTAAAAAATTTGAATACAATTTTAGTCGATTGACTAGAACAGTGTATTAAAAGGACACTGCATCATAACCAGGTAAGGTTTATCTGAGTAATACAGGGTAGGTTTAACATTCAAAGGTTAAATGGAATTCGTCATATTAATAATCTAAAAAAAGAAAAACCATCTATATCTTAGCAGATGCAGAAAAAGCATTCAACAATATCCAACATCTGTTCTTGATAAAACAACAACAGCAGCAAACTGGGAATAGAAGGACAGTTCTTTAACCTGAGGGCATCTATGAAAAACCTCTAGCCAGCATCATAATGACAAAACAGTTGCCCCACAAGATCAGGAATAAGACAAGGATGTTCATGCTCTCCACTTCTAGTTGACATTTTCCTGGAGGTTCTGGCCAGTGTGGTTAGGCAAGATAGAAATAATAAAAAGGCATTCCAATTGGAAAGGAAGAAGTAAAACTCTTTATTTGCAGACAACATAGAATTTTGCCTTCAGTCAGTCAGGTGTAAGAGCAGAATAAAATCCTGCAAAGGACTCAAAAGTGACCTCCTGAACGCCCTTTCTTAGAAAGCTACTTTGAAGACATCTTCCACTCTAAGGAGTAAACCAAGAGTGGGAGAAGTAGAGGACCATAGAAGGAATGACCCTCAACCCTCACCCTAGTCAGCGTGAAAGCTGTGTGGCAGGCCTGGAGGACACTTTAGGTCAGAGCACAAGGGGAGCCCAGGAGACAGAGAAGATTGGCAGACCAGAGAGCATTCAAGCTGGAACAGTTGAGGTTCTAGTGAAGACAAGAAGTTACAAAGGTGAAAACCTGCAGGAGAGGTAGCCATCTATGAAAGCAAGCCAGGGTACAGATGCGAGGCCCATGGAAGTGTGGCATGCATTTGAGCAGTATAGTGGGAAGTATGAAAAAAGAATTTCAAGTTTAAGGAATTTTTTCTAAAAGGGCCTAGGGAATGAGGATGAAATGGACCAAAGAGAAGGATATTCTTAGTCTGACATTGACTTATTCATAAATGCTTCTCATTTTTGTTCATATTATGGGGCCAATTTTGTACACCGGGAGTGTAAAGGAGACATGTAGTGACAGAAGGTTAGATGTGGAAGTTAGACAAAGGGCAGCCTGGACTTTGTTTTTTTTTTTTTGTTTTTTGTTTTTTGTTTTAATCTCCTTGGGTTAGGTTTCTAGGTATTGTGTTTTAAATCCTTTGTTAACGATTCAGAAGAAATAACGGATAACCTGTTGGGTAAAAAATGGACATGGTAAGCTGTTTTGCCTGAGTACAGCATGGAGAGTAGAAAGGTGTCAACTTAGAAATGCTGGTGGTTTGGTGAGACAGAAGTTCTGTCTGGTGAGGTTAGAATCGCCTGATGCTTAGTGTGGGCAGAAGACTTCTTTTTGGGACTGTTTTGCTGGAAGAAGTCTTGTCTCTAGGTGACTCTGCCAGGCAGAGAGAAACAGAGCAAGAAAATGACACAGGGAATGGCAGTATCACAGAGCAGTTGTATAAGTAGAGGGTTAAATCATGTTAGGTGTGGGTGTCTCCAGTGAACACAGTTCTTTTGAATGGTACAGGAGTCAGTTGTTGAAAATCAGAGGGCTGCAGAGGAGAGTGGGAAATAAACAGAGATTAACCCCCGATCAGAGGTTAAGTAGCAGACTTAGAGTTGGGGTGAGTGGTCAGCTGTCTTCTGGAAAGAGGTCTGTTGGTCATTGTTCCTACATTGATCTTCAGTTGGTTCATGGCAGGTGATGTGCTGTGAGACGGCAAGTGCCAGCAGTCTGTGCTGCATAGACCCAGCCTGTGTAGACATTTGTTGACTGGCTGCCTTTTTTTCAACAGGCGTGGTGTCTGTCTGTTTTGAGGGAGACAGTGATGGTTACATCAACTTGGTGGCCTACCCTTATGTGGAAAGTGAGACTGTGGAGCAGGATGACACACCAGAGCGGGAGCAACCTCGGCGCAAACACTCCCGCCGGAGCCTGCACCGGTCAGGCAGTGGCAGTGACCACAAGGAAGAGAAAGCCAGCCTGTCCCTTGAAACCTCTGAGAGGTAAGGGGGTGGTGAGCAGGGTGAAGGTGCATGACTGGTCCTGGCATTACAAAGACTCAAGACCTCTCTAGAGTCCTGACACATGGGGAAGTAGGGCCCAAGCTTGGGGAAAGATGGCTGGTATTCTTTGGCTACCACCTGAGTGTGTCACATCACCCCAGTGATGCTGTCTGTGTATGGATGTAGCTGGTCAAGAGAGAGTGATGGTGAAGATCTCAGCCCTTCAGAAGCAAGGACTCCCCATGCTCTGTGCTCTCCAGCTTTGTTGTGTCTCACACATAAGGTCGAAATGCCTTGGTCCACGGTGAGGTTGCACCTGCTTTCAGACCTGTAGGACTGCCCAAGCGCAGTGAGAGGCCATCCAGACCAGTGTTCTTTAAGGGTTCTGTACAAGGTTCTTTGACCTCTATGAGGTCAGCTGTTAACCCTTTCCCTGCAACTAAAATTTAGTTTATTGCATTGGAAATTATTTTTCTTGTAGATTAGGAAAATAGTGTATAAAGCATTGTCTCTCTTGATATTTTATGCAAGAAATGTGAACTCTCATAGGGTAGCTGTCATCAAAAGGACAGACAATAAAAGTGTTGATGAAGATTTAGAGAAATTGGAACCCTCTTAAATTGCTGATGGGAATGTAAAATAGTGCAGCCACTCTGGAAAAATAATTATTCTTCAGAAAGCTAACCCTATCAATGCTACTCCTAGGAATAGGAGTATTTACCAAGAGAATTGGAAAAACACATTCAGACACAAAACTTGTAAACAGATGTTTATAGTTGAATTATTCCTAACAGCCAAAAAATGAAAACAACTGTGTCCATCAGCTAATGAATGGATAAATAAATGTGGTGTAGCCATATAATAGAATATTATCCAGTGATAAAAAGGAATGGAATGCACATATGAGCCACGACAGGGATGAACTTTAAAAACTAAAGTGCTGGGGCGCCTGGGTGACTCAGTCGGTTAAGCGTCCGACTTCAGCTCAGGTCATGATCTCGCGGTCCGTGAGTTCGAGCCCCGCGTCGGGCTCTGGGCTGATGGCTCAGAACCTGGAGCCTGCTTCAGATTCTGTGTCTCCCTCTCTCTCTGCCCCTCCCCCGTTCATGCTGTCTCTCTCTGTCCCAAAAATAAATAAACGTTGGAAAAAAAAAAAATTAAAAAATAAATAAATAAATAAATAAACTTAAAAAAAAAACAAAAAACAAAAAACAAAAAACTAAAGTGCCGAGTGAAAGAAGTCAGTCACAGAAAAACACATGTGATTCCATATATAGAAAATGTTCAGAATAGGCAAGTGCATGAGACAGGAAGGCAAGTTAAGGTATACCAGGGGCTGAGGGGGAGAGGAGGATAGGAAGTGACTGCTAATGGTGATAGTGTTTGTTTTGGGGGTAATGAAAGTGTCCTAAAAATTAGATAGTGGTGAAGTTTTATAACCTTATAAATATACTAAAGAAACCACTGAGTTGTAAAAAAAAAAAAAAAAAAATTTAATAAAACTAACGTAAGCTAAAAATAATGTGAGCTTCCTGAAACAAGGTAAAATCAAAATTCTATGACTAAATTACTTTATATTTAATTTGGGGGCACCTGTCTGGCTGAGTGGGTGGAGCATGCGACTCTTGATCTCTGGATTGTGAGTTCGAGCCCCATGTTACTAGGTATAGAGATTACTTGAAAAAAAACCCTTTTTTTAAAGTATATTTAACTTCACTTAAAAATAAGTTTCAGTGAATAAGATCTGTGCCTCAACTTAGAAGTTAGATTTGGGACTTTTCTTATATGCGTGTGGCAGCATATTAGTTTATCTCTGACATCAGGTCAGTTGAGCAACACGTGCTGTGCACCCTAGTTCCTGAAGCAGTAAGAGCCCAGAGTGTTCCGGCTCTCCTTACTCCCATTGATGGAAGAGGACACACTCACATCGAGGAGCACAGAACCCCACGAGACTCTGGCTGAGTGTGTGATGTTTCCTCTCTGGGCCAGATCTGCATTTCTGGAGAGGAGAGGCCTTCACTCTGAGTAAGCAGGGTCTCCAGGAGTTAAGCTTTTTTTTTTTTTTTTTTTTTTTTAATTTAGATTTTAGTTATTTAACATACAGTGCAGTATTGGTTTCAGGAGTAGACTTCAGTGTTCATCACTTACAACACCCAGTGCTCATCATAACAGATGCCCTCACTCATCTAGCCCATGCCCCCGCCCCCGCCCATCAACCTTCAGTTTGTTCTCTATCATCAAGTCTCTCTTGTGGTTAGTTTCCCTCTCTTGTCTCCCCCCTCTTCCCATACGTTCATCTGTTTTGTTTCTTAAATTCCACATGTGAGTGAAATCATATTGTATTTGTCTTTCTCTGATTGACTTATTTTACTTAGTATAATACATTCTAGCTCTATCCATGTCATCGCAAATGGCAGGATTTCATTCTTTTTGATAGAGTAATATTCGTGTGTGTGTGTGTGTGTGTGTAAAATAGACTCTGGTCTGCAGAAGCACTTCTTCAGGGCTTCTTGTTCATTCCCCAAGGGGCTTCCTCTTCACTGATGATTGTGGGACCTAAGCTTAGTCATTCATGTGACAAGGAATCTTCCCCAAGTCCTCAAGCCCATAGCTGGCATTGAAGCCTTTCTCTCAATAGCTCTTTAGAGTGGGCTTTCTTTGGTCCGCCAAAGGTACAGAAATTGCTTCTCGAGTCATCTGGTGAAAAGCCAGTGAACATAGAATAACATCAAAGTCTACCCATGTCCAGGTTCAAGGCTCTGCTCTGAAAGTGACAACTCTGTGTGCAGTGACCAGACCTCTGGCCCATTCTCAGAGGCACAAGTCCCTTCTAGGAATGCAGCTTATTCTTCACCAGGGCCAGAGCTACAATACCAAGGGTAATGCCAGGAGGAATGGGTGCCCCGTGCGGGCACAGAGGACTTATTTGGGTTTACTTGGCAGATGAGTAAGCCTTACTGTTTCTTAAAGAGCATCACAAAGAAAGCATCCATGAATGGCCTTAGCCATGCCCTCACCAGAAGAAAATGAGAGTTTTATGACGCTGAGAGGCATTGGTGGCTCCTCTACTTTCAGTTAAAGGGGAAAGGGATCTCTGCCCGTGTCTCTCAGCCATTTCACCTAGTCTGTCCAATCACCCTGCAGGGGAATGTCAGCAATTTCTGGTACACACCAGCCCTAGTGGCTAGCTCAACTCTGCATGACTTACTCCATTTACAGTTAAAGGAGAGGCCAGAAGTTCTGGGGAGGACGGTGGCATTTGATATTGCTGCAGTGCTCTGCCTCTGCTCGGAGCTGCAGGCTTGCTCTGCTGTTTGCAGCGCACATGGCTTCTCCAGTGCTTGGCTTGGCTTGGCATGGTGAAGGAACATTGCAAGTTACTTCAAAGATTTTTGTGTTGGTGGGAAAAAGGAAGTTGTAGTAAAGTCCTAATATTTTCAGTTGGAGTCACCTTCTCAATAAAACCCCTTTGTGGTTTGACTTATTTTAGAAATAAAATCCCCTTTCTGAAATGGCTTCATGACTTCCACAGGCACAAACTTTGTCCACTGAGAAAGTTTCTTTGGGGCCTATCCTGCCTTTTTTTCTTTGATGTTTTCCTCTTTCTTCCAGGTTGATACACAAGCAGACAGACATTCATAAGCATATAATGTCAGCATATGCTTTCTTTAGATCTTATTAAAAATTTGGTTGTAGATGTGGACAGAAATATGATAGTTACTCGTGTTCTTGACAGTGGTGTCCCGTGCTCCACCCTATATTTGTTAAGTGTGTGACTGCACGTTTGTCAATTTTTGTATTTTTTTAAATTGTAAAGTACATCTAACAACGTATCATTTTCACCTTTTTTTCAGTGTATAGTTCAGTAGTATTAAGTACATTCACACTGTTGTGCAGTGATCACTACTGTCCGTTCTCAGAACTCCTTTTTATCTCTGCCAGAAGCTCCACACCTGTTAAATAACTCTCCATTCCCATTCCCCCCAGCCCCTGGCAACTGCCTTTCTATTTTCTGTTTCTGTGAATGTGCAGTTCCCTCAGATGAGTGGAATCATACAGCATTTCTCCTTTTGTGTATGGCTTATTTCACTTTAGCAGGATGTTTCAGGGTTCATCCAGGTTATAGCATGCGTCAGAATTCCATTCCTTTTATTGCTGAATGACACTCCATTGTATGGGCACACCATGTTTTGTTTATCCATTTATCCACTGATGGACACTTAGGTTGCTTCACCTCTTATTTATTGTAATGATGCTGCAAATATTTGTGTAGTTTCTATTTGAGTTCTGTTTTCAGTTCTTTCAGGTATATACCAAAGAGTGCAATTGCTGGGTCATATATGATAATTGTACGTTTAACTTTTTGAGGAACCGCCAGACTTTTTCATAGCGGTTATACCATTTTACATGCTCTCCAGCAATATTTGAGGGTTCCAGTTTCTCCACATCCTCTACAACACTTGTTCTGGTTTATTTTTGTGATAGCCTTCCTAATGGATGCGGAGTGGTATCTTCATCACGTAATTTGGTACAAAGAGTTATTTTTCAGACAGTTTTCAGAGACACAAGTATAAACACTACTTATTGCTCACTTTTATGCACTCTTGCATCTGGGGTCCCTGTGTCACCCGTCACCAGGGTCTGGTGCCACCAGGGTAGCAGATTAGGTCTGATCCAGGTCTCCTTCACCCTTTGCACTGAGACGCCAGAGGGTGACTCGTCTGAGCCCCTTCAGCAATGTGTTATGTTCTTCCTTCTTAGCTCCCAGGAGGCAAAGAGTCCGAAGGTGGAGCTCCACAGCCACTCAGACGTCCCTTTCCAGATGCTGGATGGCAACAGCGGTCTGAGTTCTGAGAAGATCAGCCATAACCCCTGGAGTCTGCGCTGTCACAAGCAGCAGCTGAGCCGCATGCGCTCGGAGTCCAAGGACCGAAAGCTGTACAGTATCCTTGTTACTACTTCAGCGGTGTTCCTTGCTGCGACCGTGGGTAGCTCCTGTGTCAGGATACCTTCTAGTACCATGGCCAGGGCCCTCTCTGTTCAGGAGTCCCACTTGTTCTCATCTCCCTTTTTCATAGGCTCTTTGTCGTTCTTCTTCTTTTTTTTTTTTTTAAGTTTATTTATTCTGAGAGAGAGAGCAAGCACACGTTGGGGAGGGGCAGAGATGGAGAGAGAGTCCCAAGCAGGCTCTGCACTGCCAGTGAGAGCTGGACTTGGGGCTTGAATTCACAGACCGTGAGATCACGGCCTGAGCCAAAACCAAGAGTTGGATGCCCAACTGACTGAGCCACCCAGGCACCCCTGTCATTCTTTGTTTTATTGACATGTTTTTTTCTGCCTTTTGGGGCTGGTAAGCCTGAAGCTTCAACTTGGCAGTCTAGAAGAGTGCTGTGTGGTAGAACTTTCTGAGACCATGGAAGTATCTGTATCTGTGTTTAGTATGGCAGCCACCGGCCATACTGAGTAACCAAAATGTGGCTGCTGTGCCTGAGTTACAGAATTTTATACTTACTTAAATTCAAATTGCCAGATGTGGCTAGTGGCTACCAGATTTGTCAGTGCAGGTCTAGAATCAGGGATCCGCGTTTGTGTGCACACGTGCATATGCACACATACATTTCTCCACTCCCAAAAGATAATAATTACAAAGTGGTACTTTTTTTTTGTCCAAAGAGAAACACCATACCTGAACAGCGTATAATAGTCTTTAAGATGGTAAACGCAAAGAAATATTATAAAATGGGAATTCTGCTGGTCAGTTACTATCTGAAGCAGTAGGCAGTAAATGACTAATACTTACTGAGAAACTGAGGGGAATGTGTTGAGGCCTGGTTACTCAGTTTTCATAACAGTCTTTTGAAGGAGAAAATGTTACGATGCCAGTGTAAAGATGAGATGGCTGGGCGCCTGGGTGGCTCGGTCGGTTGAGCATCCGACTTCGGCTCAGGTCATGACCTCACGGTTTGTGAGTTCGAGCCCCGCATCTGTGCTGACGGTTCAGAGCCTGGAGCCTGCTTCGAATTCTGTGTTTCCCTCTCTCTCTGCCCCTCCCCTGCTCACACTCTGTGTCTCTCTCTCTCAAAAATAAACATTAAAATTTTTTTTTTAATAAATAAAGATAAGGAGATGGAAGCCCAAGGGGGTTAAGTGTTGTGCCCAGGCCCATGAGAGGCCAAAGCAAGATTCAAGAGCCCATGCTCTCGGGCACTGTGAGATATTTCTGCAGCCCTTTTTAAGTTTTATTGTCATTTGTTTATAAGTTATTGCAGATGATGAAATTAATAGCCAAATTTAATGGTTTTCTAGTAGATCTTCTTTAAAGAATTAGGAGATGTTAATATGTGCATTATCGAGCAATGCCAAGTATGTTATCATCCAAGACTGTGGTTGCTTCATGGTCCTCCAGTATGGAACTGAGGTCCAGGCTTGGGCCCTGATGACTTTTGGCAGCCTTGTGACTAGCCTGTGTACCTTTATCCAGGGTGGTTGCAGACCACATATTTAAATGAGGACATGGGTATAAATACCAGCTGGCCAGGACCATAGAGGCATTTTGAGCAGAAGGTCCTAAAAGTACTAAGGGACAAGCTGAAGTATATAGTCCACTGGTTTGAAGTTTAGTCAGTAAATGGCAGGATAGAAATGTATTATTTATTTACTTACTTAAAGTTTTTTATTTATTTTTTTTTATTTTGAGATAGAAGAGTGTGGGAGGGTGCAGAGGGAGAGGGAGAGAATCCCAAGCAGGCTCCGCACTGTCAGTGCACAGCCTAATGTGGGGCTTGAACGCAAGAACTGTGAGATTGTGACCTGAGCCGAAGCCGGACGCTTAACTGAGCTACCCAAGTGCCCTGACAGGGTAGAAATTTAAATCCATCTTTTCCTAAGATTCCTGTTTGGAAGTGGTAAACCTGATTTCTCGTGTTTGTGATAGTGCTGTGAAGATGTCTTCCCTATTTCTTTTAGGCCTGGGGTTTACTTACGGTGCCAGGGATGCATGTAAATCTGGCAGACCTTCTTAGTTTGTGTATGCCTACCAGACAGAGTAAAGTAGAATAAAATAAATGTGATGGTATCAGCAGATTGTCATAGATCCATACCGTGGAAAATTATTCAGCCATAAAAAAGGAATGAAATTTTGTCACATGCTACAGCATAGTTAAAACTTGAAAACATTTTGCTCTGAAACAGCCAGACACAAAAAGACAAATACGAAGTATCTAGAGTAGGCATACTCATAGAGACAGAAACTGGAATGGCAGTTCCCAGACATGGGGATGTGAAGAGGAATAGGAGTGTGTGTAGTGGGTACAATTTCTGGTTTCTGTTTGGGAACATAAAAAAGTTCCAGAGATGAAGGGTGATGGTGGTTGCACAGTAATGTGAATGTACTTAATGCCACTGAACTGTGCAGTTAAAAGTAGTTAAAATGGCGTGGGGGTGGGGGGGCGGGCAGTGCCTGGGCGGCTTAGTCGGTTAGGCGTTCAACTCCGGCTCAGGTCTTGATCACACAGTCTGTGAGTTCGAGCCCTGAGTCGGGCTGTCTGCAATCAGTGCAGAGCCTGCTTCAGGTCCTCTGTCCCCATCTCTCTCTGCCTCTCCCCAGCTACTGCACGTGTGTGCTCTCTCTCTCTCAAAACTAAATAAACACTTTTAAAAAATAGTTAAAATGGTAAATTTTGTTATGTGTATTTTGCCACAGTAGAAACATTTTTGAAAATAATTGATAGGCCTGTGGTGCCTATCAATAATTTGATAGGTCACAAATTGAGAATTTGTGAGGTGAATACAGATTACATTTAAAGAGAATGCCCCCTTTTATAGAAAAACTTGGTTGTGGTTTCATGGTTGGGGCTGATGGTGAGTGTGGCTGTTACTCTCCTTGACGTGGTCCAGAGTTCCTCTTGCTTGAGAACGTGGTGCACCACTTCAAGTACCCTTGTGTTCTGGACCTGAAGATGGGCACCCGGCAGCATGGTGATGATGCATCAGCTGAGAAGGCGGCCCGGCAGATGAGGAAGTGCGAGCAGAGTACGTCAGCTACACTGGGTGTCAGGGTCTGTGGCATGCAGGTGAGTTGCCCTGGTGAGAGCCTAGCTGCTGCCGCCCACGTGTTTGGGGTTGCACATGTGCCTGCCTGCTATCCATGCCAGGTGTCCTCCGGGCCCACAGTGGTCCAGAATCTCCTCCGAGAGGGTGAGTGCCCCACGGGATGCTGAGTGCATCCTTATAGGTATGTTCCCTGAGCCCTCTCGGCCTTACCTGATGACCTTTGGGCTCCAGACACAGAGCCACTGTGAGAGCCTGTTGCCTTGACATTGGGACGATTAAGGCTGGTCAGAAGTACTTTTGACAGTGCCTGCCCAGGGCACTATAAGGTCATCAGACCTTTCTGGTGCTCACCCCCTCTGTCTCCTGGGCTTTCAGGTATACCAGCTGGACACAGGACACTACCTCTGCAGGAACAAGTACTATGGCCGTGGGCTCTCCATTGAAGGCTTCCGCAACGCCCTCTATCAGTACCTGCACAATGGCCTGGACCTGAGGCGTGACCTTTTTGAGCCCATCCTGAGCAAACTGCGGGGCCTGAAAGCTGTGTTGGAGCGGCAGGCATCCTACCGCTTCTATTCCAGCTCCCTGCTTGTCATCTACGATGGCAGGGAGTGCCGGGCAGAGTCCTTCCTGGACCGCCGGGCCGAGATGCGTCTCAAGCACCTGGATACTGGGCTCCCTGAGGTGGCGCCACCCTGTGGCCCTAGCACCAGCCCCAGTAGCACCAGCCCTGAGGCCGGCCCCTCCTCTCCACCCAAGGTGGATGTCCGCATGATCGACTTTGCACATAGCACGTTCAAGGGCTTCCGGGATGACCCCACCGTGCATGATGGGCCAGACCGAGGCTATGTGTTCGGCCTGGAGAACCTCATCAGCATCATGGAACAGATGCGGGACGAGAACCAGTAGGCCCCGCCCTGGGCCCCCAGAACCCCTTCCTCTCCACCCGCAGGCAGGGACCATTGCTCTGACTGAACTCGCCGTGAGGACACACAGACTTGCTTTTAAAGGGTTATATTTCTCTTTGGTGTAAACTAAAAGAAATGTTTTTAGCTGTAGCCTGGAATCCATATATATAAAGTGAAGGAGGGCACAACACACATCCTCACAGCCAGGCTTCTTTAGCTCTACAGTTCTGACTGCTGTGTCCAGGCTGACTTAGGAAGGAAGAGGTGCCCTTGGTGGATGGGCTTGGCAGCAGGGACAGGGTGCTCTTGGACGTTGGTTTCTCTGGCCTAGGTCTTTGGGGTCTGTGGCTATAGGGCCCTGCAGGTTTTAGGGTGAAGCACTGGGCTGGTGCAGGGTCCCTCTGTGCTCACTCATCCTTTGTTCCTCAGAAGTAGAGGATTGGGTGCCCAGCTCTTGGGGACTTTCTAGTCTGGTGGTGTGGGCATCAGCCAGTGTTTTAACAGATGCCCCCAGGATACCACAGGGCCAATTGCACATAGCTGGACCCGTCCTTCTCAGTTCTGACCTTGGCGTGAGGCTAGATTCATGAAGCTGTGCTGAAGCCAGCTTTTGACAGAGAGTAGGCCATGGGATTCCCAGGCACTCTTTGGCACTTGAGCCTGCTCCTCCTCCTGCCTGCACACCCCAGCCAGCCTTTCTCACCAAGGTCCCTTGCCTGAAGAGGCTACCCCTTCCTGCCCCACTGAAGGGGTCCCTGCTGTATTTGCCAAGGAGAGTTAATGTCCCAGCAGGCTCCAGGGCCTCTGGTGGCTCTGGCCCAGACAGTATTTGCAGTTCTTGGGCTATGGGTGGGAGTCCTCTTCCTCTAGCTTGGGCAGCTGTGCTGCCTCTGGATGGGCTGCCCGTCCCAGGGCTCAAGGGCTGTGGTCCGCTCAGGGTGTCACCTTTCCCCAGGCTAAGCTCAAGGCAGCAGCCCATTGTAAGGAGCTCCAGTCGTGGGAGGGAGAGCTTTTTTTAAGCTTGTCTTCTCATAGGGACATTGTTTGGGCCCTGGGTGCAGGTGCCCAGATTCTGCTAATGAGTTTTGTCTTATCATTCCTGGGATCCATCAGTCTGTCCATTTCTCCATCTGCCAGCCCTTGTTACTTGGGATCTTTCCCCTGGGCTGTAGCCTTGTTTATTAGTAAATATTGATTTCCATCATGCTTTCCTCAGCAAAATAGTCTTTTCCATTTCTGCGGTGAGCTTTGGCCCTTGTGCCTGTTGTCAGCAGGTGCTACCTTTTTACAAAGAACTGGTAGCAGATGAATTGTATGAGGTATTTCCCTGCTGGCCCAGCACCTTGTCTGTAGGCCTGGAGTGTGGCCCTGCTCAACAGTGTGGTACAGTGAAGGCCCAAGGGGCAACCCTTCTTGTGGTTTCAGTAATTTTTGCCGCCAGCCCTTAATGGCACAGAGACCTGCCACCTCTAACATGTGGCCAGGAGGTGACACGGCACTCAGCCATTGCCATGGTTAGTGCCCTCACCTCTGGGCCTAGGGCCGCTGTCATTGTCACTTTTGGCATGGCCCTTGTTTGGGCATTAAAGGTAAGCCTGCCAGTCTGTATATGAGAAGCCTTGATAACTGGTGGACTACTTTCCTAGTCCTTAGAGATGCAGCCTCACACATTTTAAATGGGCTCCTTGATGGATCCCATCTCTCTCTGCCCTCTGATCCTGGTGCCAGTGGTGGGCAGGTTCCCATTCCTTGGGGCTGGGAGGGACAGCTTGCCTGTTTCTGGTCAATAATGACCATCTTTCTTGTACCATTCTGTGGCTTCAGCCATAGGGGTAGTAGCTCTTCATTAGTGCAGACCGTCGTTTCCTGGCAGGGCAAAGGCCAAGACAGAGTCAGGGGCTGCTTGGGACTCCCTTCAGTTGAAACTCTCCAGCCTGGGGATGTGCTGTGCCGCCTCAGTTCCTGTATTTGGGGGAGCAGATGCTGCCCCATTCTCTTCGTAGTGAGAGAGCTATACCCACTTATCTTCAGTGTTTTCCTGGCACTAAAAAGAGCAGAAGGGTCTGGGATTTGCTGCTTCTCCATTAGGGCAGGACCCCTCTTTTCGGCACTTTTGACACTGGGGGGACCCAGCTCTGTTACCTGGTGGGTGTTGAGCTTGTGTGTGCACACATGCTCTCTCTCTCTGCCTCTACTCTCTCCCTGGTCCTTGCCAGAGAGCCCTGTCCCTGCCAGGCCCTGCCTTCCCAAACCCCAACTTGGGACCAAAGTACAACGCGGGATCATGGATTGGGGCGCTCAAGTGACCCCCCTCTATAGTGCTTACTTGGGCCAAGTCAACACCAGCCCCCTGGGCTAGGGGGGGTGGGGTGGGACCGGTGGTGCTTAACGAGGAAGGGGACCAGTGTAGCAACTTGCAGGAGACCCCACCTCTCCCTCCCCTCACATTGGGGCCTGTGCAGTGGGTGTGGGGGGGTTTCCCCAGGGGCCAAAGCCCTGGGCTAATTCAGTAGCCGCTGCTCACTCGCGCACATCTGGCCACGTGCACGCCCCCTAGATGCAGATTGCTTGGAACTTTAAAGCTGTTCAATTTGGTTTTGTTTGTGCTGATTTAAAAAAATGTTTTAATGAGAAAAATTGGAGCACCCTGGTAAGGACGTGGTTCCTTTGCTTCTCGGGGCACCGTAAGGCCTCGTCTCTAGGAATCGTTCTTTGCTCCACTTTCCTGGAAGCTGCCTAAACCTGCCCAAGCTGCCCCAGGTCTGCACCCTCTTCCACTCTCGGCTCCGCCCACGGCTGGGCCACTGCGTCTCCTTGGGAACCTTGCGTGCGGGGGAGGGGTGCTCGGGCCTTGGGCCCGGCGGCCCCTTTCTGTACACCTATAGCTGCCCGCCCCGCTTGTGTCTAAGGTCGTGTATGTCAAAATAAAGCCGCTAGAAACTGAGCTGTGTCCGCATCTTTGCAGTCCCGCGGCTCCCGGGAGGCAGGTCCAACCCCGTTGCCCCGTGTCCCTCCGCCGAGTCCCACGAGCCGCTGCGCCGGGGCGGGGCCGGAAACGACCGCGCGGCAGCAGACCCCGGCACCCGTCGGCGAGAGAGCCTCGCCCTTGGCGCCAGTTCCGCCTTTGGATCCGCCAATGGGCAGCTGACCCGCAGACCCCGTCCCGGTCCCCATGGCAGCTCGGCGTGCTCGGGCTCTCATTGGCTACGTCTGCCAGAACGCCGCGCCCCGGCGCTCCGACGTCGGCGTCCGTGCCACGTATACGGCAGCCGATTGGCCGGCTCGGGCCAACGTCACCCCCCGCCTAGGTCCGGCCTGAGTTCCGGGCCAGCAGCTCTCCGTCTGGCGTCGCTTCTTCCTGTGTGCGGTCCCGGGTAGGCGTCAGGGCGGACTGGGCGGCCAAGGCAGAGCCAGAGTGGGTCAGTCTGGCAGGTGAAGGGCTCGGGCCGCGGCGGGAGTTCGCGGCAGGGCTCGGCCGGGCGGGCCGGGCCGCGGACGCTTCGGAGTCTGGGACTCACTCTCCGGCCGCCCGCAGGCGCGATGAAGGCACTGATCTTGGTGGGCGGCTATGGGACGCGTCTGCGGCCGCTGACGCTGAGCATCCCGAAACCACTGGTGGATTTCTGCAATAAGCCCATCTTGCTGCACCAAGTGGAGGCGCTGGCCGCGGTAAGACCCGGGGTCGGTGTCGTGGTGGGACCTGGCAGGACGAGGGACTAGGTCGTGAATGCCTGTGCCTTCTGGCTGAGACCTTCTGTCGGCCGGCGCTGTTTTGTCCAACAGGCAGGCGTAGACCACGTGATTCTGGCGGTGAGCTACATGTCTCAGGTGCTGGAGAAGGAAATGAAGGCGCAGGAGCAGAGGGTGAGGCTCGGACTCTTGACCTTTTTCTTTGCTCCCCGCGCAACCACCCATCCTGTTGGGAGGAACCTGACAGGCGGCTTATCCCTTTCAGCTGGGAATCCGAATCTCCATGTCTCACGAAGAAGAGCCTTTAGGCACAGGTCAGTAAAGACAGGAAGGTTCCTTTGGGGTTTAGGGTCTGAGAAGGGGTGAGACTCAGCGTGGATGGGGTATGCTGAGCCTGGTTCCAAAGGTTCAAACCCCTAGAAAGATGGTGATCTGCACCTCTCTCCTAGCTGGGCCCTTGGCACTGGCCCGTGACTTGCTCTCTGAGACTGCAGATCCTTTCTTCGTTCTCAACAGTGATGTGATCTGCGATTTCCCCTTCCAAGCCATGGTGCAGTTCCACCGGCACCATGGCCAGGAGGGCTCCATCCTGGTAAGGGATCAGGTCTTTCTTCTCTGACACTCCTGCCCCGATGCCCAGCCTCTTCCAGTCTGCGGCCCTTAACTATCTGCTTGTGTTGTGGGTGCAGGGCTGTGCAGTATGTGTCTTTAAGCATTTGGGGCGCAGCCCCGGAGATTTAGGACAGTATGCATAGCATATCAAGGCTCAGGCACACTGGATTGGGCCTGAGGTCCCCCTGTACTCAGGTGACCAAAGTGGAGGAACCCTCTAAGTATGGTGTGGTGGTATGTGAGGCTGACACAGGCCGCATTCACCGGTTCGTGGAGAAGCCGCAGGTGTTTGTGTCCAACAAGATCAACGCAGGCATGTACATTCTGAACCCTGCAGTGCTGCGGCGCATCCAGGTGTGTAGAAGCCAGCTGCTGGGTGGGCTGGGGCAGGGCAGGCCCCTACCCCCCTGACCCTGCTCACGAGTTGCCCACTCCCACAGCTGCAACCTACATCCATTGAGAAGGAGATCTTTCCTGTCATGGCCACGGAGGGGCAGCTATATGCCATGGAGCTGCAGGGTGAGGCAGGGAGGCCACAGGCTGGGGGTGGGGTGTGGCTGGGCTGAGCCCCCTGATGCATTTCCTCCCAACAGGCTTCTGGATGGACATAGGGCAGCCCAAGGATTTTCTCACTGGCATGTGCCTCTTCCTACAGTCCCTGCGACAGAAGCAGCCTGAGCAACTGTGCTCAGGCCCTGGCATTGTGGGCAATGTGCTGGTGGTAAGGCCCCTGCCCAGCCCATCGTAAACCCACGTCCTCCCCCCCCCCCCCCAACTTCATCTCGGGAGACAAGTGGTTCACTTGTATTTCCCTCATTGTCCTTAGGACCCAAGTGCCCGCATTGGCCAGAACTGCAGCATCGGCCCCAACGTGAGTCTGGGTCCTGGCGTGGTAGTGGAGGATGGTGTGTGCATCCGGCGATGCACAGTGCTGCGAGACGCCCACATCCGATCCCACTCCTGGCTAGAGTCCTGCATTGTGGGCTGGCGCTGCCGCGTGGGCCAGTGGGTAAGCCTGTGGGCTGGGCCAGATGGGGAGAGGGGCAGGGAATGTGCCTGCCTTGCTGACCAGGCCTGCCCCCTCCCTCGAGGTGCGCATGGAGAACGTGACAGTGCTGGGTGAGGACGTCATAGTTAACGACGAGCTCTACCTCAACGGGGCCAGTGTGCTGCCCCACAAGTCTATTGGCGAGTCGGTGCCGGAACCACGTATCATCATGTGAGGGGATACCATGGGGCTGGCTGAATCTCCATTTCCCTACTGGCATGGGGAGCTCTGGCTTGACACATCAAAAGGCCCTGGACTCGCCGTTATCTCAGAGGACTAGACAAGGCTGAAGCTGTCGGACACCTGCCCTCTCTTGTGGACATAATCTGGCAGGATCCTTGCTGGGCATCCTCTACAAAGCCTACTCCCTCAAGAAGGTCCGGGCCAGGGCTGTATGGAATAATAATTTAATGTTCACTGTGGCCCTGACTGAAAGTCAAGCTCAGGCACAATTAGGACACGGCTGGGTTCCCGCCAATGAGGTTACACTCAGACAAGGAGGTTGGACATGGCGGGGATGGGGGAGGACATGGGGAATAGGGCAAGAGGAGCTCATAAATAGGGCCCAGCCTGGGTCTGAGTTCAAGGGTGGAGGCTGCTGCTGTGTGGGCTAGGCTGCTGAGGAAGTGGTACTGGTACTGGCTGCCTTCTCCCAGTCCTCTACAGACACGATGGTGGCTTTGCAGAAGAAGCAATCCTTGTTGTTCATCAGATGCTGGTTGATGCAGGCTCTAAAACGGGAGGAGGAGGAGGGTCTGTGTATCCCTGCTGCTTCCCCAGCCCCCTGCACCAATGGGGCCCACTTACTTGCAGGACTTGTGGCCACAGGGCTGGAACACGGCAGAAATGGGGTGAGCATAGCAGATGGGGCAGAGATCCTCCTCGCTGGTGGGCTGCAGGGAGCAGAGTGCAGGGTGGGCTGGGGTCAGATACCCAGACAAGGACACATGCCACACCTGTGTGGTATGCACATCTGTGCTAACGTGTGTTTGGGTGGTGTGGACGTGTGTGCAGTGGCTCCCACTCACCAGAGAGGCAGCTGCTGCCTGGGCCGACGCAGAAGTCAGGTGTGCCAGCATCTGTTCCACCTGGGCCAGCTCCTCAACACTGATGTAATCTGTGTCTGGGGGTTGGTGGCAGTTGTCAGACCCAACGTGGCCCTAGAACCCAGTGCCTCTTAAATACCACAACTTGGGAATTTGCTCTTCTGGAGACTCCTCACCTAGGCCAGTCCCGGATCCCTCTTCCCTGACCCACCCCTGGCCCACTCACAGCTCTGTAGGGAGAAGCGCTTCCGGTCAGGGGCAGGCAGGACAGTGCCAGGGGCAGGAGGCTCTGGCTGCCCCAGGAGATAGCATATAGAGCGGAGCTGGAAGCAGGGATCAGCCAGGAGCACTGATGTGGCTCTTTCTGTCCTGGGTGGGAGAGGGTGCAAGGGTAGTCAGAAGGTTGGGCCTATCTGAAAATGATACCTATTGGAGGGGTGGGGGGGACAATTCAGCCCACCTGAATTGCCTCTGTCCCACCTCATCTCCCGGCTGCTCACACTGCCACACCCCCTACCCTCCCCGCCCAGTCCTGGGTCCCAGTAAGAACCCATACAGCCCTTGTACCAGTTTAAATGGGTGACTAGCAGATACTGAAACTCTACCTACCCCCTAATATACACTAACTCCAAAGAAAACAAATAAATAGCACTAGCAGCTTAAAGGCGTGCCTCCCAGGTTTCCCTGCTACTATTCCCGGGAAGACAGGCACCGGGGAAAGCCATAGGCTAAGAACAGGCTGGGATATCAGAGACAGACTCGCACCCCCTCTGGCGGCCACACATGGACCTAGGTCGAGGTGGTGGTGGTGGGGGGGGGTGCCCCACCCCCTCCGGCCTGGGGCCAATGGGAGGCCGAGGCCCCGCCCTCCTCCAGGAGAGTATTTAGAAGCCGATCCGGGAAGCACCCGGAGAGCTGGGGAAGCCGGAGGAGGGAGTGCTGAGTGGAGCTCGGCCCCAAGTCCCGACCTGGACCCGGGAAGCAGGGGCGGTTGGCGTGTGGGGTGGAGCCCACATCCAGCAGAAGTGGGTGAGTCCTGGAGCCGCGCCCCACACAGAACTGCCCCATTCCACCCCCGGCAGTCACCACCATGGCCTGGCTGGTGCTGCTGGGCGCACTGCTGTGCATGCCGCGCGTCGGGGTGGGCAGTCTGGGCTCAGAGGGCTTTTTGCCCTCTGCACCCCATAACTGCCCCTACAGATGTGTGTGCGCCGCTGACCTGCTGAGCTGCGCGGGCCTGGGGTTGCAGGACGTGCCGGCTGCGTTGCCTGCCGCTGCTGCGGACCTCGACCTGAGCCACAACGCGCTCCAGCGCCTCCGCCCCGGCTGGCTGGCGCCACTCTCCCGGCTGCGCGCCCTGCGCCTAGGCCACAACGAACTGGACGTGCTAGGTCACGGAGTCTTCACCAACGCCAGCGGCCTGCGGCTACTCGATTTATCATCTAACGCGCTGCGGGCGCTTGGCCGCCACGACCTCGAAGGGTTGGGGGCGCTCGAGAGGCTGCTTCTGTTCAATAACCGCTTAGCGCACTTGGATGAGCACGCCTTCCATGGCCTGGGCGCACTCAGCCGCCTCTACCTGGGCTGCAACGAACTCTCCTCCTTCTCTTTTGACCACCTGCACGGTCTGGGCACGACCCACCTACGTACTCTGGATCTCTCCTCCAACCGCCTGGGACGCATCCCAGTACCTGACCTGGCTGCACTGCCAGCCTTTCTTAAGAACGGCCTTTACCTGCACAACAATCCATTACCCTGTGACTGCCGTCTCTACCACCTGCTGCAGCGCTGGCATCAGCGGGGCCTAAGCGCTGTGAGTGACTTTGCCCGAGAGTACATGTGCCTGGCCTTCAAGGTACCCACATCCCGTGTGCGCTTCTTTGAGCACAGCCGTGTCTTTGAGAATTGCTCAGCTGCCCTGGCTCAGGGCCTAGAGCAGCCCGAAGTGCAGCTGCACGTGCAGATGGGTCGGTCCCTGAGGCTGCACTGCAACACCAGTGCCCCAGCTGTGCGCATCGCCTGGGTGTCACCACAGCACGAGCTGCTGGTGGCACCAGGATCCCGAGATGGCAGCATCGCAGTGCTGGCTGATGGCAGCTTGGCCATCAGCAATGTGCAGCCGCAGCACGAGGGGGTCTTTGTGTGCCTGGCAGCCGGGCCCCGCCTGCATCACAACCAGACGCACGAGTACAACGTGAGCGTGCATTTCCCACACCCTGAGCCCGAGGCTTTCAACACAGGCTTCACCACCCTGCTGGGCTGCGCTGTGGGCCTGGTGCTCGTGCTGCTCTACCTTTTTGCGCCACCCTGCCCAGGCTGCCGCCGCTGCTACCGTCGCACCTGCCACTGCCGCCGCTGGCCCCGGGCACCCAGCCCCCTCCAGGAGCTGAGCGCACAGTCCTCAGTGCTCAGCACACCACCGGATGTGCCCAGCCGCAAGGCCAGTGTCCACAAGCATGTGGTCTTTCTGGAGCCGGGCAGGAGGGGCCTCAATGGGCGTGTGCAGCTGGCAGTAGCCGAGGACTTTGATCTCTACAATCCTGTGGGCCTGCGGCTCAAGGCTGGCTCTGAGTCTGCTAGCTCCGCGGGCTCTGAGGGTCTGGTGATGACCTAGGCTGCCCTGGGCCCAGAGCCAGGCCACTTGCCACCCGCTGCTCGCCCTGCTCCCTGCTGCCACCCTGACAACTGCCAGATGCTGGTGGGAGCGCTGGGTTTGGTCCTCCAGCCTCCTGCACGGCCTTGACCTCAACCACAGCAGCCCCACTCACTAATGGAGGGGCTGGGCTCCCCACCCTCTCTCCTGCTCTGCTCTAACACAGGGCCCAAAGGCCCTAGACCCTAGCAGGACCTACTGGTGCCCACACGTCCCACGAGGACTGGAACTGGGGCCATCTGGAAGAGCCCTTGCCTGAGAGCCCTAGGTACACCACCTCAGAGGCCGAGGCAGCTACCAAGCCATGGTGAAGTACTGAAGCATAACCATCTTCCCCTTCCCAAGGGGACAGGAAGAGAGTGGGCCCACAGGGGAAGAGGAGAAGGGCTCCAAAGGAAGACCTAGGCCCCCACCCAGGGTGGAAGGAGGAAACATGCACCAACATCCAACCTACTTCAAGCTCCACAACTCCATGCAGTCTGCTGGGCAGGAAGGAAGCAGGTGGGGCTCCTCAAGAGACCCCCAGGGGGCCTGGCCCGAGCATCAGCCAGAGTGGCCCTGCTCCCTCTGGTCAGGGGCAGCCACAGACCACTCTGAGAGCACAGCCTCTCCCGTGGGCTCACAAGACAGCAGTAAGGGGCAACATGGCCTGTGCCCCCAGCTTTTTAGCAGTAAAAAGCCCGAGCATGGCCAAGATGGGAGGGCCTAGCCGGAACTTGCTGTCCCTCGAGGGTAGAAGCCTCTTAAGGTCTGGCACTGATCTTGGTCTAATGGCTGAGGCAGTGCCCTGGTCTCATTTGCTCTTACCACCCACCACAGGGAGGCAGGGAAGGGGGCGGGGGGCCTGGGAACCCCTCCTGCGTGGGTGCTGAGCTGGGGGCTCCTACAAGTCCTGGATCCAGTTGTTCATGGAGTTCCTTAATAAAGGTGGTACACGCTCATCACCGGAGCCTTCGTGAACACAAGTAGCAGTGTGTGCGCTCAGCCCCCCTTCCCAGCAGTGCTGTGCTGGATGCTGCAGGAGAGCACCCTGCCCATGCCTGAGATATAACCACAAGCCAGTGGCTATGACCGTGCGGCTCGGGCACCCTGTTCTGCTGGGGTCCCCGATTCTCCTACTCAGAGCTACTGCTGCTACCACCTGTTTAGGCAGTTTGTACCTCATGAGCTCCCCCTGGCCTCAACGCCTGATGCTGAGGTCCATTTTAGAGATGAAGAAACGGCGGCAGGGAGACCCTGCCTGGTGCACTCCCCATCAGCCATGCCAGTTCCCATGGGGCCCTGGTGCCTAACACTTACCCCGACGCCGGGCCATGCACCAGGAGCCGCACCAGGATGCCTGTCACAGCCACCAGAATGGGATAGTGGTCCACGCTCTCCAGGCCTGAAGGGAAAGGAGGGATCCAGGGATCCTGGAGAGGGATCCAGGCCTCCTGGCTAGTGCGAGCCCCCCTGTCCTCCCCACAGCAGGGCGACCTAAGGCTGAGGGTACCAAGCCTGCCTGTCCCAATGCAGAATGGACAATCAGGTGTCACAACTCCTAGCAGAGGAACCAAGGCTTGTGCTATGTTGGGTTCAGGGCACTGGGTCCTCACCAGGCAGCCGCAGGGTGACCACGCGGTCAAACAGGTTCCTCTCAGCCGTCACCCGGTTCAGCACCTGGTTCAGCAGCTGTGAGGGCAGGAGCCCATTGGTGGAGTGGATGGGTGGGCTCACCACCGGGGGGTCCCCAGGGGCCCCCCTCCCTGCCCAGATGGACACACCTGTGCGAGACGCCGCAGCAGCATCTCAGAGGTAGGCCGGGCCCAGTCCAGGAATATCTCAGGCACCAGCGTGATGGTCATCTCCAAGACACGCAGCAGGCTGACCGAGAGGTCAAAGCAGGTGGCACACACCTTGAGCTGCCGGCTGTCCACAAAGTTCCGCTCTAGGCGCTCGGCAGCCTGTTGGATCTGAGCCACCAGCAGGTGGGCAGTCAGTGGCCTGGCCACACTGCAGTTCATGCCTGGTCCTCTGCAACACCACAGCCCACGCGACCCACTGTGACCCACCTCCTGGATCATGCCGATGAACTCAGAGAAGGCCCAGTTGAGCTGGTTGAGGACGCTGTTGAGGAAGCTGGGTGCCACATCAGGACCCTCCCGCAGTAGGTCTGCCATGTGCTGCTGAAGCAGGGTGGAGGGGCAGGGCTCTGCAGGGGCATTGACACGGTGGCATCACTGGGGACTCTGGTCTGTGGTTCCTGCCTATCTACCTCTGTCCTGACTTGTTGGGCCATTGGTGTAAGGACAAAAAGATGACTCCCTGAGGATGCTCAAGTCATGAAGGCAGGGAAGACAGGGTACAGTGCTGCCTGGGGGTTAGGGCTAAATCTGTCCCTCCTCCTGCTGGCAAGCCACAGGCTGAAGTTATTCCTGGCCCCACACCATCCCTTTGGCCTAGAGCAGCCCCCCAGCCATAGCCTGCCCCCAAAGAAGTCCTCAGCTGCATGCCCCTCAGAGAGGGCTAGACCCAGACAGGGTGACCTAGGCCTCTCCTCATTCATTTCAAGACCAGCATCCCCGAGACCTACTGTGTCAGAGCCCTGCCGTCCTCTACTCTCCTCTGCTGCCCTTGGCCTGGCCTTGGCATATGGCCGAGGTGGTGGGTGCCAAGTCTGGGCTGACGGGGAGCGGTAACCAGAGCCCTTAAGCCACAGCCGGGCTGGACACCACCCCCCACCCCGTGCAAATCAATAGTTCCTACAGCCAGCAGGATGAGTATCTAGTCCCACTGCCACTCTAACTGCAGCTCAGTTCCACCCGCTGGTGCATCCAAGAAAACCGGCAAGGACTTGATGAGTGACTTCACACAAGGCACTCAGTCTCTGGGGACGCTTTTGTGCAAAAACCCTGCCCATGAAGGCAGAAACACATCACGTAGGCCTAGGAAAACCACCAAGTGGGGTGAGTGCAGAGTATGGCAGGCAGACTGCAAGGCAGAAAACCCAGGACCCAGGAGGGGCCTAGGTGAAGGTCCTCAGGCTCACAGGGCTTTGATGGGCCATCCATGGCCCCTGGAGAGACAGTACAACCTCTGCCCCCAACCAAATTCCCCTTCCTCTTGGGAACGCCATGGGCACCCTCTGGGGCCCTGACCAAGCCCCAGTCTGTGCCCCTGCCTTGACTCAAGTACACTGAAGTGGGAGGTGGACATGGTGCCAGGACGAGGCTGGAGGTCAGGGAGCTGGTTCGGAGTCCTCACTCTGAGTAAGCTGCCAGCACCCTGAGAAGATGCTGCCCCTTTTCACCATGACCCATGCACAGCATTCAGACCCAAAGGACACACATGGGACAGGGGAGCAAGGGGGAGGTGTCCCAGAGTGTCCTTGGACTGGGAGGAAGCAGGGAAATGGAAATGCCGGGGGGCAGAGCTGGGGCCCAACAGGAGTCCGGGAGACAGGCCAGGAGAAGCGAGAAGAGTCCAAGAAGACCAACAGCAGTGGGCCAGAGCCATTGGGTCACCCAACCTGGACACTCACTCTGGAGGCTAGGCAAGTTGGCGTCCTCTGGCTTGGTTTTCAGCAGGTGCGGCAGCCGTGTATAGCGGTACCCAAAGCCACAGCCCTGTGGGTAGGGTCAGTGGGGGTCAGGGAAACTCTCCCCTTCAGCCAGCCATAGCCACTTCCCATCCAACCACACTTACCCTCCAGAGTCGCACCAGGATCCAGTTGGTCTGGGCCCAGGGCCGCTGCTCATAGGGAGCCAGGAGGCTCCTTACCATGGCAATACGCCTGCAAGGGCAAGGGGTGGTGGGCACAGGGTGAGGCCAGACATGGTGCTGTGCAGGTCAGAGTGCCCGCCTCCCTGCTCCGACCCCCACTCACTGCTCCTCAGGGATCCTCTCCACAGCCCGCAGGGAGTGTGGGTAGCACACGTAGCTAGCCAGGGCCTGCATCAGCGAGTCACGGATGTCTGTTGGGACAGGCTGTGCCTCAGCAGGTAGCTGGCATGAGCCCCGGCCCCCATGCCTCAAGCCCACCTGGCCGGCATTCTGTGCAAAAAACGGCCAGCCAGAAGTGCCATCCCATCCCCATATCCCCAAGCCCTTTGTAGGGCACCTCACCAGTGCCCACGATGCGTGTATCGGCAAAGTGTTTGGCAAGGATGGCAGCCAGGCGTGTCAGAGTCTCTTCATAGCCTGCAGGATGGGGCAGTAGGAGTGCTTGGCCGGGAGCGGGGGTTCCAGAGGCAGGCACGTCCCTTGGCAGGGTGAGTGGGCTTGGGCAGCGGGCTCCAGAGCTGACTTCAAGGGCCAGTCTGGGCCCAAGCTGTCATCTAGGGACTTTGGGCATGGCATTCACTGACTGTGAGAGGCCATTGCACAGACTCACTGTGGGGGAGGACGGGTCCTGCAAGAGTCCTGACTGGGCTCAAACCCATCTCCGCACACACACTTGATGGCTCAGCAGTCAAAGCCCCTTGGGCACCCATGGCTCCGCCTCTGAGGACAAAGCCTGCACCTAGGCCTGGGGCGGGGCAGGGGACAGGCCAGGGGCCTGACAGCCTACAGCCTGATCCAGACATAAACCACCAAACCCAGCCTGAAATCAGTAGTCTGCAAGAAGCCCAAGCTCCTACGTATGGCCTCCAGCAGGGTACCACCACCCCTTACTGCGATCTGCAAACACAAGCCGCTCTGCCTTTGCATGGGCTGCCACATCCCACGTGCAGTGCCAGGGTGTCTGTGTGAGGCCAACCGGCTCCCGTACCACAGCAAGAAGGAAGTGAAAGCGGAGGGGCCCCCACTCCAGCACTCCATCCTGTCTCTTTCCTTCCTAGCATCCGGGAGAAGCTGTTGGCTCTGTGGCCGCTAATACCAGGGCAGGGCTCTCCACCATGTGGGGCTTTTGCAGATGCTTGTCTAACACAGGACCAAAGAGAACAGGGGCTACCTCCCCTCTTTCCTACACGGATGTGTGCTGCTGGGCCATGAGGGTGCAGAACAGGGTTGCTAAGGGTTTACAATAAAGGCCCTTTTCCTGCCCCCTCCCGGCTGCCCCCTGAATGGCTTTGTCACCTGGGAGCTCCTCCATGCTGTGCACGGGGCCAAAGTAATTCTTGAGAGCACTGTAGCTGTTGATGGCCACGCTCAAGTAGAACTCAGGCATGAAGGCAAAGAGAGAACCTGTGCGGTCGCCATGCTCGACGGTCCGCAGGCAGACGCGTAGTAGCCAGTAGATATCTAGCATCTTCTCCTATAGGAGGCACAAGGGGTGCTGCTAGGCTGTTCGTAGAAAGGGTTGCAAGGGGCAGGGCACAGTCTGGGGCTCGGGAAAGGCCTCCTCGTTAGTGGCTCAGGCAGGGCAGTCACATGCTTGATAGGCAAGAGGGTGCACCCTGTGCCTGGAGAGGCAACACCCCAGCCTAGATCAGAATTCTGGCTTGCGTTAGTAAAGGTACACAAGGTTTTAAGTGAGAAGGTGTCATGTGACCATAAGTCTGAGTTGGAGCACTGCCCAGTGCAAAAGGAGCTGCAGGGGCGAGTGGGGGCAGGACAGTAAAGAAGCTACATGGCCTCATCTAGGCCCAAGACAGCAGACAAGGGACTGGAAGGCCAGGAATGGGGAAGCACCGATGGGCTGTGGGGGCAAGGGACCGGCTGCACCAAACAGGGCCCACATTTCTGGGGGTGATGGAACCTCCGTGGAAGTCAGAAGTACCGGGAGAGAAGCAGGCCTGGTCCAGGGCAGAGGGGATGTGGCTTAGGATATGTGCAGCATATGGTGCCTAAAAGTGTCCCCAAAGAGGTGATGTTGAAGAGCATGATTACATGCAACAGAGGCCATAGAAAGCAAACCTGCCAAGGGCCTTGTTCCACATGGTCTGTGTCCAGGAGGGGTCACCGAGCAGAGCAGAGCAAAGTCCCAGGCCCCAGCCCAGACCACCCAAATCTCTCAGAGTCGGAGCATCTGGACTTGACACCAGCTCTGATGTGCCCTCAAACTTGAAAACCCGAGAAGACACAAGCAGGGGTCAGAGGGTGGGCCTGAGCCAGAAGGCCTGCTGGGAGCATACTGCCACAGAAGGCCAGAGAAGACCAAGTCTAAAGAGGGGATGGAACCTATGCACCCAGGGAGCCACTGCATTGCGGGGGGGGGGGGGGGGGGGCTTGGGAGGGACCGTGCAAGACTATTCCAGAGAGGTGGAGGAACCTGTGTTGGACCAAGAGTGAAGGGAAGATGAAGAAGCTGTGATACAGACAAGGAAGAGGGGAATGGTTGTTGGAAGGGAGTGGTTTCTGTAAGCAGATGTAGAGTCAAGGGAGGGGCATCATGGACTGTTCTCTTTACTAACGGGAGAAAGTGAATGAGCAGGAGGCAGGAGGGTGAGCACTGAAGATGGAGAAGAAAGCAGTTCAACATAGCAAGGGCTGTGTTATGAAAAGCCCACAGAGAACATCACACTCAATGGTGAAAAACTGAAAGTGTTTTCTCTAAGATCAGGAACAAGACAAAGATGCCCACTTTTGCTACTTCTATTCAACACAGTACTGGAAGTCCTAGCCAGAGCAATTAGGAAAGAAAAAGAAGTAAAAGTCATCCAAATTGGAAACAAAGGAGTAAAATTATCCCCATTCGCAAATGACGTGATCTTATACGTAGAAAACCCTCAAGAATCTAGCAAAAAATTCGACAAAGCAGGAAAGAATATCCAGTAGAAAAAAGTCTCTTCAACAAATGGGGTTAGGAAAACTGGACAGCAACATGCAGAAGAATGAACCTGGGCCACTTTCTTACACCATACACAAAAGTAAAAACAAAATGATGAAAGACCTAAATGTGAGACAGGAAACCACCAAAATCCTAGAGGAGAAAGCAGGCAAAAACCTCTTTGACCTCGGCCGCAGCTACTTCTTACTAGACACATCACTGGAGGCAAAGGAAACAAAAGCAAAAATGAACTATTGGGACCTCATCAAGATAAAAAGCTTCTGCACAGTGAAGGAAACAATCAGCAAAATAAAAGGCAGCCTACAGAAGAAGATATTTGAGAAAATATTTGCAAATGACATATCAGATAAAGGGCTAGTATTCAAAATCTATAAAAAACTTATCAAACTAGGGGCGCCTGGGTGGCGCAGTCGGTTAAGCGTCCGACTTCAGCCAGGTCACGATCTTGCGGTCCGTGAGTTCGAGCCCTGCGTCAGGCTCTGGGCTGATGGCTCGGAGCCTGGAGCCTGTTTCCGATTCTGTGGCTCCCTCTCTCTCTGCCCCTCCCCCGTTCATGCTCTGTCTCTCTCTGTCCCAAAAATAAATAAATGTTGAAAAAAAAAATTAAAAAAAAAAAAAAAAACTTATCAAACTCAACACCCAAACAACAAATAACCCACTTAAAAAATGAGCTGAAGGCATGGATAGACACTTTGCCAAAGAAGACATCCAGATGGCTAACAGACACAAGAAAAAATGCTCATCACTTGTCATCAGGGAAATACAAATCAAAACCATGATGAGATACCACCTCACACCTGTCAGAATGGCTAAAATTAACAACATAAGATGGGGCACCTGGGTGGTTCAGTCAGTTAAGTGTCCAACTTTGGTTCGGGTCATGATCTTGAAGTTTATGAGTTTGAGTCCCACATCGGGCTTTCTGCTGTCAGCACAGAGCCCACTTCAGATCCTCTGTCTCCCTCTCTCTCTCTCTGCCCCTCTCCCCGCTCTCTCTCTCTCTCTCAAAAATAAGCATTAAAAACAACAACAACAACAACAATACAAGAAACAACAGGTGTTGGCAAGGATGTGCAGAAAGGGGAATGTTTTTGCACTGCTGGTTCCTCAAAAAAATAGAACTACCCTACGATCTAGCAATTGCACTGGTAGGTATTTACCCAAAGGATACAAGAATACAGATTCAAAGGTTTATAGCAGCATCATCAACAATAGCCAAAGTATGGAGAGAGCCTAAATGTTCATCGATTGATGAATGGATAAAGAAGATGTGGTGTATATCTACAATGGAATATAACTCAGCCATCAAAAAGAATGAAATCTTGCCATTTGCAATGATGTAGATGGAGCTAGAATGTATTATGCTAAGCGAAATAAGTCAGAGAAAGACAAATACCATATGATTTTACTTATATGTGGAATTTATGAAACAAAACAGATGAACATAAGGCAAGAGAGGGAAAAAAAGGAGAAGAGAGGGAAACAAACCACAAGAGACTCATAATAATAGAGAACAAACTGAGGGTTGATGGAGGGAGGTGGATGGGGGAATGGGTTAAATAGGTGATAGGTATCAAGGAAGGCACCTGCTGTGATGAGCACTGGGTGTTGTAGGTAAGTGATGAATCACTAAAGTCTACTGCTGAAACCAATATTGTACTGTATGTTAAAAAACTAAAATTAGGGCCGCCTGGGTGGCTCAGTCAGTTAAGAAACTGACTTGGGCTCAGGTCATGATCTTGCGGTTCATGGGTTCAAGCCCCGCGTCAGGCTCTATGCTGACAGCTCAGAGCCTGGAGCCTGCTTCAGATTCTGTGTCTCCCTCTCTGCTCCTCCCCCACTCGCGCCCTGTTGCTCTCTCAAAAATAAGAAACATAAAAAAAAATTCTTAATAACTAAAATTAAAAAAAAAAGAATCCACACACAAAAAAATCTGTTAGAATAAATGAATTCAGGAAACATGCAGGATATAAAATTCATACACAAAAGTCAGTTGTTTTTCTACACACTAGCAATGAACAATCCAAAAAGGAAATCAGAAAAATAATTTCACTTACATTAGTATCAAAAAGAATGAAATAGGTATAAATATAACCAAGAAGGTGAAAAACTTGTACACTGAAAACTATATAATGTTGCTGACAGAAATTTTAAAAGACACAAATAAATGGAAAAATATTCCATGTTCAAGGACTGGAAGATTTAATATTGTTAAGATGACAATACTAACCAAAGCAAAGTATAGATTTAATGCAATCCCTATCAAAATCCCAATGGCATTTTTTGCAGAAATAGAAAAATCTATCCTAAAATTCATATGGAGTCCCAAGGGACTCAAACAGGCAAAACAACCTTGAAATAGAACAAAGTTGGAGATCTTACACTTCCTGATTTCAAAACTTATTGCAAAGCTACAATTATCAAGATAGTGCGATACTGGCATAAAGATAGTCATACAGACCAGAGAGCCCAGAAATAAACTCACACATATATGGTCAAAGGATTTTTGACAAGGATTGTCAAGACCATTCAATGAGGAAAGGACAGTCTTTTCAATAAATGGTGCTGAGAAAATTGAATTTCCATATGCAAAAGAATAAAGTTGGACCACTGCCTTATAGCTTAAACAAAAATTAACTCAAAATAGATCAAATACCCAAACTTACAAGCTAAAACTATAAAACTCTTAGAAGAAAACATGGGGAGAGGACTTCATGACCTTGGATTTAACACCGACTTTTGGGCTGTGACAACAAAAACACAGGCAAAAAAAGAAAAAATAAATTGGACTTTACCAAAATGAACTGTGCAGCAAAGGACACCATCTACAGAGTGGAAGGACAACTCACAGAAGAAGAGAAAATACGTGTAAATCATAATCTGATAAGGAGTCAATATCCAACGTATATAAATAATTCCTACAAAACAACAACAAAAACCAAACAATCCTATTAAAAATGGGCAAATGCACTTGAATAGACATTTCTCCAAAGAAGATATACATGTGTCCAATAAGCACATGAAAAGATACTCAACAGGGAAATTCAAATCAAAACCACAATGATCACCAAACTCCACACCCAAAAAACAAACAATCCAGTGAAGAAATGGGCAGAAAACATGAATAGACACTTCTCTAAAGAAGACATCCAGATGGCCAACAGGCACATGAAAAGATGCTCAACGTCACTCATCAGGGAAATACAAATCAAAACCACACTCAGATACCACCTCACGCCAGTCAGAGTGGCTAAAATGAACAAATCAGGAGACTATAGATGCTGGCGAGGATGTGGAGAAACGGGAACCCTCTTGCACTGTTGGTGGGAATGCAAACTGGTGCAGCCGCTCTGGAAAACAGTGTGGAGGTTCCTCAAAAAATTAAAAATAGAAGTACCCTATGACCCAGCAATAGCACTGCTAGGAATTTACCCAAGGGATACAGGAGTGCTGATGCATAGGGGCACTTGGACCCCAATGTTTATAGCAGCACTTTCAACAATAGCCAAATTATGGAAAGAGCCTAAATGTCCATCAACTGATGAATGGATAAAGAAACTGTGGTTTATATACACAATGGAGTACTACTTGGCAATGAGAAGGAATGAAATATGGCCTTTTGTAGCAATGTGGATGGAACTGGAGAGTGTTATGCTAAGTGAAATAAGTCATACAGAGAAAGACAGATACCATGTTTTCACTCTTATGTGGATCATGAGAAATTTAACAGAAGACCATGAGGGAGGGGAAGAAAAAAAAAAAAACCAAAAGGTTATAGAGGGAGGGAGCCAAAACATAAGAGACTCTTAAAAACTGAGGGTTGATGGGGGGTGGGAGTGAGGAGAAGGTGGGTGAGGGGTGCTGAGGAGGGCACCTGTTGGGATGAGCACTGGGTGTTGTATGGAAACCAATTTGACAATAAATTTCATATTAAAAAATAATAAAATAAATGTATACATACACACACACACACACACACACACATATACATAAATAAATACAATGAGATACCACTTCACATCGATTAGGATGGCCACTACCAAAAAAAGAAAAAACATACATAGAGTAACAAGTGGCTACAAGGATGGGAAGAAATTGGAACTCTTGTGCCCTGCTGGCAGGAATGTAAAATGGTACAGCCACTGTATGGCAGTTCCTCAAAAAATGAGAAATAGAATTACCATGTAATCCAGCAATTCTACCTCTGCGTATATACCCAAAAGAACTGAAAACAGAATCTTAAAGAGGTATTTGTACACACCATGAACACAGCAGCACCATTCACAATAGCCAAAAAGTGGAAACCCAAACGTCCATCAATGAATGAATGGACAAAATGTGGTATATACACACAATGGAATATACGGCCTCAAAGAGGAAGGAAATCCTGATACGTGCTACAACATGGGTGAAAAGCTGTGAGAACATTATGCCCAATGAAACAAACCAGTGACAAAGCAGGATACTATATGATCCCACTTATATGAGGTCCCCAGAACAGTCAAGTAGACAAAAAGTAGAATGGTGGGTGCCAGGAACTGAGGTGAGGAAGGAATGGGGAGTTGGGGGATAAGTTTCAGTTTGGGAAGATGAAAGGGTTCTGGAGACTGGCTGCATAACAATGTGAATATCCTTAACACCACTGAACTATACATTTAAAATGACTAAGTTAATAAGCAATATATTGTATGCATTTTACCATAATTAAAAAAAAATGGCTAAGGGGCACCTGGGTGGCTCGGTTGGTCAGTTAAGCATCTGACTCTTGATTTCAGCTCAGGTCATGATCTCATAGTTCACTGAGTTCGAGCCCTGAGTAGGGCTCTGTGCTGACAGCACGGAGCCTGCTTGGGATTCTCTCTTTTCCTCTCTCTCTGCCTCTCCCTTGCTCTAGTGCACATGTGCATGCTTTCTTTCTCTCAAAAATAACAAACTTAAAAAAAAAATGGTTAAGATGGCAAATTTTGTGTGATGCATATTTTATCACAATTTAAATTTAAAAGGAAGGAAAAGAAGGTATAAAGATGGTAGGGCTAGGTTCCTCACAAGATGGTGCGGCAGGGGCAGCAAGACTGCGTAGGCCAGGGGAGCCTGGGTGGCTCAGTCAGGTAAGCATCTGACTCTTGATTTCAGCTTAGGTCATGCTCTCATGGTTTGTGGGTTTGAGCCCCACGTCGGGCTCTGCGCTGACAGCACAGAGCCTGCTTGGGATTCTCTGTCTCCTTCTCTCTGACCCTCCCCCACTAACACTTCTGTTCTCTCTCAAAAATAAACAAACATTTAAAAAAAAGATTGCAGGGGCGCCTGGGTGGCGCAGTCGGTTGAGCGTCCGACTTCAGCCAGGTCACGATCTCGCGGTCCGTGAGTTCGAGCCCCGCGTCAGGCTCTGGGCTGATGGCTCAGAGCCTGGAGCCTGTTTCTGATTCTGTGTCTCCCTCTCTCTCTGCCCCTCCCCCATTCATGCTCTGTCTCTCTCTGTCCCAAAAATAAATAAACGTTGGGAAAAAAAAAAAAAAATTTAAAAAAATAAATAAATAAATAAAAGATTGCATAGGCCAGTGGACAGCCATGAAATCCCAGTCAAGGGAGGAGAGGAGCCTCCTGCATGGGGCTGGAGGCAAGGTGGTCTGCAGCAAGAGAGAAAGGAGGAGTAACAGGTGGAAGCGGTCTGGGCTCGGGAGGAGCCTGAGAAAAAGCAAGTGGGGATGGCGGGTAGAGGTAGGGACACCAAGGGCCTTGATCACCCAGTTATGAGGGAAGGGCATGCCTAAGAAGGTAGACGGATGTCCTGACATGGGCGCTCACTAGCTGGAGAGAGATGCTAGGACAGGCAGGGAGTGGAAGCAAGTCTGGAGGGCCCGGGACCTGAGGGTCAAAGCATGGTCACAGAGAGAGTACACCATCTTTCAGTTTACTGCTCAAGGCTGACAGCCTTGGGAGGGCAGACGTGGCTCAGACATGGGTCAGGACTGAGTGTCCCTAGCATCAAGATGTACCTGGCATACTCCAGGCTCCGAGCACATGTTACTGAATCAACGAATGAGTGAATGACAAAACAGAAAACAAGGCTGTGGCTTCAAAGGAAGAAGGGGAGTCAGAGAGAAGCATGTGCAGAGTGAGGGAGACTGGGGCTCCTAAGAGGACACCTCCACCCCGGGAGAGAAGGAAGGGGAAGCGAAGAAGGGGAGACAGGCACAGACAGGCCCTGTTCCTTCAAGGGAGGAATTGTGAGCTGGAGGGGACCTGGGATGCCTACAATGACATCTAATCAAGCTCACAGGGCAGGAGAGGTTCAGGGGGCATAGCATGTGGTGGAGGTAGGGAGGATAGGGAGCGGAGAGGGGGCACGTGCATGGCAGAGGCCCAGGAGGGCAGGGAGCGTTGAGAGGCCGGCACAGCCTGGCCATCTGTGACTAGTCAGTGAGCTCGGGGAGGGCAGCCGTCACTGGCCAAGCCCACACCTACTCACCTGGGAGTAGACAGTGGCATGGACCCAGGCAAGACGGCGACTCAGGTGGTCCAGCTTTTCTGAGAAAACCTTCTGACTCTTGGTCAACTCTGCAAGGATGTCCTTTCTCTGCCACCCAAGGGGAAAGACAATCAGGCCATGGCACCATACCCACACCCACCCTGCTTGCCCCAGGAAGCCTGGTAGGAACCCCACTGGTGGCTGGAGCAGGCAAAAGGTTGGGCAGACTCAGCTCTACTCTTCAAAACCCTCTTCTGCCTAGGACCCACTGGCAAGCCCGAGCAGGCCTCAGAGAAGGGTCTTGGTCGTTTGTGCAGAGCGTGGAAATGAGACACAGCTGGGGTTCCATGAGCCCCTGGCCATGTCCCCTAGCTGGGCTGGGACCATGGCCCCGGTAGCTGCTCTCGCTTGGCTGCAAAGGCAAGCCTGGGCTCTGCAGACAGCAGGGAAAGGGCCCTGCTGGGGAAGTCCAGCCCAGGCACAGGACGCCCTACTCCCCAGGCCAGGAGAGCTACAGCAGAGGGGCTGCAGGGAAGTGTGAGAGTCAGGTCCTGCTTCCTGCTGACTCTGCAAGTGGCCGAGGAAGCACTCAGGGTTGAATTCATAATTGATGAGGAGAGTGGGTGTGCGTCAGCACTTAGCGGGCAGGGGGCAGGGGCACCTTGGCGCGGGCTGCAGCTAGTGATGGGGCTCAAGCCCTGCCCTGCCCTAATGCCAGCCCTGCTCTCACTGACGTGGCATAGTCAGGTGGGTGGGGACAGGAAAACTACCGGTGTAGCCCCCAGAAGCAGGGGCAGGACAGTCCCTCTGTGGCCTGCCCTGGGAAGCCTGAGCTGGCAAGCCTCCTCTCTGCAACAGCCCTCCCTCTCGAAAACCCCCCTGCCCATCTAGGTCTTACCCGCTTGGGGCACCGCCGGAGTTTGTCCTCTGTGTCCCTCAGAGCCACTGCATACTCATTGACATCATCAGACACACCCACCATCTAGAGCATCGGACACCACAGGTCCAGCGTGACTCCTCAGGCATGTCACTCAGGTTTCTCCAGACCCAGCCTGGCTCCCAGCCCTGCCAAGCTCCCAACCTTCGGCCCCAGACAACCCCCTCCCACAAAACCAGGTCAGGCCCACACATCACTGGCAGCAATCAGTCTTGCTGTGGCACACATTCACATGCAGTCATGAGTAGATATCCGCCCCTCCCCCCCAACACACACACAAGCATCTGAATGTGTGGGACCACAGGACATGCTCATCGGCCACCAGTGGGAGACCTTGCCCAGCTGCTGGTGAACGCTGAGATTATACATCATGACGGCGCCATCCAGGACTTCCAGCAGGGAGTTCTCCGTGAGGGGCTGCTCAGGCTCCTCCGGGGGCCGCCCCAGCAGCAGGCCCTCATTCCAGTGACTGCCCTCAACTACGGAGTGGGGGAAGGGGAGGGTCAGGGCCGTAGGCCATTCCAGCTCTCTCCCAAGCTTGTGGTGCCAGGACGGGCCTCACAGTAGGAGAAGGGAGCCCTTTCTCCCTGCCTGGGCCCAAGGAGGGACTTGCAGGGGAGAACATGGGGGCAGGGGTAGGGCAAGGGCCTGCAGCTCCAGGACTATTTCTGTAGCATCGATTTCCTGCCCTTAGAGTGCACTTCCCATGCCCTTGAGATATTGCCAGGCCACAGGACCGGGAAGGAATGGGGGTGTAGCTTGGCTTTGCCCAGGGTGGGGAACTATGGATGTGCTTGGCCCTGCCTGGCACCTACTGTCCTCACGAGTCCTCTGTTCTGCGCTCAGCGTGCGGACCTTCACTTTCTCCGAGGTGGTCAGAGGCCGCCGTGGGGTCATCAGGCTCACAGCCGCTGTGCTGAGGAAGCGGTTAGCTCGGCCCAGGGTTGGAGAACTGAGCCAGCTGGGCCGGGGCAGGGGCAGTACGCCCCCCATGGCCAGAGCCTGCATGGGGCGCTGTGTAGGAGAGAGGAGGCCAGACGCCACTCAGCTCCCCAGGACCGGGGCCCATGTAGGACTCCCTTGATTTGTGGGGTTGGGAAATGGCAGGAAGGTTCGCGCCTCCACCTACAGCAAGGAAACCTGCCTGGTGAGAAGCTCCTTGCTGCCTGGAGAAGGAGGTGACCCCGTGTGACACCCCTGCCCTTATGATAGAGGGACAGCCCAATACCAAGCCCACTGCCTGCCCCTACCGCGGCACCTGGGCCGCAGCTGGGGCTGGCTCCTCGTCCTCGTCCAGGTCATCCATGGTGGCTGCCTGGAGCTCCAGTGGGTCGATCAGGATGTTGGCCTTGGAGGCAAGGTCATCTGCAGGGAATGGCAGGAGGGTTCTCAGGCCAGTGGGGGGCTCAGGGGTCACACGGAACCGCCCACAATGGCGAGAGAGCACCACTGGCTGAGCGGGGGGCTTTGCAGGGCCCCACATTTACCACTGCACCTTTGCCTATGCACTCCACTTATTCCACGCCAGCCTTCACTGCGCCCCAAGGCCTTTTGTCTCAGGGACCTTAACAGCAGGAGGTGTTCCCCATCACACTCCTGTCGGTCCCTCTGTTTCCAGTGACTGCACGCTCTCCAGGGTCCCCTACTTCTCTCCCCAGCACTTTCTAACCTACAAACACAAGATCCAGGGCTGTCTAGGCCACTGCTTGTCTCACTTTGCACACAGGCCTCACCGTAGGCTCATCCCCTCAGCTGTCAGTGACAGGTGGAACAGCAACACCTCTGCCTCCAGCCCAGGCTGTGGTCCTCAAACATAGCGGACTTGCCACCTCAGCCTCCTCCTACAGCCCCCTTCCTGACGGTGCCCCATCCCCACAGCCTCGGGCAGGAAGCCTGGGGTCATCTTTGACTCCTCCCCTTCACTCCTGCCCTCCCTCTATCTCCTCTCTTGGCCCACGTACTGACTCCATTATCACACGCAGATCCCTGACCTCACTCCCCTGCCTCAGGACCTTCCAAAGCTGCCCCTATCCCTGGAATGAGCCCACACCTACTTCGTGCCCCACAAGGCCCTCAGACTCTACCCGTGCGACTCCTTGGCCTTATTTCCCACCACTCCCCACCTGGTAGTTTCCTCACCAGCACCCCAGCAGCCTTCCGTCTCCAGGCCCTACCAGGCTGTTGTGAGCATCCCTGCCTTTGCGTGCGCTGTGCTTGTAGTGCCCTGTGCCGTGGCCACGTGTGCTCGTCCTTGAAAGCCACTCAGGCAGCACTTGTGCCCGCTCGCCTCTCACCCCTGTGACCTCACCAAGATCCCGTGGTCACTCCACATATGCTCCCTAGTTCCTTATAAGACCCCTAGGCTTCCCGTGGGGCGGGTGCTCAAGGGAAGGGAGCTCAAGGAAAGGGATGGCTGGACCCAAGACCTGAGGCAGAGGGCATCTCCCTGGAGGAGCAGGTCGAGATACTCGGGCGCCCTCTGGCGGGCAGAGGGTAACCCTGCACCCAGTGCAGAGCTGGCTGAGGATTGTACGCCCCACACTCACCAGGTCCGGCCCTGCCCACTGCCCACAAGCCTACACGTACCTTTGAGGGTCTTCCGAAGGTGTGAGAGGAGGCCTCCCAGGCGCTGCAGGTCAAAGTAGTCCACCTTGCCATTATAGAAGACCTGAGGCGGTATGTAGGCCTCTGCAAGGAGGGTTTGGGAGGCCGGGCCAGCAGTGAGCCAGATAGGAAGACACACTGAGAAGCCACCCGTCTACGCTGCTTAGCCCAGAGGAGACCCCTGGCCTTGGCCACCTACCTGCCCTGCTCAGGCACACAGCATGGCTTCCCCCCCACCCCACCCCCGACCATTTGGGGTCAGTGTCAGTGACTGCACGAGTTGGGATGAAGGGAGCACTCTGTCTGCAGTCACATTCAGAGAGGGCCCTGACCCAGCCCCATGGACATCCCCAATCCAGGGCAGACACGGCTCCCACTGGCCCTGAGGACCCTGTCCCACACAAACACAGCCCCCAACACCTCAGGGCCTGTCCCTGGTGTCCCCTACAAAGGACTGCAGAGGGTTGGACGGACTGGGACCGAGAAGAGGAGGCCGTAGTGGGCAGGAACTTGTGGGGATAGAGTGAATGTGGGTTTGGCACTCCTACAGAGTGGAGTTCCTGCTGCCTGTGGAAAAGCCACCCATCAGGAGAGTACTCAACTTGTTAGGAAGCCTGGGACAGCTCCACCCCCACCCTGCCGCCAGCTCCACACTCTACACTATCACCGGGACAGCGCTGCCCAGCCTCTCTGATGAGGCCTGGCCCCACTCACCCTCACTGAAGGAGGCACGAGGGTTCGAAGCCTTGTATTCATCCCAGTAGTAGCGCAGGGCAGATATCAGCCGGTGCAAGAAGCAGACCATGTACTCAGGGGGACACAGCATGGGCATATTCTGCAGGGCACAGGGCACAGGACATGCATTTGTGCCAGCCTAGAGCCTGCTCACTCCTCATCCAAGGCCTGTCCCAGGACCCTGGGGTGAGCACAGAGGGCGGGGCAGCAGAGGAAGAGCAAGATTAGGCAGGGATGCAGCAGGCTGAGAGGTGCCGGAAGCCTGGGGTGCAGACCCTGCAACACAGCCAAGTGTCCATGGTGGGCTAGCCGAGTGGACACTTACCCCCCGGCCACTGGCATTCTCCTGTAGAAACTTTCGGAACTTGGTCAGGAAGATGTACCTAGAAGCTTCCCCCTTTGAGGGAAGGAAAAATGAGGCTGTGAGGAGCTGGCCCTGGAGTGGACTGGCTCGGTGCTGTGCCTTAGCCTGGGCCCTGCTATGGGAACCCGAGCCAGTCCCTGCCCTCTGGGTCTCAGGGCCCCAGTACCAGCACCCATCCCTACCAGGGACCCACGCGGGGGTCTGGGAGTCACTTACCCCGTTATCATCTTTATTGTTCAGCAGCAGCTTCAGGATCTGGACCTGTAGTTCTTCCACCACTGGAGGTGGGGTAGGGAACACAACACTGAGCTCTCCTCAGGCAGAGCCTTGCTCTCAGGCTCCCAGGGATGGGAAGGGGCGGCAGGTTTGGATCAGGGCTCCACTCTCAGGGTTCCACAAGCTGAATCTAGACATGGTCACTACCAAGAGCCCCCGATACACACACACACACACACACACACACACACACACACACACACAAATCGTCCTCCCCCTACTCAGTGCCCTGGGCAGGGGGCTAACCTTCGATGCGCTTCTTGAGCCTTTGGCAGCCACGTTCGTAGGCACGCCTCCGTCTGTGCTCCTCAGCGGTCTCATCCTTTACATCCTTACTGTCTTTGCCCTGGGCAGGAGCAGGGGATGGGAGACAGCAGAGCTCACTCAGGACTTAACCAGGCCTGCTTCAGACAGGAAACCCCTACTCCCACGCCAGAGACCAGGCTGGGGAAGGGGCCTCACATGCTCAAGGCCAGGTGGCTCAGATACCCTGGGTCAGCCCTCCCTGTGACCCTGCCTGCCCATCTCAGTCGGCCCACCTCCCTGCTGGAGCGGTGGGGCCACCAGGTAGTGGGAATGAGCTCCTGTAGGCCAGCCTCCTCCACTCGCAGAGGGCTCTTGATGTAAAAGAAGACAACAGACCGGAGCACGTCGAAGCTGGTGGTTGTCAAGGCAGAGCTCCACTCACCAAGGGGTGTACCCTACACCCTCACAAGTTCTCCCTGGGAAGCTCTTCCAAACTCACCTGTCTCCCCATATGCCCACCATATTCTCCTACCCTTAGAGGTACCATTGCTACTATAAGCCAGTCTCCCTCGACCATGAGCCCTGAAAAATAGCTGTGGCCATCAAGTCCACTAAGCCTGATTCCCAGCAAATGTACTAAAAAGGCTTGTCACAGGAACACATGAGGGGGGTGGGAGGAACAGGCTGAGAGAGGGCCTGGCGGCCTCTCCGTCTCCCAGCTGTTTCTAACTCTTGGAGGCTGAAGACCCCACACAAAGACAGCTACCAGCACAGGCTTCCCCACCAGCACCCTCCCTCCTGCAGCACAGTCCTCAACAGTGTTGGGAAGCAGGAAGAGCCAAGTCCCAAAAGAAGATCTCATGGGAACCCCTGCCGTGGGACCCAGATAAAAGTTCGGTGCTGCTTTGGCTACAGCAGTCAGGCCCTGGTGGCGTCTCCACACCTCTACGTAGCCCAAGAGTCGGCAGCCATCTGGAAATCCCTGCTCAGGCTGGCCAGCTGGCCGGGGTCCTTTGCTTTACCCTCTCTGCTCTGTAGAGAGAGTGCTGGGAAGGCTGGGTCCTGGAACAAGGACTCACATACTGCACGGCTCTGGGCCTCTGAGCCTCCCTAGGGACCCCTGGCCAGAGGCACGCTGCCCTCCTTGGCCCCTAATGACTCCAGAGGACACCACATGTCTGGCCTGTCTGGCAGCAAGGAAAGGATACAGGACATTGCTAAGCAGAAACTTGCGGGACTTCTCATGCCTCAGGATGGCGATGGTGAGCCGCAGGTAGTGGATCTGTGGGGATGGGGTGCTCAGAGAGGGCGGCTAGGGCCCAGGGGGCCCAGGGGCAGGGGCAGGGGCAGGAGCTCCCACCTGTAGGCTCAGGTCTGGGACGATGGGTGAGAACCGGTAAAGCCGCAGCAGGGACATCATCAATTGCTTGAGGCAATCCTGTACCTCGTAGTCCTGGGGGAGAGATGCCGGGCTGCACACCTAGCTGGCAGAGGGCAGGTGCCAGGACAGCCATCTGTGGGTCCTTTCCCAAACCCTCCCTGTACCTCCCCCATCTCGGTGGAGCCTGACATCCTGGCCTGAGGCCTGAAGTCCGAAGCCTCACCTCCATGAAGAGCCACAGGAGGTCGAGGATCTGACGCACCGTGGACTGGGCCTGTGCAGGGGTGCCTGCCTCCACGACGCCCCGCAGGAAGCTCATGAGCACAGCCTCTACCAGGTATACCTTGCGCTGCACCAAGGGCGGGCACTGGTGAGGTGGTGGCCTTCTGCCCCTGCCCTGGCATGGGGCCAAGGCCACAGGTATAGTCTTGGGTTCCCTCAAGCAACCCCAAGACACAGATGAGCCCTTCCAGGGTCTGAGACACAAGAAGGGCCGCCGCCCCAGGGCTCCTCTGGCATTTCACACATGCAGTTCCCTTAGCCAGTGATGTCATTACCCCTCAATCTTTTCTCTAGGACATCCCCTGATATCCTCAGCTGGAAGCATCTCCTCCTTCCCTGAGTGACATCCTTGAGGTCTAAGGGCTCTGGTCACATGGGACCCCTGCCAGGTGACGGTGCTGAGCCTCATGGGCCTCGGCTTCCCAGCCCCTAGCACCGGCACTTGTGCCACAGCCCACTTCTTCCCCTCTCAAACATCCCCTCACCAGGAGTGGTGCAAAGCGATGGAAGATGTGGGCCAGCGTGAGGAGGACGGTGGGCTGGCCCTGCAACTGCCACTCGGAGCTGTCCTTCTCCACCAGCCGGCCTTCCTATGTGGGGAAGAAAGGACAGTGGGGGTCAAAGGCTGCAGAAGGCCCTCAGCTCACCCGGCCCAGTCCCTGGCTCACCACAGGGTCCAGCTCCACGCTGAGCACTGCCCGGAAGCAGCCCAGCAACTTCTGTGCCCGCACCAGGTCAGCACGGGGTGGGTCCTGCAGGGGCCGGTAACCTGCCACTGGGTAGGTGGCACAGAGTTAAGCCAGCAATACCTGGTCTGTGGCTCAGATGCACCCGTCCCTCTCCACTGAGATCCCCAAGGAGGGGCCTAGGCTCCAGGGCAGGGCTGTGGAGTCACAAGGCCTGGTCTGCGGCACAGCTCTCTGTCTCTGTGGGGTGCAACTCCTGCCGCTTCACATTCTTATCTGTTCCACACAGTACGGTACCCACCTAATAAGGTTGCCATAGGAATTGTGCCTCCCGGCACCCACCTAAGCTGTACTCGCCCCTCTCCCCTCGGCAACCATGGCCCACCACCAGCCCATAGAACTCCCAGGGCAGGGAGCCCCTCATCCCTGCTTCCTCAAGAGCTTCCAGGCAGTCCACAGACTTCTTCCCAAAAGGATATCGCAAGGGACGGCTGCCAAAGTTGAAGGCCACAGACTCCTTAAAGGAAAGGCTGATGGCTGGGAAGTAGGCCATGCCCAGGCCCCTGGACAAGTTCTCAAAAGCGGTGCCCAGTGACACGCCATTCCTGGAGCAGAAGGGAAGGCCTGTGAGCCCATGCTAAGAAGGATGTAGCCGAAACAGGCCAGTAAGCAAGGCTCTGTTGCAGCTGTCCACCCTCAGGCTATTAAAGTCGGCCTGGCCCCCTTAAAGGGACTGGGAAGCTGAGGGCAGCTCAGGGAGGTCCCAGAGGCCAGGCCTGTGGGAAGAGGCAGGAGACTCACAGGCAGAAGGACAGAGTGCCATCGTCCAGGTCGATCAGGCAGCTCACGATGTCTCCCGCTGCCCATGCCTGCCAGGGGAGGAGGCCTTACAGACATACAGAAGCCCAGCAGCTTGCCCGCTCTGCCCCCTGGCTGTGTGTCCACTACCCCTCAGAGTAGGTGGCCATAAGTACAGAGCACCTGAATCTCTGCCCTCTCCCTTTGCCCTACAGTCTCTCGTGGCTATTTGGTGGCTCCCACCCAAGCTGTGAGGATGAACATGGGGCAAGCGGGTTCCGGGGTCTTGGCCCTCACCTTGCCATAATTCGTTGTGGTCACATTCCACTTGCGTACCCGGTTGCCATCATAAGCATAGGAGTTGTGTGTATCTCCAACCCCCTCCTAGGGAAGAAGGGTCTGTGAGGTCCAGAGCCCACCAGCCGTCAACCTTGCACCCACAGAGTTCTAGAGAAAAGGGTTGATGCTCTGAGGGAAGGAGTGATTTCCTGGCCTGGGTTGCTGTTGTCCTAGGGCGGGGTGGGACGCATTCCTCCTCCAGAGGGCAGTCGGGTTACAGTTCCAAGCAGACCTCATGTGGTCTGGTGGGTTGCCCGAACCCTGATGAGGCCTCCAGCAGCATGTCTCCCTAGGAGGGGGCCTCTCTCACACGTACCTCCTGATTAAAGCGGCAGTTGATAGTGCACCAGCCAATCTGCATGAGTCCCTGAGAGGAGATGAGCACCTCGTAGACCCATTTCCCTGGAATAAACCAAGTCAGGCCTAGCAGATAGAAAAAGACTGCCTCCTGCCTCAGACCTGGGCCCACAGATCCCCTCCCAACAACCTGGGCCACAGCATGGTGGCCAGAGCATGGTCTCACCTTTATACACACACGTGGTTGAGCGGATAGTACCAAAGTTGCTGTGTCCAATCACCTGGGTGAAGAGTAGAGATGGTGAGCCTCCTCTCAGGCACACAGAGTGCCTCCCCAAAGAGGAATGGCCCCATCCTCAACTCGGGTTGTGTTGGTGGTGCCTGCCTGTTCTAGCCAATACCGCACTGAGCCTGAACAGGGTGGGAGGGGTGGCAGCATGAGAGGAGGGGTTCATGGCTGTGATGGGAACAGCTTGGGGCTGGAGTTGCACTGAGTAGGTTTTAGGGTTGTATCAGGAGGGTTTGGGGGCTGAGGACTCAATGAGCACATCAGGAGGGGTTTGTGGCTGCAGCCCCATAAAAAAGGATAGAGAGACCAAGGCCACATCAGGAGCAGCTTGGGGCTGTCAGGAGGGGCTTGGACCTGGGGCCTCGCCTTGCCCTCACTCACCCCTAGGAGGTCATCATCCACCAGAAGAAGCCCCTCGAAGCCACCTGTGTGGTCCAGGACCACAGTGGATGGGCCAAGCCGCCCTTCAACCTGTCCTGAAAGGGAGAGGTAGGTGTGGGGTCAGGCAGGGCACAGGGTCTGACAGAATGCATAGAGGATACTATGTTCCCCAGGGCAGCCCCCAGGGCCTCCAGGGCCCAGCCTGGCTCCCCCAATCCCATTCCAGAAGCTGCCACATACCCTGGCTCTCCTCATCCTCATTGTCTACATGTAACAGCTGGTCCAGATGCTCTGGCAGGTTCTGGAAGTTCAGGGGTTTCCTGGGGAGAGCAAGAGGCTGCGAGGGGCCCAAAAGTCCTTGAAACCAGTCAGATGACACTAAACCCCTCTCCTACTCCCTTTCCTCTGAGCTTCGGACAGTGGCTGCCTAGATTCCAGAAAAAGGCTTGTGCCTAGTTCTATATTCTTGAATGCGGGGGGGAGGGGGGTCAGAAGGCTGGACTACCCACTAAACTAAAAAGTACCAGTCCAATGTGGTGTACCTCAGGACTTAAAAAAAAAAAAAAAAAAAAAGAGCCCTCCCTCAACCTTAATTCCCTCATCTGTAAAAAGGGAACATAGCTGTATGTCAGAGATGCTATGAAGATTCCAAGGCATAATGTGTGCTCCCTGCATGGCCCATAACCTACCCACCCCTAAAGAAGGATCTGTTGCTTTGCCTGGGAGAGGAAGGCTGGGAGAAGTACCAATCCCCAAGGCAGCCTATACCAATGACAGCTAGGCCAGCCCTTGATCCCAGGCCTGTGGTCCCAGCCAGGGAAGTTTGTGTTGAATGAGACATGTCTTGGGAGGATGAAGGGCTGAGCCCTCTGAGTTGCTAGCTGGCTCTGTCCTGTACCCACCTGTATAGGAAACTAGAGCACCTGGCCTGCCTGTCTGCCATCAGCCCCAGCCAGAGGGGCTGGGGAAATCTGGGTGGCCCCCTTATATACCCAGCACACATGCTCAGAGGAGAAAGGCCTCTGTCTGATGCTGGCCAGCCCTGTCCTGAGTACAGCTGCTAAGAATAGCAGGGAATGGGGTGGCAGTAACTAGCAGGGCTCGAGTAGAACAGAGACCAGTGCCCATCTGGACGCAGCCCACAGACTGCTGGCACCTCTCTGCCACCTCTGATCCCAGCACTTTCTCCATTCAATGGTCTAGAGGGTAGGCTCTGGAAGGGACATAGATGGGCCAAGGCACCAACTCTCTGGCAAAGTAGCTTCAACTGGCTCAGGAACCACATGTTCCCCAGTTGTGAGCTACTACTCAGCTGCCAGAGGTAGAGAGGCGTGAATCCTCTTCCCCATTCCTACTAACCCCCAAGCCAAGGTCAAGTGGCAGCCATGCAATGGGGTGCTCCACCAGTAGCTTGGAAAGTTCCAGTCAACCTCCTCTCTAAACACCCCAACAGGCCCAGGGATAAAGGCTTCTGTCATGGCAGTGCTTACCGGCCCCCACTTGGGAGGCCTGCTCTAGTTCTTTGCCCGCTCTCAAGAGCAGCTGGGGGCAGCTCAGCCTCAGCGAGTGCCTGCAGCACTGTCCTTTGGCCAACCCAGCACTTGCCTGCCCTTTTTGGATCGCCTACGTCCCAGCCCAGGGCTCTGCATCCACACAAGCACTGACTGATGGCCCTGCCACCTGCTCTCCCTCCTGGCAGCCACAGAAGCAGTGGCAGTAGGACCATTTCTGATATCACATGAGGTAGGGATCAGATGGCCTTGGAAACAGGCCAGAATGGGGCTGGAGTGGAGGTGGGCAGTAGCTCTCCATAAGCAGGAATCCTATGGCCACCACAGACATTTAAATGGAAGATGCAACAGCACTGCCCTTTGTGGCTGCCCAGAGAGCAGAGATTGTGGAAGGCAGAAGAGCCCAGCTGGTAGGAGGGCTGAGAGATAGGGACACCCATGCCTCACTGCAGGAAGGCAGAATCCACGTGACCCTCTGAAGAAGTAATGTAGCAAGAGTCTTAAAAGTGACTGCAGTTCAAATGCTCCAGCCCATGATTCCAACCCTGGGCATCCTCACAGCGGCACTGTTTACAAAAGCAAAAGCCCCTCTAAACCAGGGCAGTGCTAAAGGCTACAACAGACCCCTGGCCCTAAAAGATGCCCACCAAGATTAACTTGTAATACAGAAAATAAACACTCAGGAGATAATGTTTAATGACAAGATAGAATCTAAACTTCTATACACTTTTCGAGGTGTGGGATCGATCCACTATCTCGATGGCAATAATGGTTTAACAGGTTATCTGGATAAAAACTTACTGAATTTTACCCTTCAAATACATGTAGTTCATTATATGTCAATTATTTCTCAATAAAACTTTAAAAAGAACTGAAGGTGACAGAAAACTTTAAAAAAAGTCTATACAGCATAATCCAAACTATACACATCACAAGATAAGAAAAACAGAAAAATTATGCTCAAATGGTCAAGTTAGAACAAGACACACAGACGTTTTTTCTTCTTCTAAGTTTCTGCTCAAGTGCACTTGTAACTTTTTTAGGAACAATAATGCACTCAACTTTCAAGGAAAAGGGGCTTGGTAGGGTCTGCACTTTATAGGTTCAGGTGGCAGCTACAGAGGACTGGGGTGGGACAGATGTGCAGGCAGGTGCATGTGGGGACCAGATGCTGATTGTGGAGTAGGAGTGAGGTGCTCTCCTGAGGACTGAATGTGCACCACTTCCCTAACCTCCACAACACCCTCAGAAAGAAGGTACTAACACGGCCAGAGGAGATGAAGATGTAGAGTCCAGAAGGCAGACTCTCTGGCCAGAGGTCTCACAGCCAGGAGCAGTAGAGGGAGAACAGAACCCAAGCCAGCCTACCCAGAGGCTCTGGGCTGGTCCTTTGGAGTCAGGGGCTACCCACATGGCCATACCTGCTGGTGGCTGCGGTGGGCGCATGCTCAGGAGAGGAAAAGATGCGGTGCAGGTAGTCATTCAGTAGTTTCTCCTGCACAATACCTGTGCCACAGGGCAGAAGAAGAGAAGGGCCACACAGTCAGTGTAAGCTCCTAGACTGGGCTGGCTCTACAGGTTCCTGGTCCTAGGCTAGCCACAGGGGTCACATGAGCGGTCATGTTGGGTGCACTGCTCCATCGCGGCTGATGGAGAAGAGCTGGCTCACAGGTACAAGGGGTGCAGCAAGGCTTGGAGCTCACCAGACCTTGGACTTTACCGCCTTTGTCTTTTCCTTCTCCTTCCCTCAACACAAGGAGCCTCCTCCCAGACACGTCAGCCCTTACCTGTGACCCTGGATTTCTCAGCATCTGATGTCAGCCGATAGCTCTTGCGGGAGAAAGACATGCTGGACCCCTTAGATGCCATCCTTCATTTCTTGTGGGCAGCCAGCGGTCCTGGGGGCTGAGCCGGAGGCAGAGCCTATCTATTTGAGGCCAGCCAAGGGCCTCCATACCCACCTCATTTCTGGGGCAGCAAGAAAGCTTGGGAGCAGGTGAGACCAGGTACATGCACACTCACACACAAACCAACCCGGGGCAAGAAACCAGGGGTTCCCAGCTTCCTACACAGGGCTCCACCATGTTCCAGTGCTCAGCACAGGGCCCAACGGAGAGCAGTTGCCAGATATAGGTTTGCTAAACCAAACTAAATGTCTCAACCCCAGGAAAATCAGACCAAACTGTCCAAAGTGAGATGGCCTAGACACAGAGACCCTGTATCCTTCTCAGTTGTAAGCCACACTAGGTCTAGCTCATTCCCAGTAGAGAGAACCCTACATCACATTCCCCAAGTGTGGTCCATCATCCAAGGGCTTGGGGCCATCTCCACCTACAAGTCCTACTGATACCTAAGGCCAGGATCTTCCCTTCTCTTTTCCAAAGGCCTTGTTCCCACTCACACACACAGCCTCTCATCCATCATCTCAGCTCCATCAGAGCACCACCCAGCTATCATTGCAGACCCTGCTGGTCTTCCCAGTGCTGTCCATCCCTTACATGTCATGGTGTTGCTGCAGCTGCAGACGCACTAAGTCGCTGGTAACTGCCTCACTGATCTACAGCTGTGCTGTCCCCAATACAGTAGCCATTAGCCATATGTGACTATTTAAATTTGAATTAAAACATAAAAATTAAGAATTCAACTTCTCAGTTATATTAAGCACATTTCAAGGATTCAGCAGCCACATATGGTTAGTGGTTACTGTACGAGACACTAAAAACAGAACATTTCCATCATCACAGAAAGTTCTGTTAGACAGCGCTGGTCTACAGCCTGGCCTTCTAGCACTGCCTTAGACTGCACTCCCTTCTCCGCAGCCCAGTTCCTTATCTCACCTCAAACAGGTCCTCCGTTCCCACCACACACCCTTGCCCATTCACAGTCTGCACCACGCCCGCCCCTCGAGAAGGTGACTGTCCCGCCTTGCCGCCTACCACGGGCCCTCCGCTGGCATCCATGACCGCTGCGCCTCTCATACCAGAGTAGGTGCAGGGCAGATTAGACCTGATCACTCATTTGATCAGCAAACCTTCCAGACATCCACTCCGGGTGTCAGGTGCTAAGGACCCAGCTGATAGGCGGACCTTGACTTTGCTCGGGGATTCCCTGCCACGTCGATCCTGTCCAGCCCCGCCGAGGAATCCGGGCTCCGGACCGAACCGACCCCATCTCGGAGCCCAAGGACGCGAAGAGCAGCGCATGTCTCCCCCAAGTCGCCCCCGCCCAGCCCCAAGCTCCGGAGAAACCTTCAGGTCAACTCCAGCCCGGAGTCTCGCATCACAGGCTGTAAGCCCTGAGCTGTGAGCACCCTCGCCGGGCCGGCCGCAGGTGCGAGGGAAGCCGCGGGGACCCGCCCGACTCGGAACCCAGCCGCCCCTCACTCACCCCCAGCCTCGGCCGCGGCGCCCCGGCTCACAACATCCGCCCAGCCTCTCGTCTACGGCGCGCCTCCAGGGCCAAACCGCGCGCCTGCCGCGCAGGCGCACCAGTCAGCGCCGGGCGTCCTCGAGGGAGCCCCCTCGCGGCCTCCAGCCGGGTAGTTCAGGGCCTCTGCGTCGCCGGACAGCCCAACCGCCTCTGACCCCCGCCTGCGCAAGAGAAGCACCTAGCCTAGCCGGGTCGGAATGCCATGTACTAACTGGAGCCCCAGGCCGCCTATCGCAACTCCTACCCATACCTGGAGGCCCAGCCCAGAGGTTGCTAGGACATTTGAAAGGCTATCTGCCAAGGTCCCTGCAACCTGTCACCCCCACTTCCATTCAGGCCAGACAGGTCGCCTCGCTTACCTTTCCTGGGATGGCACCTGTGGCAAGGCAAGGGGAGCCTCTCTGGGCCCTGCTGCCAGGGGCGTGGGCTGACCTGCCTACAGCTGGGGCAGATAAGACAGCAAAAGGGGAAGGCTGCTTTGAGGCTGGGTCAGGGAACATTTGCCACTTTACGAGGAAAAGCTGAGGCTCAGAAAAGATTAATATCACACCACCCAGGGGCTCCCCAGCCTCTGGCAGCAATTATGTCCACACTAACTTCCCCTTCAGAGCAATGTGAGCTTCAGGGTGTCTCCATCCCTACCCCAGGGCACATCAAGTGTCCCCACTGAAACTTTCCAGCACCTGCCCACTACATAGGCCAGAGTAAGGGGCCTGACATTTCACCCAGGGGGCCTGAGGCCTGGCTCCACCCCCATTCCTGCCACTGGGTCTCAGGTCAGGCTCTAGCAGGCCTGGGGTGGGGGTGTGGAGGCAGAGCCACCCAATCCCGTAGGGACAGGTTTCACAACTTCCCGGATGCGGCTGTGGTGGGTCACAGTGCAGCCTCCAGCCAGGAGAATGGGGTGGTTCCCACTGCTGCTGCTTCTGACACAGTGTTCAAGGGTCCCGGGTGAGTGCCCCGCTCCCTGATCCCCAATTGCCTTCAGGAAGGAGTCAGCCCTAGCTAGGCCCAGCCTGCCATTCAAGCCAGGAGCTCACTTTCCCACTAGGCATGGAGCAATGAGTGCTCTTGGCTTCTTGTGCGGAGCTGGGCAGCCCCTGCCTATTCAGGCCTGAGTTAGAACATCTGTTGTAGCACTGAGGCAGCATTGAAACGGCACAGATGCCTGCACACGTGCAGGCAATTATCCCTCATGAGCCTGATCTAACCCTCTAACCTAACATATGCCCTAGAGCTGATGAGAGCTCAGACTTGGACTCAGAATGCCTGGGTTGAGTCTTTGCAGGGTAATTTAACAGCCCTGAGCCTTAGCATTCTCATCTGGGAGATGAAATGAGCTCCATAGGGCAGGCACCACCACCCACTGCTCTCATAAAGTGTAGGTTTTAGACCTGAGCCTAGTACTTTGCCCACTGTTGATAACTACCATGTCTGGGCCTGCTTCTCCCACCCTGTACAGGGGTGTGACCTTTGAACATACCCACAGGGTCCATCCCAGAGGCCTTGTAGCTTTGATCCCCTGAATGAACCAAGCATGGATGTGCTGATATAAATGCATTGACATGCATGCCCATCCCCGCAGGGCAGCGCTCGCCCTTGAATGACTTCCAGGTGCTCCGGGGTACAGAGCTGCAACACCTGCTACATGCAGTGGGGCCTGGGCCTTGGCAAGAACATGTGGCAGATGCTGAGGAGTGTGCAGGGCGTTGCGGGCCCCTACTGGACTGCAGGTGAGTGGCCACAGGACTAGATAAGACTGGGTGGCAGGGGAACCTGGGTGACTCTGTGCCTTGTCCTCCCAGGGCCTTCCACTACAATGTGAGCAGCCACGGCTGCCAACTGCTGCCATGGACCCAATACTCACCCTATACACAGCTGCAACGTTCAGGGCGCTGTGATCTCTTCCAAAAGAAAGGTAAGTGGCTGTGGAGAAGGGTGGGCCATGGATAGGGCTGCTGAGGCCTCAGGACTTACTGACAATGGGTCTCTTGCTCCCAGACTATGTGCGGACCTGCGTCATGGACAATGGGGTCAAGTACCGTGGTACGGTGGCCATCACCACTGGCGGCCTACCCTGCCAGCGCTGGAACCACAGGTTCCCCAATGACCACAAGTAAGACACCTCCCCTCTGTCCTTGCCGGCTGGCTCCTGCCCCCACCCCAACACGCATTGAATTGCTGCTCTCTGCACCAGGTACACACCCACACTCCGGAACGGCTTGGAGGAGAACTTCTGCCGAAACCCCGACGGGGACCCAGGAGGTCCCTGGTGCTACACGACAGACCCTGCAGTGCGCTTCCAGACCTGTGGCATCAAGTCCTGCCGGGAAGGTAAGCCGCTCTGGGTCCAAACTGGAGTGAGGAACATGCCCACGCCCGTCCACGAACCCACCGGCACTGTCTCTCCAGCCGCTTGCGTTTGGTGCAATGGCGAGGAGTATCGCGGGGCAGTGGACCGCACCGAGTCGGGACGCGAGTGTCAGCGCTGGGACCTGCAGCGGCCACACGCGCACCCCTTTGAGCCCGGCAAGTACGTGCGCGCGGGCTCGGCACCTAGGGGGCCAGGCTAGGGGAGGGGCCAGGACTCCAGGGGCTGGACCAGGTAAATAGCAGGGGACAGGCAGTGCCCGAGTCCCGGAGTTTTGTTCACGCCCTGCTACCGCCCTCAGGTTCCTTGACAAAGATCTGGACGACAACTATTGCCGGAATCCGGACGGCTCCGAGCGGCCCTGGTGCTATACCACCGACCCGAAGGTGGAGCGAGAATTCTGCGACCTCCCTCGCTGCGGTAGGGCACGGGGGCGGGGCCTGGGAGGGCACCCAGGAAACGTGGGGGCGTGGCCTGACTGGGGAAAGAGGAGCGACTGGGCGTGACCCGGAGGTGGACCCACTGGAGTTGGCCTCGGCCTCAGCCCCAGCCCGGGTCTCAGCTCCCGCTCAGGCTCCGACCAGCCTTGGTCCATCCAAGGGTCGGAGGCACAGCCGCGCCACGAGGCCACGACGCTCAGTTGCTTCCGCGGGAAGGGCGAGGGCTACAGGGGCACGGCCAACACCACCGCCGCAGGCGTACCCTGCCAGCGGTGGGACGCGCAGAACCCCCATCAGCATCGTTTTGCTCCGGAGAAATACGCATGCAAGTGAGGTGCGGGCCGCCGCTGGGGGCGTGCTCCTGCGGCGGGGACGTTAGGAGAGGGGTCCTGGGCGGCGCTTGAAGAAAGACGGGGGTCGGGGGGGCGGGGTTCCAGCCAAAGGCTGGCTGGCCCGCGGGATGGGCCCCACCAAGAGCTGAGGGAAGCGCCCGCCCAGGGACCTTCGGGAGAACTTCTGCCGGAACCCCGACGGCTCGGAAGCGCCTTGGTGCTTTACGTCACGGCCTGGCATGCGCGTGGCCTTCTGTTACCAGATCCGGCGCTGCGCCGACGACGTGCGGCCTGAGGGTAAGGCCCAAGCTGAAACTGGAGGCCTGGAGCGGGAGGGCTGGGGCGAGAACTCGCCAATAGCCATCCCCGCCCGTCACAGACTGCTACCACGGCGTGGGGGAGCAGTACCGCGGCTTGGTCAACAGGACCCGAAAAGGTGTCCCGTGCCAGCACTGGTCCACAGAGATGCCACACGTGCCGCAGTGAGTCGGCCCGCGCGCCCGGCCCCTCCCCTGCCGAACCCTAAAGCGGTACGCCGTAGCCTCTCCAACTGGAGCCCGGCAGGGTCAGGATTACCTTGCTAGGATTTTACTCCCTTGCCCACTCAGGTTCACACCCACCTCTGCCCCCCACGCGCATCTGGAGGAGAACTTTTGCCGGAACCCGGACAGGGATAGCCATGGGCCCTGGTGCTACACTACGGACCCGGGTACTCCGTTCGACTACTGTGCACTGCGACGCTGTGGTAAGTGACCCTCCCTCGGGGCCCCGCCCCCAGCCTCCACCAATGAAGGCTGGCTCCCTCAACGCAGGTGAATTGGTTCTTTCAGATGACGACCAACCACCGTCCATCCTGGAGCCCCCAGGTATGCACTTGGACCAAGTGTGGGTTGGGGTCTCTTTGGGGCCTCCATCTAGTTGGGAGTTTCCCGCGGCCCATCCTGTCCCCCAGACCAGGTGGTGTTTGAGAAGTGTGGCAAGAGGGTGACCCGCCTGGACCAGCAGCGCTCCAAGCTGCGTGTGGTGGGGGGCCAGCCTGGGAACTCGCCCTGGACAGTCAGCTTGCGCAATCGGTGAGGCACACTGCCTCTCCTCAAGAGAGGAGCTGAGGATATATCCTCCGTGCTAATGCCAGGGGAGTGGGAACCTGTCCCTGGCCTCAGAGGTCCTGGCCAAGAGATGGCAGGTCCAGCCTGTGTCCCAGAACTCACGGTTTTCTCCTAATCTCTACTCCTCCAGGCAGGGCCAGCATTTCTGCGGGGGTTCCCTAGTGAAGGAGCAGTGGGTACTGACGGCCCGGCAGTGCTTCTCCTCCTGGTGAGCCTCCCTTAGATTTGGGGACCCAGTCCCACCCCCCTGCCTTCCTCTTCTCCTTAGCCACCTTTCCCAGGTGAGCCTTGGGGCAGCAGGCTGCGTGTCATGACTGATCTAGCAGAGCTTCTCCCCCAGCCATATGCCTCTCATGGGCTATGAGGTGTGGTTGGGCACCTTGTTCCAGAACCCACAGCCAGGAGAGCCAGGCCTGCAGCAGGTCCCAGTGGCCAAGATGGTGTGTGGGCCCTCCGGCTCCCAGCTTGTTCTGCTCAAGCTGGAGAGGTGTGTGACAAGTCAAGAAGGTGTGAGGTGGGGCTGACCCTTGGGGGCTCACATCCTGAGTGCCCTCATTTCCCATTAAAGACCTGTAACCCTGAACCAGCGAGTGGCACTCATCTGCCTGCCCCCCGAGAGGTATGTGGTGCCACCAGGTACCAAGTGTGAGATCGCAGGTTGGGGTGAGACCAAAGGTAAGAAAAAGCACAGCACAGCGGCATGGACTACCCCAGGCCAGGAGGCCTAGCCTCAAATTCTATCCAGAGGCCCTCTCCTTCCCATTCTTCTCACTGTAGGTACAGGGAATAACAAAGTCCTAAATGTGGCCTCGCTGAATGTCATCTCCAACCAGGAATGTAACATCAAGCACCGAGGACGCATACGGGAGAGTGAGATGTGCACTGAGGGACTCTTGGCCCCTGTGGGAGCCTGTGAGGTCTGTACCAGGGTCCGATTCCCAGCTCAGGGAGGGTCTGGGAAGCTGAAAATGGGCTACTTTATCCACAAGGGAGCTAGTCTCTGCCTTGGCCTAGGGCTCTCTTACCAGTTCTTCCATCTACCAGGGTGACTACGGAGGCCCACTTGCCTGCTTTACCCATGACTGCTGGGTCCTGGAGGGAATTATAATCCCCAACCGAGTGTGCGCCCGGCCCCGCTGGCCAGCCATCTTCATGCGTGTCTCTGTGTTTACGGACTGGATTCACAAGGTTATGCGGCTGGGCTAGGCCCAGCCTTCAATCCCATTTACTTTGGAGAGAGAACAAAGGTTGTTGTCAGACATAAAGCTGCCTCTCCTCTTTACACCTGTTGCAGGATGCTTCTTAGCCTCTGCTAGGAAATCAGTTGCTGTATGCACGTGGTTCATGCCCAGCATAGCTGGGTTAGGAGACCTGGTTTTTAGGACTACCTTAGCCTGTGGCCACTGTGGAAGAGCAGGGCCTCACTAGTTCCCTAGACAAATTGGTGGTAAGAGAAGGGTGGTGTAGGGCAGTTTCTAACAGAAGGAGCTGCTGCAGAGACAGCTAGCCTGGGAGTATCCCAGTTGGCCCTGACAGGCAGCAGCTGAGCCTCTCGCTGTCCCCTCCCTCTCACATTGGAGGTAGGTGAGGTCCTTAAGGTTACCACACCCAGAGCCTATGGTCTCTCAACCCCCAGGGTGAGGCTGGAGTTAGGGATGGCTTGGTACAAAGTACCAGCAGGAACCAGATTCTGTGTCCTTATTTATTATGACTGTATAGCCTACATTCCTCAGCTCACCCATCCATGGAGTCCAGAGCCCAGGAATCCTCTCGCCGATCTGCCAGACCCTGGGGCTCTCCAAGAGGAAAGTGTGGCTTATGCCAACCAGCTCATGCAGGGAGGCATGGCTTCAGCTGCCCAAGTGCGTGTGCAGCCAAAGCACAGCATTCATGAAGCTGTCTGACTCCACCTCCACTTCTGAAAGTGCATGGGTGCTTTTGGGATAGAGCAGGAGCCTGTAGTGGTCGGGCAGCAATGTTTGAGATTGGACGGCTCTCCCTGCTCACCTGCCCACCAGCTGCCAGGGCTGTCCTGATGCACTCACCGAACAGGCACGTTCCGGGCCTTGAGGGCACGGTAATACTCCATGCCTTGCTTGAAGGGCACACGCCGGTCCTCCTGGCCTAGCATCAGTAGTAGCGGTGTCTTCACCTGGGGATGTGGGGAGTGGTAGTGAGCAGGGCCCCAAGGCTCTGGACAGATTGGCAGCACACTGGGCAGAGGGAGGGATGTATACCTGAGGGGTATACTTGATGGGTGACTTGTCCAGCATCTCAGCCCACACGCTGACGTCTGGCAGGCAGTCACTGCTGTAGGGGAAGCCAGCCTCCACCACGCACCTGCAAGAGACTGCGCTGATGCAGCCCCAGGAGCCCTGAAGCATGTAGGGGCTCCATGGGGGTAAGAGGTGAGACAGAGAAGGGCAGGGACCTGTAGAGCACACTCACCAGTCAGGGATGTCAGTGGAGCCCATCATGGAGGCAATGTTGATCACAGGGTTCCTCACTACACAGGCACTGTAGGTCTCAGGATACTGACCAATCAAGTGGCAGGAGAGGAAGCCACCGTGGGAACCACCCATAAGAGCTACTCGGTCAGCATCAAAGTGTTCCTCCCGGAGCACCTGCTCTACTGCAAACTACAGGGTGGGGCAGAGTGTGCTGCAGCCAGCTGCCCACCCAGCTGAATGGAGCACACCCTAACAGTTTACCCCCCAGCCCCTGCTACCTGGACATCCTTCACATCCTGGTGGCCCACGTTGCCGGGAAGGGAGAGGATGCTGTCCTGGCCAAAACCCGTAGAACCACGATAATTCACTGGAAGCCAGAGAGGAACCAGACAGGGTGATTAAGGGACATGCCCAGCCCTCTGGACATTCTTTTCACCCATCTGTGAAGTAGGCTTTGAGGCCAGCTGTACCACAGACTGTCAAGGCGAAGGGGCCAAGAGATTTGAGGCTGTTGCCCAGTGACCACAGCACTTTCCATGGAAGTCCCCATGGAGCCTGAGGCTGGGCCACGCCAGTTCCTGGTGATGGTTGCCAGGTCCAGGCTGCAGAGAAGCCTGGAGACTAGGGTGGTACCTATGATGCTTGTACAAACCAGACCACTCCATCACCCTCCACAGCCTTACCACCGCCACAGCGCCCTGCTCACTCACCTAAGAGTACTGCAAAACCCATTTTGCAAAGCATGGCTGGGAACAGCATCCAGGCAGTGACAAAGGATGAATGGGGTCCCCCTGCAGACATGGAGCAGAGGGTGAAAGAGCCAGCTAGGACGAGTGATGAGAGGGCAGGGGCTCCTAGACCAGGTGCCTACCATGGGGCATGACGACCATGGGCACTTGGGTCTTATCTGGAGGGTTGCTGGGCTGTAGAAGGATTGCTTCAAAGTCAAGGCCAGCTGCAGGGAAAAGACAGCAGTCAGCAGAGCCAGTCCTGCTGCCCAGGGGCTTCCTGAGCTGTAGCTGCAGCTACCTGAGCTGTAGCTGTAGCTGGGGCTGACCTCTGGAAGAGTGATCTGGCCAAGGTAGCCTGCACTGAGACACTTGGACCCCAGGAGTCACACTCCTGCCCTAGTCAAGGACCCCAATCAGTTGGAACAGCATTTTGGATGAGGGGTGGCCAGAGACCTCAAATAAGGCCTGTCTTCTTTGAGCCTTGGTTTCCCTACCGCAGAGGATTTGGCCTGGTGATGCCCAGCCCTGATACCCAGAGTAGGTGTCCAGATACCCAGATGCTATTCCCCATAACCGTGCCTAAGAGGAACAGAAAACCTCTTAGAGGTAATCCCAAGAAACCCCACAATGTGAGACCGGAGGCAAGAACGGTGACCACAGAAGCCGTGTGCTGGGGAACTTGGAGAAGGTGTCCCTCTGCCATGGCCCAGCTCACCATACTGCACATTCTCTTGCTCTGGCGGTGGCTGCAGTACCCGGATGGCCCAGGAGATGTCCGGAATAGGCTCAGCCTCCTCCAGGGACACCCACAATACTGCCTGCTCCTTCCCTGCAGGAGGCAGGAACCCAACTTTCTGCCAAGGGGAAAGAGTGTGTCATAGGTGGTCTGGCTGCCTCCCTGCCCTTCTACCTCTGCCCAGGGTGGGAGGTGGGCAGCTCTCACTATGCTTGGGCCTTCTACCCACCTCCAGAGGGTACATCCTCCAGAGAGACTCCTGTTGTGAGCTGGTATATACAGAGGCACAAACACGCACACACCTCCCTTCTGAGCCTTTAGGTTCTACTGTCTCCTTGTGTTCTGCTACGTCAGAGTATTGGCCACTTTCCCAGGCACCCTGTTCTTTATAGAGCAGACCTACACCTGGTAGTTCCAATGGGTGCCAGACCTTGTGGACCATCCTGGGCCTGCGTCTTGGTCTCTCAAATGCTAACCAGCCATAGTCAGACTCAGGCCAGTTCTCTGACCTAGGGAGCTCTGCCTACTCAGAACCCTCACCTCCTGGTCTGGGACCCACCAACACTCACCAGGCTTGGGGGCAGGCTGGGCGTGGAGAACTGTGCCACCATGAGGTCCCGGTCAATTGCCAGCAGCTTCCAGCTTCCACCAGAACCCCCTGGAGAAGGCAGATGCTACCACCTTTCCCACCCACTCCCTGCATACCAGAGTCCCAGGCTGGTGGCTGTATTCCAAGGTTTCCCTTTTACCTTGAGAAGCAAAGGGACACCCACAAAAGGACACCCTACTGCACATAGCCATGGGCGAGCCTCCTGCTTAGTCCCTTGTTCATCCAGCAGATGCTAACTAAGCCCAGGGACTGCCAGATCTGGGGACACAACAGACTTCCATGGCACGTCCACCCACCACTTAATGACTACAGTCTTCAAGGCTGGCAGCTAGGCCTGGGGGGTTGGAGTGCTGCTGATTCTGGGCAGTGGGGTCCAAGGAGATTCTTAAGCAGGGAGTGTATCATGCAATACAGTTTAGGAACAATACTTTGAAAGCTTTGTGGAGGAATGACTATTGTCAGGGCAGGCATAGAACTCAAAAGACATTTTAGTGGCAGCATCACAGGCCCACATAAGAGGAAGATGAGGGAGCCAACACAGGGTTCCTCATGAGCCTTGGGATGGCAGAGCCGCCTCTGAGGTTTTGGAGGCCAGGGAAGGATGACTCTGGCAGATCTTGGCAAGAGAAAACTTTGTAGGTTTGAGGAGCAGGGGTGTGCGGAAGCAGGGCCGGGATGTGCAGAGCAGAGTGGAGAAGGGAGGCAGTCTGTTGGCTGGGAAGGTCCTGCATGGTCAGGGTCCTTGAGAGATGCAGTAAAGGCTGCAGAACAGTCAGCGGTGCAGAGTGGCCCAGAGTGCCACTACTGCCCCATGTGCTGGAGTCCCAGTCCCACCCCTGGCCTGGCTGGCTTGCTCACCAGCCCTGCTCACCAGCTGTCAGGGAGGTCACAGTGCCCATCTGGGTGTCCACAACAAACAGGTCCTGAAGCAAAGAGGAGCCCACATGTGGCACCACATCCAAGAGCCCTATGAGTCCCTCTCCCACCTCCTCTCTTAGGGACCTGTGGGCCAGGGCAGGGCTGTAAGCAATTATGGCAACAGCTCCTCAGTGCAGTAAGTAGTGGCTTGAAGGCCTGGACTCAAATCCCAGCCCCATCACAACTTGCTGCCTGACTCTGGGCAAGGCAAGGAATGCCTCCGAGCCCCTGAAGTAGCACGAGGAACAAATGATATCACACTCAAAAGTCTGGCACACTGTAGGTGTCTCCACCCAATTCCTGGGAGAAAGCCTCTGTCCCATCTCTGTCAGTTCCCTGTATAGTGTTTGGGGACCCACCCTAGTGGCAGCCCCCTTGTTCTCCAGCTGGAAATGCCTGGGAGAAGGGGAATCACACATTTGCCTCAGGAGGAAAGGCCAAGGGTTCTGTCGTGGGGCACCAGGGCAGGCAGCAGCCTCCTCAAGAAAAAGTAAGTCCAGGACAGGGGCAGGCAGGGAAGGGACTCACAAGACCTTATGGCTAGGAATTCCAGCTAGCAGTGTGCATATGCTATGCCCCAGGCCCAGGGCTCCTGGAGGTTGGTCAGAGAGTCTGCCTCTCAACACAGGGCCCCTTACCTGCCGGCTACGCTGAGCTGAGTCAAAAACCACTCTCTGGCTGTCAGCTGACCAGCATCCCAAAGGCAGAAGGCTGCAGTAGATCCCAGAGAAGTCCTCTGCAAAGATGGGAGGGCTGAGGGCTATATCTGGCAGTGGAGGTATGGGAGGTCAAGACTATGAGGCAGGCTGGGCTGCTGAGGAATTCACAAGAGGCCCCTGCAGCTGTGACAGAATGGCAGTCTTACACATGGGGATACCCTAGGTGATGAGGGGGTGCCTGAAGAGGGGGCTGGGGGTGGACACCTCTGAGGACCCAGGAGAGGCAGAGTTCAAGAGGTTCTGAGAGAAACCATAGCTGCTTGGAAGAAAAGCACTGGCTCTCCTATGAACTGCTCTTATTGGGTCTCTGATAGGGACCAAGTGCTGTAACCAAGATGACACCTTTCTGTCCATTATGGCGTTTAGCAGAGTGCCTGGCAAAGAGGGCTGAATAAATCCCATACTTCAACATCACTCATTTAACCCTCACTACAATGCTATAAAGAAGCACAGATCCATCCCCACACAGATAACAAATGAAGCTCAAAGAGGTGAGGACACCACCCAAGGACCCATAGCTAATAAGGAACAGAGCTGGGATTCAAACCAGATCCCCACCACTGTATCCCTGCAACCCCAAAAGAAGATAAAGACAACATATCTTGTTCAGTGGACCCCTGGAACTGAGCAGGTGTCCTGAACAAAGAGACTATAACCCCTCAGGTCCTTGGTATGGTTCAGGATCCCAAACAAAGCAGTGAACACTTGAGACTGTGACCAGACCCTGTTGGCCAAGAGCCACCCACCCAGAGACCCCACTGACTCAAAGGCTTGGATGGGACAAACGCTAGGGTGGGGACTGGGAGTGGAACAATGCAGTACCCTTGAGCTTGGAGCATTTCAAGTAGGACATTCCAACCTAGTGCACTTTCTGAGACCCCACTGGAACAGAGGATTTAACCAGCCATTGGAAACATAAGGTCTACCGAGGAGCTGCAGCACGGGGATGAAACCATCTAAACCTGCCAGCTTGGGCCACTCTGATCTCAGCTTTGGTCCAGCTGACTTCCTTCTATCAGAACTGCTCCCTATGGTGATGGCCCCACTCCCTGTGCAGGCTGGTCATGGGGCTGGCCCGACAGGGAGGGATACTTCAGACGGAACCCAGGAAAGAAGAGCTGAGGCAGCTGGCCCTGCATGCAAATGACAGATGGAGGGAAAACAGAACTGCAGGCTTCACTGCATCCACCCAAAGACACACCCCTTACCTCCCAGCTGCCGAGGCATGACGTCCACCACCACTGAAGTCACCTTGGTATACCAGTCGTACTGCAAGAGAACACCCTGCTCAGGCCCACCAAGGGATTGGCAGCGTCCTGCAGGCACAGAGCTCTGTACCCATCCTCTTCTCTGATAACCCTGGGTAGCCTCAGGGGAGGGGAGGACCTGAGACAAGCCCAATGTATCTCCTTTCTGGTGACCTGGACAGACATCCGGAGGGGCCTCTGACTTTCACAGGGAGCCCAGAGCTCTTCTTGGGGAAGGACTAAGACTCTAACTGCACACTTTATCCTAGCCCCTTGCAGAGCCTGGCCGATGAGAAGAAAAAGGAGGAGCATTCTCGTAGACAGAGGGTGCTCCAAGGTGGTAAGTCCTGACAGCAAAGCCCCCCCCACCCCATGCCAGCATGCTTAGCCTCCAGGGACTGGCCCTGGGAAGACAGGCAGAACTCACACCATCACGGCACCCAGGACAGAAGGGTGCCCATAAGGGGCCCATGAGGAGATGAAGCTGACCCTTCTGCTCTCATCCACCATCCCTTCCTCTTGCTGACCACTCCCCGCCCACCTCCAGCTCACCAGACATAGCTGACTACATTGATGATGGGGGACCAGAGATGGGTACTGCAGGTAGATGACGCGACACTGGTCTGGGCTCAGCCGGGGAGAGGACACAGCCAAAGAGTCATCTGAGAGAAGCTCTAGACCAGATGAAAATGTGAGCATCATGCAGGCTGGCAAGGCCAGCGTGTGTCAACAAAGCACAGGTGGGCACCAGCACTTACCACACTGACCCCCGGTGAGGTCCACGTAGTAAAGGGCTGACCTGGAACCACCAGAGAGACACTCAGCTTCAGAACCAGCCTGAGCTGTGAGGCCCCCTGTCCTGCTCTGCTTCCTCACCTGCGATTGGTGCAGAAGCGGATGCCCAGCCTGAAGGGCTCATGCCACCAACCTACAAACACCACACCTGTGTCTCCAGGGGCCCAGAATGCCTGTAAACAAAACCCCAGGGCAAGTGTGAACAAGGAGCAGTGGCTCAAGCAGGGCCCCCCAGACTCCAGGAGTGGGGTAGGCCAAGTCAGTGCTAACCTGTCCAGGGGACACACTCTCAGGGACCCCCTCAAGCACAGAGATGTTGCCGCTCTCAACATCCAGCACGCAGAGCACAGGAGTGCTTTTGGAAACCATGTTTTCTCCCCAGTCTTCGTAAAACACAAACTGATCCCCCTAAGAACACAAGACACTCAATGCCCAGCCTGTCTTGCCTGCCCCTTAGAAGCCAGCGCCACCCCCCCCCCCGCCCCCAGTTCTGGCAGGCACAATGTGGGCAGGGAGCACGCTGAGCCCTAGGCTGCCCAGAAGGCCCTTCTTGGACTGGCCATGAACATGAGCACCTTGACAGCCTGGTCTGGCTTCTTCGGCCTGGCCATTTCATCATCGCTGCCACTGATGTCCAAGGCTTTTGTCTGAAAGAAGGACTCAGCCTTGGGGCGCTTCTTCTCTGCCACATACAACAAGTGTGTCTCCGAGTGCGACCAGGACAGGCAGCCAAAGCAGTCTGGGTGCAAGGAAGGCTGATCAGGGGGGAGCCCTGGGCTATGGCTGCCCCTCCTGTCCACCCTGTCTGCTCACCAGCCAGCTGTCTCACCGTCCTCATACACAAGCCCATGTTTCTCCAGCAGCGACAGGTTGAAGCTCTTGAGCTTCCGGTTCTTCTCCCAGACCTGAGGACATCTGGGCATCAGGTTACCTGTCCCCCTCCCCACAACAGAACCTCATCTGTGGGACTGAGCCCCCAGTTGCCCACGACCTGGTCTCATGCAGACTCACCTCCAGGAACTGCTTCTCCTCCCCAGGGCTCGTGCCTCCAGCCTTGCGCAGCACAGCTTTCATGGCGCCTGAAGGAGAGTCTCTGCTCAGCAGCCTGAAGAGAACACAGGTAGCAGTTCGGGATTATACAGTGATAGCCCCATCCTGCCCCCTTATTGACCACAACCTCTTAGACAAGATTCTTGACACTTTGGTCCCACATCAGCCCCTGCAGCCCTGGCCTTGCCTCTCCTGCCTGGTGCAGAGACTGTACTCTCCCCAGCCTCCCTGAAGCTCCATGGGCTCTAGTCCGGGCCCAAATGTGGACAAAGCCTCCAATGCTTATCAGGCCATGTTACTGAGCTTACAAGGGGCAAGAACCTGGCTCCTGGCCTCCCTTCAGGGCCCTACCTGCACCAAGACACATGGTACACAAGGCTTTCATAAAAGGTTTGCAGATGGCTATGGTTTTGCCCACAAGCTTCTTCCCTCAAACTTACTCCCCGCGGGTCTCCACACTGTTGCCTGCAGGCCCTGAGAACACCACTGAATCCCCGTCGTGGAACACCAGGTACTGGCGGCAAAATCGGATGTTCTCCATGCGTTCCAGGTCCCTCTGTGTCCACTCTGTGAGGACAGGCATGAGACTGCTATCAAGACTGACCAGTCCCAGTACAGGCTCCTCTCAACACTGCCCCCACCCTAGGAAGGCCCAGCCCACCTCCCCAGTCTGTCTCCAGATATACTGGATGCAGGATGGACAACACTTGGCCACAACTCAGGTGTAGGCCTGAGCCGATGGCATGTCAAGAGAGAAATCACTACTGCTCCCAGCAGCCACCACCCTCCACTCTAGAACTTGACAGGAGCCTGGCACGTGTAGGGGATAGGTTGAGGAGGTGAGCCTACAAGGCCCACGCCATGTATCCCGGTCTGAATTCTACTCCCACACGCTCAACTCATGCAATCAAGGGCACCATGCCAGAACACACCAAGCAGCGTCCCCCATACACCTGTATGTAGGGTCCTCTGAGGGGTGCACCCTCCCACCCCTAAGCCCACGTTCTCCAAGCCCTGTCTTCTTCCACACACTCGTGTGCACTGTCAAGCATAAAGCCCTCCACATCTCCCTTCTCTCCACGAGAGCGCACGGCCCCGGAATGGGCCTGCCACTCGATTCCCCTCCATACACACACCGGTGTGCACCGTCCGATAGCGGCCCCCGTACTGCGTGGTGACATCCGGGCCCAGGCAGGCGGCGCTCAGCGCGGGTTGGCGGCTAAGACCCCGGTACAGCGCCGCCGCCTCCTCGGGCTCGTTCAGCAGCACCTGCGCAGGGGACACACCAGGGTCAGGCCCGGCTCGGGCTGCAGGGGCCACGGGCACCGCGGGCCGAGCCCTCACCTGGCGCTCCATGATACCGCTCGGCCGCCGGGGCGGGACGGGGCGGTGCGTGCTGGCGCCCGGAAGTGAGGCTCCGGGGGGCGGAGCCAGGAACGGCCCCGCCTGTTGAGCCACCGAGCATAGTGGGAGGGGCGGGTGTTCTGACGAATGGGCGAGGACCCTAAGCAGAGGGGCGGAACCTCAAGGGTGAGGACGCGAGTTCTGTGAGTCAGTCGTCTGAGCTTTGGACCCGGGAGTCCGGGAGGGTGGGGGCAGGTATCTGGAGGAAAGGAACAGGCATTTCCGGGAGGGCGAACTGGACTGAGGCCAAATCCCAGACCTGGTACTAGGAGAGGAGGAAATGAAGTCTCTGAGTAGAGGGGCTGGCTCTAGGAAACGGAATACAGGATCGATCTGTAGGCAGTGCGGGGCCTGTGAGCAGTTACGTGGCTCGAGCGAGGAGGTGAGGTCTGAGTCGGGAATAGCCAGTGAGGTGAAAGAAGCTAGGTCGGACGGGGGTGGGCCCTAAGAAGCACAGGGCCTTGGGGGGGTGGGGGACGCGGATCAACAGATCTTTGAAGATAAGGGCGGGGCGGGACCGGGCAGAGCCAAATAAGGGTCGGATCCACGAAAAGGCGAAGAGGGCGTGTCCAGGAGAGGCGAGGTAGGGGCTGAAGCTGGCCCCAGCAGGCATCTTCCGCGCCCTGGGGCTGACTGTTCCTCCTGGTCCATTACGAAGCAAACATTCACCAGCAGGTACCAGTCTCTGTTCTGGAGGGGCTCCCAGGTAGATGCGGAGAGAAGGACCGAGGTGCACTCCTCTGGCGGAGCGCGCAGAGCCCTGGGGTGCGGGTTAAAGAAGGGCGGTTGCTGAGCTCTCCGGGTGTCGCCTGGGCTTATCGGCCACCAGGCCTACTCTAAGAGCTATCTGTCCTTGCAGCCCTCAACCGCCCTGCTCAAGTGGCACCTTATTGGGGATCATGAGAGGGTGGGTGGATCTTACCTCCCCAGGCCTCATCCAAAACTTTTGGGTGCAGAGGGCCTGATGGGGGTCAGGCCGCACCCAGAACCAGAAAACTTCCCGTGGACAGGAGAACCTGGGCAGGTAGGCTCCCTCAGTGCAGTGGCACAGGACTGGGTGGGTTATGATGGCAGAGGAGGGCAGGAGAGACTGGGTAGCAGTCAGGCTAGTAGGGATGTCCCCTACTCCATATACCCTGAGCCTGGGTGGTCTTCCACACCTCAGGGACCAGGCTTCCTGCACTCTGCCTTGCCTCTGAGATTCCCCACTTGCCTGGACTGCAGCTTCCCCTTCCCCATCAACCACATTGGACTAGTTAAGTAAGAACAGTCCCTACTCTCTGAGGCCACTTGCACTTGTGACCACCGAGTTTGTACAAGCCTGTCAAGGCCAGAACTGAGAGGAAAGAGTGACCGCAGCCACCAAGCTGAGTGGAAAGGTTGAAAACTAAGATGTTCATCACAGTGTTATTTATTATTTTAAGGAAAATCGGGACTGTGGTGCCCAGCCTTCAGGGTGTGTACTGTAGACTGGCTATAAATTCATCATGCAACTCTCTGGAGGCTGGGCATTGGAGAATAAACGTCTAAGTACCTGGGATGAACATGTAGAAATAAACAGGAGGCTAGAAAACAGAAGGTACTGCACCTTCTGGCTTCTGTTTAAAATGAAAAAGAAAAACAGGAAGTAAGGACATATGTTAACATACTAACTCTGGAGGAAGGTCAGAGGTGAGGCTGATACTCTTTTCCTTTATCTGTATCTTAAGAATTTTCTAGCAGCTCTGGGTTACTCTAGTAAGGAGGTTCACTCATGCTGTTGGGAAAGAACTAAGGTCTGGCAGCCTGCAAGAGTTGAGGGGTTGGGAGTAGACATAGCAAGGTAGATAGGTGTGGTGCTTGTTGGCAGCACCAGGGGGCAGCACCTGCTCACCTGGCTAACCAGGAACCGGGGCCAGAAAGAGGCACAGCCTGGACACACCCGCCTTGGAGGCACCATCCCTCAACACCTGCACAGTGAACTAACTGCTCCCTCCAGGTCCAAACCTGGGACCTGCCCTGAGCATGTTTGTGGAGGACCCGCTGTTTTTGGCCAGCTTGGTGTAGACTTAGCTGTGGCCTTGCCAACACTTCTACAACATACCCCTTTTACTCTTCTCCCTTTAACTGTAAACAGGACTGTCACAAGTTTGAGGCTTTGTTCCTCTGGCTAAGCCTTACCATTTCAGAAACCATCCCAGAGACATTCTATAGGTTGTTTATATCAAGTCCTTTTATTCTGATACCACAGAATTACCTTGTCACAATACAGGGGGAGGGACACTGAAGTACCACGAGTTCTCACAGAGCACAGGAGGACGGCACACAATTCACAAGGTCATGTGGAGGACTCGGGTCATTGCACTTACAACTGTAAACTTGTTTGTTTCACTTTGTACAGCACTCTTCCCCCCTCCAAGGAGAGAAGGAAAGAAAGGGAGAGAGGCAAGAAGGGAGGGAGGGAAGGAGTGAGGGGAAAGCAAAAACAAGACATGGAAGCTAGCAGAGAAAAGGCTTTGGGCAGCCACCACTCTCCAGGGCACTGCGCTGGGAGAGCAGGAGCTGATTTGATCCCAGAGGCTGAGTGGGGCAGACACGCACACACATACACATTCACACGCTTGTTCACATGCATACACACACAGTTATCTCACGATTTCCATGGCTCTCCAGCGCCACCCCAGTGCACATGGCAGCAGGGCTGCTGGTACCCAGGGAGACAGAGATGATATCTCTGAGGAGTTTCAGTTGGTCAGGCCTGTCCCTCTGACCCTGTCGGAGTCCACGATGACAAGTATTTACAGATGGGGGGGAGGGTGGCATGAGGGCAGGGGAAGGGCCATGCTGCCATGGCAAAGGATCTGCCTAGAAAACTCCACACAGGTTCCACAAGACAGGCCATAGTTACTGCCACTGCTGCCCTCTCATCATCGGCCCTGAGACCACATTCTCTTCCCAAGGACTAAGTGGGTGGGTGGGAGGGGACTGTCGCTGTGAAGTGAGTGCATTAGGCCCTGGAGTGGGCAGAGACAATGCCCTTGCTCATGACACTGGGGAAGCAGGTATGGAGAAGGCCTAGACCACATCCCAGAAACTCTGCCCATTTGGAGATGGGCTCGATGCTCCACCACTGCCAAGGTACCAAATGCTGGTCCCTCCGTCTCTGGCTGCAGTGCCTCCAGAGTCACAGCTGCATCTACACAAGGGCTGGGACACTTGTGGCCCAGAGGGGCCTGCTCCAGCCACCTTCACAAGGGGTGATGGATACAGATGTGTCCTGGGGGTACAGTGGGGAGTGGCAGATGTCAGAAATTTCAAACTCAGAAGGCTTGGTCACAAAGGAAATTTGCTGAAAAGTCAACATTGTAGAGCCTAAGACTGGGCCCGATGGAGGCTGACCTGCTGTCCTCTCCCTGCTTGCTCCCTGTTCCTGGTCCCACCCCCTGGCCTTTAGTGGGAAGGATTACTGCCTTGGTCCCCCATATGTCCAGCCACAGGCACATCCCCACATGGACTTGGCCCTGGGTAGTCAAAGGTGATGAATAGTGGCCTCCCTTAGCCCTTGCTCAGATGGGGCTCTTACAGCCCAGGCCTGATCGCTGGGATGAGGCAGGTGTCCTGGGGGATGGGTGAAGCCCAAATCCAGGAGGACCAGGGTCACAGGCCCAAAACAGAGGTCAACAGCCTCCTGCCCCATCCACAGCTGCCAGAGGTAGGCCAGGATCCCCCTCTGAAGGGCTGTGTAGACCTTATAGGAAAGTATGAGAAATGTGGACCCCTGAGAAATGCATGGTGCAAACCAAAGCAAACTGGAGGAAGGCCAGGCCTCGAGGGGTTGGACAGCCACTGCCTGCTGCACTCCCGGCTCAGTCACAGAGAAGCTGACAAGCAGTACGATACTTGGGCTTCAAGATGAGGGGTGGGGGGGGGGGGCAGGGAGTTTAGGTCCTGGAGACAGATGGAAAGAGCGTCACAAAAGAACCTTCTGTGAATTTTGCTATTGAAAAGCTTCCCAAGAAACTCAGCGTGAAGCCACTGTCTATGTGAACACCTGCTCTGGTCCAAGATGGCATTGTTAGCTGTCCTTGCCACAAGTGCCAGAGACCTAGCTCTTACTGAGCACTTGCTGATCCCCTTGTCCCAGCCTAGATCTCTTGGCTCACAGACCTTGGAGCCCCCACCGAGCTACAAAGAAGAGGCACGGAGCAGGTACAGTCAGGATCTGGGGTCCCTAGGACATAGCCAGACCCTGCCTCTGTGTCTCTGGCCAAAGACACAGCCCAGCTCTGTGCCTGAGCCATGTCCCACTGAAAGGGGTGGCCAGACGCCTCTGGCTCAGGGATGGGATAAGAGGGGGAGTGACTTACAGATGGAAATCATACAGCAAACCTTCAGAATGTTCACCCACACACTCCTGTGTGGGCTCCAGCAGCATGTCTACTCCAAAGGCTTCTTTTCACCTGCTATCCTGGTCCGAGAAACCTGCAAGGTGTGCGAGGCCCTGCTCTGCCCGCCCCGCAGCCTGCACGCTCAGGCAACAATTCCAGCAGGTCCTCACTAGCTCGTGCAGAAGTCAGCTAGAAGCACTCCTGAAGGAGAGGTTCTGAGGCAAAAAGAACTCCCAAGCAAGAGGGTGGAGCAGTTAAAATGGATGAAATCGTGCAAAAAGGCTGCGAGCTGTGCATGCTCCACTGCAGGACAGGCGGTGACTCACCTGGCAGCAGCGAGTCCTGCCACAGGTCAAACATGCCACAGACTGAGAATTTCACACACACAGTGGGAGCAGGGGGCGGGGGGGGGGGCGGTGTTTGATATGAGCTTATCTATCCAGTTTCTCAATTGCATGTTTGCAATTAACTCCTTATACATAACATGGTATTTATTAAATATTAACAGTTGTCTTTGAGGGTTTATATTTCATTGCATAGAACGTTAGAGATGAGACTGGTGGGGGTGCCCAAGAGGAAGGGAGGCCCCCAAGGTAAGGGCCTTGGGGAGGAATGCCGCCCAGTACGCCAGGTGGGTGGACGGTGCCATACTCCCCAGCACAGGGCTCTGGGCCCTGCCCTCGCATGGCAGAAGCCCTGGCCCCTCTGCTCTGAGCACGCCCACTGGTGATGGCTTAAGAAGGACTGGATTGCACAGTAAACAGAGGCGGGCTGAGGGGCCTTCCTAGACCTCGCCCTGGGGTTGTGCTCTTGGTGGCCTGCTGCCCCCTATTGCTTCTGAGTCAACATTCTCCCTGTGCTGATCAGGGGCAGAGCAGAGAGGAAACCAAACCATCGGTCACAGGTGGTGGTGGAGGGGAGAGGCAAGGAGGCGAGCAAAGAAAAAGAAGGGGGAGAAAGAGAAACAAAAGAAAACTGCTTATGAGGTATACACGTAAATCAAACGGAAATGATTAAGGCTGTTCTTGAAATCAAAAGAAATCCCCAGGTGTATGAACAAGGAGCTGGCTGCTCAAGATGATGGCGGTGTCGCTGGGATGCTCACGATGGCTGGGGAGTTCGGGGGCGGGGGCGGGGGCGGGGGGGGGGCGGATGGCTTTGAGATGGTGGCAGGCGTGCTAGCATGCTGCCACCCATGGGCTGGGAGAAGCCTCAGCCAGTGCCCACGCTGCTTTTCGGTGCTATGGCCTCTTATTTCAGCGATGAGACAGTGTTAGGTCCTAATATTTGTAAAGTTCTCCCAACCCCATGCTGGCCACATGGAAGTCTGCTCCAATGTCACCCAGAGGGCAGGGTGAGGGGAGCAGGGCCCTGTGGCCACAGAGGGATCCGGGCCAGCTGGAATGTGAAGGAAACGGAGCCCGGGGCCCCCAGCCCTCAGTCAAAGCCCCTCTCCAAGGCTGTGGAAAAACTTCTGGCATCGTGGAGGGAGGGCAGTGTCCGTCAAAAAGAGGCAGCCTGTGCCCAAACTCTGTGTATAACGCATAGGAAGCCTGGCTGGCCGGGCCGCAGAAAGGCGGCTGTGGGAAGAGCAGCAGGACTGCCGAGGTGGCAGGGTGTCCGGAGAGGGCTCCTCCCTCCCAGCGAAGGCTATTCCTTGAAGGTGGCGCCCTGAGGAGAGCAGTGTCTCTGGAAAGACAATCACGGGTCCCCCGGGGCCAGTGGTCTCAACGTGTCCAGCAGATGCTTCACCCAGACAGCTGCTGTTAGAAAACATCCCGTTCTCAACGGAGGCCTGCCTGCCACGTCCCACCTCGTGTGAGTCTTTGGGCCAAGGGTTTGCCAGATTGCAGATGCTTAGAAGAGAAAAAGAGGAAGGGGGAAAGAAGGAAAGAAAGAAGGATTTTGTCAAGAGCTGTGGACAGCTGCTTTCCATCCCTGCCCTCCTCTTGGTGATCTGCCCATGTGCTGATGGACCAACTTTTCCTCACCCAGGGGGTCCCTACCCATTGAGTCTTGGGGAGATAGGTGCTTGGGCAATTTTGAGGTCACGAAGACAAGGACAGGAAGCAAGGCGTATTCAGGTGGCCAGGAAGGGACATTTCTTGAATATAACATAACTTGCTTGAGCGTGAGGGAGATGGGATTTTGTTTAAAATGGCCCACCTCTCCCAGCCCACTTCTGAAATGGCCATAGAAGACACCAGGAGATGGGCACTCAGAGAAGTGCTGGCCGTGTGGCCCAATCATTAGCCAGATACCAGAACCTGAGGGAGATTCCTTTAACTACAAAGTTAGTGGTGTCACTGGCCCACCCAGGCTGTGTGGCAGGATGCAGAATAGAACCACACCCGTGGTTCCTTTTGCTCCTCAGTGACACAGCCCTAGCCCTAAACCCAAGGTAGGTTCTGCCGTGAACCCAGCCCATGGGCTGCCCTTCCTTCCCTTCAGCACAATTTCTGATTTCACATCTGTTCCAGGGCAACTCCAAGGAAACATCCGGCTGGGCGGGAAAGCAGCAGGGAGCCCGCTGTAGTGGGGTGAAGGCAGGAAGAACGCTGGGGGTGCTGCACTGTGGCTACTGTAATTAAAACAAATTCCAGGCTCTTTACTTTGGCCTACAAAGCCCACCCGAGCTGGCTCTCACCCCCTCAGACTTCACCCTGACCGTCTCTCCCCTTGCTGTGGCTCTGGCTCTGCCGGCCATTTGTCTGGCCTGAAGGCCCACCTGTCCCATCCCAACATCGTCCCGCCTCAAGCCTTACCTCACACTGACTACTTTCTTTAGAGCAGACCCCCTGCCCCACAACCCTGCTTCACTGGCTTCATAACACTTACCACCTTCAGAAATTACCTTTTTAACCTTTAGTGTTTTTTTTTTACTTATTTTTTCTCTGTCCCCCTTAAATGGACTGTCCACTTTGGAGGGCAGGGACCTGGTTTTATCTCCTGCTGTATCCCTCGCACCTGGAACAGGGCCTGGCACCTGCCTAGGACTTGACAAACATTTGTGGAATAAACGGCTAAGTGGATGAGAGACCGGACGTTTCTAGGGCCCCCACTGTTCCTCCAGAGACAGGCAGCCCTTCTGCCACTACACCCAGCTCCTTCCTACAAGCAGCCCTGGCCTGGGCGCCCTTGTGATTTGTTCGCTGACTCTCTGGCCCTGCCACACACCTGCCTGCTCACCACGAGAAGCACACAAACCTCTAAACTCTTAACCTGAGAGGTGGCGAAGGAAGGGGAGGGAGAAGGCCCCAGGGTTATGGAATGGTAGAAGGTGGCCCTTGGCCGTGCACAGAGCAGCGCCACTAGCCAGGCTACCCTCCCTGCCATCCTGGATGATGCGCTACCTCCTCCTCTGCCACAGAGGCTGGGCTGGGACCAGAGAGGGTTCCAGGAGAAGGCTTCTCATCCCGTGTTGGCCACTGCAGCCCAGGCAGAGCCACGGCCCCTGCGCAGAGGCCCTTCCACTCTCTCCCTGGGCTGACCTGGCTAGGGGCTGAGACTGCCTGTCCAGTGACCTCCCTCTCCTCTCTGTCCTCTTCCTGTCTGCCTCACTTCTCATTTTGCTCTTCCATCTTGCAGGTCATGAGCTCAGCCTGTGAAAGCCAACAGTGTTTTAAGTTCATGCTCATGGCTACTACGGTCTGCAGCACTGGGGACTCAGGCCTCACCAGACTGTCTGGAGCAAAGTCACCAGCACGAGGCCTCAGGGAAAGGGCTTTGGAATCAGTGCCCAGAACACAGACCCGAAGTTGTGGGAGATGGTTGGCTTTGCTGGGTCCTTCCCTGAGGTTACTGCCTGAGTCATCTCAGCCAGCTTGGTGGTCTCTGGCCCTCGGGTAGCTGCGAGGCCCATCACAGCTGAAGGAAGTCCACCAGCCTCCTCCCAGCTCACATTTGTAGGAGCTACATGGGTCTGGTCAGCCAGGCCTTGGACCTTCACCCCTTCCTCTGTCCCGCCCTACCCTGGACCTGACACTCACTGTTATACGCAGAGTCCAGAGCTGTGCCCAGGCCTCTGACTCCAGAGATTTTTCCACAGCAATGATATCATCTCCTTTCGTCTTTTCAAGAGCCTGTGGAGCATTTACAGAGAAAGGTTGAGGAGGAGCTGTATCCCAGGGGGCCCTACCTACAAACTAAAGCCAGTTCAAAGTTGTGAAAGCCCCGGGAGGGGTGGTAGGGGTGGTGGAGAAGGACAAGGGAGTGTTGGCCCTAGCTTCCCTTTCCCAGGACCCCTATGGAGTTGGCCCCACATTAAGGCCTCTATGCGTTGGGTTCCTCCTTTTCCTCTTCCTCCTCCCACACTCACAGGAGAGAATACTGCAGCTCTGGCCACATCACCACTGCTAAAGACCAGACTCCTCCTAGAGGACTCCTCAGGACCCCCCATGCAAAGGGAGGCTGGGTACAGGCAGCCCATACTTACCCTGCAGGGCATGGTCACCAGAATGAGGAGAACTTTTTGCCAAAAGCAGAGACAGCTGTGACAAAGAAAAAGAGAGGCATCAGGAAATTGGACTAGACTCCTTCCTAGCTGGGGCCATTTGGCACAGTGAAGCCAAGCCCACCCCAAGGGGCAATGACCACCCAGAGAGCCACTGGGCAGCAGCAGGTGGATGTTCAGGCTGGCCTATGTCTGGCTGACCGAGCCTGGAATCATTTCCCAGACGTAACCTCTGCCAGAGTAGGGCCCTGGAGCTGCCGCCCACCATGGACCTGGCTGCGGGCAGTGCCTACCTTCTGTCAGCTTGCCAGCCTGCTCTGCTGCCCCACCAGGGAGGATTTTGGAGAGCACACTCTCACCATCGGCGCCTGGCTGGCCGGCAGGAGCCCCTGGGGTCCCTCCAGGCCTGGCTCCGGCCTTCATGCCTAGGGGGAAAGAAACCACCATCAGGAGACAGGCTTGAGTGGGAGAGCAGCCCTGAGGGAATCTGAATACAGGCAGTTGTGAGGTTGGAGAGTGAGGGGGAGGAGAGAGAAATGAAGAGAGAGAGACAGAGAGAGAGAGAGAGAGAGAGAGAGAGAGAGAGAGAGAACATGAAGGAAAGGGGTTGGAGCAGGCAGAAAAAGGGAAGTTGAGGAAAGCAAGGAAGGAGAAGAGGAGGATGGAAAGACAGATGGGAGGAGAGAAGGGGAAGGAAAGAGACAGTAAGAAGCTGTGGTCCTGGCCCTGTACTCAGGTTCCCTGACCAGAGCTGCCTGGGCCCAAAGTCCCCAGTGCTGGTGACCCCAACTGGCTCATTCTAACCCCAAGCTTGTTTCCTACTGCAAAGGTCTGCAGCCCCCTGGGCACCTTCGCAGGGAGCAGTGCGGGTGGCAGTGCAGGGGAGCTCAGGACGCCCATGGGTGTAGGGAGAGGGCAGACCAGGAATTCTGGGCCGTGGCCGAGGGCACCAAAATACAGGCTCACCTGCAGGTCCAGGTCCTGGTGGTGGCTGGGCCTGAGGAGGCCTCCCCTGTTGGGGTGCTTTAGCTGTCCCTTTAGAGCCATTTGCCTGCTCTGCCCGTGGCTGCAACACAGAACCCATAGCTCAGATACTGTCTGTGGATTCTGCCCTTGCCCAGCCTGGAACCAAGGGCACGTCCAAGCTGCGGCCGCAGTATACACCCTGGGTAGGATCCATGCACTGGAGCCCTACTTACCGGTCCTGCTGGCTGGGAGCCTGTGACTGTTGGGGGGCCTGGCTGAGCCTTCCCTGCTGGCTGGCTGGCAGCAGAGGCTGGGCCCCGGGTAGCTTGCTGGCCCTGTTGCTGCAGCCGAGCCTGCGCTGGGGCCTGCTGAGGGGGCTGTAGCTGCTGCTGCTGCTGCTGCTGCTGCTGCTGCTGCGTCTGTGGCTGGCGTGATGCTGTTGCCGAGGGTGTCTGCCTTGATGGTGGCGGCTGTGATTGCTGTGGCCCAGGAGCTGCCTGCCGACCTTGTGACTGCAGCTGGGGTTCTGGCTTTGGCTGTGGTGCAGTGGGCCCCGAGTGGGCCTGCCGGGAGCCCTTCTTGCTGTCAGAGGCATGATGGTATGCTGACGGAGCACGGGATGGCTGTGAATATTCAGCGGAGCTGGGGTACCCAGGCTGACCCTTCTTCTGCATGGCCGGGGCAGGGCTGGGCTGAGGGTGAGGCCGGGCCTCATGGCGGCCCAGGTCCCGAGTGTGTGGTTTGGCAGCACGCCGGCCTGGCTCCTCACCAGTGTGGCGGCCTGAGTGCCGCCCGTGGTCACTGTGGTGCCGGTGTTCCTTGGCTGAGGTGTGGCGGCTCGGGCCACCCTCATCATGTGGCCACAGGCCCTCCTCGGGGGGCTCATCGTAGTCGTGGTAGCTGTGCCTGGCAGGGCCTCGCTTCTGGGAGGAGGAGGAGACTGCATGGCCCCCGTGGTGCCTGAACCGGTCAGAGCGGGCATCCCGGGGCTTATCAAACCAGTCTGTCTCCTCCTGGCCCAGGTGATACGCTTCAGAGACCAAAAACAGAACACCATCAACCCCTGGGCTGGCCGCAGGGGGAGGCCCAGCTGAAGCCATGCAAGGAAACCAGAGAGTGGGCACCACAGCCACAAGCAATTAACACTAGGCCCCCAGCCCGTCCCCCCCACAACCAGGGCCAGGGCGCAGGTGGAGCAGCCCACTGGATGAGGCGCCAAGCCAGGCCCCCCTGGGACATCTCAGGGCCCAGGGCCCCATGGGCGGGCAGGCCCCCCGGGTGCTGAGCGGCTGCAGAAATCACCCCTGGCTGCCATTACCTTCGCTGTCGGAAACTACGCAGTGGGAGTCATCCAGGATGTAGCCCTCCTCACGCTTATATGTGTGGGCCCGAGGCCCATCCTTGACGTGCTCCTGGACGTCAGGCATGGAGTGGCTGGAGCAGAACTGTGGGCAGGTGTCCCCAGGAGGGAGGGTGCCGCCGGCAGGGCGGGGCCGCCCCAAGGGGCTGACCGGGCTCTCCTCTTCAGAGGCCTGGCTCCGCATGGGGGGCCGGGACCGGCCATGGGCCATGCTCAGGGACGAGGGCTTGGGGCCCGCTTTTTGGAGTCTCTCCATGGCTTCCCGTTCCCGTTCATATCCCTTGCCCCGGCTGCTGAAGTCATGGCCGGACAGTTTCTCCCCACTATATGCAGATGCCACCCGGGACCGGCCACTCCCTCCATACATGCGGTCATCTTCCTCCACTGGGTCCCGGCTGGACACCCCATAGTACCTCTGCTGCTCATACACATTCTTCTTGAGCCCATAGGTGATTTCATCCTGGAACTTCCTGCCCCGAGAGGCTAGGCTGCTGCTGACTGCAGGGGAGGGGTAGGAGGCCAGGTCAGACTCCACATCCTTGGCCTCTTCGATAGGTGAGAATTTGGAGATCTTTTGTTCCATGCCCTGCTTCCGGTGCTTGCTACGTTTTGAGGAGATAGCAGCTGGTGCCAGGCTCTTGGAGGGATGCTTAGGCCCCATGGGACCTGGACCATACTTCTCTGCTCGAGTTCCATGTCTGTAGTCGCTGTCACTGTAGTAGTGGGCACTGGCTGGTCGGCCATTGCTCTCCAGATTCCGGTGATGGCCACTCTTCCCACGGGGGTCATAAGAGTCCTCTTCAGATTCCTCCTCCCCTCTGGTGTAGCAGCAGGGCAATGCAGTGCCCTCAAGGATGCTGGGTTCTCCCGGCTCTTTCACTGGACGCCCGCTGCTGCTTGGCCCCAGGGGCTCTAGTCGCTGGCTATCAGGGGTAGTGGAGATACTATCCTTGGTCAGCTCACTGATGTCATCAATCATCACATAGTTCCGAGGGACATTCTGCTCCAGGCTGGTGTAGTGGGAGTCAGAGGGGTAGGTGGAGGCTGAGCTCAGGCTCACACCACTACGGTCCCCGGCCCGGGGCAGCTCAGCAGCCTTGCCTTGATCATAGCTGCTGCTTACTGCTGGGCCACTATAGCTGGTTTCAGGTGGGGCTGAAGACATGGCCACAACTGGGCTGGCAATCACCTCATAGTTAGTGGGCACCTTCTGTTCCAAGTCGGCTAGTGACGTCTGGCGTGGCTTCTGGTGGGGGGCACGGCTGTCAGCTGGGACTGGGAAAAGAGTGCTCTGTGTGGTTGGCATAGGTGTTTGGGCTGTATAGTGGCCTGTGGGACGGAAAGCCTGCTGGCTTGGCAGGCTAGGCTCAGCTGGGTAACTGGTGCCAGGAGGAAAGGCAGGTGCTGGGTATGTGCCGGGGCCAGGGTAGGTGGGTGGTTGATGGGCTGGGAATCCGTTCTGAGTTGGCCCACCACTGCCTGCAGTGTACTGTGGGGCTGGAGGTGGGAATCGGGGCTGTTGGAAGGCAGTAGGGCCAGAGGGGGTGGCAGGAGCAGGGGCAGTGACAGGGAAGTCAGCATACTGGCCGGCAGGAGTGGCACAGCCCTGGAGCCGCAGCTGGTTGAGCTCGCTGTCTGATAAGTAGTCACGATGCTCACCGAGACCACGCAAGGGCGGGTAGTCACGGCCACCCCGGTCTTTGGCCAAAGACTCTTTACGCTGTGTGATACCCAGCTCCAGGTACTTGAGCTTGGCGTCGATCTCCTTCTCCTCCTCGTCCAGCTCCGCTTGCTTCTTGCGCAGCTTGGTGGACTCATGCTCCACCAGCCGCAGGTCCCGGTCCAGCTCCCGGAGCAGGCTGGCTTTGGTGGCAGGGACAGCGGTGGGCCCCGCCAGCCCATGCTGCAGCAGGCTGGCCGCATACAGCTGTGGGGGGGCCTGGCCAGCCAGGGGCAGGTGAGCCTCCTCTGGAGGGGGGCTGGGCAGTGTCCGCTTCACCTTTCGGACCAGGCCGTTGGGTGGCAGCGCCGACACCTGAGACAGAGGGAAGGGCGGGCAGCACTGAGACCCAAGGTGTGGGTGACTTGGTGGGGCAAAGGTAGAAGAGCCCTGGCCTGGGTTGGGGCAGAGGCTGGGCTCCATATAGTTGGTGCTCTGATTCACCAGGCAGCCTTGAGGACTGCCTCCCCGCCCGCCGCCTCCTCCCCACCGCCCCCAGTGGACATCATCACTGGCCTGTGATCGTTTTACAGGCCTTCTCTCTCCCAGCACTCCAGGCAGCAGGGGAGGGGTGGAGCAGATGCCCCTCTGTGCTGGTCTCTAGGACTAGCCTGCCTCTGAGAACTTCTAGCATACAGTGGCCCTGAGGACCCTGCCCATGTCCAGTGGGCTTGCCACCCTCTCTCTCCCACTGAGTGTCCTGAGGTGAGGACAGTACAGTCTGGCTCTGGTTTCAGGTCTAGAAGCTGGTGGGGACCAGGGCAATAGAGGGCCATGGACAGGAATGGAGTGGTCCCTGGGTGCCCACCAGGATCCCCAGAGGATCATGAGAAGGGGCATAGGCTGACTGTCAGTTACTGCAGGCTCTGGGTCTTTTCCTGCCCCGTCCTACAGCTGTTTTAAGTGACATGCAGCTCAGCCGCCTGGTCCACCCTCTTCTCCCAGCTGCCCTACACCACCCTCTGCCAAACTCTCTGGACTGTGCTCTTGGCCTGGCCCCCAGCTCCCTCCACATCCCTGTTGGCCCACCACTCTCTGAGACTACCAGCTACCCTGCAGGGCCTCTCCAACCTGTCTCTGGCTGTGTTGCTTCCTGGTCCAGACTCCCTAACCCTGCCCTCTCTGCAGTTCTCCTCACCTGCCGTTCACATTACCTGAAGGTCCACATCACTGGATGGTGATGGAAGGTCTACCTTGGGTCCTTTGTCTCTAGTTCCTAGCCTTCCCAGAGTGCCCTGGGACTCTGGGCTTTTATGGACCACCCAAATCCCCAAAATACACTAGGCCCGGACATTGGGCTTCTTGCGTTTTACCTTGCCAAGAAACTACATAAAAACCTCCCACCCACACTCACCATCTGTCACAAAGAAAATGATAGTGTGTCCCAGAGCCTCAGAACAATGGGTGGGCCTTTAACAATACATTTCGCTTTTTCAACTCCTCATTCTATTGTTCATCTTTTGTTATTTTGGCTGCACACCTTGAGGGCTCATCATGGCATGGCACCATACTGCCGGCCCATGGAACTTCTGTGCCCACCCTGGCCTGGAGCCAGGACGGCCTGCCTCTCTGGCCTGCACTCCCTGCCAGCCTAGACTCCTGATCCCACCCCCACGCTCTCTGGACTGCACACCCCAGGGCTCTCCATTACCCAAGCTCATCACCTCCACCACCCCACCTTGAGGCCTCACCCTCTCCTCTCTGCATCACACCCAGAAAACATACCTGGTTCCTACCCCTTTCCCCAGGGCCACTGTGCAGTCTTTCCCTTCAGCCTATCTACCCACATTCTGCCCAGGAAGCTTTCTAAAATACCCATCTTGCCTGTCTCACCTGCCCCAAACCTCCAGAAGCTCCAAGGGCCTACAAGAAAAGCCCGTGCTCTTTAGCCTGGCACTCAAAATCCTTGGCAGAAGGCCCCTGCAACTCCTATCTTCCCTTGCATGGCAGCCCACAGCAGGCCACCTCGCCCAGTCCCAGGATATCGTTGGCAACTAAAGCCACAGGCAAGGGCACATTGATGTTCCAGGGTTCCCTGCCTAGGGGAGCAGACAGGGAGCAGATTTACTGAGGGCCAGATAGTGACAGGGGACAAGATGAGACCGAGAGATGCTGCAGCCCATTGGGATGGACCTTGAATGCTAGGCCAAGGGGCTTGGACTTCCTGTGGGGCCATGGAAGCCAGGCCAGGGATGGGGAGTAGGGAGCAGCCCAGCCAGGTCTATGTTACTGATTTTCTAAGGAAACATCCACGGTAGAGGTTTGGAATGGGAGAGGCCCAGACTGGGGGGGGGGGGGGGGGGCACGGGGCACGGTAGGGACTGGACCAGATATGGGCTGTGAAGAGGCAGTGCTGAGGAGAGGCTGAAGTTTCTAGCAGTGTCTGGATGGGTGGCTGTGGGGGCCAGTGTGTGAGTCTGTATTTGCCCAGATGTCCTTGCCAGGCTGCTGGCTCCACCAGGTGTGCATCAAGGAAGATCCAGTCCTCATCCTCAACTCCTTCCTCTGGGCCTCTGGAGCTGGAGGTGACTCCACCCCCACCCCAGGAGAAACCCCTCCCTGTGGGGCCCCCAGGCTAGACAGAGACCCCTGTCCCACCCTGGACCAGCCCCTGTGCCCATACCTGGCTACCCAGTCCCCCCTGGTGCTGGTAGAGGGAGAACCTCTCTTTGGTAGACTCCTCGGCGGTGGGGCTGAGGGGCTTAGGGTCAGACAAGGACCGCTGCAGGGTCTTCATGGGGCGAGGCAGCGTCTGCTGGCGGAGAGCGCTGTCAGCCGTGAAGTGCTTCTGGGGACTCACGTGAGCCTTGTTCAGCCTCTCACTGGAAGCAAAGGAGGTGTCCAGGAGCCGGTGTGGGGACAGGGGTGAGACCGGTGAGTAGAGGACCTGGGGGGACTTGGGAGGCTGGCGGCTCACGAGCTGTGACAGGGACTCCGGGGGCAGCTGGGCCTGGTATCCAATCTCCAGGGGATCTGGCTTCTTTTTTTCGAATCTGCCGAGGGGCCCTGGGGTGACGATCTGGATGCCAGGCAGGTAGGGGCTGATGGCAGTTGGCCCTACAAGCTGCGGCCCAACCACACCCTGGGCCTGCCCCTCGGGCTCCGTCTGGCAGGCCAGGCTCTCCCCGCGTCCAGTCTTCTCTGGCGCCGAGATGTACCTGACGATCTCCACCTTGGGGTCAGTAGCGGCTGTGATGTGGATGGCTGGAGAGACTCTGGGCAGCTGGTCAGGCTCCGTCTGCACAGAGCAGTCACTGATGGTCTGGATGCCCACGCTGCTCGTGGCCCTCGCAGCAGCGGTTGCAGGGGACGATGAGGCGGCAGCATCATGCTTGCTGTCGGAGCCGGAATCCGAGTGGCGGGAAAGCCGGGACCGGCGGCGGCGCACCGGCTGCTCCCACTCGGCACTGTCCTCGTCATCAGTCTGCACGCTGCAGTCCGCACTCCGCCGCACCCGGCGCCGCCGGCTCAGGAGGTAGCGGCCCTCCCCATCCTCCTCGTCTGTCTGCACGCTGCTGTCTGCAATCCTCCTGACCGCGCAGGGCTCGGGCCCCGACTCTGGCTCGTAGGCGTCCCGCAGGCGAGGCATAGAGTGCCGCTTCTTGAGGCCGCTGCGGCCTGCCTCCCACGGCTCCTCTGTCTGCAGTGACATGTCCGAGGCAGAGCTAGGGAGGCCCCGATGCAGCCCGGGCTCCCGAGGCTGCCCAGGCCCCTCCGGCCCTGCCACGGCGATGAAGGCTGTGTGGGTCAGGGGTGGCCAGTACTGACCATTCTGAGCCAGCTCCGTGGCAGCTGGGGGAGGCCCTCGGCCAGGTGCCTCGCAGGCCACGGGGAAGGGGGTCTTCTGCCGCTGCTTCTGTTCCTCTAGCTGCTGCTGCAGCTGCTGCTGCAGCTGCTGGATCTGCTCCAGCTGCAGACGTTGCTGTGCCAGCTGCTCCCTCTGCAGGGCGAACTGGGCCTGCCGTTCCTCCTGTTGCTGCTGCAGCACATGGTGCTTAATGGTCTGCAGCTCCTGCAGCTCCCGCTGCACCAGGAGCTGCTCTTCCTCACGGTGCCGCTGCAGCTCCACCCGCTCCCGCTCCAGCTCCTCCTGCAGCCGCAGTTGCCGCAGCTTCTCCAACTCCACCCGCTCCCGCTCCAGCTGCAGCAGCTGCTCCTGCTGTTTCCGCTGTCGCTCCTCCTGCGCAGCTTCCTCCTTCTCCAGCCCTGGCCGGCTGAGGGCCCCGCTGCCGCCCCCGGGAGCAGCATCTACCTGCGGCTTCTGGCTGGCCAGAGGGGCTGGGGCTGGGGGTGGGGCTGCTACAGCCTCTTTGGCGGCAGCAGGGGTGGCTGTGGAAAGAGGCTCTTCCCGAGCTGCCCCTGTTGGCAGCTCTGGCCTTGGTGGGCCCCCAGCCCCTGGGGCCTTAGCAGCAGCAGGTTTCCCCAGGTACACAGGACCCTCAGCAGGTGGAATGCTGGAAGCAGCGGGGAATCTACTTGGTGCAGGATATCGGTACAGCCCTGTGGGCCCAAGAGGTATCCGGGGGGCAATCACGGGCATGCGTGTCAGGCTGGTGAGCGGCACAGCTGTGACCCCACCCGACACGTAAGGCCTGTACATGCCACGGCGCACCATGGGCCGCAGTACTGAGGCGGGCTGGGTGGTTATGGGCAGTGTTGCAGCAATTGGAGTGTTGATAGTTGAGTAGATCATGCCGTCGGCTGCACGCACAGTGGCTGTGGATGGCAGCAGCTGTCTGACTGCTGTTCCCTGGCCTACCGTAGGCCTGTACTGGGCCAGGTTCCCAGGACTTGGGTGGCCCTCTGGGAAGGTGGGGTTCCCAAGGAGGCCAGGTCTGAGAGGAGCCAGACCCTGGGGAGTGCTGAGCCCAGGCCCGGGCTGGGGCTGATACTGCATGAGGTCAGGGCCACCACCACCACTGCCATGCCGCCCTCCATACTGGTCCATGGAGTTGAGGGCAGCACACATGCGGCTGATCTCACGGGCAGTGGTGGCACTATACTGGGCCAGACTGGCCTCCTGGAAGCCAGCTGCATCTCCCCGTGGGCCATACCTGTGGTCTGAGTAGATGTTTGACACTGAACTGTAGCGCCTCATGGGAAGTGGGTGAGTCAAAACATCTGTGGGATGACGCAGGTCTGTGTACGAGCCATACTGCAAGCCCTGCCCAAGGTAGCGTCCATCCACAAAGCCCAGGCTGTAGGAATGCTTCAGCGAGCTGAGATCCACAGCTGAGTCTCGTCCAGGGCCCTGGAAGAGCTGCCCAATCCTGTGGGCATGGTAGTTGAGGCTAGCCTCTGCCAAATTGGTGTCAGACATGGAGGAGTATAGCCTGCCATGGAGGCCCTGTGGGTAGGGCCTCTGCTCCTCGTGGGGCCCAGGCCCCACTACCCCCTGTGCCTGGTAGGTGGGGGGTTCAGGAGGCTCAGGGTCCCGGGGACTGTAGAAGGGGCCGCTGCTCTGGCCAGGTAGGGCAACGTCTGACACACTCTTCTCAGGAGCGCTGGGGGTGGGGTGGAAGGTGCCTGTGCAGCTACTGCCAAAGGGGAACTTGTAGACCATGTCACAGCATGCCATCTGGCTCTCAGGCCTCATCCCAGTGAGGTCCAGGGCACCTGCAGGTTCCTCTGGGAGCAGTGTGGTCACAGTGCCTGCTGTGCCCTCTCCCATCTGCACCACCACTGTGTGTGGCTTCCTGGCACCTGGAGCAGCGTGTGACCGCAGCTCTGCAGGGGCAGCCCGGTGGGGTTCGGCACCAGGCTCTGCCACTGGGCCTGATTTGAGGCCAACACTCTGGGCACTGCCCATCTGAGTGATTAAAACGTCCCTTCTGGCCAGAGGTGCTACCTGGTTGGGCAGGTTATACCTGGCAAACTTGGTCTCCCTAGGTCTTCCACGGGGCCCGCCTCGGTATGGGGCTGTCTGGACGGCCTGCTCTACCTGCTTGACCTGGGCCAGGCACACAGGGCTACCCGCACCCTGGCCAAAGTCAAGCCGGCTCTGGAAGGGGTCTCCATAGACCACAGGCTGCTTTTGCTGAGCCATGAGCACAGATGAGGCCATGGTGATGCTCACGGTGGTGGCGGTGCTGAGGAAGGCATGGGTCTGCTCCTGGGCATTGAGGTTGATGACCAAAGGCTGCACAGCAGTCGACTGCCGTCCTGGGATTGGATCCAGGGCAAGGCCGTACTTCCTCGCTTCCACGGCAAGAGAGGTCAGGTCCATGCCCTGGTCAGTAAGGATGATAGGAGTAGGCTTGACAGCTGTGCGAAGGTCTACCACGGCACTGCCTGGAGGCCTAGGGCCTGGCTCCACCCTAGACGTTCCAGGGACAGAGGAGATCCGGCACAGGGAGATGTTCTCAGCAGGGAGGGCGCCCCAGCCATAGACTGCCAAGGGCCCATCCGCGCCAGCACTGGGTGCCCGCGGGAAGCCAGGTGGCCCAGGTGGCTCTGGGGGCAGCTGGGACATACTCGGAGGTGTTGTCTGGCTATAGCTGTGGGTGGTGGGCTGGGTGTCAGTGGGCGAACACACTGGGGAGGTGGAGGCACTGGCATGTACCATCCTGGTCTGGCTGGAGGCATCTGATGCCAGAGTGATGACCATGAAAGGGGCCTCCTGAGAGGGCTGCTGCCACACCAGGCGAGGTGTGCTGGGCCGGTGTGGCGTTTGTGTGCCCTGAGCCACCATGGGTGTTGGGGTCGGGGCACCAGGGCTCCGAGGCATGTCCGAGGCAGGGGTCGGGCTTGGCGTCTGTGTAGAGAACTCGGCTGTGGCCCTTGGGCCCAGCTTGCCAGGGGAGAATGTGGGACTCTCTGAAGGAGAAGATGGAGAGAGAGGTGGGCTGGAGCCTGCGAAGTAGGAATACCCCCGGGAGGCCTTGTGGGGGCCGCTCTCGCCATCACTCACACTCAGGGGCTTGTCTCTGGCAGCCCGTCCACTGGCAGTGGTGCCACTGAGGGCCTGGGGTATCTCCTCAGTTTGGGACCCATAGTTCGCAGTGGCTGGGCTCTGTCCATAGCTGTGGCCTACGGCAGACGGTGAAGGGCTGCGCTCAGAGCCTGCTGGGGAGGTTGGAGTCATATAACCTCGTGACAGGCTGGCTGGACAAGGAGCCACAGCTGTGGTGGCTGGGGTGCCAGGGCCCTGGGAAAAGGATATGCCTACCTCCTTGGAGGCAGAGCTGGGGGAGGCAGGAGAGCTGTGAAGCTTGAGGGGGTCCTGAGGCTCCTTTGCAAAATGCTGAGTAACACGGACATCAGGAATGACTCGGCCACCACTGCTATCTGAGGAGGTGGAGGTGGAGAAGGACACAGGGGCAGCCAGCTGGGTGGGACTGGTACCAGGGGTGAGTGGGCCGCCATTTTGCTTCATTGGGTCCATGTATGCACTGTCGGCATTCAGAAACTGCTTCTCCTTCTTCTTGTCCTCCGCAAAGGCCAAGTCCCGGGAGGAGGCCTGCCGCATGCGGGCAATGCTCTGTGATGTCTGAAGGATCTCCTCATACACGGCTGTCCCCAGGCTGGCCGGTGTGCCCTCAGGGGCAGGCTGTGCAGCCCTGCCATAGTCCTGGTCGGGGGTGTCCTGGTACTCAAAGGCACCCTGGCTCCGGGTACCAGTGGGCTGAGAAGGGCCACCTGCCACCTGGCCCTGTTGCCGCTGGAGCAGCTCGGCCTTGCGCATCATCTCCTCATAGGCCTCCTCTGCGCTCTTCAGGGGCCGGCTGGAGCTGGGAGTGGTGGAGCTGCCTGAGGGCGTCTCAGTTGGCGAGTAGAGGGACATGAAGGTGGGCAGGTTGTACTCACTGCCTGACTTGTAGAGCCGGGTGGGGCCGCCATCCAGGGCTTCAGCCTCCGAGTCAAGGGAAGGGGAGGGCGAGTACTCGGAGCAGGAGGAGCGATGGAGCTCCTCCATCTCAGCTGCCTGCCTCAGCTCCTCAGTCGGGGAGGCATCCTCGATGGGGGACAGGTTGCTCGGGGGGGTCTTGGAGCGCTCGCGCCGCCGCTGGGCCCGCAGTTCTTCCTTGTCTCGCCGTGTCTTGCGGGCCGTGCTGCGGATACGCTGCTGTTCCACCTCCCGCATCTTCTCCTGCTCCCGTAGCAGCTCCTCCTCCTCCCGCAGCTCCTCCTCCTCCGAGGAGTCCTCAATGGTGGGCAGCAGGGGCCCATGTGAGCGGTGCCGAGCCTTGCGCTGCTGCTTTGCTTCTTCTAGTCGCTGCCGGCGGCTGGGGCTGCTATCGCTGTCCTCCTCCAGGGAGGACAGGGAGGTGGGAGAGGTGCCCGAAGTGTAGCTGGGTGTGGAGGCAGGCAGTGTGGAGGAGTGCTCCCCACGGGAGCGGTCCTCTGGCGAGCCTGTCAGGCTCTCCATTTCCAGCTCCGGCTCCCGCTCCAGGCTGGGGTCAGGACCTTGGCCCAGGTCCAGCTCATGGCCATAGCTGCCCGTGCTATTAAGCTCAATGGTCTTGAAGCGGCGGAGCCCCCCCTGTAGGGCCCCGGTGCCATCGCTGGCCTCGGCTGAGCCTCCCTCAGAGAGCAGCTCCTCGTAGCCTGTGGTGGCGTTATGCGGCAGACGTCTCTTGGGCAGCACTGCTGGGTCTTGGCTGGGCTCAGGCCGGGGCCTGGGGCCACCCTTCTGGGTGCCATGTTTGGCCAGGCCATGCCCAGAGGGGGCAACGTCATCCTCTTCCAGGTTGTCTTCTTCGGCGCTCATCTCCAGTATCTGTCGTCGCATGAACTCCTCGTCGGTCAGTTCTGCTGCCCGGGCTGGGGGCTGGGGTGGGAGAGGGGACAGGCCACCCTCACTGCTGTCCTCCACGTAGTCGTGCCTCAACTGGCTGCCAAAGTCATCTGATGACTCGGCTGTGTCCTGCTGCTCCCTCTGGCGCCCCCACTCCAGAGAGTCTTCCTCCTCCTCCAAGATATCCTCCAGTTCCTCATCGGAGTCATAGGCCTCAGGCATGATGGACAAGGAGTGGGGCCTCCGTTTCTGCTCCTCACCACTGCTCCTGGGTGGCTTGCTCTGCTCGCCCCTGGGGGCTGGGCCCTGGGCCTCCAGCGAAGGCCGCAGGCTGCTCCCCACCTTGTGGAGCTCGGAGGGGCTGGGCGGGCGAGGCCCTGTCACCCCTGCACTGTCCAGCTGCTCTACCTCCTGCTGTACAACGCCTGTGATCTCGCTCTGGGAGCTGGAGATGCCGTCGGACGAATAGCCTGTGTCACTGAGGCTCTGTGGGCTCCGAGACAGGTCCTGAGAATAAGGCTTGCCTGCCAGCTCCTGCAGCAGGGTGAGAAGCAGACACTGACTCCCCATGGCAGACAGCTCACTGGAGAAGCCCAGCCCTCTCTGTCAATCCCAGGGCCCTGAGGAAGGGGTCCTCCACCTCCCAGGGGAGGGCCCACCACCTTCCATTTCTCTGGCCTTAAAAACCCCAAGAAGCCCTAGATTCTCAAAGAGAAGCTTTATTAGATCTAATGATAGCAAAATCCACCCAAGCATTCAACCAAGTGCCAGACATAAGACCAGCCTATAACTCATAGGCTCCAGGCCCACTAGGGTCTCATCCAGGCATCCCTTACCACCTCTGTGGCCCCAAGGGACCTGCTCCAGGAACCAAGCCCTTCTCTAGACCATCCCACCTGAGAGCTAAGGTCCCTGGGAAGTGAATGGGACTGACCTCTGCCTCCCCACCCTTGGGGGCTTCTGGAACAGCCTTGACGACAGGCGTGGCAGGTTCAGTCCTCCGGGTCCCCATCTTTGCTTTAGGAGTCCCAGGGGGCAGGGTAGTCTCTGGAGGTGGTTTCGGCCCAGGCTCGGCTTTAGCTGGGATTCCTGTCTTCTTTTCCTGGGCACTGCTCAGGGTCCTGCTAGGTTCAGAAGCCTTGAGGGGCTTGGCCTGGGGGCTGGCCTTGGTGGGCAGGGGACTGGCCTTGGCAGGCAGGGGGCCCGATGGCTGGCCCAGCCCCTGTGGCCCTTTCTGCTTCAGAGGGGCTGCTCCAGCTGCACGGAGAGGGGCCCCCGAGGGGGGCTGCTGTGAGGTGGGCAGCGGCAGGGGGGTCGGCTCTCCCAGGCTGCCCTCTAGTAGCCGCTTAGTTTGGCAGTTGAGACAGAGCCACTCGGTTTTCTGTAAGGAAATGGGAGGGGAGGGGGTTGATGAAAATCACAAAGACACTGAAGTACTCAAAGAGTATTTCTATGACTATTTCTGTAAGTGTAAGCAGGAGAAAGTTTTCTAAAGCATGACCCCAAAGGCACAAGGAGAAAATGACTAATAGATTTGTTGCCCCCAAATGACAGACTTCCCCATCCTTCAGAGTTCAAATGATAAACCAAAAAGAAGGATCTCTTCTTTACCCTGTAGAGAGCTTTTTCACCTGGCAAGAAAAGGAGGAGACCTGCAGGGGAGGGGAGGCTACAGGTAGCACATGAGTCTGGAGAAGAGGGGGAGTTGGTGTGGAGTCCATCAGTCCAGAGCCCATGCAAACCAGGAGTAGCCTCAGACAGGGAGCGCCTCCTAGGTGCCCAGCTCCTCCCTGGCCTCCTAGCCCTCAGGCCTCAGACACCATCCTCCCCACACTCTTCCCAAGTAAGGGCTGTGCTGGGAGGCCACAGGCTCCTGGGGCCAGGGGAGGCATCTGAAAGAAGCCCTGCTGGGAGGATGGGGCCAAGCAGTCCCCTCTGCTTATACCCCCCAGCCCAAGTCACCTTGTCCAAGGCCAGCAAAGACCCTCAGGTGGAAGCCTCCTCCTGCCCCCAGGGCTCTGGACTGTTCCGATGGGGACTGTGTGTGCCGGCACTTAGACCAAGGGCCCTGCTTCCTCCAGATCTGGGTGGGGAACAAACACTCAATCATCAGTCCACTACTCTCAGGGTAATCCCCTCTGTCAGGTTCAGTGCTGGGGACTGGAGACACAGCCATGATTAAGACAGACACAGGAGCTGGCATGTAGCCTTCCTGGAGACCACAGCCCCAAACTGGTCATCCAAGTATGACGTGGATATCAGTGGCAAAGTTCCTAGAACACCAGAAACCAAGTCTACTTCCCCAGCTCCAGCTGTCTGCACAGGAGTGAGGTCTGAACATCCCAGGCCCTGCATGGGTGATTCCTGCAGCAGGTCAGAGGCTGACAGGGGCGTGTCTCCCAGGAACTTCCTCCAGAGTCAGGGCTCTTCCTTGGCAAGACTGGAAGCCCCACCCTGGCCCACAGAGTGAGGCGGAAAAGAGGATAACCACACACTTATGTCTGCTCTCACCCTGGAGGAGGGGGAAGAGCCTTGGTACTCTGACCCTCCTGCTGCTGGTCCTCTCAGGTGCCCAGACACTCAGACTCCCACTAGCAGCTTGGCCACTAGGATGGGCCATTAGGAGAACCACAAGACCCAGAACCACAGGATCACAGAGCCAGAAGACAGGGCAAGGAGGTAGCCTGTGGCCGTCGCCAGCCTAAAGTGGGCTGGCAGCCTCAGCACCCTTACTTCACACACTGCCCTGTGCCCATGTCAGACCCTAGCACATGTGGCAGATCCTTGGATCTGTACTCCCACAGTACCCCCAGAGTGCCTGCCCTCAGCCTGGTATCCTCAGGCCACCATGGCAGATGCCATATCAATGATTCTGCCCTGGTTTCCTGCCCGCAGGGCTACATACCACATCTCTGCCCTGGGCACCAGCAGAGGCCAGACCAGGCAGGTGGCAGGCCCTTGGTGTGTGTTAAGGATAGGCCCGATCCACAGGCTTGTTACTCAGAGCCTTGAGATTGCTGAGACTGGAGCTCTGACTCTGCCCTGAGGCCCAATCCTACACACAGCCCCTAAGCAGAGGGGCCCAGCTATGGAGGGTGACCCTTCAGAGGTCCTACATCTACTCACCCTGTTCCCTGGCCCTAGCACCACGACTAACTCCCTTTGACCTTATCTGGTCCTCTATGCATTCCTGACACAAACCCCTATGAAGCAATGGGTGCTGGCTACTTGTTGGGTCTTGGGCTCACTTGGCTTAGTCACCCCTAGAGGTGCCTGGGGAGAATGCTAGGCAGGCTGAGCTCAAGCCCTGAGATGGGGCACGGAAGAGCACAGATGCTCAGCCTGAGCCCAGAGCCCACAATGCCTCTAACATCACCTAGGGACACAGTGGAAACCCCCCCGACCTCAAAGAGGATTATGACATGACAAAAAGACCCTGGAGACATAAGAGGGGTGTAGGGAGGCCAAGAGAGTTCTGGAAATGAGAAAAGCCCCCCAGGATCAGCATGATGGGGTTAGGATCTGGGCCCAGACCGGGGGCTGGCCTATGGCAACACTGTTCTGGCTCCACTTTGGGACCCTGCACACAGCCATTCCAGCTTAGGCCTCTCGAGGTCAGATCACCTGCCCTGGCTCACCTTAGGGGCTTGGCAAACCTCTGACCCCTGCCTCTGGCCTGCAGACCCCACCCCAGAAGCAATAGTCCCAGTGAAGCAGTGCCAGTGAAGGGCACCTTGGAAAGATGCTCTGGATGGAGGAGGCAGACCTAATGCCAAGTGTTCAAAGCCAGCCTGTGTGGCAGCCTGCTTACCTGAGCCCAGAGGCCCAGCCCTCAGCAGAGCATGTCACCTGTGGTCACATGCTCCACAGGGTTTTGTTCCTTCCCACGCTTATTCATAGAGACAGCCAGGCTGCAGAACGGGCTGCCCAGTTGGGCCTCTTGCTCCTGGCTCTGTTATAACAGGCGGCCAGGGAGGGAGGGAAGGCAGGCAGGGGGAGGCATGTGAGGTAAGCGCTAAAAATAAACACTGGACCTGGCTGCTGGAGGCCCTTTGCCAGCTCTCTGGGAGCGGGGAGAAGGGTGCAGGGCACTGGGGCCTGTTCGGGTGGAGTCTGAGGAGACTTGGCACAGACCTAAGTTTCTGGAGAATGGGGATGGGGTAGGAGGCTGGCCATGAGGAGGTTCTATGCCTGAGGGCTGGAGCACAGGTCCTGATTTCTTTATTCACTCAGTTCTTTTTTTTTTTTTTTTAATTAAAAAAAAAATTTCTTCTTAAGAGAGGGAGACAGAGCATGAGCAGGAGAGGGGCAGAGAAAGAGAGGGAGTCACAGAATCTGAAGCAATCTCCAGGCTCTGAGCTGTCAGCAGAGTCTGATGCAGGGTTCAAACCCACCAACCATAAGATCATGATCTAAGCTGGCTTAACTGACTGAGCCACCCAGGCGCCCTTTTATTCACTCAGTTCTCATCTCTGCCCCCTGACAGCATGCCCTCCCTCACCCCGCCCCCTGCTCATTCATTCCATTTTTCCCCTTGTTCATTCATTCACTCATCCATGTTTATTCCCTCATTCATTCATTTACCTGTACACCCTTTCTTGTACTCTCCCAACCCCGCCCCCAGCCAGCCCCAGGGAGCTGCTACTTTCTCTTCCCCTTTGCCTGACCCCTTGGCAAGTGGGAAGGGGATGGTCTGGGACTTAGGAATGGACAGTGGGACACTTGATGACCACTTCTGCCTTGCCTCCCTCTGTCCAGTTCCTTTCTGGGGGCAGCTAGGAATGCCCCAGGGTAAGTACCACCTAATGGTGGGAGATGGGGTCAAGGTAAAGAAGGGGAAGTGAGTTGGTGGAGTACTCCACGGGTGGATGAGCCCTGCTGCCTTCCAGGATCACTGGCTACTGTGCCTCAAGGGCCAAGGTTGCCCAGTGAGGCTGCAATGCATGTTGGGCATCCTTCTTGCACTGCCTGCCATTGTCTGAATGACCCTGCAGAACACAATCTCTGTGTATGTGGAGCTGGCCTATGTCAGTCTGATCACGTGACACCAGCCTGACCAACAGCCCATGGCCAGCTGCTGGGCCCAACATACCCCCAGCCTCACTGCAAGACCAGGGGCAGTAGATGAGAAATTCAGAGAAAGGATGCCTGGACATAAAGGGCCCAATAGGCATGGCCAGACCCCGGACTATAGGCATGGCTGTCACTGGTGCTGCCGTTCTCCTGATGCTATGACCCTGCCCCATCCTGTCTCTGGACATCCTTAAGCTTCTCCTTTTTGGGCCTCTGCCTCCAATAAGAGGAATCCTCTCTGATATCCCCAACATATTTCTTTCTGGCTGGGCTGTGCTCTCCTCACGCTCCAGTACCAAATGTGTCCATTCCCCATGGGGCATCCTTCATGAGACCAGGGTCTTACACTGGCCACAGGATTGATTCACACTCAGATAGTTGGGGGCCAGAGGAGACTCCTTCTTCCCTGCATAGAGACTCCCTGTTAGGACATGCTGGTTCCAATCTGGCTGTGTGTTGGATCTTGCATAAGTATCTGAAGTATGGCATCTCAACTAGTTCTCCCAGAAACCTAAGAGGGAGTGCTATCACCCCTATTCCACACGGAGGAGACAGGGCTTCCTGAGACCACTATTGCCAGAGGCAGCTGCTGGCCTCTCACTTGGTGCCCCCGATGCAACCCCTTCCCCAAATAAGCCCAGCCCAGCCCCGCATATCACAGGTGCCAGGCCCTTTCCCCAGGGAGGCCCAACTTCTCAAGGGTATGGCTGGTATTTTGGCAATTCTAATAAGATCAGAAACTGGTGGTGTTACTGTAACATTTCCAATTCCACTAATTTCTTCACAAACTCTATTTTGAACTGAAAGCCAATTAAAAATTAAGCCAGAGGGTACTATTATCCTTCAAAAGATAAATAGGTAAAAAAATTTGGAATCAACAACTCTTAATTATGAAATGACTCACTAAATAGCACTATGGTTATTTTTTCAGAGGGAATTTCAGAGCAAAAAGGGATCTAGTTTTACTGCTTCCTTCATTGTATGCTCTGGACTCCCTGTCTAGGAAGAAGGTAAAAGGTTTTATAGCTCCAAGATGTTGAGGAAAATCCCCAACCTAACAGCCCAGACAGTTGACTCTCATCTTAGGTGGAGTCACAGCAGGTCTAACAGGCCTGTGGGGAAGTGGCAGTGGGACTGCCCTGGTCCATCCCTCCCTCAAGCCCCCGGCCTACATGCAGACAGGGTCCCTTGGCTCACATTGTACACAGAGACACACAGTCATCCTGAGCCTGGTGGGCTGGCCTCAGTTAGCAAGGTGTGGGAGAGACAGTAGGTCTCTCACACAAAGTAGGTCATAGGGAAGCACACAATTGCTCCGAATGTCAAGTAGCCATTTGCTGAGGTGAGATCAAAGACGGTCCATGGCCTGGTTACAGTGAAGAAAGGCAACAGTGGTACCAGGAACCACAGGAGGGAGGTATCATGGCTGTCTACTCACACATTCCCCAGCACCCCTCTGGGGACAGCTGCATTAATAAGTAGAGCCATAAGGAGAAAGGAGTTGGAGAAGCTGGGCTACCCTCTGACTGCTATTAGGAGCAAGAGGCCCCGGGGTGGGGAGGAGCTAAACACCCAGAAGTTTGCTGTCAGGCCCATGGAACCCATCAGATCCTGTGGTGACAAGGGTGGTTCTGGCCAAGGAAGTGGCAGTGGGGCAGGACATGGAGACAGCAGGACATGGAGGGGGTAGGGCAGGCGGCAATGTTGACTATCAAGAAGCAGAAGCTCTGGAACCCAGGAAGGTGACAACCAAATGGCTAAGGAGAGGCTTGGATCAGAATCCAGATGCTCATCCAAGAGTCAGCATGTGACTGAGACATGTTTGGGCAGAATCAGCACTTCCTCTGGCCTGGCCCAGGGGCTGCTGGAAGGAGTTGTCAGGAACATTTACACTCTTGAACTGAGACAGTTTTCCCCTTCTCTCTGTGCATGTCTTGCTGAGTGAGGAAATGTGGGTCAGGAGGTCTCTCAGGGACAAGGGTCCCCCAGGCTGCACCAGCTCAGTAGTCCAACAGGGCTCACAGTCCCTCAGGATCAGGGTGCCCCCACTCAACTGACAGCCAGTGTGTGCCTGGTAGTCTCTGGACTGGAGCTCCTCTGGCTCTCTGGTGGCCCCTTGGTGTCCCCTCCCCACCCTAGTCAGCCAGGCCAACTGTCCTCCAGTGAGCCCTTGGATCTAAGGAGATAGATGGCAGTATGGGGCCTCGAGGGCCACATGGGCATCATGTGAGGAGGTCACTTTTCTTGCTTAGAGCTGCCTCTTTCTGCATGTTGGAAAATATGGCCTGTGACAGCCAAAGCAGTCTTCTTTACCACAGTGGGCTGCTCCAGTGGAGGCCTGACTCAATGCAAATCAGAACAAGGTGCCAGAGACTCCCTGCCCCACCACTGACCGTGCATGGCTCTGCCTAGAATCCCCAAGGACTCAGGTGGCTGCCTGTGTCCAGGAGGAAGGGCTTTGGCTTGATCATCTCCTGATGTGACATAGCTGGGGGTGTATCTGTCTGTTAAGATGAGCCAATCATTCATCTTGACCCTAAGGGCATTTAAGGGAATGGGACACATCAGCTATGCCCAAGGCAGCCAAGGTAGGGTTCACATGGATGGCCCTGTGGGCAGGGCAGAGTGAGTAAGGGGAGGAGCAGAAGCAGCCTCCAGGCCCAGGCTCATCCAACTCTGCCCAGGTACGTCTGTATCTTCTGAGCCTGCCAGGTGGGCTCCAAGCTTTGAGAGAACACTGGGCCTCCTATTCTTTTCTATCCAGCTCTGCACAGCGCCCAGAACCCTTCCCTGGAGCAAGGATGCAGAGAGATAGGCCCTAACCCCAGAACTCTCTCAAACTTCCCTAGGGGTAAAAAGAACATCCCTGAGCATCCCCACATGCAGCCCCAGGAAGAACTAGGCCCAGCCAAAGGAAAATATGTGGCCCAAAGACTAGCTCTGACAAGTAGACGTCAATACCCATGACCTCAGAAGAGGGGATGGAGGGAGGATACCACCTGGCTGGAGCCTGGGGCAATGGGGCATAGTCCTGTGCCTAACAGCCCTTCAACCCCCTGTGTGGGTCATAGACGGAGGGCAGGGTGGGACCTCAGGTTCTTCCCACCTGAGCAGGGGAGGTTGGCATCTTCCATCCAGGCCATGCCCAGGATAGCTGGGAATGAGGAGGCCAGTTCAGGGTGCTCTGAGCCTAGCTACCTCTAGGACTGGCCTCAGGGCACCGGTTAGCCAGTCAGAGGCAGCGGGCACCATTACCCCATCCGCTGTGCCCGTTAGTTTTCTGAGAAGAACAACAAGCCTGGGGCAGGGATAGAAAAGGGAGTACAGCCCCTCTGTACCTGTGTAGGGGCCCCACAAGTGCTGAAGACCTGGCTCTCTGTAGCCCTTTCTGGCTCCCATGCCTCCCAGGCCCCCCATTACTCCAGGTCTTGGTCCAGCTCTCTTACCTCTACCAGGTGGGGCGTTGGGTTGAAGCCACACAGGTTGCACACCTGGAGCTTGCAGGTGGTGCAGGTGTTATAGTTGGCTGGGCCCTTGCTGCCCACGTTGAGCTCAGCTTGGCACAGTGGGCAAGTGGCCCTTTCCTTCGGCGTGGTCTTTGGCTTGGCAGTAGCCTTGGTCGCTGCCTGGTGTTCCACTCTGCCATGTTTTGGACTGGTTGTTCCCCCAGTTCTTGCCAGGGCTCCAGGCCCCGATCCAGGACCTGGTCTGGCTCCAGGCTCAGTTTTGGCTCCAGGTGCTGGCCCAGGCCCAGGTCCTGAGCCTGGGGGTCTTGGGCCAGCCTCCTTGCTGGCATCACTGAAGACAATCTTAGGTGGCCCTTTGCTGGGAGCCACTTGGCCCTGGGGCTCAGCCTCGGGCTGCACAGACATGAGGGTACTCGCCTGGGTCAGCAGTGACGCTCCAAGGCCAAAGAGCTTCCCAGTGAGGCCCTCCTGGGTCTGCTCAGCAGCACCAGGCCCAGAGGGCACTGTGGTGGCACTTTTGGCCAGGGCCTCTCCTGCAGGTGGCCTGGGATCCGCTGTGGAAGGCTTGATGGGGAGAGGAGGCTGAGGAGACGCCCTCCCCACCTCTGGAGGGGCAGCTGCTTGGGCAGACCCCGGCACTGAGGTGGCCCTGGCTGTCTCAGCCTGGCGGAGGCCTGGCTGTGGTGCCCCTGGGCCCTGCGATCTCTCTTGCTCCGGCTTCCCCAGGGGCTGTTTGGCTGGGGACTGGGCAGGAGACAGGGCCGGGGAGTGCAGTTGCTGCTGGCTCTTGGAGCGAGGCGCAGTGGTCATGTCCATCCCCAGAGCCCTCTGCATCTGGCAGTTCAGACAGAGCCACTCCTTCACCTGAGGAGGAAGTATCATGGTCATCGGGGTGGTCAGGACTGACAGTGCCCATAGCTCAGGTCGCTGCAGGCCCCCCAGCAGCCAGGGCCAGCTCCAAGCATAGGCAGGAGCAGCAAGCACCACTCAGGTGTTTCTGGGCTGCCAGGAGGCAAAGCTGAAGGGGCTGATGGCACCTGCCCTGACCTCTGGGAGCTGCCAGCTGCCTGGAGCAGAACAGGGGCAGTCACACACACTCCCCACCCCCCAACCACCAATCTGCTGCCTGCAGACCCTCCTGCTCAAGAGTCTTCCCCACCACCCACTGGCTGTACCTCTGATCTGTGTACATTATTCCATCTCCATGCCCTGCCTCACCAATGACCCCAAAAGCCTCCAATTGGTCACTCTCTTTCCCCTGCTGCCTGTTTTGGGCCATTTCCAGACAGCAGCCAGAGTGATCTTTTAAACCAGGAAGAAAAGGATGGCCTTAGTACAGTGCTGGTATGCAATAGATATTCAATTAAAAACTTGCAGAATGAATAAATAAGTGAAAAGTAACAGGAGGGAGAGGGAGGCATAGAAAAGAAAAGAAACCGGGGCACCTGGGTGGCCCAGTCGGTTAAATGTCCAACTTCAGCTCAGGCCATGATCTCATAGCTCATGAGTTTGAGCCCCACGTCAGGCTCTGCACTGACAGCTCAGAGCCTGGAACCTACTTCGGATTCTGTGTCTCCCTCTCTCTCTGCCCCTCCCCGGCTCATGCTTGGTCTCTCTCTCTCTCTCTCTTTCTCTCTCTCTCTCTCTCTCTCTTTCAGAAGTATACGTGTTTGTTTTTTTTTTTTTTAATTTCCTCCCTGTCCTGGAGGAGCTTAGAGTCTAGCTGAGGACGCAAGATATACATGAACAATCTTGAGAGCAAAATAATGCAATGTAAGTGATGATGTAAGTAGAATGAAAAAGTTTCCTTAAGCAAGACACATTTTTTAAGAAAATGGGATAATCTGTGCCTCCAAAACAAAAAATTGTGTGCTGCTATTTATGTGATGGACATGTAGTTTCTCTCTGCATCAACCCCTTCCCTGAATAAAGTGAGCGCATGACTCAGGTTGGGCCAATCACTGGTTTCAGCAAGGGGCGCAGGGACAGGTATGTGACCTTGCAAACAGGGCTGATCAGAGCCCTTGGTAAATGAACAATAGAAGAAAGAGGGGCTTTTTTCCTTTGGGATTACTCATAGAGAAAAGTAGCCTTAGAGTGGCCAGCAGCCCTCTTTCCCCACATGCAGCGAGATGCTAAGGATAACATCAATAGACAGTCAGAAGCGGACCAAGGTAAGGAGAGAGGAGCAGATCTGATGAGTTCATTTAATTCCCTGGATTCAGCTATACCTTAAGTCTGCCCTTGGACTTCCAGGTGCATAAGCCAATAATATTTTTCTCTCAAAAAAATCTACATACAAACCAGAGCCTATCAATTACAGGCTCAAATCCCTTAGTGGATTCTCATCATGTGTGCCATGGGAACTCACCAGGGCCCATAAGATCCCACAATCTACTCCAGCGCATTCCTCTCTCTGGCCTCCTTCCTTGCCATCCCCCCTTAGTGGTCTTACCCCAGAGATTCTGGGCCTCCTGTTCTGCCAAGTAGTCCCCTAAGCTCACTTCTGTAACCAGGGCCTCGGCCCTCACAATTTTCTCTGCCCCCAGACCAGCTAGCTATATAGGCCTCAGATCTCCCCATCAGGGCCCTCTCTGGCCACACAATCTAACATACGCCTCCCCCACCAGGCACTCTGTATCGAATCACCCACTTCATCTTCTTCACGGTGCTTACTCTTTCCCAAAGTATCTACCAATTTGTTTCCTTGGGTGTCTCCTTTCTCCCCACCTAGCTTGTGAGTTCTGGTTGAGGTGTTCTCAGGACTGTGCACAGTGTGTAGTACAGAACAGGGCTCATTCCAGAGAGACTTCTTGTGGGATTAATCCCAACAACCTATTAACAGGGGGTGGGGGGCACAGTTCCCACAAAGCCAAAGCCATGAGACTGGAGATTTGGTGCCCCGGTGAAGAGGCTCTTCCTCTCCAACCAGAGCTGAGGCTGCAGGCCAAGGCTGCTCCATCTGTGCTTGTAGCCAGAGCCTTTGAAAGCACCATGGTGGCCCAGTCACCAGGGAAAGGTCCAATCCAGTTCCTGAGGCAAAAAGCCCTTTCTGTCCACCCTTAGGAGTACCTCCAGTCCTGCTCTCTTCCTTGAGGCCACAGGGCTGTGCAGCTGCTGCTTTAGCTGACTTGCCAGCTGGAGAGCTTGGGTTTGGCTGTCTTGCCTAGCAGGCCAAAAGCAGCATCCAAGGAGTGGGGAACACCACACTTTGGTGAGCACCCCCTTGTGCCCAGGACCACACAGGGCATGTTCACAGTTCACATTATCATTTAGTTTTCACAGTAGAGAAAATCAAGGTCTGATCTAATTTAACCACATACTCTTGTGGTTACCCAGCCAGGAAGTGGTGTTGTGGGTGAGACCAGCCCTGCCAGCCCAGCCCAGCTCCTGAGCTATGGCCTGGAGTCTGGTGCCTTCTGCATTTCTGCCTCTTCCAAAGGCCACTCAACCTCATGCAGGTCAAGTCATGGGTTTAGAAGTCCCCTCTGCAAAACACTGGCAGAGCCCTCAAAGGCCAAGCCCAGTTCCAGAAACCCTAAGAACAGTGATGCCACAGCACTGGGGTGTGAAGCCATCCCCCCCAGATGGGAACTGTCAACTCACCCTACGTATTTTTGAAGACCCAAGGGAGCTTTGTCTACTTTTGGACAGAGAGAGCCTCAGAGGAAACAATTTGGGTCTCTGGGACTCAGTCCAAAGACACTTTAGAAAGTTACTCTTGGGTGGGGAGGGCTCACTTCCCATCAAAATGGGAGCTCCCAGGGGCAGGCTATTTCTGCTCACCCTCAGATGGTCCCCCGGAGGGGATTAGCCTTCTGAGGGGAGCCCCAGGCCCTGGCCCAGGGCAGCTGTCAAAGACCCACTTCCTGGGGTGGGTGCCCAGTGCACACCCCAGGCTCCATTTCCACTGTGCGCTTGCACAGGTATAGCATGCCCTGAGGTGGGACTTGTGACAAGAGGAGTCTGGAATGTAAAACTCCTTATCCTGGGACTTCAGAGTGACCCTCCTTCAGGTTCTGGACAGGGTTGAATAAGGGCATGTGCTAAAACTCCTGCACTCACCACCAGAACCTTCCCTTACCCAGCCTCCGTCACCCAGGCTGTCACAGGCATTCACCTAAAATAGAACCTCTCCAAGAAACAGCTAAAACGCCCCTCAGTGACTCATCGCCCAGATGGGCACAGCTATTTCTATCCAGCCTCTTCTAGATGGCAAGGAGCCTTGACCACGCCCTCTCCCAGCCCCACCCAGACTCAGGCCCAGGCAGAAAGGCCTCCCAGGGAGGACACTGGGAGGGGAGCACTCTGAGCCCAGCAAGACTTCCCTCTGCTTCCCCCACTGATCATCAGGAGCTTGATCGGAGGGGTTCAGCCTTAGCCTCTTCCTCCCTCCTCCAAGGTCCTCATCCCTGTGTAAGGGGGATGGATGCTGTCTACTGGACAGGGAGATAGATGGCCATGCACCCCAGCTCACTTGCCCACCTAGGCTGGGCATACATGGCCAGGCCTGTGGCAGACTCGTCAGCCCTGAGACCAGAGCAGTGAGAGCCTTCCTCATCTAACTGTATTCGGTGTCTGTGGCTTCTTGGCAGCCTCCAATCCAGCTGCCCACCAGAATCACAATGAATGAATGGCCTTCTACTAGTGTGACGGGAAACCTGTCCTAGAGTCATGCTGTCCAGTACCTCCATGAGCCTGACCTGGCACATGGCCAGGAGATGAGCAGGCTATCCGCCACAGAACTCACGTCCCAAGAACCAGAGGTGAGCTAAGGGGACTGCCCAGGGCTGCACTGATGTGGATGGCTCTGTCAGACACTAGCTTTTGTCAGGCTGACCCTTCTTGCCAGCAAGGAAACCCATCCTGTCATCTCAGAGGCGGGACACCTGTGCATCCCAGCCCAGTGGGGCCCGAGCAGCAGTAGGAATGGGGAGGCTCAGTGTGGTGTGCAGGCCAAGGGCTGCTTTGGAAGTGGGGGAAGCAGAAGCTACAGGAAAGTGGCTTCCCTCAGGGAGCCACTTCCTGCCCTGCCAGGAGCCTGCTGGGGATTCAGAAAAGCAGGGCCTTATGGGTTCTGGCTCCAAAGGGACTTTCATCCCAAGAAGAGCCTTTCTCAGCTGCTCCCTTACTTGAACTTACTTGCCCCGAGCTTCTGCTTTCTGTTCTTCCACAGGCCCTCTGCCTTCACGTGTCTTCCTGACCAGCTGAATCTATGGTCTGTCACGCAGTCACTCTGCTAAATTTCTGTGCTCTCTTGATCTATGTCTGCTTCAGAACTGGATCCAGCCAGATACCTTTTTTCCCCGGGCCTACACCCAAACAGATAAATGGGCACCAGGCGGATGGGCTCCACTGTAAATTAACTTGCGTCTAACTTCTCCTGGACCCCCATATCTGCCCGGTTAACTAATTCACTCCATCTCCCCAGGAGGCTTTTGTCCACAATGGCTTGTTCAATTTCTCGTGTCCATCTCCCTGCCTGTCCCCCTCCCTTGCTTTCTGGCTCAAACCGCTGCCCTGCTTCCAATGTCGTCAAGAGGAGCCACACAATAGGCTTCTTCCTCCACACTGAGGATCTAGACCTGCCTCTTTGGGGGCTCCGCTCTTTCAACCACACTCCACCCCCCACATTCCTGTGCAGCCCTTGCCTCTCAGAACTCCAGTGCCATTGTCTCTTGCTTTTCGGAGCCCTCCTCTGTCTGCGCACCTTTCCTGTGCACACCACTGTTTTGTCTTCTCTCCTTTCCTGCTCGGTCAGGCCTCTCAAGACTTGGCCACATAGACGGCCCTCAAAAAACGCTGTGCTGAGTAAAAGAGCGAAAAAGAGCACATTCTGTGCAATTCCATTTATACGGGGCTCTAGAATAGGCAAAACTTGTTTATGGTGGATAAAAATCAGAACAACTGTTGTGTCTGGAGGAAGGGTGGGGATGGACAGGAATGGGGCCTGAAGGGACTTTCTAGGGTGATGAGGACATCTACCTTGATAGAGGGGTTTGGCTGACACAGCTGCATGCTTTTGTCAAAGCTCACTGAATGGTACACTTGGGCTCTAAACATTACAATACATGTACATTTTACCTAACCCCACCCCCCCATACTAAACTCAAGTTAATGATATGCTTACTGAAGTGTTTAGTGGGAAGTATGCTGATGTCAATATGCCTGTGAATTTCAAAGTTCTCTGGCCCTGACTTATCTGCTGCATGCCAGGGTCTTAGACTTGTCAGCCTACTGAACCCCACTTAGATGCTCACAGGCACCTCCAACCTGACGTGGCCCAAATGGAAAAATTCTCCATCTCTATCCCCTAACCCCCATGTGCAACACATTTCCAAAATCTGTCTATCTAGCTTCTGAAATCCACCAGGAGTCTTTCAAGGTTCTTCACTCCCACCACCCCAGCCCCAGCCTGCTCTGGGGATCCAGCCCCACCGCATGGGCTCTTCTCCACCCAGCAGTCAGAGGAGTGGGGTGTTGTTGTTGAGAGTTTTGTGATAAAATAAATATAACATAAAATTGGCCATTTAACCATTTTAAGTGTACAATTCAATGGCATTAATTACATTTATAATGTACAACCATCACCGTTATCTATTTCTAAAGAGGTGTTTTTAAATGCACATCTGACCTTCCCACTGCCACTTTTCAAAATCTTTGGCAGCCCATCTAGAGACCCCAGCAGGATCTGCCTGCCCTTTGGGCCTGCTCACGGCACTCCAGCCACCCAGCCCTGGCTTGTTCCCATGCACTTCCCCTCAGGCCTCCCTGGGCCCCACCTGTCCCTAGGCCAACTCCAGTCTAATGTCTCCTCCTTGTAGAAGCCCCCAAGAGTCTTGGTGCAGCAGCATATCAAACACCCCAGCCTCCCTCCTGGTCCTCCGCACACCTGACCCCCAGGTGTGACTGTGTGTTTGCTTGGGCGGTTACTGGCGGAAGGGCCGCCTCTCCCTCTGGCTTGCGGGCTCCACAGGGCTGAGCAACATACTTCAGCTCTGCCTGATTCTCCAGTGTCAAGGACAGTTCCTGGCTTAACATAAGGGCTCAAAAGTATTTGCAGGGGAAGGAAAGGATGGGAAGAAGGGAAAGGGCTACCATCTGACAGTGGGTACAGGCAGACCTGCCCAAGGTGACCAGCCAGCATCTGGTTACTTCACTGAGCTCTCCTGCCTCTTCCTGCCTCTGGCTTTCTCTGTCACCTCCCTTTCCTGTCTCTCCCCCCTGTTCCTTCTCCCTGTTCCCACTTTATTTATTTCTCTTTTTTTTCTCAATTTTTACTCAATTCTCTTCTCATTCTGTTTCTTTTGCCCACACATATAGGAGCAGGTGTTTTGAGAATAAAATCTCAGGTTTCTGCTCTGAATTAATTTCACATTCATTCTTAGATAACTGTACAGCCCCCTTTGTAGCTAAAAGTTGGAGTGCCATGCCTGACAGCTCCAGCTATGAAACAGCTCCCACTCCCACACAGCTGTCTCTTCTGCATGTACCCAGTGGCTCTGGCCTCTGCCCCGCAGTGGTCCCAGCAAGGAGGCCAAGAGTCCTGCCTCCTGGGAGCACGGACTGGCAGCAGGGCTGGCTGTCCAGGACTGACTGAAGCTTGGCAGGTATTTCCCTATTGACTTGAAGACTGTTTGGCTTCTGGAAGGCAAGCTGCTCAAGGACTGGATGTACTGTGGGAGAAAGGTTTCCCAAAGGGCCTGCCCCCTGGAGACCAACTTCCATCTGGCTTAGTGGTGGAGAAGGGAAGCCTGGGCATGTGTGCAGACACCACCTCCTCCTAGGCCCAGGGAGGAGGGAGACAACTTTGCCTTTCCTCAGCCCACTGCTGATCTATGTCCTCCTAACACCTGCTCCTCATTCCCTACCAGCCCAGGAGGCAGTGTGGCCATGGAGGAGCAGAGGGAAGGGGGCAAGGCTGGTGGCTGCAGCGGAGGGATCCGGTGCGGCACTCACAGCACCTCCCCCGGGCCATCTGGTGCTCCGGCCCTTGCCGGAAAGGAGTGGGATGCAGGCAGTAGAGGAAAGGCTTATGGCCATTGCTTCATCTCCCTCCCTTCTCCACACCGCCCACCATGGGTAAGTGCTTAAGCCCTTACTTAGCCCATGGGTAAGTGCTGATGGAGCAGGTTAGGGGGGAGGCCAGTGCACAGTGGATTAAACATCCTTGGGTTGGTCTCGGCAAAGTCTAGACCTTAGGACAGGCAAAGAAAGACCATGATCATTCTTCTGTAGTTTTTCAGAGGGGCTTCTGAGCAATTCCGACTAGGGCAAGGGAGATGGGAGGCAGATGAGCTCAGATGAGCTGTCTGAACCTGGAAGGCTAGAGATGGGGTAGCAGCTCTATGGCTCCCCACTGGGGCAGAGGGTGGGCCTCCCAGGGGCAGGCTGCGGCTGCACTGTAGCTGGTGCTCTGGGACGCTTCTGCCAATCAGATCTGGAAGCACGGGCATGCAGCCAGCCCTGCGTCTGCACCAGCACGTGCTCTTGTGACACTCTTCCCCGGGTGAGGCCAGACGCACATCTAGAGGAAGTCCAGGCCAGGATGTGCTGCTGGGCTGCCCTTGGCCATCACTCGTATTCTCTAGCAGCTCACTCCCACCCCCACTGCCCACCCAAACCTCACCTCCCAGATTCCACCCAGCAGGCTCACAACCATGCCTTGTCTCCCATCCCCCCTATCAGAATAGAGCCTGATTTGTGCAACAAGGGCCTCCCTCCTGCAGGAGAAAGGGGTGGCAGGCCTGAACATTAAGTCATTGAAGAGTAGAGAGGTGGGCTAATAGGCCTGAGCTGGCATGAGGCATCAGCAAAGCCACCGAGGCTGGTCCCTGGCCCTCTGCCTCTCCTTTAGAGAAATCAGACATTTGGGAAGTTAAGGTACTTTTCTCAGGACCCACATCCAGGGAGAGAAGAGAACAATCTTCCTGTCTTTTCCCTATCACTGGTACTGAATGGGCTTACATCCTAATGCCTCTGGCCTCCTGATCAGTGCTCCTCCTCACAGGGACGGTCTCTTGTGGGTGGTGAGAGATGTTCAGACCCCACAAGGAAACCCCCAGTCTTTTGCCACAATTTCAAACAGGGTAAATTATTCACCTGCCCTGAGCTCCAGGACCACAAAACTCCAGAAAGAAATGGCCTCACCACAAAGAGTGGCTGAGATGGCCTTGTTTGTTCTGAACTCTCCTCAAGAAGAGGAGGAAGAGTGGACTGTGGACAGGGAAAATGGTGCTGAGAGTCCCTGAGGGAAAACTGGAGACCTAGCAACTGATTCTGGATCCCCAGGTCTATTGCTCCAAAATGACCCTGAATAAGCCAAGACTTCCCAAGACTTTGTCTCCTTGTCTATAAACAGAGAGTGCCCTGAGCTCCTTCCCTGACTTCCATGCAGCCTCAATGTTGACATGCCCTGATGAGCTTCGGTGAGCTTCAAGGCAGAATGTGGGACCCAGGCCTCCTCAACCCCGCCACCGCAGCATCACTGCACTAAGCAGTTTCAGACACACAGCCCCACCCTGCAGACAAGGTCCCCAGTATGCCCCCCAGTGGCCAGTGTCTGCAGTGCATCTGGTGCTGGAACCAGCACCACCTCTTCTTGCACCGTAGCAGGGCCCCTGCTGAGAAGAGAGTCCTGGACCTGGGTGTCCTGGGAAAGGTCGCTTTGCCTGACCACCCTGCCACCTAGACACACCCTACTTCAGAACCAGCCCCTGGCCCTGCCCAGCATCTCAGGCCAGGCAGGAGCCCAGCCCACAGACACCAGGGTAATCCCAGAAACGGCCTTCTTGGCTGGCAAAACATCAAGTTAGGAGGTGTGTCAGGACAGGTATGGTCTGACCAGGGCGGATCAGCAGGTGCGTGAACAAAACCTGCAAACTGGGTTTCTCTTTCTGTGCAAAAGGATCAGGAAGGTGAATCTGCTTTTAGCAGAGTGACAATGGACAACCGCTCTGACTCGAGAATTACGTTCTGCCAGCCTCTCAGGAAAATGTGCTGAGGGCTCTTTCTCCTTGACTGGAACACCACTGAAAGCCAGCTCTGGAGAAGAAAAGGTTCTGCTTGGAGACCCTGTCAGAAAAGGGCATCCACCAGGTTCCGAGAACCTGGAGAATGGACTAGGTCAGCATTTCCCAAACTGATGCCATGGAACAGCGGCCCCTAATGTTCTGAGAAAGCAAGTCTGGGAAAGGCTGCTGGCTACAGCTCTGTCTTGGAGCTCCATGGTGCCGTTCAGGGTGCTGAAGGCCTGAGAAGCCTCCCAGCAAAGAACCAATGCATTTGTCTGGCTCAGATTTGCTTGAAGCACCTAGATGAGAGGACTGCTCTTCACCAAACACTGTGAATCTGCAGTTAAGTCTGAGGCCCCTTCCTTCCTGGCCCTGAGCCTCGGCTTCTTCCCGGCACAACGAGGCAGATGGACTGAGTGTGGCCAAGGTCCTCCCACTCTGCTGTTTTTCCTGGCACATTAAAGGCTGGCTCCCTTCCCACGTCACCCAAGGTCCTGGGCTTGGGGGAGCCTGTTGTGTGGCAAGGGCTGGGTGCCCACCAGGAAACCAGTGCCCCATATGTGGCTCTCCCTTGACCTCTGCCCTTCAGGTCCTATAGCTCAAGTGAGCATCTCAGGGAGGCTAAAACCCAGAGGGGCAACACCACACAGGGGCCACCGCAGCATCTCACCCCTGCCTGTCAAACCTCACTCCTGGGGGGTCAGGGCTTCTGGCTTCTGGTTTGTGCTGGCACAAACACACAGGTGAGTTTCTTTGGTGTGGATCACACTGTTCTAAGTACTGAAGAGCAAACACTTACCTAACTGATCAGCTCAGGGATGGGCCTGTTTCTAATCACAGATGTAATAATCACGAGTGTGCACGCCTCCTCAAGGAAGCCCCCACACTCCAGGAGCAACTCCAAACGTACTGAGTCATCTCCCCACAACGGCAGCTCCTTCCTTGGAATCTCACACTTACCTCTCGCAAACCACACATCCCACACCCACAGCACCTCACGTCACAAATAGACCCCGACCTGTGAACAATTATTCTCACTCATCTCCCCCACCCACGAGGTCCAAATGGCTCCTGCTGCTGATAATCCCAGAGACGGCCATGCCTGTGCCTATAGCCCGGCCATGCTCCATCCTGCCCAAGGGCAGAGCCCTGGAGGAGGAACTAGAGACTTCTATGGGTTACCCCAGAGGAGAGGGAGGAAGCTGGCAAGCCCACTCAGTTCATTTCAGAGGCATGGCCCCAGTTCCACTAGTACACTGGGGCACCCAGCCTCCAGGTCCCCAAAAAGAGCCTTCAGGGTTTTGGCTGAGCATCCCACAGCAACTCAAAGCATCCTGAACAAAGCCAGGATGGGGCTGTGGACCCAGGGCACAAAGGAGGCCAATCTAGTGGAAATGGCCCTTCAGTAACTGCTCAGTGAGTGTAGGACACCATCACCCACTGTGAATGCTTGGCTCCCAGCCTGGGTCTCTACCCTGAGATTGTTTCTCTGGGGATGGCTAGCTTTTCTGCCATCTCAGGCCCAGCTAACTGGAATGAAAGTCCAGAGGAGAAGCTTCCCAGGGCCCAACTGGAAGGCTGTTTCCTGCCTCTCCTAAAACCTTGCTTCCCTCACCAGCATCCCCCTCCAGTGCCCACTGTCAGGGAAAGAGGCTGGCCTAGAGCCAGGGAAATCTGCCTCCCCTCCAGCCTGTGGCTATTTATAGCCCTCTCCAAATGAGTATCCATTGAGAAAAGTTGCCCAGAAGCCTGTCTTTGGCCCTCTCTAAGGCCATTTTTCTGGGTCAAACTCACACCAGCTACAAAAGCATCTTCTACTCTGGGACTCTGCCCAAGCTTTCAGGAGGTGCAGGAATCCCTCAGGAGATCTGCGGCCAGGCCTGTTCTCTGCTACCACATCTTGAGCCAGGGAGACACAAATGCTGGTGGCTCAGGGAAACAACCAGGAAAAGAGAGTTGGTTAAAGAGGGGAAGGGAACCGAGGGAGGCATGGGAAGGTAGGTGGGGGAAGCCGGCGCAGAAAGTGGTTACCTGGGTGAGGTGAGGGTTGGGGTTGAACCCACACTGGTTGCAGACCTTGTTGTGACACTGGGTGCAGGTGTTGAAGTTTGGCTGGCTGGGGGTCGACGTGAGGTCCGAGGTCTTACATATGGGACACAGCGTGCTGCTGGGAAGGGGGGCGATCTGGGGGACGGAGTAGGGTGATGTGGGGGTGCTGCCTCTGTCCGGTGACACAGAGGGCGACCGCCCTGATCTCTGCGTCCTGCTGTCTACCTGCAGTGTCCTGCGCGGGCCATCAGCCTCCTGGCCTGCTGGGCCCTGTGCCCTCGTCTCCCGGGGGCTCTCGCGGCCGGGAGCAGTAGCAGAAGCCTGCTTCGGGGTTGGGGAAGCTGCTCTCTGGCTACCCGGGGGCTCCTTGGGGTCCAGTCTCCTGGAAACGCTGAAATGACATTGAAAATCACTATGTTAGAGACACTTCTCAGAGAAGCAGCCTGCAGGGGGCTCTATCAAGCTCGGTGACCCTGCCGAGCCCCATTCCGCTCTCCTCTTCCTGCCCAGTGGCATCATCACAGCTATCATTTGCTGAGTGCTGATTGTGTCCCGTGCTGAGCGCTGACAAGCGTCTCCCATTTGAACCCTGAGCACCAGGTCATGTGGTAGAATCCTGAGTTCCCCTCCTACATCCTGATGAAGTACAGATTCAGATTCAGCAAGTCTAGTGTGAGGTTTGCATTTTTAAGAATCTCTAAGGTGATACCTATACTGTGGTCTGCAGACCACACTTTAAGAACCAAGGCTTTAAACCTATATGTTAGAAACACCTGGAGTTATTTTTAAATTTCTGATTCTCAGATTATACCCCAGACAAATTACATCAGAATCTGTGGGGGCAGGGGCACCTGAGGTGCTGGGTTGAGCATCCAATTTCGGCTCAGGTCATGATCTCGCAGTTTGTGGGTTCGAGCCCTGCATCAGCTCTGTGCTGACAGCTCAGAGCCTGGAGCCTGCTTTGGATTCTGTGTCTCCCTCTCGTTCTGCCTCTCCCCTGCTCACACTTTGTCTTTCTCTGTCTCTCAAAAATAAAAGATAAATAAAAAAGAATCTGTGGGGGCAGGACCCTGGTATTAGTATTTTTCCCTCCCCAGGTGATCCCAACATACAGCACAAGTTCAGAGCTATTGCCCTGGCAGGTCTGTTCTGGTTTGTTCCCTTCAAAGGCTGACCCCAGACAGTTGGAGATGGGTGGGGGAGGCATCCCAATGCCTACCTAGTTAATGCCATCTCCAGCAGTGACAAAGGAACCTACTTTCTGGCAGCTCACCACCAGCAGGCCTGATGCTAGACCAAGTCCATCGAGATGGGTGAAGTGTTACTCTTCCGCTAGTACCAGGCTGGGTGGGGTTGCGGTCCTAAGGATCCAGCCCTTGAGGAACCACTGAGGAGAAATCCAATGTACCTGACCCCCATCTCCATTCTGACCTGGCGCAGCTGCAGGGAAGCCCGCAGAGTTGAGTAGTTCAGTAAGGTAGAAAGTTAAGCTAAACTCAATTTCCTTATTTTCCTTTTCCCCATTTTCCTTTTCCAATTTGAAAGAAGCTGAGCACAAAAAGCCAAAGGCAATGTTTTATATGGCTTCCCTGAAATTCTATCCTTGTTCCAGTGTGTATTCATCTGGGTGGATACTGGCACCCAGGAGACAGGACAGACTGGCTGAGCGCCACTGTGGAGGCTGGACCACAGCTGCCTGCAGGGAAGCCACCCTGGCGCCATCTGCCCTAGTGCCCTGTGTCCTCCTAGGGTCTGACTGACTGACAGGAGGGGATTCTGAGTTTGCTGCCCCTAGATGAAAGCCATCTGCTTGCAAAAAAGATTCAGGGGCCAACTGGTAGGATGTCTTAAAACAAGCCATTTCAGATGGGGGGCGGGGGGGGGGGGGCAGGGGGCGAGGAGCCCACCTGGGGAGGCCTCCTCCAAGACTGTCTGCAATTCTTCCTCCCTTCTGAGGAACAGTGTGGGGAGAGCCACACCTTCGGTCTAATAAAGACTCTTCCAGAAAAAAGAAACACTATTACATGTCTATCAAACATTTCTTTCATCAACCAACAACAGCATATACCCACCCATCCATCCCATCTCACGGACCTGCCACTTTCATCTTCAACAGGATCTCCAGAACCTGAGAGTCTAGCCCCCTTGGGCCATCTTGCCACCAGCTGTGAGGCCCAGTATGTAGTGGCCACAGCATCTCTGGGCCACACTTGGAACTTAGGCTCCACGGCCTTCCAGCAGACTAATTTCTAGGCATGGTAAAGGAAGATTCCCACTTGGTTAATTTATAATTTCATTTTTTATTTGAATGATTTGGGGCTGGAATTTAAAAGCAGCACCTGACTGTATGTTAACTATACTGGAATTAAAATTAAAAGGAAAAAAAAAAAAAAAAAAAAGGAGCCCCTGAAAGCTAATCAGAAGCTACTGAGAGCCCTTTATACCATGTGGAGGGAGGGGCTGCAGTCCCTTTCCCAGGCTGTGTAAGGTCTGAAGTTTTTTTCTGAGGAATGTAGCCATCTCTACTGTCTGTGAGTTGCCTGGTCTGTGACAGGCAATCTTCTGTGTACACAGTTGCATTTTAATTCAATGTTGTATCACCATGTAGTCTTTCTGGGGACAAAATTTGTGTGACAGAGATCCAGATTCAAGTTAACTTTCAGCTCAGCCAGAGTGACAATGACTAAGCAAACAATGCCTTCTGTGGCCCAGCAAAGTCTGTCCGGCAAGGGCTCCCTGCACCTGGGTCTGATGCGTGTGCACGCACTAACACGGTGGCTGTAGGAGACACCTGGCGATCGAGCTGCTTGTCCGCGATCCCTTCTCTTTTCCATCCTCCTGGATGATTCCTCACCCCTTCTCCATGATCTTCAAGCCTCCAGTATGTCTCTCCCTCTCTTAACTGTCACTGACAACCTGCATGCCATCTCACCAAGAAAGTGGGAGCTACTAGAGGAGAATTTGCACATCCACAGCCGCTCGACGTCTGTCCCCCAATATTTGCCAGTCTCCTGTTCCCAAAGCCCACTTCTTACCTTCACAAACCACCTCCTCTCCTTCATCAACCATTTCCCCTCTCTATTGGATGATTTCAATAACCATGCAAACATGCTTCTCCCATCCGCAAAATTAATTAATTAATTAATTAATTAATTAATTAAATAACTTTGACCCACTTTCCCCTTTAGCTACTGCCCCATTTCTCTGCTCCTCCCCTCCCTTCCTCTCAACCCAGTCCAACCTGGCTTTTGCACACCCTTCTACAGAAACCGCTATGGTCATCGTCACCAACAGCCTCCACATTATCAATCCAACAATCCCTTCTCAATCTCTCATCTCACTTCAGCAGCACCACAGGATACTGCTGAGTGCTCCCTCCTTCCTGAGATAAGTTTTCCACTTGCCTTCTGGAACACCTCCTTCTCCCAGGTTTCCTCCTCCCTCCTGGCCACACCTGTTTAAACTCTCTCCCATTCCCAGAACCCCGCTCCTTACACTGGAGGAACCTGGTCTTCTCTGAGTACACACGATCCTGGGTCTCAAAGCCCACCCAGACTCAAGACTTGAAATCCCACTTCCCAGTGACAACTACCAAATATGTGTCTCTGGCCCAGTCCTCTTCCCTGAACCTGTCACTGGTCTAACTGCAGACTCTGCATCTCGACGGAGATGTCATATGCATAGGCATCCCAAACCTGAAGTGTCCAAGCTGAGCTCTTATCTTCCCCTATATGTGCGTTTCCCAGCCTCCCATTGGCGCCATCTCTGACCCCTTCTTCTCCCATCCACGTCAATCATCAGTAAATCTTGTTGGCTTCAGAGTCTGGCCACTCCCACTGCCTCCTCTCTCCCCACCGTCCCCTCTTTTTTTCAGTTCTGCACAAGCCAGGCTGCTTTCACTCACCCCTCTGTGGTCTTCTCTGCATGGCAGCCAGGATACTCCTCTACATACATAAATTAGCCACTTCCCTCCTCTGTCTAAACCCTCCAACACTTCTTTTCCCTCCCAGAAGAAAATCCAAAGGCTTTACAATGGCCCCTGCAAGCCCACGAGATACAGCCCCTTTCCCCCTGGCCCCATCCCCTACTATTCTCTCCCTCCCTCCTTCTACTTCCCGTAGGCCAGGCCACTCTCCTCTGGGCATCCACATCTGCAGGCATTTGCACTCCCTCAAGTCTTTGCGCTGGTGGCATCCTTTCAGGGACACTCTCCCTGATCTATTTAAAATGAAGCTTCTGGGACACCTGGCTAGTTGGAAGAGCATGCGACTTTTGCTCTCTGGGCATGAGTTCGAGCCCCACGTTGGGTGTACAGATTGCTAACAAATAAATAAATAAACTTAAAAAAAATAAAATGTAGCTTCTGTCCCTCCTGCCTCTTTGTTCTCCATGGCACTGAGTACCTTCCAACTCATCATATGTATTGCTTTTGTGTATCCTCTGTGATCCCCGCATTAGACCGTCAGCTCTGTGGGCAGGGCCTCTGTGTGCTACCTCCATAGCTGCATCCCGGAGCCCAGCACAGTGCCTAGCACACACTGGACACACAACTGGTGTTTCCAGAATAGATTGGCTGTAGGCACATCATGACTCAGAAAAGCAAACGTGGCCCAAAAGTGTGTTAGAGCTGAGGAAACAAGGCATGGCACGTGACTAGCATGGCACTCGGCCCTTCCCTGGATCTGAGCTCATGCTGGAGAGAGCTGCAGATATGATAGTGGAGTCCTCTCTGGTTATTGGTTGCACCCCCAGTCCCACCATACAGAATACTCTGCTCACCATGGTGGTGGTGATGCCAACTGAGCCTTACTGTGAGCCCCACTGTGTGCCAGGCACCTATCACATATTAACTCCTTTATGCCTCATAGCAAATCCACAAGACAGGAACCATTTTGCCCATTTTACAGACAAGGAAACTGCTACACATAGGAGTTATATAACTTGCAAAGCCATCATGACTTGTATCAAGGCCTGCAGTCCCTGTCCTTAACCACTGTCGCACATTGTCACTCTCGGGAGCGCAGTGAGGCTGTGGACAGGTAGGCAGCACTGCACTTTGGGCTCTTTGGATTATTTTTTTCTCTTCTGAAGAGCTGGTTAAGTGGAAGCTCCCTAGGAGAAGGTCTCTGACGTTTTGCTCCCCACTGCAGCCCAGTCCTCCCACCACTCTTGGTACTGAGCAAGCCCTCAATAAACATATGCAAAGTAAATGGAAAGATGTGTAAGTGGTTCAGCGAGCTCACAGGGTGGGACTGACCTCAGGCAGCAACACGATTCAGTTGGGACCACTTCACATGGAGTTTGCCCAGCAACGCTGAGAGACTCACAGAGAAAACTAACATTCATTCATTCATTCATTCAGGCATGTAGTCATTCACAAACACCTGCTGACCCCTGGAATAGTTCCAGGCCCCGTGATAGGTATTGACGGTATGAACAAACTATGTCTCTGACAATGGAAGGTGGGTCTACAGGTGTTCATTGTATTGTATTGTATCCTTTACATCTTATACATATTTTATAAGTACTCTTACATTCTTTAGAAATACCTATTCAATATTTAATTGAAATACATTTTTAAAAAAGTGAATCAGACAGGGATCCAGTCCTCTGGGAGCCTACAGTCTAGAGGGGAGACGGATGTGCAAACAAATCACCGCACGACATGCCTCCACACGGTCCAGGGAAGGGACAGAAGTCTGATGAGGCTTCTCCTTGAGGTGAAAGGGATAGGTAGGTAGAGGTGAGAGCACATGAAAAGGCTCAGAGACATGACAAAGCATGCTCAGGCTGGGTGGCTGTGGGGGGCAGGCACGGCAGGTTTAAGCCAGTGCTATCCCCTGCACCTAGAACAGCTCCCAGCAATCCTGTGGTCTGAACTTCCTGAACTACGGGCAAGCTTAGAGCTAAAAAGGGAAAGGCCAGGGGAATAATAGGGCCTCTAAGGTTTTCAAACAAGAGAGTGCTCTGGCTGTGTGTCAAGGAGACAGTAGAGGCAGGGAAACAGTGAAAAATCGGCAATAGCCCAAGAGACAGTCCATGGGGTGAGAGGGAGGGAAGTTTCAGCAGAGGTATTCTGGCTTGAGGTCTGAGGAGGAATGGTCCTTTTGATTGAGACTGGGGGTCCAGGGACAGAAGCCAGTCGGTGAGCAGAGAATGGGGAATAAAATGGCAAAATCATGAAGTTGGATCTGGTTTTGTTGAGGTGGGGAGGTAGGTACAAGAGGTATCAGGAGATGGGTCGGGGCTTGGATTCAATTCAGAGAAGTCTAGATATTTCTATTGGGGAGAGTTAAGGGTTCGATTCACAGGCAAGCCTCAGAGATCACACGGGAGCAGTGGTCTAGGAAAGATTTGTGGGGAGCACCAATGTTTATGGGAGCAGAAGAGATGCCAGAAACGGAGAAGTCAGAGAAAGAACAAAAAGACACAACCTCCTCCCAGGGTTTGAGAAGCTCCCAGAGGAGGAGCATGCAACAAACTGCTGTGAAGAATCTCTGTGCCTGAAGGCTGCGACACTGGAGAAGCCACAGAAGAAAAGTCTATACCAGTGAGGGCCGCACCCTGTGACTGCCCAGGCCCTCTCCCACCCAGACCGACCTGAGAAGGGCTGGCTCCCCATCCTGCTCAACACAGGACCCACCCATCTCTTGCAGGAGATGCAGGAGCTCCATCTGTGACACATCCCTGGATGCAAGTCTCATAGAGACCAGGATGGCTGGGGTAGCCCTGGGCCTCTTCAGGCAGCCCTCCTTAATAAAGGTCTCCACTGGGTAGAGAAGGGAGAGAGGAAGGAAAGGGGGAGGGAAACGTCCACAGGTAGGACACAGCTCAGCCCCACAGAAGACCTGGTTTCATGGATCTGGACCATCAGCAGTGAGGCTCCATGAGGCCAATGGTCCTCCCAAAAGCCCCAGGGACCGCTCTTGCTTGGTGAGGGTTGGGATAAGCACAGGTGAGCAAGGAGGGAAGAAGGACACTGCCATAAAGCAGAGGAGACACAGGAGGACAAGTAGGTGAGAAGGAGGGAGAGAGCAGAGATATGAAGGAGTGGCTGGAAGCCAAGCAAGGAAGACTAAAAATGGCTTATCCAGGGATACATATTTTTAAAAGATAGTCAAGAAAGGTAGAGGGGGGTAAAAATAGCTGGATTTCTACCAGCTTTCCTCCCTTTCAGCACTAAAGGCTATTGACTGATCAGAAACAAGTCTTGAAGCTGTTTAGCAGGGCTGGAAGGACCACCCCCCTGGCCACATGGGTGCTGTTGGGGAGGGGCACAGAGCCAATTCAGTTGGCATCCCCCTCGGCACTCCTCAGTACCCCAGTAGCCTCCTGTCCCATAACATGACCACCACTGGGAGAAATGATCCAGACTGTGCTGGTCAGACCTGGGCTCGCCGCTGTCAGATATCCCAGGAAAGGCATGAAGCCAACAAGCTCCACTGACCAAAGATGCCCCAGCCACCAGGTACATCCCTAAGGTCAGGGCCAACAGGGAGAGATGTGGCTGCCCAGCTCCACAGTGGGGAGGAGCCTAGAGCCACTGCGGCAGCTGTGCTCAGAGAGGACCTGCTCAGGCTGAAGCAGACTAACAGAAGGAGAAGCAGGGAGGCAGGGAGACAGTGCGGGCTCCAGAGGGAAAACCAGGCTGGGTTCCACATGGCAGCATTCTAGAGCATGCCCCCCACCGCCTCCAGTTGAATATTTAAAAAAGAAATACTTCACACCAATAAATGACTGTCTTTGTTCACCAGGAGGGGATTGAACTTAGGGAAACTGTTTTTCTTAAGTCAGAGCAGCCGGAAGAGGTCCCACAGCTTCAAACAAGGTTTTGATAAATTCATGGCTGACCTTTCTGTAATAGGCAATTATGACTGGGCAGATGCTGTGGGAGGATCCTCTCCTTTCAGGCCCATGCCAGGAAGGGCCACTGGGCCACCCACTGGTACCTGTGGATTCAGGCAGAGAAGCAAGGGTTGCAGAATCTTGGTTTGGGTTTTTCTGTGTATTTTTTTTTTTTTTTAAGTAATCTCCACACCCAACGTGGGGCTTGAACTTACAACCCCGACCCAGATCAAGAGTTGTATGCACTGCTGACTGAGCCAGCTAGGCGCCTCAGGGTTGCAGAATCTTGGGAAGCACGATCAGGTCGTGGGTTCTGGAGCAATTCTCTCACAAATGGATGGGAGAACACAGAAAGTTTGACTTTAGAAAAAACATTCCAGTTTCCACACACAAAAAAAGCTTCTTGACCTACCCAGTTTCAGGCCAGTGGCCTTCTGCCTTTCTGATCATGCATCCCTATCAATAAAGTATGTTTGCATACCCCCAACATATGAATACTTATCCACCGATTACGTACACATGTATTACTGATAAAACACACCTCCCCAAATGGAAAAGTTTGAAAGGATGAGATAGGATATAAATGTTTTCACAGCTTTAGTTGGCTGCCTCATCTCCCTCCCCTTCTTGGCACGTGTGCCCCAGTTTGGAGGCTCTGCTGAGGAAATTCTTTTATTTTTAATTTTTTTTTTTTTATTTTAGAGAGAGAGAGAGAGCACAAGTGGGGGAGAGGGGCAGAGGGAGAGAGATAGAATACCAAGCTGGCTCCATGCTCAACACAGAACCCGACACGGGGCTCGATCCCACGACCCTGGGATCACGACCTGAGACGAAATCAAGACTTGGACACTGAACCGACTGAGCCACCCAGGCGCCCCCCCTGCTAAGGAAATTCTTAATCTCCCAATGTTAAAAGGAGTCTGTTGGTGGCCCAGACCAGATTCTCTCCTGCCCCCAGACCTGCCCCATTGAAGGTGGACTTAGGTCAGTGTCAGGAAGACCCCTTCCTGACCACCTATCAACCAAAAAGAATTTGCTCTGCTGAGACCAACAGCACAGAGGTGAGGGTCTCCATAACACTCAGCTACAGCACTCAGAACCTTTCATGGGACAGGAAACCTAGACCATAGGCTCAGAGCCTCTGAGTTGCTCTCTTGAAGCCAGGGGATGCCCTGCTGGCTAGAGAGGGAAGGTACCACCCACAGGGTTCCTGGGTGGTGGTGGTAGGGTGTCATGCTACACACAGAGCTCCCCAAGAGGCCGACATCCTCCCCTCCTAACTTCCAGCCCCTTGAAGCTCCTGCCCCACTATGAAGGTAAGGTTCCAAGACCCAAGAGACCCCAGAGAATTAGCTCCTCTCCTACAAGTGAGGACAAAGCACCTTGCCATCCTGGTGACAGCCCCCGCAGCAAGTATATACTTGTGCACTTGGGCATACACGTACTCACACCCCTGAGCAGACAAACCCATGTGAAGATCCCCACCACCTCCACTCATCGTTTCCACTTAGGAACATCTAGCAGTTGGAACTCTTCCTGGGACCAAACAACAAGCTTCAGCTGGTGCCAGGCCAGTCCATCTGGGCCAGCAGAGAACATGTTTAAGGCAGTGAGCTGTGACTGCTTTGCTGCTGCTGAGGGAGAGTTTGGGATGATTCGCCAGGTGGGTCAGGATGGCAGAGAGGGTGACGAGAGGGACCAGTAGAAGTGCAAGCTGCTGCCATCCAGCATGGGCCAGGGGAGCTGCCAGCATGAGAGGAGAGACCACCAGCACTGGCAGCAAGGTGGGGGCCGGTCCACAACTGTGAGGAAAGCAGGCCCTGGGGACCCCATTCCCCAGCCCTGGGGCCCACATGTTCTGAGCATCTCTCAGAACAATCCCATTTGGTCTTGGTTCCCTTTAGATCCAGCCCATCTCCAGAATCCAGAACAAGAATGGGAAATAAGGGTAACTTTCCTCTAACCCTGTTAAGTGATAGTGACTGCATAGAGCACTGGGCTTGGGAAAGATCTGTGGGAAAGACTGTTGCCATCACTTAGTAAGGTCTGTCATGAACCTGGGAGTAGGGCCATAGAACTGTCATCCGTGATGTAAAACAAAACCAGACCCTTAGAGCTGCCTAAAGTGACACCCAACATCCTGGAGTGTCTCACTGAGAGCTGGGCCAGGCCCAACTCAGGACAAATCCATCCCCGCAAGAAAGAGACCAGAGAATACATGTGGTGTTTACCTATGACCTTCCCTGCAGCCCCATTTTCACCTCCATCCCATGGCTTTCCCAGAGCCACGGCAGCTGTATGTAGGCATCAGTCGGCTAGGGCAGCGAATGCCAGAAGCTTGGTGTAACTGGGAATGTCTCTTGTACCATGGTGCTTGTGGCAGGGGACATTGTGTGGCTGATGGCTTGCCTGAGGCACATGGTGGCAGACACCATCCTCCTGCTCTAAGGACTCTATTGAGGGGTTACTAGTCCTTTCATCATACCTTCATCATTCTTAAGGAGTTTCTCTCTAGAAATTTTTGTTCATTCATTCATTTAAAAAGGGCTCATAGGAACCACATTCTCTAGCTCTTCAATATCTAAAAGTATCTTTGTGGTCATTAAACTTGAACAACAGTTTGTCTGGATATAAAATTCTAGGTTCAGGGGCACCTGGATGGCTTAGTCGGTTAAGCGTCTGGCTCTTGATTTTAGCTCAGGTCATGATCTCACAGTCTTGAGATCGAGCCCCGTGTTGGGCTCCACGTTCAGTGTGGAGATTCTCTCTCTCTCTCTCTCTGCCCCTCTCCCCCACTTGTGCTCCCTCTAAAATAAAAAAGATTTAAAAAATTTAAAAATTCTAGGTTTATGCTTTCTTTCCCTGAAGACTTTGCAGGTCCAGCCCCTCTGCTTTCTAGTATCAACTCTTATTGTGGTGAGTTCTGGGCCAGCCTGATCGGCTAGCTCCCCTTATAGGTATATTAACACTTTCCTCTGCAGTGCAATAGTTTTTCGTTAGTTCAATAAGGAGAATGAACAGGAGATTCTTTTAATTCATCATATTTGACTAGAAGACATTTTACAACCGAAAACAAATACCATTTTTCTCTGGCTTTCCACTGTGCAAGCTCTAACTTTTCTAAAGCATGGGACCCTTTATAAATCGAATTTAAAACCTTAGATTTAGGGCGTGCCTGGCTGGCTCAGTCAGTAAAGCATGCATGCAACTCTAAATCTTGGGGTTGTGAGTTCAAATCCCACATTGAGTGTAATACCTAAAAATGAAATCTTTAAAAAATAAAAAAATTAAAATAAAACAAAACCTTAGATTTCATCCCTAAGAAGAAAAAAAGTACACATTCATGAGCATTTTTGTTTGATTTCAGAAGCTCCTAGGAACCAAATTCCTCAATGACTAACTTGGCCTGGGACCAGCAGGCCCAAGCCTATCACACCGGCCTGTCACGCACATGCCCCCAGTACAAGTGCCTGAGGCCTGGGAGCTCTTGACAAGCTAGCAGCAGCTTTCCTGTGTTCATGCCCACAGGCTTTCCAGAGGCACAGCTGAACACCTCCTCAGTGCCATTCAAACCCAGCTTTAGATGTGGAACATCCTGGGCCTCCCTCCCTATACATGTGCCCCCAAGCCCAGTCCCAAGGCCACCCCCCTGCAAGGCACCATTTACTATCTGTTTTTCAGTTCAGACTGAGCCCTCTATGAGGGCAGGGGTGCCCAGAATCTAATGTGTTTGCCAAAGGACACAGAGGTTCCACAGGCTCTTTTAATCAATTGATGAAAAATAATTTGTAATTGGGCAAGGTTTGTAGGAAATGACCCTGCTAAGGCTTGAAACAAGCAACTTCTTTTAGGTGAATTAATCAGTCATATTTACATTATTCACAGTTTACAAAGATCTGGTTTAGCCAATTATCACAAATTCCAAGAGGAAGAGATCCAAAGGTTGGGTTTTACTACAGTACATAAAGGAGCTGGCTTCTTGAGCTAGAAATCAGTAGGAGGGAAGTGTTACTGTTTTCAGTGCCCTGATGCCTTTTTTCCCACATATTTCACAGACCTGGGTAAGAGCTCATCAACAGGAGACTCCTGACAGAACCAGGGGAGGTGGGGGCCCATGCTGGGAGCTCAAAGGGCCAGAGAAAGGAAGAGGAGACAGGGAGAGGCCAGACCAGAGTCCCCACCCAGAGCTAAGCCCCAGGTCAGCAGCTCCTTGAAGGGCTCTCCTCATTACCCCCCAGGCTTTCCCAGGGACCCTACCTGGGACACCAGAAGAAAAAAGGGGACCAACCTTAGGACCCGTCCCTTTGCGCACCATAAAGACTGAGCCCAGGACCCTGACACTTGTCTGGGCAAATCACAGTACACCCCTACACCAAGCCTTACATTATGCACAGCATTTGCACTTTAAGGAATTTCCTGGCTTTTCCAGCCCTCTTCAAGAGTGCCTCCAGGCCAGTCGGACACCCCCATGGACTCCCCTACCTGGCTCAGCTTCCTGAGGGGACACATGGCCACACAGGCAAATTCTCAGTCCCTTCTCCACAGCCTTCTCAAAAGCCTCAGCCCCAGTGCTGGTCCTCTGTTCACATTTACTGACCCTGTCTTCTGGAAGTGCCATGGCTCCCAAATGTGGCCTAGGAGTTCTGATCCAGCCAAAGCCACTGAGGCTCCTGCCCCCCACCCAGCTCCAGGCTTATAGACACCTGCATTAGGACCCTGCATGGGAACAATTTTGAGATGTGAAGTGTCCCAGTTTTCTGGCTCAGGGGGAGTACTCCTAAGGCTAGGAAGCTCTAATCAGGAGTCAGAAGTCATTACATAAAGCTGAGCCAGCTTTTCCCAGCTTCTAGCTCCTGCAAATTCTACTACTACAGCCTTTTACCAAGGGGATAGTGTTGTGCTTATTAGCTCTCTTCCAAAATCTGCTGAAACCAGAAAGTTGAGATAGTTAAGAGAAAACCACAAGTCTTTGCGACTGTGGAGGCCACAGGCCCAACTCTCCCATGCCAATCCCAGTAGGGCAGAAGCCAGAAAACTCTACAAATTCCTGCCCAGTCTTCAGACCTACAGCTGAGGACTTAGCACTCAGCCTGCGCTTGGGGGTTGCCAGGACACAGCCTCAGTCCACAAAGATGGCTAAGGGCCTACTTCACACCCAGCCCTGCTCCAAGCACAGGAAGACAAGAGCCAACAATGCAGTTAGCAAGATATCCCAGCGTCTGCATCATTAATACATGAATTGGGTGAACACCTGCTGGGTACGGTGCTCTCTGCTAGACCTGGAAACACCCCAAGGTATGAGGCTTCCCAGAGCTTATTCCTCCAGACTCCTAAGGAAACCCCACCTGGCTGAGACCTCTTGATTCCTTTCTCATGGGAAGCTGGTAGTATCCAAAAACTATGTCTATTGGGTATTTTGGGAGAGAAAGAAATACCAAAGTAATGTCTGCCCACTCCATGTTAAAAAAATCTCCCTGTCCAGAAATCAGAACTGCTATTTTTTTATTTAAAAATTTATAAACTTTTTTAAATGTTTTTTTAAAATTTATTTTTGAGAAAGAGAGAGCACGAGCAGGGGAAGGACAAAGAGAGAGGGGGACAGAAGATCCAAAACGGGCTCTGGGCTGAAAGCAGCAAGCCCCACGCAGGGCTTAAACTCACGAACTGCAAGATCATGACCTGAGCCAAAATCGGGACGCTCAACAGACTGAGCCACCCAGGCGCCCCTAAAAACTTTTTTTTACTAGCAATACCTTTCTTGCTTTTTATGGTTCTATACAAGAAAAAGGGAAAACTTGTCAGTGACCTAAAAAGAGAATTATGATTGGGAATTATCCATGGCCCTTAGTTTCAGCTCTGAGTTAAATCATCACAAGGGGTCCCACCCCCACTCACCTCCCAGAGCCACCCTGTTGGCACTCATCCCTCTGTCACTTGCCCCCATAGCCCAGGGCCCCGTGCTAGCTCTTGGCCAGGGCTATTCCAACAGCTAAAGAATCCTGCCCTTGGACAAAGGGTCAGCAGCCCTGGTGTGGGGCCAGGCAGTCTTGGCACTAGATGTGACAGGTTATAACATGAGAATGAAATCCTCTGAACAATACCTTTTACAATTTCAAATTTATTACAATTAAAAGAATTCAAAGCAAGTGTTCTCACACATAAAACTCCACATACCATACACAAAATAATTAGAACTTAAATGTGTGTGTGTGTGTGTGTGTGTGTGTGTGTGTGTGGTTGGGTGGGTGTAGGGTCCTCAGGGGGCCCCAGAGAAAGAAATGAATGTGGACTGGCAGAATCAGAGAAAACCATGGAGGAAGACAGGGGGGAGGAAAGAGGGTTCCAGAGAAAAGTGGTCATCTGTCTTTCCTCCACACACAGTCACCATGAGGGTCCTTGGAGCCCAGCACAGAGCCTGGAACAGAGCAGGGCTCAGTAAGTGTTTGTGGACTGAAAGACCAATGAACTGAGGTAAATGATTAGGGAATGGGTGGTCCTCTGTGGCTGCAGTGGCTGACACACTGGCCGTGGAGGAGGGAGGATGTGTTGCCACAATCCTGGGGCCTATAGACTTCTCCAGCTGATGATAGACAGTCTGCATGGCGGGGGACAAAGGTGTCTGAGGTCTGGGACAGAGACACAGGGCAGGCCCAGCTCAGGAGTGTTGTTCAGAAAGCCCACTTGAAAGCAGCCTGGGAGCACCTGGGTGGCTCAGTCAGTTAAGCATCAGACTTCAGCTCAGGTCATGATCTAATAGTTCATGAGTTCGAGCCCTGCATCGGGCTCTGTGCTGATAGCTCAGAGCCTGGAGCCTGCTTCAGATTCTGTGTCTCTCTGCTCCTTCCCTGCTCGCGCTTTGTCTCTCTCTCTCTGTCTCAAAAATAAACATTAAAAAATTAAAATTAAAATAAAAAAAAAGAAAGCAGCCTGGCTTTTCTGTGGCAACTACACAATCACAGCCCCAGAGCCTCACACAAGCCACCTGTGCTAAGTGCTCACTCTTCCTGTCCAGAGAGAGGAAAATGCCACCAGCCCCACCCTGCGTCGCTGGGTCACCGCACAGCAGCCCTGCAGGCCGCTCTGCCCTCAAAGCACCCCACCCTTTGCCCTCAAAGGCCCTCTGCCCTCAAAGCACTCCACCATGGGGTCTCTCCTATCTCTGCCGCTTCCTTTTCTGGCGCTGCCTTCAGGCAGGGAGTCTGGAGGCTCCTCACCTGACCATCACTTCTCCCAGCTTGTGTTCTGCTCTCTTTCTAGAAGGTCCTTTCCTTAAAACCCATTCAACCTTCAAAACCCAGCTCAAGCACTCTGTCCTCGACAGGGCCTTCCCCAGAGCTCCCAACCCCGGAAATTTGCCATGCTTTCCTGCAGACTCCTCCAGCCCCAGGCAGGACAACTCCTGTGGGCGCCTCCCTGGTCCGGTCTCCCTCTCTCCCATCCTCTCTCCCCTCCAAGGCCAAATGCCCAGACCCAGAGGGGGCCAGTGCCGAGCAAGTGTCCATCTACAGAATGCAATTCTTTACAGGGCTTGTGTGAGAAAATCAGAACGACAAAGAATGGCATCTAGAGATGGTAAGTGAGACTCAAGATTCCAGCAGGAAAAACATACCCTCCTCTAAGTAATTCCCACTGTGACATTAAAGGATATTTAAAAAGAAAGCCACCCAGTACCCTTCCAGCCTTCAACATTATTGCATCCATTGTTCTACCTGCCCTGTTAGACCTGTTGCAGACAAATGCCCACGGACTGTGGCTCATTTTCTGTTTGCACCAACTCCGCAGTCTTTACCCTGCAGTTTTGCTCACCTCTCACTTCCTATGGGTCTAACTCAGAAGTCTGCTATCTACCTGAAGCACTTTGGCTCCTGCCTCTCCTCCCTTACATTGTGAGGATCCAGAAGGTGCTGGGGGTTCCTTTCAAGATCCCTCTTGTGGGAGACTCACCTGTCAGCCCCTCGGGGAGCTTGCCTCCCACTATTAGAGATTCTCCAGCAAGGTGAGAGGCTGGAGGACTTCCTGCAGGAGGTGTCCCCCTCACCACTCCTAATTCCCATCCTCCCCTCCTGGCTCAAGGGCTGATGCTCACTCCCCCCTCACTGCTCAGCCTGTTCGGGGGGAACTAACTCTCTCAGGAGGCCCCACAGCCTAGTCTAAGGCCCAAAGCTCCATCCAAAAAGCATTAGTCCCTTTCAGGAGGCTAGAGCCACCTTTGGCCAGGAGAGGTCCTCCCTCTGGCCAACCACCAGCAGATTCCCTCTGCTATTCTCTTCCCCTTCCTTCCCTTTCCAGGGCTCTGTGTCTGGGCAACAGAAGGTCAGGGATGCCTGTGTTCCTACCTGACACATTTTCACATGTTGAGAGCATTAAACTCAGCTGCTCGGGCTTCAACACCATCAAGATAGATGTTCTCATAGGGAAAATACCTGCCTGTGGGTCTGAGAGTGGTGATTAAGAGCTGAGAAAAAAGCACGACAAGACACTGTGTGAATGTGGCGTGTGCACACGTGCTCGCATGTGTGTACAGGGCTATGCACGCTCCGGTCTGTGCGTGTGCACATGCACACTCACGTGAGCACATGTGAGCACCTGTGATCACACTCTTCACGGCACATGGCGAGCCATTGTGTAATGAGTAAGACACTGTCAAGGAGGCCAGCTCCCAAGGGGAAGGCCAAATGCCCTGAGGGATTAGCCCAGCCCTGAGTCACAATGCCTAGACTGCCTGGGCCAGACTGAGCCAACAGCGGGGCCAGGGTCACCCCAGCCTGACGGAGAGCGGTGCCAGGTGCACAGTAGGCACTGAGGAAAACATTAGCCCTTCCTTCCTCCCTTCCTTCCTTCCCTGGCTTGAAGCAAGGAGAGTGGGCAGGAAGCCTGGGATTTTGATGCCAAAGTCTTTAGGGAAGTGGGAAGTAATAGAAGCCCAGCATTGCTGAGGGAGAGAGAGGTAGAACCATATGGCCTATGGCTGACAGGACAGCAAAGACCCAGGTCTGAGGGCCAGGTTTGTGTAGCAGACCCAAAGACCCCCTAGCTAGGGGGAGCAAGCAAGTGAATGTGAACCTGGACGCCTGTTGCAGGGTGAGGGCAATGCTGTACTCAGGCATAGCCAGGCTCTCACCTGGCAGAAGGTGGAAAGAACGTCTGGGGAAGGTGCTGGGGGTCCAGGGTAGTTTGGGGTTCCAGAGAACAGGGTGGGGTATCTGGGATAGAGGATGTGGTGAATACAGGTCCAAATACAAAAGGGAGTGACAGAAGGGATTAGGGCTCCAATGGCAGCCAGAATGGCACAAGTGGGAGGCTTCGGTGAACACCAGATCCTTATCAAGAGCTACAGGGTGCCTGGCACTGGACGCGCTAGAGACACTGGTTACTAGCAGTGAGCAAGGCAGACAAGGCCGGAACTTGCCTTATGGTACAGGAGACAGGCAAAGACCAAGATAAACAGGTAGGTCTAGATTTATCCAGAGTATAATAAGAACAAGGAAGTATACTAAGAAATAAGGAAGGAGAAAGACGATGCTGGTGAGTTGGGGGGGGGGGGCACTTCTGGAGGAGGGACACATGAGCAGAGTCATGCAGACATCCTGGGAGGGGCCAAGCTGAGGCCCAGGGAGGGGCATCCCAGGGGAAGAAATGTCAGGGGCTTAGGCTTTGTAGCGAGTGTGTGTTGCAGGCAGGGAGCCACCAGCAGGCCACTAAGCCTGGAGGGAGGGGGATGCGTAGAAGTCGGGCTGGGAAGCCTGGTACGTGGGAGCAGACCCTGCTTCCAGACTCCTTCCCAAGCTTTGGCATCCCGTCTCAGTGCCCATCCATGTGTCTTCTCAGGCTGCTGAGATGCAAGAATCCCTGTATTCTATTCACAATAGCCAAAAGGTGGAAGGAACCCAAATGTCCAACAGATGAAATATCAACAGATGACAAAACAAAATGTGGCATGTACACACAATGGAATATCATTCAGCCTTCAAAAGAAATGCAATTCTGAGGCTCTTGGGTGACTCAGTTGGTTAAGCGTCTGACTTCCACTCAGGTCATGATCTCACGGTTTGCGGGTTCAGGGCCCCACATGGAACTCTGTGCTGACAGCTCAGAGCCTGGAGCCTGCTTTGGACTCTGTCTCCCTCTCTCTCTCTGCCCCTCCCCTGCTCACTCTCTCTCTCTCTCTCTAAGAATAAATAAACATTAAAAAAAAAAAAAAAAAGAAATGCAATTCTGACACATGCTACCACTGGATGAACCTTGAGAACATTATGCTAACTAAGATGTCAGATATAAAAGGACAAATATTATCTGACTGCCCTGATATGAGGTATCTAGGATAATCAGATTCACAGAGACAGAAAGAAGAACAGTGGTTATCAGGGGGTGGGGAGGGGTCTGGGGAACTAGTTTAATGGGCACAGTTTCTGTTTGAGAAGAGGAAAGAGTTGTGGAGACGGATGGTGGTGGTAGTTACACAACACTGAATGCACTTCATGCTGACGAATTGTACACTTACTAATGACGAAAATGGTAAAAAAAATTTAAGGCTTATTTATTTTTGAGAAAGAGAGAGACAGAGTGCTAGAGGAGGAGGGGCAGAGAAAGAGAGAGAGAGATACACACAGAATCCAAAGCAGGCTCCAGGCTCCAAGCTGTCAGCACAGAGCCCAACGCGGGGCTCGAACTCAACGAACTCTGAGATCATGACCTGAGCCGAAGTCAGATGCTTAACCGACTGAGCCACCCAGGAGCCCGTGAAAGTGGTAAATTTTATGTGATGTATAGTTTACCTCAATAAACAAAACAAAAGGAATGAAATACTACAATGCTACAATGTGGATGAGCCTTGAAAACATTATGCTAAGAGAAAGAGGCCAGACACAAAAGGACACATATTTTATGATTTCATTTATATGAAACATCCAGAAGAAGTAAATTGGTAGAGACAGAAAGCAGACTAGTGGTTGCCTGGAGCTGACGGCCAGAAGAGATGGGGAGCAGCTGCTTAATGGGTATGGGGTGATGAATGTATTCGAGAACTAGGTAGAAGTGGTGGTTGCACAACATTGTGCATGGACTAAATGCCACTGAGTGGCACACTTTAAAATAGTTAATTTTAGGGGCGTCTGGGTGGCTCAGTCGGTTAAGCGGCCGACTTCGGCTCAGGTCATGATCTCGCGGTCCGTGAGTTCAAGCCCCACGTCGGGCTCTGTGCTGACAGCTCAGAGCCTGGAGCCTGTTTCGGATTCTGTGTCTCCCTCCCCCGTTCATGCTCTGTCTCTCTCTGTCTCAAAAATAAATAAACGTTAAAAAATTTTTTTTAAATAGTTAATTTTAGGGGCACCTGGGTGGCTCAGTCAGTTAAGTGTCTGTCTTTGGCTCAGGTCATGATCTCACGGTTCATGGGTTCAAGCCCCATGTCAGGCTCTGTGCTGACAGCTCGGAGCCTGGAGCCTGCTTCGGATTCTGTGTCTCCCTCTCTCTCTGCCTCTACCCCATTAGCACTCTGTCTGTCTGTCTCTCTCTCAAAATATAAATAAACATTTTAAAAAATAGTTAATTTTATGTTATTGGAATTTCACTACAACAAAGAAAGAGATGGGGGAGGGGAAAAAAGACTCCCTGAGGAAAATCAGAGATCACCTCTACTGGGCTGCAGAGAGCCACCTCTGGCCATATTGTCCGCCGTGAGGCAGGTCCCAGCTAATCCACCACGGAACCTGTGGGTGCCTGTTCCTTCCCTGACCCAACACTGAGAAATGCCAGAAGTCTTCACAGTCCTGCTCTCCTCCCACCATCTGTTGGGCCTTCTAGTTACCCTGGACGCTTCTACCGCACCCAATGAGTATTTACCTAGCCTTTTCCCCCAAGTTAAATCACTTCCAATTTGTTTCCCTTCTAAATGAACTTCACTTACTGGTCTTTTAATTATCTGTAGCACAGTGGCTTGAAGATCCTAAATGCTAAAAAAAATATCATGCTTCCTCTCTGGAAGTTGTGACACAAACTGAACATGGACCCAAGCTTATAAGGTCCAGGTACAAAAATACAAACGACACATGCACACATGGCAGAACTATTTGTAAGGGTAAAACTCAGGAAACAACCACAATGTCTTTGGTGTGCATTAGTTGAATAAAACTGTGCTCCAGCCACAATAACGGAATTCTCCATTGTTGTGGAAAGGAAGGTGTCTGCAGACTGCCATAGGATGATCCCTAGGATCATCGTCAGGGAAACAAAGTCAGGGGCAGAATTGTTAAGCCTAATTCTTACTGAAGGAAGGAATTCCCTAATTCCTAATGAAGGAAGCTAGAGGATCCAGGAAGGCCAGTATAGGCCTAGTCGGAGGCCAGTGATTCAAACCAACTCACAGGGTCAAAGCAAGCCGGTGCTGGTTGCTGGGAAGGAAAAGCTGCTTCATGGATATACCAGGAAAGGGAAAGACCCAACCCAAAATACAGCGCTGTCTGGGTGTGGGGGATTCTACGCTAGCTGGGAGCCAGCAAGGTCAGCCAATCGCCTATTTGGGCTGAGCTGGTTCTTGAGCTTAGGCACAGAGTGACAGCAGCCACGGCTCACCAAAGACCTGCTATAAGAATGGTCACCAGGAAATCTGTTTCCTTGGACCTTCAGAGCTACTGGCATCATTGCAAGGAATAGCTTCTGGGCCATCTCCAGCAATGCAGCAGGGGCCACTCAGCACTACTCACACACAGGGGTCCCCTTGGACAAGGCTCTGGTCACTTGCTAAGTCAGTAATCATAGTGTAATCCGACAGGCCCGTGTCGCCTAGAGTGGCAACCTCAACAGGCAACTCCCGTGGTACACCCCGTGTAGTACGGAAACTGAAGGAGGAAACAGGCAAAGCTGGTGGCATCTGCTCCCAGGGCCACACAGCCTCTTCAACTGGCCCCACAGGAGGAGGAGTCCACTGAGGCCCCACACTGGCCAGGCAGCACACTACCTAGAGGTAGAGAGAGTGAGTCATGGAGGCAAGAGCACTTTCTGTGACAGCTCAGAGAACAATGTCTTGGGGACCGGAGCAGAACAGGAAAGCTGCAGAGCAGCGCCCCTGCCCCTCCAGAGTCCCCGACTGGTCGTCCTGGAGGAGTCAGCAGTGGAGGGGGCGTGACTTGATGGGCACAGCCCCTCCTATAGGTGTGGAAGGCCAGGCCCCAGCTGCCCAGTGAGAGGCAAGTACGTGAGCGGCCAAGTGGGTCAGGCCAATCTGCTGATTGAGCACGAGGCTCCTCCACCCGCAGTGCTCCCGCCCCTCTGCAGGGAGCTGCGTGGGATGTCAGCATCTTCTGTGCTGTGCCCCTGACTCACAGCACACCTCTTCTTTCACTCTGCACACCAGAACGATCTGTCACTGATGAAAGAGGACAGTGCACAGAAGAGAGCAAGGTGGACCAGAGCAAGGAAACTGGTCATTTCTAGCACGTGACAGACCCTTCACATTCATCGTTTCAGTTACCCTCCCAAGAGCTCTGCAGAGGAGGCTCAGGTGAGGAAGCCAAGATTTAAAGAGAGGAAATCACCGGCATAAAGCTAAGCCATGGTACCTAGGTCTCTTTCCCCAAACCTGTGCCCCTTCCCCCATATAGTTTCATGCTCCCATGACCCCTCCAGACCTGAAGCATTGCCACCTGTCCTCAGAGAGCCAATTCAGTCAGAATGAGTTGTCTTGCTCTCCCACCAGGGACATGGAGGAGAGCATCAGGGCTCAGCAGGCCAGGAAGCTCTGAGGAAATCATCCCTGCAGTGGATGCTCCCCTTTCTGACATCTGAGAATAAACTCAAGGGCACTCTAACGTAAGAGCTGACAGAGGTCAGTGGACAAGGGTCCTTTGGCTGCTGGCCCCTACCCCCTCTCACCCAAACACAGTGCTAATTGCTGGGATCTCAAATTGAAAAGCTCTCAGGAAACAGGGTCCACTTCCCCATATCTTTACTTGGTCAGGCTTGTGTCTGATAGGCAGGGCCAGTCGTGGTGAGCTCACGGAACACCACGTTCTCCTGCTTCCCTTATAGCTCAGTCACACAGAACAGAACTGGAGACCACGCAAAGGCAACAGATGGAGTCCTCTCTATTTCAGCCAAGTCTGTGACTCATTTAAACAAATCCCACAGTTTTCAGAAATCTAATAACTACCTCCTATTAAAAAATAAAAGAATAAATTCTTTAGAAGAAAACCACGCTAGTGATACATTTAAAAAAAAAACTTGAAAAACTGTTCTGGTATCATTCTGAGACTAGACATAAACCAGGTTAGATTGAGATTCAGCTTTCCCTCAGAAAGAGACACCACGGAGGGACTTCAGAGAGGAAAATGATATCAAGGGGAATCTGCTCCAGGCACTACCACCAGACCCCTGGGCTCTGTTTGCCAGCTCTAAACTTGGCTTCATCCTTAAGCTTCTTAGCCAAGACACAAAGTCACAAGGTAGCACTGGAAGAGGTGTTACAGAAGACCAACCTCCAAGAAACCTTGCTCTTATTAAAGATCTTTCTGGGATTCTGGTCACTCATACATTTCATGAGGCCTTGGAAAGAAAAGCAGAGTTGAACCCATTGGAGACTTCATGCCTACGAGTGCAAGTAAGGACTTCCTGAACTTCTGCACAACCTTTAGGAAGAAGGTCTCATGTGGATATTTAGGCAGCTAGTAATTGCTACCTGCACTGCAGACTACCTCCTCTGTTCCTCCAATTTTTCTGGCCATATTTCCAGGCCACCCACCCTCTGGCTTCCTTTTTCTGGAGCCCAGGGCCCTTACTACCTACTTTCCTCTTGGAGAACCCACTCTGTCTGAAACCCAGAGGGGTTTCTCTGGTATAGCATTGGTGTCTGCCATTGGTCAATGACTATATTATAAGGGCTAAGGGAAAAATGGACTGGGGCTTCTTGTCCTGCCTTGACCCAGTCTTGAAGATGGCTCCTCATCTACTCCTTCCTCATTCCCTGTGGGCCATTCTTCTGTCTTAGACCCATGTTCAACAATCTCTGTCACTGGCTCCAAGGTGGGGCTCTGGGCTGTGACTACAGACTCCACTTAATTCTCAGGACTCCAGGTTCCCCTCCTCCATGCATGTCACATACAGTGGCCAAAGAATTTTCCTAACAAACCTCACCAACCTTCAACAGTTCCTCCGCCACCTTTAGGCTCAAGTCCAAACCCTGCCTGCCATTCCAAACCCTCTGGTCTCTGGCCCTCACCACCCCACATAACCTGGTGTCCAGAGATCCCTCAGCCCAACCCTCCCCTCCAGCCACTCTCCTACTACTGATAGGCAACACAGAACTGTAAGTTCTAGCTGCTGCAATAAGGCAGGTAAAAGGAATAAAGGGTGTACAAACTGGAAAGGAAGAAATAAAATTGTATATATTTGCAGACGACATGATTGTCTATATAGAAAATCTCAAAGAATCTACCAAAAAAAAAAAAATCACAGAACTTGAGTTCAGGAAGGTGACTGGATACAAAATAAACACATAAAAATCAATCATATTTCTATATACTAACAATGAACATGAAGAAATCAAAAGTAAGCATGCCTGGCTGGCTCAATCGGTAGAGCATGTGACTCTTGATCTTGGAGTCGTGAGTTCAAGCCTCATGTTGGGCACAGAGCTTACTCTAAAAAAATCAAAACTAAACACACATTACCACACATAAACACACTCCAAAGAAAATTCAATACTCAGGTATACGTTCAAAACACATATATAGGATCTGCATGTCAAAGATTACAAAATGCTGATGAAAGAAGTCAAAGAAGACCTAAATAAATGGAAAGGCATAGTATGTTCACGAACTAGAAGACTCAACATTGACCTATAGATTTAATGCAATTCCTATTAAAATCCCAGGAAGGTTTTTATAGACATACACAAATTTATTCTAAAATTTATATGGAAAAGCATAGGCTCTAGAACGCTAAAATAAACTTGTCAAAGAAGTGCAAGGAATTAATCTACCCAATATTAAGGCTTACTATATAGCTACAGTAATTAAGAGTATGATATTGGTAGAATTATAGACACATAAATCAATAGGATAGAATAGAGGATTCAGAAATAGATCCGCACAAATTTGTTCAACTGATTTTTTACAAAGTTGCATGAAACTCAATGGAGGAAGGATAGCTTTTTCCACAAATGGTGTTGGAGCAATCAGACATCCATAGACAAGAAAGAAAGAAAGAAAGAAAGAAAGAAAGAAAGAAAGAAAGAAAGAAAGAAAGAGATGGAAGAAGGAAGGAAGGGAGGGAGAGAGGGAGCGAGAGAAAGGGAAAAGAAGAACCTTGGCCTAAGCCATGAATACAAAAATTCACTCACAATGGGTAACAGACTTATATGTCAGGAAAATCTTCAGGATCTAGGCTAGGCAAAGAGTTCTCAGACTTGATACTACAAGTATGATCCATTATAGGAAAAACTGATAAAAAGTTTTGCTTTGTTAAAGGCCATGTGAAGAGAATTAAAAAGACAAGATACAGAGTGGGAGAAAGTATATGAAATCACATACACCAGTAAAGGACTAGAGTCCAGAATATATAAAGAACTCTCAAAACTCAACAGAAGAGGGGCGCCTGGGTGGCTCAGTCGGTTGGACATCTAACATCTCACAGCCCGTGAGTTCAAGACCCACATTGGGCTCTGTGCTGACAGCTCAGAGCCTGAAGCCTGTTTTGGATTCTGTGTCTCCCTGTCTCTCTGCCCCTCCCCCACTCACACTCTGTATCTCTCCCCCTCAAGAATAAGTAAACATTAAAGAAAAAAAATTTTTTTTTAAAACTCAACAGAAGAGGGGCGTCTGGGTGGCTCAGTCGGTTAAGCGGCCGACTTTGGCTCAGGTCATGATCTCGTGGTCCGTGAGTTCGAGCCCTGCATCGGGCTCTGTGCTGACAGCTCAGAGCCTGGAGCCTGTTTCAGGTTCTGTGTCTCCCTCTCTCTGACCCTCCCCTGTTCATGCTCTGTCTCTCCCTGTCTCAAAAATAAATAAAACGTTAAAAAAAAAAAAACTCAACAGAAGAAAACAAATTAACCAGAAAATAGGCAAAAGAGGGGTGCCTGGGTGGCTATTTGGTTGAGCATCTGACTTCAGCTCAGGTCATGATCCTGTAGTTGGTGAGTATGAGCTCCACATTGGGTTTGTCACTGTCAGCACAGAGCTCGCTTTGGATCCTCTGTCCCCCTCTCTCTGCCTCTTCCCCTCTTGCGCTCTTAAAAATAAATAAACATTAAAAAAAAAGAAAAGAAAAAGAAAATGGGCAAAAGATCTGAATAGACTATATACCAAAGGGGATATACAAACAGGAAATAAGCATATGAAAAGATGTCCAGCATTACTACCCACTAGGGAAATGCAAATTAAAACCGCAATAAATATCAGAATAACTAAAATAAAAAATAATTCTGATACCATATGCTGGCGAGGATGCAAAGAAACTAGATCATTCATACATTGTTGGTGGAAATGTAAGTGGTGCAGCCACTCTGAAAAACAGTTTGGCAGTTTCTTTAAAAATTAAGCATGCAACCAAAACATGACCCAGCAATTGCACTCCTGGGCATTTATCCCACGGAAATGAAGACTTATGCTCCCATAAAAACCTGAGCATGAATGTTCATAAAAGCTTTATTTGTAATACACCAAAACTGGAGTCAGCCCAGACGTCCTTCAACAGTGAATGGTTTGAATAAGCTGTGGTATACACAGACCACGAAATACTATTCAGCAATAAAAAGGAATGAACTATGAATAGGGATAACTTGGGTAAATCTCTAGAGAATTATGCTGAGTGAAAAAAGCCAACTCCAAAAGGTTACATACTGTATGATTCTGCTTATGTAACATTTTTGAAATGTCAAATCTTTGTAAATGAGGACAGATTGGTGGACAGGGAGTAGTGATGGAGTGAAGGAAAGAGGTGGGAAGGAGGTGGGTATAGTGGTAAAGGGACAACGCTAGAGAACCTTGTAGCTGGAACTGTTCAGGATCTTGACTGTGATATGAGGCTCAATCTACACAGGTGATAAAATGGTACACAACTTAATAAGCACACACACACACACACACACACACACACACACACGAGTACAAGTAAACCTAGGGGAAACTGAATAGGATTGGTGTGGATTATAGAAATGTCAATATTTTGGTTGTGATATTATATTGTAGTTCTGCAAAATGTTACCACTGGGAGAAACCAGGGAAATTGTGAAAGGGCTGTCTCTGTATTACTTCTTACCAGTGCATGTGAATCTACAATAATCTTAATTTAAAAAAAAAGTCAAATAGGTCTCAAATTATTCTACTCCATTGGCTTGCCATTTTTAAAAACTGTGAACAGGAACACCTGGGTGGCTACGTTGGTTAGGAATTCAACTCTATATTTCGGCTCAGGTCATGATCTCACAGTTCACGGGAATGAGCCCTGCATCTGGCTCTGCACTGTTAGTGCAGAGCCTGCTTGGGATTCTCTCTCTCTCTCTCTCTCTCTCTCTCTCTCTCTCTCTGTCTCCCCCCTCTCCCCCCTCAAAATAAATAAAACTTAAAAAAATAAAAATAAAAATTATGAATAGGAAATGTGTTGCCATTTCATCATTTCATAATATTACTCTATGTCTTTGGTTCTCAACCTTATCAGAGCCAACAATCTTTTTGATAACAAACAGAAATGACCTTAAAAATCTCTGGAAAAAGTGGGGCACCCAGGTGGCTCAGTTGGTTAAGCGTCTGACTCTTGACTTCGGCTCAGGTCATGATTTCACAGTTCATGAGTTTGAGCCCCGTGTCAAACTGTCTGCACTGTCAGTGCAAAACCTGCTTGGGATTCTCTCTCTCTCTCTCTCTCTCTCTCTCTCTCTCTCTCTGTCTCCCCCCTCTCCCCCCTCAAAATAAATAAAACTTAAAAAAATAAAAATAAAAATTATGAATAGGAAATGTGTTGCCATTTCATCATTTCATAATATTACTCTATGTCTTTGGTTCTCAACCTTATCAGAGCCAACAATCTTTTTGATAACAAACAGAAATGACCTTAAAAATCTCTGGAAAAAGTGGGGCACCCAGGTGGCTCAGTTGGTTAAGCGTCTGACTCTTGACTTCGGCTCAGGTCATGATTTCACAGTTCATGAGTTTGAGCCCCGTGTCAAACTGTCTGCACTGTCAGTGCAAAACCTGCTTGGGATTCTCTCTCTCTCTCTCTCTCTCTCTCTCTCTCTCTCTCTCTCTGTGTCTCTCTCTCCTCTCCCTCTCTCTCTCTCCCTCAATAAATAAATAAACTTAAAAAAAATCTCTGGAAAAATAAATTCTTAAAGGAGGTAAAAATAAAGACATTCTCAGATAAACAAAAGCCAAAAAAATTGTCAATAGCAAATTGCTTTACAAGAAATAATAAAGGTCAATTATACTTCAAAAAAGCTGGGTTGGGGGCTGGAAAGAAATAATAAAGGAAGTTCCTCAGGCAGACAGCAAGTGACACCACAGAGTAATTTGAATCTACACAAAAAAACAAAGAGTGCTGGTGCAAGTAATTATGTAGGTAAGTATAAAAGAAAGTATAATTGCATACTTCTCTTTTGCTCTCTTAACTGATTAAAAGGCAATTAGATAAACTCAGTGAGTCTCTGTGTGTGTGTGTGTGTGTGTGTGTGTGTACTGTTGAGCTCATCACATATAGGAATGTAGCATGTTTGACAAAAAGAGCACAAAGCAGGTGGGTGGGAACAAAGCTGTAATGGAATAAGGAAATGACATTAGATAGTAACTTGAATCCACAGGAAAAAATGAGGAGAATCAGAAATGGTAAACAGGAAAATTTATATAACAAACCCCACAAATATATACTTGCTCTCCTTTTTTCTCTCAGCTTCTTTAAAAGATCTTATTTAAGTTATATATAACATTAATAATATTTTATAGAATAATTATTAAGATTATAACAGTGTTTGTAACACATAGATGTAATATGTATAACAATAACAGCACAAAGAAAAAGGGAGGAAGTAATGGGACTATATATGAATAAGGTTTCTGAATTTCAGTGGAATTAAGTCAGCATAAATCTGAAGTAGATTCTGACAGACTACTAAGAAGAATCTTGTAACCTTTTTTATTATTTTTAAGTTTATTTATTATTATTTATTTTGAGAGAGAGAGAGAGAGCTAGTGGGGGACAGGCAGAGAGAGAGGGAGAGAGAGAATTCCAAGCAGGTTCCATGCTGTCAGTGCAGAGCCTGATGCGAGGCTTGACCAACAGACTGTGAGATCATGACCCGATCCAAAATCAAGAGTTGGACGCTTGGATATTGTAACCTTGGAGGGACTGCTAGGCAAATAATTTTAAAATATAGACAAAATCATCACAGGAATTAAAATGTTACACTAGAGAAAGTGTCCATTTAATACAAAAGAAGTCCAAAAAGGAGAAAGAGAAGAATAAAAAAGCAAGAGACAAACAGAAAACAAAAAGCAAATTAGCAGATGTAAATCCAACCATATCAATAACATTATTTAAATAAAAATTGATTAAAGAATCTAACCAAAAGACAGAGATTCTCGGACTGGATTAAAAAATCCAACTAAATCCTATATATGAGACACATTTTAGATTCAAAGGTACAAATAGTTTAAAATTTTTTTAATCTTTTATTTATTTTTGAGAGCAAGAGAGACAGAGTAAGAGCAGGGGAAGAACAGAGAGTGAAGGAGACACAGAATCCAAAGCAGGCTCCAGGCTTTGAGCTGCTAGCACAGAGCCTGACATGGGGCTCAAACCCAAGAACCATGAGATCATGACCTGAACCAAAGTCAGACGCTTAACCAACTGAACCTCCCAGGTGCCCCAGTTTGAATTTTTTTTAATGGGAAAAGATTAAAAGATTACCATGCAAACAGCAACCATAAGAGGCTATATTAATATCAGACAAAACTTTAGAACAAAAAGAAGTTACTGAAGATAAAGATTGAGAAAAAGGCCAATTCATTAGAAAGATTAAGTGTATATACAATTATTATAATTATCTATTATCAATATATAATATATATAGTTACATACAATTATAAATAAATAAATATATACGTAACAATGAAGCATCAAAATACATGAAGCATAAACTGACAGAATTAAAGGGAGAAATAGAAAATTCAACAACAATAATTGAAGACTTCAATACCAATACTTATTAATAATGGACAGAACAACTTGGCAAAGGATCAACAAGAAAATACAGGACTTGAACAACACTATAAAGCAACTCGATCTAACAAACATCTATCAAACACTCCACCCAACAACAGCAGAATGTACATTCTTCTCAAGTGCACATGGAACATTCTACAGGTTAGACCATAGGCAAGGCCATAAAACAAGTCTCAATAAATCCAAAAGAGTTGAAATCATACAAAGTTTGTTCTCTGAACACAACATAATTAAGCTAGAAATCAATAACAGAAAGAAATGGGGGGAATTCACAAATAAATGTAAATTAAACAACACTTTCCTACATACAGGCATACCTCATTTCTTTGTACTTCACAGGTATTGCCTTTTTTTTTTTTTTTTTTTTTTTTTTTTTTAACAAATGAAGATTTGTAGCAACCCTGCATTGACCAATTCTACTGGCACAATTTTTGCACAGCTTTTGCTCACATTGTGCCTCTGTGTCACATTTTGGTAACTCTTGCAATATTTCAAACTTTTCATTATTATATTTGTTATGGTGATCTGTGACCTTTGATGTTACTATTGTAATTGTTTTCAGACACCATAAACTGTGCCCATATAGGATGGCAAACTTACTTGATAACTGTGTGTGTTCTTTTTTTTTTAAGTTTATTTATTTGAGAGAGAGAGACTGCCACGTGCACTGCACATGTGGGGGAGGGGCAGAGAAAAAGAATCCCAAGCAGGCTCCCCAGTGTTAGTGCAGAACTGGATGTGGGGGGCGGTGAGATCAAGACCTGAGCAGAAGTTGAGAATAGGATGCTCAATGGACTGAGCCACCCAGGCACTCCAGATAAGTGTGTGTGTTCTGACTGCTCCTCTGTCTTTCTTCCTCTCCTATTGATAAGGATGCCAAGAAAATACAATAGAAAAAATAGAGAAAAAAATAGTCTTTTCAATAAATGGTGCTGGGACAACTGAATATCCACATGCAAAAAATGAAGCTGGACTCCTAGCTCACACCATACTTAAAAATTAACTCAAATGGATCATTGACCTAAATGTAAGTGTTAAAACTATGAAACTCTTAGAGGAAAACATGAGTAAATCTTTGTGACTTTGGGTTGGGCAATAGTTTCTTAGATATGAAACCAAAAGCACAAACAACAACAAAAAAGGTAAACTGGACTGTATAAAAATTTAAAACTTTTGTACTGCAAATGTATCATTTGCAAGGTAAAAAGACAAACCACAGAATAGGAGAGGACATTTGCAAATCAATTATCTGATGAGAGTCTACTATTTAGAAAAGGTAAAGAACTTTCACAACTCAACAATTAAAAGGCAACTCGATTACAAAAATAGGCATAGGATTTGAATAGATGTTCTCTAAAGATCCAGAAATAGACAATAAGCACATGAAGATATGGTCAACTCATGAGGGAAGTGCAAATCAAAACTGCAGTGGATACCACTTCACACTCAATAGGATGGCTAAAAGAAAAAAGAAAGATAATGACAAGTGTTGACAAGGATGTGGGAAAAAAAATGGAACCATTGTTCATTGTTGGTTGGAACGTAAAATGGTGCAGTTGCTTTGGAAAACAGTCCAGTTCTTCATGTGAAATGCAGAGTTACCATATGACCCAACAACGTTACTCCTAGGAACCTGTCCCAATGAAATTAAAACCTGTCTACAGAAAAACCTGTACTAAAATATTCACAGTAGAATTATTTATAAGAGCCAAAGCCAAAAAGTAGAAATAACCCAAAAGTACAAGAACTGAAGAATAAAATGTCATTCACCCATACAATAGAACATTACTGGGCAACAAAAAGGAATGATTTACTGATACACTCTACATTGTGAATGAGCCTCGAAAACATGCTAAATGAAAGAAACCAGACACACACAAAAATATTACACCGTTCCATTGCATGAAATGTTCACAACAGGCAAATTGACAGAGACAGATAATAGATTAGTCGTGGCCTAAGCTGGGTGGGGGTGGGGTGGGAGTGGAGAATGAGAGTGGCTGCTAATAGATTTGAGGTTTCTTTTTGGTGTGATGAAAATATTGTGAACTTGGATTGTAGTTTTGTAGATTACACAACTCTGTACTAAAACCCAGGGAATGGGGCGCCTGGGTGGCTCAGTTGGGTAAGCGGCTGACTTCGGCTCGGGTCAATGGTCTCGCGGTCCGTGAGTTCGAGCCCCGCATTGGGCTCTGTGCTGACAACTCAGAGCCTGGACCCTGTTTCAGATTCTGTGTCTCCCTCTCTCTCTGACCCTCCCTCGTTCTTGCTCTGTCTCTCTCTGTCTCAAAAATAAATAAACATTAAAAAAATTAAAAAAAATAAATAAAGCCCAGGGAATGATACACTTTAAATGGGTGAATTTTATGGTATGTGAATTATATCTCAAAAAAAAGTTTAAAAATTACATCTGGACCTGTACTCTCAAATATGCAATAACCATTTCTAAACTGTAAGCCTGTACTTCTGTGCTAATGTATTAAGCATTCATAAAATCAAAAAATAAAAAGTGGCATAAATATATATTAAAACTTTGGTTGAAGAAATAGTTAATGATTTCAATGCCTTTTGTTCCTGGGAGTCAAAACAGTAACACCATCACCCCCAGCAGCTACCTACTGTGTCCTCAGCTCACTCTATGTGCCAGGTTCCCTCTTCACATAATCAACCTCCTACCAACCATGCAGGGTAGGTGCTCTTATCATTTCCATTTTTTTCAAATTTGAAAACTAGAGATTAAAGAAACAAAACCACTAAAAGGAGCTAGAAGAATGGGCAGTGAGTCTAGGAACTGACCTGGGCACTTATGAGTCCCAAGCCCTGCTCTCACGCCCCTAACCCTATAAAACTAAGTGCCTCCTCAGAAACACACCAAAGCCAGTCCCTAGAAAACATGACTCCTAGGCATTTGGCATTTCATAGGAGAATAAAATGTTCCTACCTAGTAGGGTAGACCTTGAGTAAAAACCCAGGGGAAAATTCTTGTGATTTGATTGGTTGGAAATTCACAATCATGTACTTAGGGCAAATTTAGAGGCAAAAGTCTTCCACAAGCAGCGGGAAGACCTATAAAACAAAAAAGAAATTTGGGAGCAGGACATGATCAGTAGCCAACAGTGAGGATTGCCTACAATGGTACTTGGCATGTGGTATGTGCTCAGTAAATATTCACTGAATGAATGAATGACTCTAAGCACTATCCTGCCCTGAAGTGGAGGTCTGATTCAAGGTGGAGCTGGGTCGCGCTAGAAAAAAACCTTCAAATTTCAAACACCAAACCCATAGTAAGGAAGAGGACAGAGAGATGGGGTCCACCCCCTTCAGATTTGGGGTTGAGCCTCTGGAGGGGCATATAGTCAGTGTGTTCTAATATAGGGCACCATCTGGAACCAAGAGGAAAGGTAAGATGCCAACCACAGATGATTCCTCATGCTGCAAGTGGCCACGCTATGCAGTCTTCTGCTCAGATGACTGGGAATCTAAGGAATGCAATCTGAAGAAGTTATAAATAAAGAAACGTGAATTCATACCACATACAGGGGAAGAAAAAGGAATTCTGCATAGACGCCTGCATACCGGAGATGGCCCTGGCCAGAAAGACCAGAACCTTCAGAGGAAACTCTCTGAAGTTCAGAGGCAGAGCCTCGGGGACAAAGCCGGTATCCTACCCTGCAGGGTGCTGCTTCAGTTCAGTTCCCCTCAAAGGTTAAGCAAGTAGGTGTCCAGCTATGACAAAGGGTCTGGTAGCTTGCCTGGAGATATGCCTGAGACACAGGAGTGGACAACAGCCTCCAAAAGGCAGTATGGATTGCTCCAATTCAAGAAGTGACAAGGTGACAAAAAGTCATGGGGGACCCAAAACTGCTGATTCTTTGAGAAGTGGGAGAGTAGGGAGAAATGTTTCCCTATGTTGTTCTGTGAAAAAAGCTGGCTGTAAAACAATGTATTCAATGTGATCCCATTTCTTTAAAAAAAGTATGTGTCAGTCCTTCGGCAGCCAGTAGAGAGGATGGGCGGATTCACGATGGGGTCTAAGGCGGATGGTGGAGGAGCTATGAGTGCAGCTAAGGAAGGCACAAGTGCCCCAGCCAGTGCAGTGGGTGTAGCAGATGACACCAACAGGGCAGGCCAGGTGGCCCTGGGGACCCCAGTGCCCCTGGTAGCCCAAGGGATACCAGAGACCCCAGAGTCACAAGAGAAGATGCCACAATCAGTGGTACTCCCCAGATCCAGCAGGCAACCCGTGCACCAGGGCCTGAAAGAGAAGCAGTGCCCATCAGCTAGAGGTCCGGGTAACCCCACTGCTCCAATCCACCCTCATCATGCCTTTCCTATTACCCATGAAGACAGAGATTGCTGTCCAGTCTCTGACCCTAAAGGCTGAACTCCAAGGGCCAGATAAGAAGGAGTTCAATGTAAAAAGAAGGAAAGGGAAAAAGGGAAGGGGAAGGACAAAGGGAAAGAGAAGGAGAAGGAGGAGGAGGAGGAGGAAGAGGAGGAGGAGGAGGAGGAGGAGGAGGAGGAGGAGGAGAAGGAGGAGGAGAAGGAGAAGGAGGAGGAGAAGGAGAAGAAGAAGAAGAAGAAGAAGAAGAAGAAGAAGAAGAAGAAGAAGAAGAAGGAGGAGGAGGAGGAGAAGGAGGAGAGGGAGGAGGACAAGAAGGAGGAGAAGCAGGAGGAAGAGAAGGAGGAGGAGGAGAAGGAAGAGGAGGAGGAGAAGGAGGAAGAAGAGGAAGAGAAGAGGAGGAGAAGGAGGAGGAGAGGAGGAGGAGAGGAAGAGGAAGGGAGGAGGAGGAGGAGAGGAGGAGGAGGAAGAGGAAGAAGGAGAAGAAGGAGGAGGAGGAAGAGGAGGAGAAGAAGGAGACGAAGGAGGAGGAGGAAGAGGAGGAGGAGGGGGAGGAGGAGGAGGAGGAAGAAGAGGAGGAGGAATTGTTCAACTTGAACAGCAGTGTCCTGGCTATCTGACTGCTGAAGACCCTGGCTAACTCTGAATTTCCATCCCCTCCTGTTTTGGCCAGCTTCCTCTGGTGGTGCAGACCTAGCAGAATTTTGTGCCCCCATCTTTCATTAACCCTCAGCAGGGGAAAGGGGGCTAAGCCTAACTTTGTGTCCCCTCCTAGGCAGCACACTCCTCCCCAGAGCACTGGATTTCTGGAGTAGTTGCTACTTTTTTTTTTTTTTTTAATTTTTTTTTTTTCAACGTTTATTTATTTTTGGGACAGAGAGAGACAGAGCATGAACGGGGGAGGGGCAGAGAGAGAGAGGGAGACACAGAATCGGAAACAGGCTCCAGGCTCTGAGCCATCAGCCCAGAGCCCGACGCGGGGCTCGAACTCACGGACCGCGAGATCATGACCTGGCTGAAGTCGGACGCTTAACCGACTGCGCCACCCAGGCGCCCCGAGTAGTTGCTACTTTATTATTGTGACCTAATATTTTGACTGTAATGGCCCTGGGGCACTCAGGGTCTACAAGTTTTGTTTGATGATTAAATTTTTGTTAATACAGAAAATAAAACTGAGCTACTAAAACAAAGTTTGTGTGTAAGTACACAATAGATTCAGGGATGTACATGGAGGAAGATCTTAGAAATATGCATAGAAAAGTAATAATGCAAGGAAAGATAGGGGAAAATAGAAGTTTTACTCAATGACTGGATTGTTTAAATATTCACATCAATAATATGCTTATGTCTTGGTGTATAATTTTTAAAAATTCCACAGGTGCCTGGCTGACTCAGTCAGAAGAGTATGAGACTCTTGATCCTGGGGGTCATGAGTTCAAGCCCCACGTTGAGTGTAGAAATTACTTAATAAGTAAATAAAAACTTTTAAAAAATTCCAGAAGGGGGGCACCTAGGTGGCTCAGTCGGTTGAGCATCCGACTTGGGCTCAGGTCATGATCTCACAATCTGTGAGTTCGAGCCCTGCATCGGGCTCTGTGCTGACAGCTCGGAGCCTGGAGCCTGCTTCAGATTCTGTGTCTGCCTCTCTCTCTGACCCTCCCCTACTCATGCTGTCTCTCTCTGTCTCAAAAATAAATAAAAAACATTTTTTAAAAAATTCCAGAAGGGTCTCATCAATATAGTTAAAATTGAAAAGTGCCTAAACATATCAGAAGTCAGGAGAGTAATGTAAAAACAACAATGCCAAGAGGGGCACCTGGGTGGCTCAGTTGGTTAAGCATCCAACTTCGGCTCGGGTCCTGATCTCATGGTTCATGGGTTTGAGCCCTGCATCAAGCTCTGTGCTGACAGCTCAGAGCCTGGAGCCTGCTTCGGATTCTGTGTCTCTCCCTCTCTCTCTGCCCCTCCCCCACTCACACTCTGTCTGTCTGTATCTCTCTTTCAAAAATGAATAAACAGGGGCGCCTGGGTGGCTCAGTCGGTTGGGCGGCCGACTTCGGCTCAGGTCATGATCTCGCGGTCCGTGAGTTCGAGCCCCGCGTCGGGCTCTGTGCTGACAGCTCAGAGCCTGGAGCCTGTTTCAGATTCTGTGTCTCCCTCTCTCTGACCCTCCCCCGTTCATGCTCTGTTTCTCTCTGTCTCAAAAATAAATAAACGTTAAAAAAAAATTTTTTTTAAATGAATAAACAGTAAAAATTAATAAAAAAAAAAAAAAACAATGCCAAGAAAAGAGCATGGGAACAAAGACAAAGAACAAGACTCAATGGCAATCAGAGTCCTGCTTGGGCAAGACCACTGAGAAGCACATGGTGTAACAGGACCCAAAGAGGGGTGGGGCCCCACCTCCAAGCAATACTCCTTCCCAAAGTCACACCTAAGTGTCCATCACCATTCGTGGGGTCCCCACTATGCCCCTCCCTGCTGGGTATTCAGTGGCCCAGGGCACCTCTGTGATCTAGTCTGAGATGAGAACATAGTAAACTTTCTCCCCTGTCATGCTAAGCAACAATGCAGTTAGCACTGTGATCAGGGTGTCATGGTCATCTGAGGGAAGCCACCACATGCAGGCTTTCCTGCTCCCACTCCCTAATTCACCTCCAGTATCTCCCCCACCCCATGATTCCCCTCCCTTGACGAATTTAGCCAGACCAATGGGGTCTTTGAGCATCCACACCCTGCTCAGCTGCTCCCACTGGCCTCATGGCCCTAGGGACTCCAGGCCTGAGGCTGGGAAGAGGCTCCATTCCCAAAGAAAAGATTTTGAGATCTTTTGTGGACACCAAAGAAAATCATCAACATTCCTGTCTTCAAAAAAATACTTTATGACAGATTAATTCCATTTTTGTATGGGTTCAGGTTTCCCAAAAAAAGAGAACCTACAAACCCAACATTAAGTCCTATTCCAGCCAAAGGGGAGAGGAGAGCAGGGAGGTGTGGTACCGTGCATAGGACATGGCTAGGGGTGCCCATATGGAGGCTCCCACTGGAAGGTGGACAAAATGAGCTGGAGAGGGTTTAGGGAGCTGTCAGCAGGCAGCACCTGTCATGCAGAAGCCCTGGGTGGGCCCTGTGAGAGGGAGAAGAAACATGGCTCAGGACTGAGTCCTGGGAACCTCAGGTAGGCAGCGCAAGGGTGTCACAGAGGAGACCAACAAGTAAACAAGGAAGTGCTACAGAAACCAGGAAGGGAGTTTGCAGAAGAGAAGTGTGATGAGAAGTCCACAGGGAGGTGTAGGCAGCTCAAACAGAGAAATGTCCACTGGGGGCACCTGGCTGGCTCAGTCGGAAGAGCATGCAACTCTTGATCTCAAGGTTATGAGTTCGAGCCCCACACTGGGTGCAGAGATTACTTAAATAAATAAAACTTTAAAAATTAAAAAAAAAAAAAAAAGGATTGGACCATTAGCTTGTCCCTGAAGCCCCAGAAGGAATCACGGTGTCTGGGTGTGTGTGTGTGTGTGTGTGTATGTGTGTGTGTGCATGTGTGTGCATGTGTGGACAAGCAGCCATCATCTGAGGTTCTGGGCAACTCCCTACAACATGAAGGGGTTGGGGATACCAGAGAAGTTTTGGTGCTCCTTTTGGTGGCTTTGGGTGAGCCCTTCCTGCTCACCTAGACTGCGGGATCCACTCAGGCCAGCGACTGCATTTCCTCTGTGAACTCAGCATCTGCACAGACCCTGCTCCACAGCAGGACTAGGGAGTGCTTGTTGAATGAACACGCTGTACAAAAATAAACAGTGAACAAAGATGCTGGACAAAGAAACAACACTCTCAAACAATGAGTCTGCATCTTTGGGAAGGAAATCCTTCTCTGGGGATAAAGCAGGGTCTTTGGAGAAATTAATTTGTTGGGGACAACCGCTCCCCAGCGGCAGCCCACTCTATCCAGGGGCAGGGATGGTGCCAAGTAGACCGGTCTTCATATCAGATGTCCAATCTTTTCACTGGATACATGAAAGTTTCCTCATCTCAAAGTGGCCAGGGTGATCCACCAAGCAGAGGCCAGGGCTGGGAAACCCAGATCCCTCCTCCCGGTCCTGCCAGGCCTTGCTATGAGGTTCTTAGAAAGAACCTCTCTGGCCTCAGTCTTTTTATCCCCCACCAGTGTTCCTGACCCTCTATTGGCCAGAGCTACACAGAGGGGAAATCACTGTATAAGCAAAATCAATTACTAATTACTATCAATTACTATCTTTTCAAAAGCAATGCTTGCCTTTATCGGAACGGCTTGTTTTTTCCTGAGCTACCAGCAGCGACTAAGGGAAAGGAAGCTGGAGGAGCCTAACTAGGGCCCATGTCCCCTGAAAACTTTGCCAGGAGGTTTAGCCTTGATTACTTCTGGGGTCACTGCCCCTCCATTTCACAGGCCTGGGAATCCCAGAGTAAGTGCTCATAAGGAAGTACAGGGAACAAAAGATGTTTTCCCAAAGGGCAAAGCTTCTAGTTTCTTCTTTCTTCGTGCCTCTGAAAACAGGTTCTCGGCACCACTAGGCAGACCCAGAGCAGTAAGCCAGGGTCTTGGTAATTGAAAGGGGGCAGTGTCACCCCCAAGAGTCCCCACCAGGCTTTCCCACTTGAGGACAGGGAGAACATTTTCCCTTTCCTCACTCAACATTCAGGAGACGGTTGTGTGACACCTGTCCCTGGAGCCCTAGATGGATTTCCCAGGGCTCATCATGCCTGACTGAGCGCCTGGGTAGGAACAGTACAGAAACTGTGGCCAAGGAGATGTCAAGTACCAATGAGAGCAGGAACCCTTGGGTGGGCTCCACTATATACCCTGACAAAGCAGGGGAGTTAGGGGAAGGGTAGGGGACAGTGTGGCAGACCTGGCCGGTCGGGAGCACCTAGAGCAAGCTGCCCTTCTTCCATAGGCTCGGCCTGCATCACAGGCCCAAAAGCATCCTGTCAGGAAACCCCTCTGCCCCTGGCAGTCAGCGCTAAGCACTATCATTTGTAAAACTGCTTTCAGTACATGAGGGAAGCAGGGCCCCTGGACCCTGGGAAAGCCCTACTCCAGTCCACTGGCTTCTGAGCCAGCTCTGTGTGTCACAGCCTGCCTCCAGAGCCCTGGGCCCAAATAAATACACATCCCAGAGTCACACTGGTGTCTCTGCCCTGGGTGCCCACTGGCAGATCACCACTCAAGACCAGCAGCCTGAGACCTGAAGCTCCCTCCCTCCTGCCCTCTTCCCAATCCCCAAAAGCTACCAAGGGAACCCTGTCCCACACCACTGCCCAAAATTCCTGGAGTTTCATGAACACAAATGCGGTTTAAGAGGCAAAATGACACTCCATTGCAAGCAGGTGTTTTCTATGGCTCTGGTGGTGTGGGCTGAAACCCCTGGGCTGAAAACCTCTGGGATGGGCCAGCCCTTTCAAGTGAACTCTCCAGTTTCAGGCCCAAATTCCGTATGTTTTAGCAGCTATATGTGAAGATGAGAAAGATGGACCACCGTGGTTCCTCTGAGCCCCCCAGGCATCCCCATATTCAATCAGAGCTCCCAGAGGGCAGGGACCAAACCCTTAATCAAGTTTAATTCAAGTATGCTCTGTAGTAGGAAATAGGGATGGTAATCTACCTGTTCACCTTTATATCTTCAGGGCCGGGCAGGGACCGGGCAACCAGTTGGTAATTAATACCAGGCCTCATGTTGAGGGCTCTCATTTCCGGCATTTCATTTGATAAAAATTTGTTAAATTCAATGTACTTGACTTGCCCTCTTGTAACCCCGGTATTGCCTCAATTTTTTCCTCCTCCTTATCTCTTTCTCAGCGTACTTGTAGAAACCAGTGGCATTAATATTAATGCATTTGCACGTGAGGTGCTACTTTATTTTCCCAGCCCAGACTTGAATATTCAGCTGCCTACCTAATATCTCATTTGGGTGTCTCTAAAACACAACTTGTCCAGGAACGAACTCCTCCTCTTAGGCCCCATCCAGTTGTCCCCAGTGTACACCACATGCTCAGGCCGGAACTCAGGGGTCTTCCTGACTCCTCTTTCTCTAACTTGTCAAACCCAGCCGTTCAGCATGCCTCTGGCTCTACATTCAGCATATATTCAGAAGTTGAGCACTTTTTAGCTCTTTCTCTCTCTCCTTACTCCCTGCCACCCCCCCCCCCAATCCTGGTCCAGTGACCATCCTCTCATACCTGAACACTGTCCAAGCCCCTCACTAGCACCCCACCTCTACCCTTCCCCCTCAGGTTTGGCATACATAGCAAAATGTGCATTTACCATCTTGTTTCAGCATCTCATAGGAAACTAACCCAGAGATACCCTGGGAAAAATACAAAATATCCCATAAGATACACCGGGAAATCATCCCATGGATACATTACTCCACAGATACACCAGTAAAAATACAAAATGACACATACACTAGGTCCCTCAATGTGGTGCTACTTGCAAGAGCAAAGTCTGGCCACAGGCCAATATCCATACATCAGCTATGGCACACTCACGTGATAGAGCACTGTGCAGATGCAAAAGAAAAAAAAAAGCAATCAGGAAGATTTCTCCATTCTGCTACAGGGTGATCTTCAGAATATATTATGTGGAAAAAAAATTTTCAGAACTGGGTTCAGAGTTTGCTACTATATATATATATATATATATATATATATATATATATACACACATACACACACACACACACACACACACACACATATATATATATATATATATATATATAGAGAGAGAGAGAGAGAGAGGTAAATAAGTGTGTATTTTCCTTATATTTTCAAAAGGGAACAATGGAAAAATAACTGATAAAGGTGAATTCTTATCAGAGAAGGAAGAAAACAAGGTGGAAAAGAACAAGATAGAACTAGATACATTCGGTTTCTAGGTACATTTGGTTTATTTAAATCACATGAAAGTTTTACACAATTAAAAAAAATTAAATTAGAAAGAAAAAATATGGTAGATGGCACTGTTGTTCTCAGCCGATTTCTGCTCTTTGCCATGTGACTTTGCAATTCTGCCCACTGAGGGTAAAGTATATTTTTCCAGAATGTGACAGACTCTATTTTCCAAAAATGGCCTTCACAAGATTTCCAGTCCCACAAGCTCTTTTAGAAACTGGAAATTCCCAGTCAAGAGCTGGAGCCGATATCTCCTCCTCTCAAAATTGGATAGGACTTGGGGCGTCTGGGTGGCTCAGTCGGTTGGGCATCTGACTTTGGCTCAGGTCATGATCTCACGACTCATGGGTTCAGGCCCCACATCAGGCTCTGTGCTGACAGCTCAAAGCCTGGAGCCTTCTTTGGATTCTGAGTCTCCCTCTCTCTCTGCCCCTCCCCTGCTCACACTTTGTGTGTCTCTCTCTCAAAAACGAATAAACATCAAAAACTTTTTTTAAAAATTGGATAGGACTTTAGAACCATCTCAATGAATAGAATGTGGCAAAAATAACAATAAATGTCTCTTGAGACTAATCATAAAAGGCAGTACATCCTCCAGTTGGTTTCCTCTCTCTCTCTCTCTCTTTCTCCTAGGACAACCCTGAAACCCAGAAACCATGTTGAGAGGAAACTGAAACTAGCCCATGTGGAGAAGCACTGAGGCTCCCAGCTACTAGCAAGAATCAACTGTAAGACTGTAAGTGAGGAAGACAATTCAGATGATTCCATTCCCCCAGCCTTTGAGTCTTCTTAGCTGAAGCTCCAGACACTGTAGAGCAGAAATAAGCCATCCTATGTGCCCTGCCTGAGTTCCTGACCTATAGAGTCTACGAACACAATAGTGGTGGTTTGATGCCACTAAGCTTTAGGGTAATTTCTTATATAGTCATAGTAACTGCAAGACTACCCCTTAACTCTAGGCTTAAATATGAATTGCTGTGGGGGATGGCTCAGTCAACTCTTGGTTTTGCCTCAAGTCATTATCGCATGGTTCCTGGGTTCAAGCCCCGCTCTGTCAGTGCAGAGCCTACCTGGGATTCTCTCTCTCTCTCTTTCTCTTTCTGCCCATCCCCTGCTCATGCTCTCTCTCTCTCTCAAAATAAATAAAGAACACTTAAAAAGAATGAGTTGCTTTGACTAAAGTAATATTAGCAGGTGTGTCATTTTAAGCAGAGGTCTGAAGTGTGTGTGTGTGCATGTGCGCGCGCGCGCGCGCGTGTGTGTGTGTGTGTGTGTGTGTGTGTGTAGTTAGGCATGCCCTCTTGCATGTCTGTCATCACCACAGGAAGAAAATGTGGAGCAGACCTGGACTCAACTGCAGCCCAGAGCCCAGCCTAGATCAGTGAATTCTAGCCAGCATGCAGATGCAAGAGTGAGAATAAAAAATTGCTGTTTGAAGCCACTGAGTGTTGGCTGATTTACTGTGCAGTATGATCATAGCAACAGATAAGTGATCAAAAAGCAACCCTTACAAACTGAACACAAACTGGAAAAAAAGAGCTTAACTGCATATCTTCTTAATGGCATAACCTCACTGAGAAGTTATTTCTACTAAATCTAAAACACAGAATTTGGACTACACATCCCTGGAAAGAAATAAACTAAGGACAAACGAAAACACAAGGAAATCTTAAATTACATTCATTAGTATTATTGTTAGTTAAAATATATATATTATTATTTCAAAACCAATATACATATATACATTACATATACATGTGTGTATGTATATGTATAATATTCTATATATATGCAATGTTTGTTTGGATCTTGATTTGAACAAAACAACCCTAAAAAGCCATTTTTGAGATACTCAAGTAAAATTGAACATGGATTAAGTATTAAGTTATATAAGAAATTATAGTTGGGGCACCTGGGTGGCTCAGTCGGTTGAGTGGCCGACTTCGGCTCAGGTCATGATCTCGCGGTCCGTGAGTTCAAGCCCCGTGTCGGGCTCTGTGCTGACAGCTCAGAGCCTGGAGCCTGTTTCAGATGCTGTGTCTCCCTCTCTCTGACCCTCCCCCGTTCATGCTCTGTCTCTCTCTGTCTCAAAAATAAATAAACGTTAAAAAAAAATTTTAAAAAGAAAAAAAGAAATTATAGTCAACTTTGTTGGCTGTGATAATGTCATTGGATTAAAATAAAAACAGCTCTTAACTAGAGGTACATCCTAAAGTATTTATGAGTGAAATGATACTGTATTTTGATTGAAAATACTCCAGGGGTGCCTAGATGGCTCAGTCTGTTAAGCATCCAACTTTGGCTCAGGAAATGATCTCATGGTTCCTGAGTTTGAGCCCTGTATCAGGCTCTCTGTCGTCAATGCAGAGCCTGCTTCAGATTTTCTCTCTCTGCCCCTCCCCAGCTCTCTTGTGTGCACACGTGCACTTTCTTTCTCACTCTCTCTCAAATATAAATAAAAACATTAAAAAAAGAAAAAAGAAAATACTCCAGTCTAGAAAAGGGAACACTTTTGCACTGTTGGTAGGAATACAAATTGCTGCAGTCACCCTGGAAAATTATGGAGGTTCTTCAAAAAATCAAAAATAGAGGGGCACCTGGGTGGCTCAGTCGGTTAAGTGTCTGACTCTTGACTTCAGCTCAGGTCATGATCTCACAGTTCAAGCCCCACGTCGGGCTCTGTGCTGACAGCTTGGAGTCTGGAGCCCGCTTCAGATTCTGTGTCTCCCTCCTTCTTTGTCCCTCCCCCATTCACATTCTGTCTCTCACTTTCAAAAATAAATAAATATTAAAAAAATTTTTTTAATTAAAAATAGAACTACCCTACAACCCAGAAACTGCACCATTAAGTATTTACCTAAAGGATACAAAAATGTTGGGGTGCCTGGATGGCTCAGTTGGTTAATTGTCCAACTTCATCTCAGGTCATAATCTCACAGTTCATGAGTTTGAGTCCTGCGTCGGGCTCTGGGCTGATAGATTCTGTGTCTCCCTCTCTCTCTGCCCCTCTCCTGTTCATGCTCTGTCTCTCTCTGTCTCTGTCCCTCAAAAATAAATAAACATTAAAAAATTTTTGTTTAGTTAAAGAGGGGCATCTGGGTGCCTCAGTCAGTTAAGTAGCTGACTTTGGCTCAGGTCATGATCTCACGATTCGTGGGTTCGAGCCCTGCATCGGGCTCTGTGCTGACAGCTCGGAGCCTGGAGCCTGCTTCAGATTCTGTGTCTACCTCTCTCTCTCTGCTCCTGCCCCGCTCACGCTCTGTTTCTCTCCCTCTCTCTCAAAAATAAACTCTCTTTCTCTCTCAAAAAAAAAAAAAAATGGATACAAAAATGCTGATTTGAAGGGGCACCTGCACCCCAATGTTTATAGCAACACTATCAACAATAGCCAAATAATGGAAAGAGCCCAAATGTCCATTGACTGATGAATGGATAAAGAAGATGTGGTATAGGGGCGCCTGGGTGGCTCAGTCGGTTGAGCGTCCGACTTCAGCTCAGGTCACGATCTCGCGGTCCGCGAGTTCGAGCCCCGTGTCGGGCTCTGGGCTGATGGCTCGGAGTCTGGAGCTTGCTTCCGATTCTGTGTCTCCCTCTCTCTCTGCCCCTCCCCCGTTCATGCTGTGTCTCTCTCTGTCTCAAAAATAAATAAACGTTAAAAAAAATTAAAAAAAAAAAAAAAGAAGATGTGGTATATACATACAATGGACTATTACTCAGCAATCAAAAAGAATGAAATCTTGCCATTTCTAACAACATGGATGGAATTACAGTCTATTATGCTAAGTGAAATAAGTCAGTCAGAGAAAGACAAATATATTATTTCACTTGTGTGGAATTTAAGAAACAAAACAGATGAGCACAGGGGAAGGGAAGGAAAAATAAGATAAAAACAGAAAGGGAGGCAAACCATAAGAAAGACTTAAACAGAACAAACTGAGGGTTGCTGGAGGAGAGGTGGGTAGGGGGATGGGCTAAATGGGTGATGGGCATTAAGGAGGGCACTTGCTGGGATGAGCACTGGGTGTTACGTGCAAGTAATGAATCACTATATTCTGTTCCTGAAACCAATATTACACTATATGTTAACTAACTTGGATTTAAATAAATGAAAAAGGAAGGAAGGGAATAAAGTGAGGGAAGGAAGGAAGAGAGGGAACAAGGGAGGGAGAGGGAGAAAGGAAGGAAGGAAGGAAGGAAGGAAGGAAGGAAGGAAGGAAGAAAGAAAGAAAGAAAGAAAGAAAGAAAGAAAGAAAGAAAGAAAGAAAGAAAATAATCCAGTCTAAAAAAAGAAAGCTGGAGAAATATAGATGAAACAAGATAGCAAAACACTGATCATGGTTGCAGGAAGAGGTTCACCATACATACCATCTTTTCTCCTTTTACATGTGTTTACAATTTTCATTTGCAGAGTGTTTACTGTTCCTAAGGACATCTACCCTAAAGAGCCAAAGGCCAGTGTACCCCAAAAGAGGCCAGAATGACATGGCTGACCAGAGAACAGGCCCGCAAAAGAGTTTCCTCTGCAGTGCACAGAGGATTCCATGGCTAGAGTGCAAGGGGTGGTTGCCTCTCCAGTCCAACCCAGCTCTACCACTACCTTCAGCTGACACCACCTCAAACCAGAGCTGGCAAGGTTTTGGCCTGGAGGGCTTAACACTGGCCACTCAAAGTTAGATACAGGGATGTGGAAAGTGGGCTCACAGGGCCATAAAAGGGGAGAAGTTCTCCCAGCAACATTCCTAAAACAAGTACACTGTCTTAGTTATTACCCTTATTTCAGGAGACAGAGTCAGGATCCAAAGGGTCTCACTAGGTTGGAAGGGATCTCCAAGTACAGTGAAAGAAGACATAGCAGGGACCCATGCAGGCCCCCACAGATTCACACTCAGGTTGCACAAGCCCAAGATGGAGGGAACCCAGCCTTCATGCTGAGATGCCCAGCATGAGGCTGGACCAAGTGTGGGGTGTAGTGCCAGAGAGCACTCAGGAAGGTGGATGATGGTGTTCTTAGGCTGGCAAGTGAAGGCTAGTCATCCTTCAGATGGTGTCACTCAGTCCATGTGACATACTGAGCCCTGGGTCCTATTCTCTGAACCTCCCTGTCTTCAAGATATTGAGAGCCTTGGGCAGCACATCCCAGGTCAGCAAGGGTCCCAGAGTCACATCCCAGCACAGGAGCTAGAGAAGTCAAGTATAGAGAAGAACCTCAGAGTTGAGAAGGTAAGAGCATAGTGAGCTCCTCCTAAACCTGCGAGCAGATACGCTGGCTGTGCCAGAGGGCAGGGCCAGGCCAAGAGACAGGAGGTGTAAGGAAGCCCATTTCAGACAAACCAAAAGAACTTTCCAACAATGGAGTCATCTGCCTAGAAGGGACCAGAGGCCACTGATCACTGGGTGTTCACACCAAGGCAGAGCTCCTGCCTTCAGAGAACATGGAAGCAGACATGTTGGCATCCACTAGAGGTTGGATTAGATGCTCAAAATAAAAGGAGGGCAGAGCAAACACAACACCCGCTGAAGCTAAACCATGCTCCTGAAGGAAGTGGCCTCACATGTCAGACCTTGATGTTGGTGGAGACCTGGCCTGAGCCCACAGAACCTATAGAGCTGCAGGAGAAACCGCAGAGAGCACCACGTCCATCACCTCCAAATGGAGGACTCTATACAACTGCCCACTGGAGGGGGCAAACCAGGTGCCAGTGCACCTGAGGGATATGGATGGAACAACACTCAGGAGGCAAGCGGCCATGCACGGCTGGAAACATGGAGCCTGCATCAGGCTCCGCAGGCCCAGGTAGGAGCCTGGCTGACTTGCCGGCCAACCCAGTAGAAGGAAGCCAGTAGCTTTTCAAGAGTCCCTTCCTGTGCAAGGCACCAGCCAGTCCCTCTTCTGGCTCCAGGCTTGATTGTGAGGTCATCTTGTCCACCCTGAAAGATCTTTGGAGCACGGAGGAAGAGCCAACCTCTTCATTTAAATCTCTTCTAATTAACCTAAAGGCTGCATGATGTACCTATTTTCTCTCCACAGTGGGGCTGAGGAACAGCAGGAAGCATCACCCTTCCTTCTTACTCATCTAACAAAAATAAGCTGTCAGAGATGGAGGGGACCTTGGAGAACATCTAGTTAAATCTCTCCTTTTACAGATGAGAAATAGTGAGGACCTACTATATGTACGGCCAGATTGGGGCAATGTCAGGATTGATTAAAACCTGAGTTTCTGACCCCTACCCAGGAGGCTTCCAGTATTCTTCATTCCCCACCCCACCCTATGCTGTCCTTTGTTCAAATGTCCTACTTCCTGATCCTCTTCTCATCCTCAAAGCCCTCCCCATCCTCTTGCTAAATTTTCCATCTTCTCGGAGCAGGAGGCAAGGAAGTGATGCAGTTCTCCAGCTGTGCTTGGTGTATGGCATTTCAGTTTGCTAAAGTCAGCTAGCTGGCTGTTCTTCTAAATCTCTCATATTAGGCCTCTGGAGTTCCCAACAGAATAAGTTAATGTTGTGAATGTGTTTTGTAAGCTGTAAAATACCATACAAATATATGCTCTACTATTTTAGAATATGAAATAATCCAACCCCTTCTAATCATGCGCTCATTTATCTTACCTCTGTGAGACAAAGAAAAAGCAGGAGCAAACTCTAATTTAAGGAAGTTCAGGGTAAAAATCGAAACAAGTGCCTCTTTCTCTCCCACCAGATTGGAAGCTCCTTGAGGGTACAGCCCATTTCGTGCTCCTTCCTTTGTTCCTCACATTTCACCCAGGGCTAAGCATCTAGTAGGTATTCAGCGAACAGTTTCCTGAATACATGGATAAAATTTCACTGTAAGGGGGGCCTGGCTGGCTCAGTTGGTAGAACATGCGACTATTAATCTCAGGGTCGTGAGTTCAAGCCCCATGTCGGGTGTGAAGCCTCCTTTAAAATATTTTTTTCACTTTATTTTTGTTAAATTTTTACATGTTTATTTATTTATTTTTGAGAGAGAGAGACAGAGCATGAGTGGGGGAGGGACAGAGAGAGAGGGAGACACAGAATCCAAAGCAGGCTCCAGGTTCTGAGCTGTCAGCACAGAGCCCGACATGGGGCTTGAACTCACAAACCACGAGATTGTGCCATAAGCCAAAGTCGGACACTTAACTGACTGAGCCACCCAGGCACCCCACATTTTTCACTTTAAAATCCTCCTATTACTGGGGTGCCTGGGTGGCTCAGTTGGTTAAGTGTCCAACTCTTGATTTCCACTCAGGTCATGATCTCCCGGTCATGAGATCGAGCCCTGCGTCCACCTTCTCACTGAGTGTGGAGCCTGCTTAAGAGTCTCTCTCTCCCTCCCCCTCTGCCTCTTCCCTGCTTGTACTTGCTCCCTCTCTCTCTGAAAATAAACAAACAAACAAATAAATAAATAAATAAATAAATAAATAAAATCCTCCTATTGCTAAGTAGAACTTAATTGTAGAAACTCTCACAACTACCCCCATATACAAAAAAGGCAGACAACCCATATTACCTACCTGATACATTACAAATGTGTCAAATTTACAGGTGTGACTATTAGGGAATTTCCTTACCCCCTTTTCTTCCAAAGCACCCAAATGCCTTACTGATTCTTCCAGCATCCTGGGAAAGGATAGCTCCCTCCCTGAGCCAATGGCACTGGAGAGCAACTCTGGGTCCAGGGGCAGTCCACTGGACTGGGTCCTGGAAATCTCCTCTGGGTGATCCTTGTCTGAGATGCTGCTGAGGCTTTTGATCTCCTCAATGGTTGGGGCCAAGACCCAGAAGCTAACCTTTCTACTTCCCCTCAGGGAAAATTCACCTTGGGCCCTAACAGCAGCCCCACACACTTCAGGGGCAGCCAGCCTGCCCAAACAGTTCTGGATTTGATCCCAGGGTGACCTAGAGTTCTCTAGAGGCTCCTAATATGCCTCCATGTGACCTTCTTGCTAGAAAGAAGTGGGGGTACCAGGTAAGGGGTCTCTTCTAAAGCAAAGCTCTCTTAAGAAGCCTAGATGCCCATAAGAGCAAAGAACAGATGGGGAGATCAGAGCAGGGCTGTGACCAGCCTGGAGCTCAAAATACAGCACAGATGAATCAGGGTGCATGCTTACCAGTTCCATCCCACAGGCACAGATGACCAGAACCTAATGTATATGACTTATGAGCTGAGGGCATGCCACGGGGCAAGAGACACCCACCAGAGGCCCCATCTGCAGGAAGGGAACCACAGAGAGTGGGACACCAGAATTCCATCTACCCTACCACAGGTGCAACCCCAGAGGCCATGGTTCCAAGTCATTCCCCAGCTATGACCAGCTTCCACCACTACGCTGGTGACTGGAGAAGGAGAGGGTCCTCAAGGCTGGAAAGGAGCCTAAGCAAGCAATGAAATATCAATGCCAGTGTGACATACCCCTGGCACCAACTGAGAGGCCCAGGCAGGAGTCCCCATATGGCTAGACTGTCCCAGCTCACCAGGAGGGCCTCAAGTCCTAAAGTGACACTTGGCCCTTGCTGTAGGCATGCAGGTCTCAGCTACCTTTTCATCATTGTAAAAAGTGAGTCCCCAGGCAGGAAGGATGAGTAAGACCTGGACAGACGGGGCCTACAGGAGCTGAATGGCCAGGCAAGTGGAGTGAGGAACAGGTGTGTGCAAAACACTGAGCAGAATGTCCATGGTGAAGCAGACATCCAGTACGAGTAGTTATAACCGTTGTGACAGTTTTGCCAACCTACCTCCCCAGTCAGCCCCAGCCTGCTGCACATGGGCTACAGCTTCCAGGAACAGATTTCCCCTCAAATAGCCCACACATGGAAGGGCCTGTCTCTCCCCACTTCCATCACTAATGGGAAGAAAGGGCACTATTGAGACATGCAGGACCTCTGAGAAGAGAGAGGGTTTATTGAAGCCCCAAACCCTATATCCTAGCAGCCTACTACTTAAATATACAGTGAGGGCTCCCCATAGCTGGGTGTAAAGGCATGACCCACAGGCTCTGAAAGCTTTGCCTTCTTAAACTCAGAACAAACTTACTAAGAGAAAGGAGAACTTTAGAAAAAAAGAACAGAAAAGTGACCCATTGCATCATTCTTTGGCTCCCAAACTAGTCCAAGGTCTGGCTCTAGACCCTTCATGTCTAAAGACCTCAACAAACTCTTTTTTAAAAAGCTAGGGGCACCTGAGTGGCTCAGTAAGTTAAGTGTCCAACTTCAACTCAGGTCATGATCTCATGGTTTGTGGGTTCAAGCTCCACGTTGGGCTCTGTGCTGACAGCTCAGAGCCTGGAGCCTGCTTCAGATTCTGTCTCCATCTCTCTCTGCCCCTCCCCTGCTCACACTCTGTCTCTGTCTCTCAAAAACAAATAAAAAACGTTAAAAAATTTTTTTTGAAAGCTAGAATTTCGAGATGCCTGGGAGGCTCAGTCAGTTGAACATCTGACTCTTGATTTCAGCTCAGGTCATGATCCCAGGATTGAGGGACTGAGCCGTGCATCAGGCTCAGAGCTGAGCATGGAGCCTGCTTAAGATACTCTCTTCCTCTCCCTATGTCCCTCTCCCTGACTTGTGCTGTCTCTCTCTCCCTCTCTCCCTCTCTCTCTCTCTCTCTTTCTCAAATAAAATAAAATTAAGTAAAAATAAAATTAAAAAGCTAGAATTTCTTGGCCAAAAGAATGAAATTAGAATCTGAATGGCTTCTAGATACAATCCCAGCTTACAGTAAAAATATGGGACAGAGGAATATCTCAAATGACACCACAGAGACACAATCAGCATAACCCAGAATGTGAGAAACAAAGGACAAATGACAGTTCTCCAATCATAAACTGCAAGGGGGAAAAAAGAAAATGGCATCTACAGATTTAAAGAAACTCAAGAAATGTATCAAACAAATGCAATGTGTATTGCATTTATTTAGATCACAATTCAAACAAACCAACTGGAAAAATAAATTCATAAGATAATCAGAAAACCTGAACCCTGACTGGATATTTGCTGAGATTAAGAAGGGACTGTTATTGGGCATCTGACTGGCTCAGTTGGTAAAGCATATATCTCTTGATCTGGGGGTCATGAGTTAAGGCCCCACAAAGGGTGCAGAGATTACTTTAAAAAAATTAAAATTCAGGGGTGCCTGGGTGGCTTAGTCAGTTAAGTGCCTGACTCTTGACTTTGACTTGAGTCAAGAGCTCATGATTCGTGGGTTCAGGCCCCATGTCAGGCTTTGTGCTAACAGTGCAGAGTCTGCTGGGGATTCTCTCTCTCTCTCTCTCTCTCTCTCTCTCTCTCTCTCTCTCTCTCAAAATAAGTAAACTTAAAAAAAATTTTAAAAATATGAAAATTCAAAAAAAAGAAGAAATTGTTACCCTGTTTGGATGCAATCATGGTGTTGTGGTAATGTTCACACAAAGCCCTTATTTCTTAGAAATAGACACTGAAACATAGAAGATGAAATATTAAGATGTCTGGAAATGGCCTCCATGGAGGATGGCAGGTGAAGAAGATACAAACTTGACTAGCCATGAGTTGGTGATAACTGTGGCTGGGCAACGGGAACATGAGAGTTCATTAGCTTATTCTCTCAACTTTTATGTAGATTTGAAATTTTCCATAATAAAAAGTTGAAAAGAAAACAGATGGCCTTTCTTCCCCAACTTTTTTTTTTTTAGCAGCAATTTATTGGTCTTACTAATGCTGGGAAAAGCTATATTTTCAAAGCTGCTCCTTTCTCCCTGGCAAAAGATGAAAAATGGTTGCCCCTTTGGGTGAAATTTTGACATCATCTCCATTCAGATGTTAGGTCACTTTAGTATAATCCCCATGGCATGCCTCCATGAGAATCCAGCCCTAGGGCCAAACGTGATCTCTAAATGACAAAGGGCCATTATTTCTAAACCTGGCAATTATATCCTTTCATTTCATCCTTACAAATTAGTCCCAGATTTTACTAGAGACTCACTGTTAGCTGATATAGTATAACAAGTCTGGTTAATCCCAGACCAGATATACTGTACCTGACAAACTTTTTATTTTTATTTTCTTATTGAGATAGAATTACGACAAACCCATTTTGAGAAAGGAATTCAGGATGTGGTTCTCAGAGTAGCCTTACTCACCTTCCAGCCCACGGGCAAGTTCTGTGTGCCAGCTGCCTTTGATTAAAGATGTCTCTACAATATTTGAGCTGAAAGTGAGTGAGAGGCAACCTGGGCATTGATCACGGATTTTGACGGGTAATGAGAGAAAAGCGCCTCACCTGGTTTGCCCCAGCTCTCCTCCACACTCCTGCCCTTGGCCCCATTCTCACTGTCCCAGCCTATGTAGACCACACTCCTTGTGCTGTCTCCTTCTCTCCATCTCTCATAACCCCACCATTTTTCCAGCATGCCTTAGATTTCTCCTTTGAGACTTGGCTCTGCCTCTCCACTCTTCTCATTTGACAACCCTTCTATAAACACTGTCTATTTGGCATTTCTCAGACACTGAGCTGCTCGGACACCGAGCCTTCTCAGTCTGAGCTGCTCAGACTGAGACTCCATGATTTGGCTCTTCGAGAGCTGTCTGACCAACCAGACTGTGAGGTGCTAGAGGACAGGGGAGCATTGTATATCCTTCCAGACCCTCCACAAAACCCAGAACAGTGCTTGCTCTTGATACTAGTAAATACACCTTGGCTGTATTGAGTGAAGATCAATTTGCAAATGTCAGAACATGTAAAGTCCACAGGGCTGGTATAGATTACACAGGTTGCCACTGGTTTATGTGGCTCCTTTGTGCAATTTTTTTAAAAGATGCTTTCTGGGGGCACCTGGGTGGCTCAGTTGGTTAAGCGGCTGACTTCGGCTCAGGTCATGATCTCGCGATCCATGAGTTCGAGTCCCGCGTCAGGCTCTGTGCTGACAGCTCAGAGCCTGGAGCCGGTTTCAGATTCTGTGTCTCCCTCTCTCTGACCCTCCCCCATTCATGCTCTGTCTCTCTCTCTCTCAAAAATAAATAAACGTTAAAAAAAAATTTTTTTTTAAATAAAAAAATAAAAGGTGCTTTCTGGGGGTATTGATAAAGTTTCATCTTGAACTGGTGGTGTCATGGGTGTGTATATATATATATATATATTAAATCCCATCAATCTGAGCACTTCACTGTACAACAGGCATAAAAATAAGTGAATGAATGAATGAGTGATAAGTGTCTTTTTCTCTAGGAGGATGCAGCCCACACCAGGGCATACAGCTCAGAGAGTAGAGTTTGAGACAGAATTCAGCCTTCCCTGATTTGGCACTTCTTGAGAAAGGCACAAGCTATATAACTGTACATGTGACCCTGAGACCAGAAACAGAGAGCCCCTGGCCTTGAGGAACTATCCGATGCCCGAAATGCCATATCATCAAAATGGGCTAAGAGGCAGCACTGTGGGTGTGGTGGTGCTGCTACTTACAGCATTCAAGTCAGGCTCTTCCATCATAATTGGTGGAACTGTGCCCTCACAGCACCCAAGTAGGCTCAGTATGAGGATGAAAAGACTAATTCTGGGGTAGTAAGGGGTGATAACGCAACAGGAAAGAGCCAGGAATCAACTCCCCCAGAACCTCAGTTCCATTCCCCTGTGGGGTTAGCAAAATGATTTCCCCCTTATGTGACCCTCCACCTACCTCTATGAAGCTTTCCACCCCTCAAATTCACAAGCTTGCTTGAAACTGTGCCACTGCTCTTTCCTGAATGCCCAAAAGCCTATGCCACGGGGCTTTTTCTTCATCAATGGGCCAATCTATTCATCAGCATCTCTGAACAGAACATGCTAAATTTGGCATCAGGTACCTGAGACGCTCTAGTGAGAAGTAGAAGCCATTCTAATGCTGAAGGAGAGACATACCATGGAGGCGCCACTCATCTCAGATTCTGTAACAAGCTGAATATCAGCTGGAGCAGTATATCCTGTCTCCTAAGGGGCTTTGGTCACCTGAGCTTTGGTGACAAGTAACCAGCTTGCCCTGAGCTTGACAGCCATAGGACCTTAGCACCACAGGCCCATGTGTGAACCTTGCCCACAGCCAGGAGCAATATTATGTGACTGCTAAATGGAGCAGGAGCCCATGGTTCCCCAGAATGCACAGATGGGGTAGAAATGAAAGGAATTGGAGGAGTAGACACCAGCCTCCTTCCTGTCCTTCTGAGCTGCCCAGATCTTTCCAAAATCTCATATGCTTGGCTCTGCAACATCAGATAAACTATAAACAGAGCATCCTGTTTGGTTACCAGAAGAGAAACGTCAAATTCCCCATACAGAGAACTACCAATAACAAGGTGTTTTTCCATTCATCTGGAGACGCCTTCCCTTGGACAGAGAGCTCTATAGCCTGGGTGAGGCTCCCTCAAGCTAAAACTCAAACAGCAGCTCAACACGCAGCAAAATGGACAGTATTTGCAGTGCTAAGAACCGTATGCTAACCAACTGCATTACTGTAATAGCTAATGTAAAATGGGCAAATTTCCCCTTTAAAGGGGGTGCTCACAGGCTGGCCTGTCTGTGTCAGGTTTCAGGCTATTAAGAGCCTTTCATTACGATTAGTTGTCTAAGAAATGACTTCTGAGGAAATAAACACATGAGAGGCACAGCTGGGCAGCCAAAGAATCAAAAATTATGCTCCCTCACAGTTTATGTGTTCCCACACAGAAAAGCCAAGGCAAAATTATCAGCAGACTCTCATGGAGCCAGAAGCACGGCACCCCCCACCCCCTACCCCAGGTTTTTCTACTCCCTAGTCCCATTTGGTGGAAAGATAATGCCTTCCATTTTATCCTGTTGTCTCTTTGTATCTTTCCTGAGTTTTCAGTCTACTAATCAATCTATCATATATTGGCATTCCCTTCCACTGCATTCACTACCACTTGAGTGTTTTTGTAGGACTTCAGTTGGCATACATTTTAAACAAGCCGGTTTCACAGTATTTGATCAGATATGTTCTGTTGAAAGCATTCTATGTGGGTTTCCGTTTTTCCCTGGTTTTGAGGTGGTAATGGAAATCATAAGGCAACAGGAACATATTTGGTGATAGATGATTCAATAGCATTTTTGCCTCACCCCAGAGTGTTTCACTAAACCTTGATGAAAGCACATGACCCTGTTTGTATTTTGAGCCTAAATAAGTACTTTTTGGTGTCTGGTGGCATTTTTCCTTCCTCCAAAGGTGATTATGGTGACTAAATGCCTGAGAAAAGCGCATGACCAAGTTCATGGTTCAACTATTTCCTTATCTCTCTGTTTCTCGCAGTGACACTTATCTTCCCTGACAGCCACTCCCATTGTGCTCTTTCCTTGGCCCAACACAATGGACACATGCAGACACCAGCAGACAAGGAGGACGTTTTCCATCCCACTGCTCGCCAGTGCAGAGGGACTAGGCTGAGGTTACATAAGCCCCTCCTGAGCCCAGCGTTGGGGGGAAGCAAATTTGGGGTTCGTGACGGAGTCATGGTCTGCAGGCCCCGACTGACCCTGTGCTCACTCACCATCCTGCCTTACCAAGGCAGGGCGGATTGAAAAGGAGGGCCACTTCCCGCGACCACCAGACTCACGACAATCTGACTGGGTTCAAAGTGTGGCCGGACGTCCGAACCTCGCTGTTCAGACTACATCGAGGGGTCGCGGGCTCCGGCCCCGAACTCAAGCTGCAGCTACCTCCCCCCCCCCCCCCCCCCGCCACCACCACCACTCCGGGCGCCGCGACGCGCGCTTACCTTCCGGGACCTGGGCCAGGGCCCGGGCCGGGGCCTGGGCCAGGACTTGGGCCCGGTGGTCCTGCGGTCGCCCTCGCCGCGCCAGCAGCGGGGAGCTGTCCGCCGCCAGCAGGTGCTGAAGGCGGCTTCCCTGCGCCGGGGCCGGGGCCGGGGCCGGGGCCGGGGCCAGGGCCCGGGCCTCCGGGCGGCAGTGGCCCGTCGCCAGCGCCGCCCTCCAGGCTGGCCTCGTTGCCCATGGCGGGCGGGCGGGGTCGGGGTCGTGCTGGGCCCGGGCCGGCGGCTCCCGGGCGGCTGCTCACACGCTCGGCGCCGCCGCCGCCGCCATCTCCCAGCTCGGCTCGCGCCGCCGCTTGCCGCTGCGCATGCGCATGCGCGGCCCGCGCTCCCCTTCCCTGCACACGCCTCCCCCCAACCCCCCCGCCTCCCGAGCGCGCGCGCGCGATCCAGCCAGGCTGCGAGGACGCGTGTCCACAAGCCGGCGGCGGGGTCGCCGGGAAACAGCCACCGCGCCAGCGCATGCGCCCTCCGAAGCCGACACAGCCAGCGTGTGCTACCTGGAGCCTAGCGGGGGTTGGCGGTAGCGTCCCACACTGAACCAGGATGGAGGGGCACCTGCCACAAGAAGCGGCCCTGAGGGCGTCACGCCGTGCCCTGTCCTCGTGCCAGGGGCACTTCCTGTCCCGGGAAACTTGGAAGTAGAGGCTCTCCTTTGGGTAACCTCGTTTACCAGCCAGCCAGCCGGCTTCGTGGGGACAGGCCTCAGAGACGGGCTACAGAGTGTGGCCTCAGAGAATGTTTAGGAGTTAGACAAGGGAACGAGGATGTTCAGAGGTCATGGAAGGACGGAGACAGGATGGTCGGCGATGGGGCCGGATGGTGAGGGTCCGGAAGGCCAGCTGGGGGAGTGGAGACTTTATCCAGATGGCGATGGGAACTATTTGGAATTCAAACTGAGGGCCTGGTCCCATGGGACAGGAGTCTCAGGAACTATCTTTGGGAAAGGTGGAGGGTGTGTCAGGACTGGCCTAAAGCCAGATGGAAGGCCTCCTCGGTAGGCCCTGGGACAGTGACCTTGAGGATGGGAAAGAGGAACTGATATTTCTCAGAGGCCTTGAGCTGTGGCTCCCGAGACTGTCTAGATGAGAGGCTGCAGTCTGCTTCTGCATTAACCTGAGAGCTCACCAAATTACTTTTCTGTTACCTCACTTTTACAGATTTCAGTATTTGCATGCTACTCAGGATGCTCTGCCTCATGGCTTCTCACACAAACCTTTGCTTTCCCAAGGGTGAATATTTCCTAGAAGATGCAGACTAAATTCCAAACTATTCCTGGCTCCATAAATCATGACTGTGTAGAAGAACCCATTTAATTCTCCTAATGGTGAGGAATATGTCACATGGGATATCAGCAGTTCTAACCTCACCTGGAGTAATCTGAGGATCCCAGTGAACACTGATAGCCAGACAGATGGACAGACCTTGGCCAGACCTTCCCCATGCACTCTTAGTTGCTCTTCCCAGGCCTTAGGATGGAACTTCCATGAAGCCTGGACTCCCCAACTGCCTGACGCTGACTGCCTGGAATGATGAGGGCCTCTCTGCCTGTGTTATCATGGCCCTTACTGTGTTTCCTCCTGGGTTGATTCATCTTTATGAGTGTCTGATGACTATGTGTGCACATCTAGGCTCCCCAAGAATCCTCATCTCAGCTCTGCTACCTCCCAGGTAGGACTTAGACAACTAACTTAGGCTTGCCAACCTTCCATTTCCTAGCCTGCAAAGTCATGATAATATTAGCCTCTCACACAGGGATTGTGAGGGTGAAGTGGCTGATGTAGTTAAAACACAAAGTCAATTGATTGGCATACACATAACCAACTTTATTATTAGTTGTCTCGGTGGTGGGTGGTCCGGGATTTGGGGGTTTTATGCCATACCTTCTCTCCTGGGGAAGAACACGAACACAAGCACTATGGGCAGGCCAGTGACCTCACCTTGGCTCGACCCAGGCTCTTCTGGCTTCACAGACACCAATCAGTGTGGTTTGGGCTACTTGGAAGTGGGGGAAAGAAGGATGTTTGTTTTCTATTTTTGTAGAAGCCAAAGGAGCTATGGCTTTCCCGATTTAAATCAACATGCCCCTGGTTCCAGTGGGGGTAATTAGCCCTACTCAGCCAGCAGGCCTAGGGAGTTGCTCTCCTCAGAGTGGATTCCTAGCTGTTAGCAGACCTCTAGGGTCTCTGCTGCCTTAGTGACAAAGGACACAGTACAGTGGACCCAGGAGGACCTGGAAGTGTGGGTTAGCGGTGCCCCTACCTTGCATTCAAATTCTCAGTTCCACTTCCTCTGAAAAGCATACCCAGAAACATGCCTGTTCTGTCCACATCCAGCCCTGGTATTCAGCCCAGGGACTCCTGCTGGCTGTGGGATGGTGCTGGCCTCTGGTTGTCTGGACCTCTGATTCAGTCTCCCATTTTAATTCACTGTTCAGGGGCTGTTTTCTTCCCCTTGACCTAGAGCAGGGGCTCCTCAACAGAAGGACTTTGTCTGACTTGTCCTATCCCCTGCGCTGGGCTTCAGTGGGGCCTCAGGGGCTAATGGTTGGGCTGGGTTCTCCATATAACTCTGAGCATTTCCCTCACCTGAACTTCTAAGGAGTTCACCAGCCACCAGGCTTAAAAGCACCCCAGAGGGATCTTTGGCTGTAGCACTTGTATCACCACATTTAGGTTATTGATGTAATAAGTAACAGGGAGGGTGCTAAGACTGGGTCCAGACTTTCTCCTGGTGGAGGGGTCATAGATGAGCTGTCTACACTCACCTAGGAAAATTCACTAGGCTTAACTTTATGACTAGTGAACAAACAAATCTCTCAGTTTGTGCAAACCAGCTGTGTGGTGTGTCTGGTACCATTCCTTCCTGGATCCAGTTGCTTCCCAGCCTGGAACAGGATGCACCTAGAGGCCCTGCAGAAATTTCCCAGCCCCCTAAACTTCACTTGCCAAAAGTATCTTCTTCCCACTTCACTGTGACATGTGACACATGGCAGTAATTTGGAGAAAGGACAGATGGGAAAACAGTCATTTCTCATGCCACAACAGAACTGATGGATGGATACACGTCCACTTTCTTCTTCAGCCTGTGCTCTCAAATGCTTGTGAAAGACTAGAGGGAAAAGGGAATCCGAAAAATCCATCCAGGTAGGGAAAGGCCCAGTCAGAGCCAGCTCACTACTGGAATTTGCGGAGATGCTTAGTCATGGGAAGGCAAATCTTGGGAGAATGAAGAGAGGCACCTGGATGCCAGCTGGGCCACAGGCAAGGCAACATGCAGATGAGCCCCAGGAAGGTAAAGAGGGGCAGAGTGCAGACTCTGGGGCTTCTCTGCTTCCCCACACACGGTCCACTTCACCCCAGGCGGCTACTTTTAGTGTGGCAACCTCCACAGGGAGGTTCAGGATCCAAAGATGAAGATGCTGCCGAGGATGAAGAAGAAGGCAAACTATCGCAGGCTTCGGATTATTCCAGAGAGGCTGGGAGAGCTGGCTCCTATCTACAGAGCCCCCTTGGCTCTGCACTCTTCTTTTTGTTGTGCTGCTGCTCCTGCTGCTGCTGAGGCCTGTCTCCCCTCCCAAAGAGAGGCAACTCAGGAATGTGGCTCCCTGTCCCCAGTCCTCCTCTGGAATGGAGAAACAGCACTGAAGAGGAAGGAAAGAAGCCCAAGGAAACAGAGCGTTTCTCCACTGACTGAGGCTTGTCAGCACTACTCACTACATGAGGAATAAGGCAGCTCCCAAGCAAACCTCAGGCTGGTATAAAGCTACAAACAAGAGACCTGCTCTTCGCCCTGCTCAGCAGCCCACCTAGGCTGGCCTGGACAAACTTGTTTGTATACTAAGGTCTCCAGCTGGCTGTGGTAGAGTAGGAAAAGGGAACAAAGCTGGAAGGTATAGAATTTGCTTGGAGTATTGTCTGCATAATTCCTTTCCTGTCGTAATGTGCAAATCTTTATTTGCATTATGTGCAAAAAGCCAGTAAAAAATCATCAGAAATGTTTACCACCAGCCTAACCCCACCGCCCATGCATTGCTCCCAAGAAAGCTAATTAAGCCCCATTGCTATTAGAGTTATGTGCTTCCAAAGGCTTGTTATGACAAGAAAAAATAACGAAGACACAGTTTCTCCAAGTTATAAGCGTCCAAGTCAAAACATGCTGCTTTCCTTGCCCCTCGGCACTCCCCCAGACAGGCCTCCAGGCTGGCTTTGCCTATCTCATTAATGCGTGCATGCACTCATCCCTCAGCCAGTGCATAAACAACTCCTTGGTGCCAGGTCCAGAGAAGACTGAGACCTGGCCTCAAGGAAGTCAGTTGATAGGAGAGAGACAGGCACACAAATAATTTCCCATAAAGGATACAAAATGCTGCCTTGATCCCTACTGCAATCCTTCCCACCAGGATCCCAGTTCCCATGTAGTTCCCTTCACCTACCTCTGTTCCGTGGATAGGAAGGTGGGTACAGGGGTGGGGAACAGGCCCAAGTGGAGAGTCATGCTTATATGTCCTCTCCTAACCAGCTCACATGTCCTCCCACAGGCAACAGAGGTTCAGACTTCACCCCAGACATGACTCAGACAGTGCAGGGGAATGGGCAGCTTGCTCAGCCCCTCCATCAGACTCTGTTCTACATGCCTTCGGGGAAGTCTCTTAGACAGTACCCTACTTCCTGACCCCTGTGTGTCTCTACTATGACAAACCCAAACATATTACTGAGAATCACTCTTTACCACCAGAGACTTCAGTCTTCAGGACCCAGCCACTCTCTCCACTGAGCTTCGTCTTTGTCCCGATCAGAGTAGATTGTGATAGGGCTTTTCTGCCCTGTAATCTTTAAGGAGTACCCAGGAAGCTTCCAGGAACCACCAAAAGAGTTCCTGCCTTCCAGAAAAGATGGACAGAATGGGGCGGGGTCTCTGATGGTGAAGAAACAGCTTGGTGACAAGTTAAAAGATCCATAGTCTCTTAGGCCTCTGCTAGAGTGGGTGATTTCAATTCCATTAAGTTTAAATTCCAGTTAAACTTGGTACTTTTGAGCCCTAGGACAAGGATGGCATTATTCTAGCTCTAGGATACAGCAGAAAGCAGGAATGTTAAGCCTCCTCTACCCTCACTGAGCTTGCAGTCTCCACATCTGATCTTTATCTGGCTGCTCCTCAAACCAGGCCCTGAACCTGGAGGTCATCACTGCTGACCCTCAGTTCAGGACCACTGTCCATCCTTATAGCAGTGGGCATGGCCAAAGAACTGTGAGGAGTGAATCACACTCGGGCATCAGGGTTGCCTGAGGAGAGTCCTCCCTGACTCCCCCAGTTTTGGGAAGCAGCAAGTATCAGTTGGGCAACAACATCTGGGTTACCTCTGCTAGTTATGTATTAATAACTCTTCCAGCTGGGAGGCCTGGCATGGCCATTGCTTTCTGTGAAGGTGGTCTTTCTGACAGCTGACAGTGTAGACTGAGGAATTCCTAGTAAGCCTAGACAGAAGACATTGGTGTTTGCCACCAAAAGAGCAGAAAGGTCATGTGTTCAGCTGAGCCTCCCCCACCCTCCCATCTTTCCTTACTCCAACCAAGCCCACCCCTATGACTTGATCTGCTCCAGGGATCTTCTTGGGGCTCACAGGGTGGCTATGTCCCTCTCCTAGGCCTGGCTGGTCCAAGGCTTCACTGAGGAGGCTGGATGTCCAGAAGTAAGCTGATAGGCTGCCTTGAGCCAGGGCAGGGCTTAAGGGGCACGATGGTTGCTGAGTCAGGTCACAATGGATGCCTCCTCAGCCTCTCATTTGCACACTAATCGCTGTATGGGACACAAGAAGGCAGAGCTGCCCAACTCCTAACCAAATGCTTGTACACCATGTGCTCTTCAAACAAGAGGAGGACTCCATCCCCCTCAGTATCCCCCAAGCCCAGCTCCTTGCCCAACCCAACCAGGCCCATGTTCCCTGAGGGTGAGTTCATCCAGGACAAAGCTGATCCTCCCCAGGCACATCCAGAGCCAGGCTGCTGCCACCTCCCAACAGGACGTCCCCACCCCTGCCTCACTACCCAGGGCCTTTCTTCACCTTTTGCGACAGAGGTGCTGAGGGAAGTAGGCAGTGAAGTGAGAAGTGATCCCTGGAAAAGGGGCTGGCCTGACCTAGCTCCCAGCCATCTCCAAAAGTCCCAAACTTGGGCTCCGCCCTCTACAGACTGAGGTTGTGACACCATGAGGAAAGAAGACTCCAACCCTAGGAACCTTGGCCAGCTGCCAGCTGGATGTTCTCAGCTGTCTTAGTGTGTGCCCAGGGCTGTGGAAGCACTTTGCCTAAGGTATTCCCTGGGGCTTCAGGGTGCTCCTACTCCAGGGTCAACCCAGAGAAAGTCAATCATCTCCTGCTCCATCCCTGTCTGCTTCTTATGTCAAGTGGCAAGTGGGGGACCCCCAACCACGCAACTGAAGATGCCCTACTTCCATTCAGGACCCTCTCAGACCCCATAGTACTTCAGGTTATGCGCTCAGTAGCTCTGAGGCTGGAGGAAGGAGTAACTTGGGAAGCATCCATTGAGCGCTGAGTCCTACTGTGTAGGCGCCACACACAAAACCTAAGGCAAGGGAGTGCGCAAAAAAAAAAGTGTACTTTTTGGTTCCTGTCTACGTACATCTGAATTCAAGGGCCATCCCGAAGCCTGGGCCCCAGATTCGCACCTCCTATTCCCTGCCAGATTCCCTTTCCTTAGGAGAGCGGCACCGGCAAAGAACAGGCTCGGGACCCCGGCTATACTCGTCCCAGTGTCTTCAGGGGCTGTGCAGTGGTGGCTGAGTGAAAAAAGACCGGTTGTACCCCCGGTCCGGCCTCTTCCTTTCTGGCCTGGGCCCTGCCCATAGCCCCGCTCTGCCGTGCCCTCCAGTAGGCTTTAGTCCACTCTGGGGCCGCCTCAGCTCGGTTCGAGGCGGGGTTCTGCCGGGTGCCCCCCGGGAGGCCTGAGTCCCTCCTACAGCCGGCCAGGCTTACCCCGGCCTCTGGCGCCACCTGGTGGGAGCCCTTGGGCACCGTCTGCCTCCTGGGCCCAGAGCGACTGGCGACGACTCCTGCGACTCTGGCGGGCTCACGTGAGGGTGAGGGAGCCTGGAAGCCACAACGAAGGTTGAGGGCAGCCCTCATCACGGCCCTGAACCAACCTAGGGGCACCTAGGGGCATCGTCCTGGTCACACGGAACCTTCCAAACGGACCAACTTCGCTCCATCCTAGCTGAGACTTCAGAGTCATCTTCACCAAAGCTGGGGACAGTAGAGCTAGTGAAAGCCTCAGTGGCCAAGTCTCATGCTGCCCTCACCCCAGGCTGCTCATAGGCGGGCCCACCGCAATCCCGGCAGATGGGAACCCCGGCTTCAAATGCCTTGCCCTATCTTCTCTGGGTCTTCTATAGGGTTCCCATAAGGGAAATGGTACCCAGCACCTTCCAGTGGGGTGGGAGGGGACTTCAAATAATTATTTGCTGCCCTACAATATTAACAAAATTTTACAATCAGAAAAAAAAATTAAGTGTTTGAACCAGTGTTGAACCTGCCTTGCACTAGCCACAGGACCTGGATGCTTGTCCTCTTTGGGCCTTAATCACCTTACCTCATGATGGTGATCAAGAAGGTAAGCAAAGCAGGAAAAGAGTTAAGTCATTAGTCCACTATTATTATTAAGATATAGTGATCTATAGAGAGGCGTGATCCTCACCCTCAAAAGACTGGCACTAGAGGGGGGCCTTCCATGCTTTAGAGGAGCTGGGAAGGGCCTCTCCCAGGAGCTTGTTTAGCCTGGGAACAAGTGGAGGCCAGGCTGGGGGCTGCAATAGGATGAGTCATGTGGAGTCTTCCCACCATACTAATGGGTATTCTGGGCTGCTCAGGAACTCCTAGACATCCCAATATTTCCCGCCAACAGCCTTGGGCCAGGCCTTTACATTGGGAGAGAATGCAGATCTTTCTAGCCTCACTTAGATTCTGTCCCTTCTATAGGCAGACGTGTTTGGAGTGGCTCTTTATCCTAATTCCCAGGTGTCTCAGAACCCTTTGGAGATCAGCACTGCCCCCCACCTTACAGATAAGGAAGCCAGGCCAGAGGGATCCCAGGAACTTGCCCTTGGTCAGAGGCAGGTGGGAAGGCAGATTCCTGTGGGTCTGTCCCCTTCCCAACTGTGTTCCCTCCTTCCTGCCCCTTTCTTCCATCACCCTCTCTCCAGTTCAGAAGACCTGAGTACAGTCCCACTCCTACCAAGGAGTTAGAGAGACTTTGCGGGAGTGCTGGGGAGCAGGGGTCTTCCAGTCCAAATATCAGATATTCCCAAAGAAAGGGGCAGAGGCCCTTGTGGCTTCTCTTCTTCCTGACCCTGCTGACCTTACCATTCTCTGCGGAAACCAGGGATCCCTTTGGTTGAATTCAAAGCAGTGAGTCCACTCGTAACCCAGTGGCTTCAGGTTAAACATTAAACAGAACTTCCTGAGGCCAAGAGAGCAAGGGCAGGGTTATTTCCTGGGCCCCTGCTGCTAGGACTAGGGTGAAGCATGTGTCCCCGAACCAGGGACAGCCTTTTCTCACACTTATCATTGTGGTATTCCACAAGTAGTTGTTGGAACTCAGCTCCACCTACAGTGAGACTGGTCTCAGCTCCAAGTCTTGAAGATTATGAGCAAAGAAACAGCCTGGGGGCTATAGGTGGAGATAGTGAGGACCCTGGGGGGGGGGGGGGCGCGGGGGGACGAGCAAGCCCAGAAGAGGTACCAGCTGTTCTGTGACCAATGGCCCCTGATCCTGCTACTGGACACAGCTGCTATGTCCCCTGCTTCCCACACCCTGGGCAGTGTCCCAGGACAACCCAGCCTTTTCCTGGGCACTGAGTCATGCTAAGCCTACCCAGCTGGTCTGTCCATCCCGGGCAGCACACATAGGGGCAGGCCCCCAGTATCTCTGGGCCCCACCAGGGCATAACAGTGTGGCCAGAAACCATTCTCCCCTTCTTCCCACTAAAAAGCAAAGGCCAAACCTGCCTTGAAACTACCTAGGAGACTGGCCAGCCCCAAGCCCACAAGACAGTTGGGGCAAGAGCTGGGGTGGCATTGCAGGGGGCTTACTCACTCAGGGGCAAACAGCCTATGACAGGCAGGACCTTTCCCACCATCCTGCCAGATGAGGAAGCTGAAGCTCTGCTCACTCAGGCATTAGAGGCGCTAAGGAGGGCTCATGTGTTAGCAGAGCTCTGGGGCACACTCTCACCCCTCCCAGGGCACAAAAATGGTAAGGTTATGGAGGCTATCAGGTTAGCTGCTCGAAGACCACCTCCAAGTCCTCTGAATGGGCGTGGATGGGTCCTCTCTTCCCTCTGTCAAATGGACATCAGTCCCACACCCCATTCACATCCTAGAACAATGTAGGGGCCAGGGAAATAGATGCTTGGAGGCAATGGCATTGTAATAAAGACACTGCTTTTATTTAGTTTGATATGTTTCTATACAGAATGCAGAAAACACATCTTAAAATCATATATAAGGAAATAAAAACATGTCAGTGGTTGGTGAACACTTGAATGCGAGATTGGCTCTCTGTCTCACAGAGTCCAACGGCCGTCGCCAGCCCGGCGCTCAGGGGAGGAGGCTGCCTGCAAGGGCATTGTTGCTGTTGTTATTCTGTTCACTGCCCCATCGCCTCCAGTTGCTATGGCAACAGGCCATTCTGGGCCAGCCACATCTCTGCGTGGCAGTGCCCGATGGTGGGGTTGCTAGGAGCAACGGAGCTGTTTGGAAGGCCTTTCAAAGCCCTCACCTGGAACACTGGGAATTGTTTATTTTTTGACAAGGTCATCAAAAATAATCTCACCAGGTCAGACCCTGCTTGTGCTCCTGACTCTGGGCAGTGGGGAAACTCTGGCTTGGATCAGGGCTCAGAGGCACGAGACCCAGTCACCAGAGGTCCACTGAGCCCTCATCAACAGGCTCCCCCAACTGGGGCACTGCTCACTTGAGTACCCCACCAGGGGCTGAGCAGGGGAGAGAGGCTGGGCCCTGTGGGAAAAGGTGCAAAGGGAATGCCCTTCTGAGAAGGGCAGGCTGGAGACCCCTCCTCTCTGACCGGCCCTCCCCTCCTGAGGCAGCACACACAAATCCTCTGCAAAACTGTCGATATGGCTTAGAAGTGGCTGCTCGGTTTGCAAAGGGAGCCTGGGTCCACCCACCAGCCTTCGATCACGGAAGGGAAACATTATTGCAAAAGGCATTCCTCCCTAAAAGGTACCCAAAATAACCCTTAGACATCAAGAAAAGTCATGCTCAAAATGGTTTCTTCCAAAGGAGGAGAATCAAAGCAGAGTGGGCACCCCTGAGTCATGGGACAGAGATGCAGATGGATGGACGGACATTCTGCTAAAAAAGGCAAAAGAAGCCCAGTGTAATTCCAGAATTTAAACTGTTACGAAAAGAAGGGGAAAAAAAATCAAAATGAGCAAAGCCATCAGTTCCATGGAATCAACACTAAGAGCTTGTACAAACTGCTGTAAGCATCACCGTTTTTAATCTTTTTTTTAATAAAACAATTTGAGGCTGTATAAAAACTTTAGTAAAAAATTAGCTTTGAGAGCCCACAGATTTTTACTATGAACTATTGCTGGCACTCCTCCCCAGCCACCAGACCTCTCCCAGCCCAAGGCCCGGAACTGGAGTGCCAGAGAAGAGGGGTGGGGTGGGACAGGGTGGGGCTGTGGACTGTTGGGACAAAGCGGCCAAGGTCAAGTGAGGAAAGAGCATCACATGACATAAAAATATTGCATCTTCACCAAAATGTCCCCCACTGAGTGTTTCAGAAGCCATGATATTCCTTTTAGGAAGGGGAAAAAAACACACAGAAGAAGGGTAAAAGAAAATAGGTTGATGTGGTCGAGTCCCTCGACCTCCCCAGCCACCCCGCCACGAGCAGCTGGCCCACCCTGGAGCACCTAGGTTGGGGGCCACGGCCACCACTGCCTCTTAGGAGTCCTCTTTCCATGGAAATGAAGACCCCTTGGTGGGGGGCCACCAGCGTGCATGGGGTAGGGGTGTGGATGTCCACGGCCAGGAGGCCCCTCCGGCTTCCAGCCCCTGGCAACAGCGGGAGAGCAAGCCCAGCACCAGGACCCTGGCCCCAGAGCCAGGGCCAGGAGGCCCCCAGTCAGGCTCCGGGGTATCAGAGCAACCAAGTTTACATACTGTGAAAAAATAGGATTCCTTTGATAAAAAATACTGTCCCTTGGTCTTCTCTAAGTTTGAAACACCCTGGGAGCTTATTTTTAGCAAAGCAATTTCCCATACCCACCCAAAAATTATACATACAAGTTTAGGTAAACAGCAGATTAAATGTAAAAACTTAACCTTAACTTCTGAAAGTCCTTTGAATTTAATCTTTAGCTACTGTTTTCCATGTTACATCCTGCAGCTAGACACACGTGAATAGAAAAAAACAGTACAGTTAGTGTTAAAGGCAAAACGCAGAGAGCCGGGAAGCTGCCCGGCACTGCCTGCGAGTTCATTCACGGCTCCGCTCCATCTACCTCTACTCCAAACAGTGCTTTCAGAGCCAGCCATCAAAACCGCAGCGAAGAATTTTCTATGAACAAACAAAAAGCTGTTAGGCAAAAAATAAAAGTAAAAATGTCCCCAAAGCCTCTCCAGCTGCTTTGGGGTTTAGGAGGACCAGAGAGGGCGGGCTTGTCCAGGCCTCGCGTGTGTCAGTGTGTGCTAGGTCAGGTGTCGGCTCCCAGTGGGCGATGGTCTGCAGGCCACCGGTCTCCACAGACAACACCGTGTTGTCTCCAGGGCCCTGCCCTACCCCTGCCTCCACCCAGGCGCTTGTGGGTTAAGGGGGCACGTAGGGAGGGGGCGACCGGTATGGGGTCATGTTCTTGGGACGAGAGCCCTTGCCCTCCATGGGGGCCGTGAAGGGTGGGGGGGGCTGGTAAGGAGGCGCATTGGGATCCTCATCCCGCAGGGGTGTGTACTCTCCCACGGTGTCCTGGTTCAGAGGAGTGGTCTCGGGCACGCTCTGGTTGGGGTACTCAGGAGGGGGGAGAGGGGCTTTCTCCTCCTGCAGGATAAGTGGCATGCTGGAGGAGGGTGGCGGCTTGGAGTCATCCAGCTCGTCCGCAAAGATGATAGGCACCCCCTTCTTGATGAAGGTGGCCTGGTCCTCGAGGGTAAGCTTGCCCTTCCGCTTCTTTCGATAGCAGATCATGGCAATGATGCCGGCAATGAGCAGGATGGCTGCAACCACCACGGCTGGAATGACCGTGTGCAGGTAAACGTCATCCTCACTGCTCTTCTCAGGGTCCCTATCTGGCACGTCTGTGGGCGGTGCCTCTGAGGGCACCCTCTTGGGTGGTGCCACAGGGATAAACTGTAGATGCCGGCAGCTGCCTGAGCCTGTCACAGCAATGCTCGTGGCCTTGAAGTCAGGCTCCAAGGCGTTGGAGAAGGCAGCCCGAGGTTTCCCATCATCTTCAGCAATCCTCCGGCTCAGCCCCATGATCCGCTCCTTGGGGCAGGGCTCCAGGGGCAATGTGTTGTTGGTCCACTCCACCACGATGGAGCCCCGGGTGATATTCTGCAGAGTGATGGTGCTACAGTTGCGGTCCCCAAAAGCAAAGGCTAGCTTCTTCACCAAGGCGATCTTCTTGTGGATGTCATTCACCACTGGTGCTGGGTCACCCATAAACTTGGCCTTGAACCGTGCAGGAGCCCTGTCTCCTTGAGGGCGCTTGTGGACATGGATCTCAAAAGCATCCACAGCTGATAGGCCCCCTTTGTCTGTGGCGTGCATAAAGTACTCGTGCTTGCCCACGTGGCTGCTGTCAGGCAGGCCATACATGAGCTGGCTGTTGCTGTTGAACTGTACCCAAGACTTCTCACCTACCAGCTGCTGCTCCCGAAGCTTCAGAGTCAGTTTCAGCTTATCAGTGGTGGTGTCCTCATTGTCATAGAAGGTGTCTGATGGGATCTTCACCTCAAAGTAGGTGCCAACCCAGGCATCGACCCTGTCGATATGGTTCTTGAGCTCTGGCCGCTGGTTGGGTTCTGCTCCACGGGGAACCCCACTCGTGGTGGTGCGGATGCGAGTAGGCGGGGAGGCAGTTTCCAATCTGGTTATGGGAACTTTGGTGGTGACCCGTGGCACTGGGCGGGGCGTCCGTGGCTTTTTGGTAGGCCTTCGAGTTGTGGTGGTTGAGGAGTCAGTAGAAGGCGTGGCTGGTTTTGGTGTGGATATTCGTGGCTTCTTGGTGGTAGTCGTGGGAGGGGTGGCGACTGCTGTGGGCTCCACATAGCCAGGAATGGTCATCGTTGGGCGGATCTGGCCAGGAACTGTGGTGCCAGCTTCTGACACCCGAGTGGGCTGGATGGGGCCTAAGGTTGGGGTCTGAATAATGGCACCTCGAGTCCGAATGGTGACTGTGGGCTTTCCAGGAACAGGATCTCTGACTGGAGGAGCCATGGTCTCTGTTGGAGGAGCAATGGCTGGAGATGTGGGGGTAGGCACAATCCTGGATGGTGGCTCCTGGATGGCCGTGGTTGGAGGCCCAATGGCAGTGACAGGTGTGGGTGTGGCATGGATCTGCCTCCGGATGCGTTTGGGAAGAGGGGGCTTCTTGTTGGCTATATGCCAACCCACCACAGGGTAGCCAAGCTGGGCGGACATAGTGCCCTCTCTGGCAGGGGCCTCCACACCACGAATATCAGGCACATTGTTCTGGTTCAGGGAGCAGCCCAGCTTCCAAGAGAGAAGGGCCCCATTCTCTACCACCTTTTTTGCATTTCCTGGGCCAGCCATGAAGGCTGACATGTCAAAGAGTCTATTATTCACCACTGGTACCAACTTCATGTTGTGAAGCTCCACTTCTGAAAAGCTCTGCATCCTGTGCAGGAGGTCAATCCTTTGCTTTGGGGTCATCTTGGTGAGGTCAGCATCCAGAATGACCGTCAGAACAGTCACAGGCTCATCGGCAGCACAGGCAGATGACACCACCTCAGCAGGGTCTGGTGATGCCGCCCGCACAGACTGCGGCTCACAGTGGTCTTCAGGGTATACCTCAATAGAGAACACGCTGGAGGTCTGGGGAACATGGCTCCCATTGGCCCCCAGCCGTGCAGTGCTCACTGAAATGTAATGCACACCCTTATCGGTGTCAAGAGGGAGGCCCTCCAAGGTGTGGCTCTGTGGGTCCCAGTGCAGCCAGGATGGCAGGGCCTCCTTCCCTGCTGTGGACACCTAAAAGAGATACCAGCATGAGTTAAGTGGTACTGTCAATGAATAACCTGACAATGATCACAACAGTTTATCATGGACCCAGCCTGAATTGTGTGACAGGCTTAAGGTAGAATTGAGAATTTCTGCTGGGGGGGTGGGGGGGTGGGTGGGGGGCGGGGAACCAATTCCTCTCCTGGAGCTCTCATTCACCTGTCACGAAAGACTGGGGCTGCCAGATAGGCTAGCTTGGAATGCAAATGATTTGCCCAAGGCCACACTGTGGGGAGACAGCAGTGGTGGCACTCAAACACGCGTCTCATCCCAGAGAGCAGATGTCATGGAGCTCAAGAAATGTTGCAGGTTTTTACAACAGTGATATATACCCTGCCACCTACTTACCCACTTGGCTTGCAGAATCAGGTGCAAGTGTCTCATCCCTCAGCACTCCTTTCAACCTCACCTCAGCCTTCTCCCTGCCCTCTACAGACACAATTTTGCTCAAGTCGTATGCCCTTCCTGCCCAGGGTGGAAATGCATGCGGGCCTGGGTGCAAGAGACAGCTCAATGTCTCCAGATCCCTCAACTGTACAACCACGTCAGTGGGACGTGTGTTCAAGTAGAGTGGGATGCATTTGGGTAGCAAATACAGTTAGCGGTATCTAATGTTTGGTGTTTTTTTTTTTTTTTTTTTAAAGTAGGCTTCACGCCCAGCAGAGCCCAACGCGGGGCCCAAACTCATGACTCTGAGATCAAGACCTGAGATGAGACCAAGAGTTGGACGCTTAACCAACTGAACCACCCAGGTGCCCCTGTATATATAATGCCTTAATTAACCCTGCTTTTTAAAACTCAAGAAAAATTGCAACACCCAGGGTTAGGTACTGGAAACAATTATTCTGGAAGTGTTTATCAAAGATTCCAAGGAGCTCTGGCCTAAGGGAGAGTTCTATAGTCAACTTAAGTTTGGGAAATCTACAGAACCCATGTCTGACCTTGGAGAGCCCAGTCACAAAGGCAGGCCTGAGGAGCTCACCCCTTATTCCACCCAACAGCACCTCCCAGGTGCTCCTATTTTAGGGTAGAAGTCCTTTTCTAAAGGGGCATGACTGGTAATAATCAAGGTACGCAAAGGAATGCTGCCAGAGAAATTTCAACCATCAGTTGACAAAGGGAAACAAGACTTGCCTCTTGCCCAGGCCCTATCCACAATTACTCTCACCTTTAGGAAACACCTATTCCTGCCCCCAATGCCAGAAAGGTGGCACCCACTCTCTGATCTAACCAAAGGCACTCTTAGCTCCACTATACCATTCCACTAAGCTCAGAGACAACACTGGCCAACAGACATGTCTTACTGCTAGCCTTGGCACCAGGAATTGTCCTTCATGGCCATTGCTTGTCAGCAGAGGGATAATAAAATGTTTCTCTTCCCACAGCAGGAAGACCAGAGTCATGCCTGCAGGGCTCCATAGGGGCTCTGGTTCCTCAGGCTTCCTCCCGCCAAGAGTCAGGTACCTGATTGGGAAGGAGACCCAGAGCTCATACCTGATCTTCCCAGCCAGGACCCAGTGTTCAGGCAGCATGTCATTCCACCAATCTTATCAGTGACCAGATACTTACCTCCCTATAAACAGATTTCCTACTTCCAGCAAAAACCCATGAGAAGACATCAGACATTATTAGAAGTTACTATTATTGGGGTTGTCCTTTACTGACTGCTGTCTGAGCCACTGAGATTACTGAGGGTATACGAACAGCTTCCCCCCCACCCAATGTTTATTCGTTTTTGAGAGAGAGAAACAGAGTGCGAGTGGAGGAGGGGCATAGAGAGAGAGAGCAGGACACAGAATCCGAAGCAGGCTCCAGGCTCTGAGCTGTCAGCACAGAGCCCGACGCAGGGCTTGAATCCAAGAACTGTGAGAACCTGAGCCAAAGTTGGACGCTTAACTGACTGAGCCACCCAGGCGCCCCTGTGAACAGCATTTCTTTTGTGACCACTATCTAATTAATGCACCACTAAGAACCCCCCTTCCTGTCCTTCACCATCCACTGCAAACACAGTGGTAAAATATCTGAAATGGTAAAATATCTGTAAATATGGGTATCTTGAAATCCATGAAAAATGCTAAATATATTTTTCCTTTAAAATCTTTTTTAGCTACAAAAATACTTACTTCAAATGTTTTGCTTAAAAGTCTATGCTTCACTTTTTTTTCAGTTATATTAAATATGAAAACTGTCACATCCATATATAAACATATAAAGCAAAGGCTAAATGTCTCATTTTGCAAAAAACAGGAAGCAAATCTTTAAGGCCTAAATAGAGTAGTCAGGGAACCATGAGATATTTTACAAAGGTGGGGTATGACTTATGGCCCTGAGAGGCAGACAGTAGGTGAGCCAGAGTATAGCCTGGTTTCCAGCCACTCCATTATGTTTCCTAACCCCATTCCATCCCAATGGCCACCACTGGGATGAGAGCACACCTAGCAGAGGGAGGGCCTAGAAGAGAGCTCAAGGTGAAGCCATCCAAGGAGAAGTCACCTGTAGAGAAGACCAAACAGAGCCAGGAGAGACCAGGATAGGCTCCGGAAGTGGGTACCAACTGGCTGGCCAGGCCCCTGGGACATTCCTGAGTAGCTAGGCATCTGTGCCTGTGCCCAGCCCTATGTATTCCATCAGCACAGATGAGTACATAGCCCAGTGCTTTTCCAAGTCTCTCACTAGAGATACAAGGGCACTTTATAACAGAGAAAACAGAGAAGGGCCCCACCTCCTCAAGCTTCCCAGCCTGGCTCAATTCCTATTCTGCTGACCCCAAGGGCCACAGCTCTGCTGCCAGACATTTCCTAAGGAATAAGCCCCAAGCCACTCTTCGGCCAAGGTTCCCACACAGCCACCGTTGGAATACGTATACTTATTTAAACTATGCCAACTAACATTATCACACGTTAATAACATATAATAGCCTCTCCAACCCACATTCCTGCTTTCCTTTCTGCAGATTCTGGCTCCTCAGGATCCTGGGGTGCTAGCCATGCCCCGGCCACAGGACAGGTGTCCAATGTGGATCTCTAGCCCTAAAGCAGGCAGTCCCCAGGGCCTTAGGTACTCCTCATACAGGAAGGAAAGGTACCAACCTGAATGGTCTAAAATCCATGCATCTCTGAGCATCCTGGTACTGGGAATGTCAGGCCCAGGCAGCACTTTGGGTGGCAATGATTTGCTTTAATAAAGGGCCACATGAAGCAAAACAAATGAACTCCACAAGGAACCTAGCCAAGTCACAGGCAAGCTGGCATCTCTGTATTCTCAAGGCTATTTGGGGAAAGCCCCTGAACTAGGAAGTCTGAACATGCCTCAAGGGCTGGCACTGTCCACAGACCCTGAAGGATTCCACTAACAGCCCCTTGCTCCTGAGGGCACCCAGTTCAGGGAATGCTCTGTAATGCAGCACCTGCTCTACGCTGACAAAGCAGGAGGCCTTCAGCCCATGGGAATTCCACACATCCTTCCAAGCTTTCAAAACTTCCAGGCTCTACACACTTTTTCTCTTCAGACCTAAGGGCGAAGCAGGTTATAAAAGTTACTCCTGAGAGATGCTGCCCCTATGACAAGCCAGGACTCTTCCTATAACAGCAGATGATCTGACAAGAAGCCCCATCTCTAGGAGTCCTTGGCTGAACTCCAGCTCCAGCTAGGCTGAGGCTTGACCCAACCTCAGCCTCAGTTTTCTCATCTACAAAAAGAAGAAAATGATGCCATCATTTGCCACAATCACAGGGCCAGGCACACATTGGATTCTCTGTGGGTGCTGGTTCCCCGCACACTCCTGGGCCGAGAGAGGACCCAGCATGTATTGTGAGGCATCTGCACTGACAGGTCCAGGGTCCACTCCCAGTCTTCCTTCTGGCCTTGGACCCAGCATACACTGTGGCCATTTCTCCCTGTTCATCCCCCAGAGCAGAAGCTCAAAGCATCAAAGGGAAGTGGGGAGGCTACAGGAAGGGGAAGCCAGGATCCTTCCTACAGGGGAACAAAGCCCAGGGACCCTCAGGGACTTGCTTGCCTCTTAAGACCTATCTGTCAGGAGTGGATGAAAACCCTAAGGGGTGTGGGGTGGAGGAGAACTTGCTGCAGGGACAACCCAAAGACCAGCATCCATCTCTTCAGCCTCAAACAGGGGTGCTCCATCCTGATACATTTGCACATGAGATTCTCACTAACCTTAGAGATACTCATAGGAAGATTTCTGCCCTAGCTGTCTCCCATCCAAGTACTAACCAGGCCCGACCCTGCATAGCTTCCGAGATCAGACGAGATTGGGCGCGTTCAGGATGGTATGGCCATAGACTCTGCCCTAGCCGTACCACCTACAACTAACCCTTAATGGCTGCCATACTAGGAATGGCAGACAAGAGGCAGGAATCAGAGCTCTTGTGAGCTGTGCCAGCACATATGTTTGGGTGACAGGCTGGCCCAGGCCATGGAACTCCCCCAGGATTTCAGGTCACTCAGCCAAAATACCAACACTGTCTTTGAGTTGGGGGAGGCAAGGCCTGCTGGCCTTATGAAGCAGCCACCTTGGAAAGAAGTCTTCAGGCTGTTAGTGGGAACACCCATAGGAGGCAGAAACTGCAGGAGGAAGGCTGAAGATCACAGGCTCTAGCTTACAGGCTCACATAGAAATAGCCAGAAATCTTTCAGCAACCCTCAGAAAGGACACGCTTCTGAGATGGAAGGCAAGCCCACCAGTGAGGAAAACAAGATCTCCAATAGCCATACACGGAGTTTTAGAACTCTTGATCCAGGGGCGCCTAGGTGGCTCAGTCAAACATCTGACTTCAGCTCATGTCATGATCTCACAATTGTGAGTTCGAACCTGACATCATTGTTCCGCACTGGTAGCGTGGAGCCTGCTTGAGATTCTCACTCTCCCCTCTCTCTCTGCTCTTCCTCTGCTTGCACTTTCTCTTAAAATAAATAAATAAACTTAAAAAATAACAATAAAAAAAAGAAGTATTGATCCATAAAGTGCATCCAAAAACATTAAGAATCAAAACCACAAAACTTGGGCAGACCCATATGGAGTTCCAAAGGTTATCCAGCAATGCCCACAATGAACCACCACAACTAATGACTGGGGAACTGCCAAACATGAAGGTTCTGGCCACTCTTTAGTCTACACTAATAGATGACTAGTAACTGACTCCCTGTTCAGCTCTGGGACACTGTCTCCAACTGTTTCGCTGGTGCCCTCTCTCACACAGAACGTCAAACATCAAGTTTGATAAAGATACAGCACCTGTTCTAAACACCATGCAACACAAGTAACATCTCTCACCCCAAATTAGTATCCTTCTAAACCTGGAGAGAGAACAAAGGGCAGAGGAACTTCCAGTACTTAATCCCTCACTCAAAAAGCAAGTTTCTAATACCAAAACCAGATAAAGCCACCACACAAAAAAAGAGAACTATATAGGCTAATATCTCTGATAAACATAGATGCAAAAATCCCCAAGAAAATACTAGCAAACTGAATCCAACAATACATTAAAAAAATTCACCACAATCATCCAGGATGCAAAGGTGGTTCAATATTCTCAAATTAATCAATGTGATATGTCACATCAATAAAAGAAAAGATAAAAACCACATGATCATTTCAACAGATGCAGAAAAAGCATGTGACAAAACACAACATCCATTCATGATAAAAACCCTCAACATTCTATTTTTTTAATATGAAATTTACTGCCAAATTGCTTTCCATACAACACCCCAAAAACCCTCAACATTCTTGACAGAAACCCTCAACAAAGTAGGTCTAAATGGAACATAACCTCAGCATAATACAGGTCTTAATACGAAAAACCCACAGCAAACATCATATTCAATGGAGAAAAACTGAGAGCTTTTCTCCTAAAGTCAGGAACAAGACAAGGATGCCTACTCTCACAATTTTTATTCAACATTGTACTGGAAGTCCTACCCACAGCAATCAGACAACAAAAAGAGGGGGCATCTGGGTGGCTCAGTCGGTTAAGCATCTGACTTCGGTGCAGGTCATGATCTCACAGTCTGTGGGTTTGAGCCCCAAACTGAGCTCTGTGCTGATAGCTCAGAGCCTGGAGCCTGCTTTGGATTCTGTCTCTCTCTCTCTCTCTCTGCCCCTCCCCCACTCACACTTTGTCTCTCTCTCTCAAAAATAAACATTAAAAAATATGTTTTTTAATTTTTTTTTAACGTTTATTTATTTTTGAGACAGAGAGAGACAGAGCATGAACAGGGGAGGGTCAGAGAGAGGGAGACACAGAATCTGAAACAGACTCCAGGCTCTGAGCTGTCAGCACAGAGCCCGACGCGGGGCTCGAACTCACGGACCGCGAGATCATGACCTGAGCTGAAGTCGGCCGCTTAACTGACTGAGCCACCCAGGCGCCCCTAAAAAATATTTTTTTAAAAAGACAACAAAAAGAAAAAAAAATTTTCACTATTTGCAGATGACACGATAACTACAGAAAACCCTGAAGACTCCACCAAAAACTACTAGAACTGATAAATGAATTCAGTAAAGTCACAGGATACAAAATCAGTGTAGAGAAATCTGTTGCATTCCTTCCTGTACACTAATAATGAAGCAGAATGAAGAGAAATTAAGAAAACAATCCCGTTTGGGCACCTGGGCAGTTCAGTCGTTTGAGCGTCTGTCTTCAGCTCAGGTCACGATCTCATGGTTTGTGAGTTCAAGCCCCATATCGGGCTGGCTGCTGTCAGTGCAGAGCCCGCTTTGGATCTTCTGTCCCCCTTTTTATCTGCCCCTCCCCCACTTGTGCTCTCTCAAAAATAAGTAAAAAAAGTTATTAAAAAAAAAAAACAATCCTATTTACAATTGTACCCAAAATAATAAAATATCTAGGAATAAACTTAACCAGAGATCAAAGACCTGTACTCTGAAAATTATAAAACATTGATGAAAGAAACTGCGGACAACACAAAGAAATGGAAAGACATTCCATGCTCACAGATTAGAAGGACAAACATCATTAAAATGTCTGTACAACCCAAAGCAATCTACTGATTTAATGCAATTCCTTTCAAAAGACCAACAGCATTTTTCATGGAACTAGAACAAACAATCCTAAAATCTGTATGGAACCACATAAGACCCTGAACGCCAAAGCAACCTTGAAAAAGAAAAGCAAAGTGGAGGCATCACAATTCCTGAGTTACATTACAAAGCTGTAGTAATCAAACAGTGTAGTACTGGCATAAAAACAGACACATAGATCAATGGGACAGAACAGAAAACCCAGAAATAAACCCACAATTATATGGTCAATTAATCTTCGACAAGAAGAAAGAATATCCAATGGGAAAAAGACAGTCTCTTCAACAAATGGTATTAGGAAAACTGGTCATCTACATACAAAAAAAAATGAAACTAGACCACCTTCCTATACCATACACAAAAATAAACTCAAAATGGATTAAAGACCTAAATGTGAGACCTGAAACCATAAAAATCCTAGAAGTGAGCCCAGGTAGTAATTTATGACATTAGCTGTAGCAATATTTTTCTAGATATGTCTCCTGAGGCAAGGGAAACAAAGCAAAAATAAACTATTGGAACTACATCAAAATAAAAAGCTTCTACACAGTGAAGGAAATAATAAAACTAAAAGGAAACCTACTGAATGGGAGAAGATATACACAAATGACATATCTGATAAACGGTTAGCATCTAAAATGTAAAAAGAAACTTATACAACTCAACACCCAAAAAACAAATAATCCAATTTAAAAAAGGGCAGAAGAGATGAACACACATTTCTTCAAAGAAGACATCCAGATGGCCATCAGACAAATGCTCAACATCACTCATCATCAGGGAAATACAAATCAAAACTAAATTGAGGTATCACCTCATACCTGTTAGAATGGCTAAAATCAAAAACACAAAAAACAAGTATTGGTGAGGATGTGGAGAAAAAGGAAACCTCGTGCACTGTTGGTGGAAATGCAACCTGGTGCAGCCACTCTGAAAAACAGTATGGAGGTTCCTCAAAAAGTTAAAAATAGGGGCGCCCGGGTGGCACAGTCAGTTAGGCATCCAACTCTTGACTTCGGCTCAGGTCATGCTCTCACGGTTTGTGAGTTTGAGCCCCAAACTGGGCTCTGTGCTGATGGTGCAGAGCCTGCTTGGGATTCTGTCTCTCCTTCTCTCTGCCCCTCCCCTGCTTGTGCGCTTCCCACACCCCCTCCCTCACCTCAAAATAAATAAATAAACATTAAAAAAATTTTTTTTAAGTTAAAAATAAAACTACTCTACAATCCAGTAATCGCACTACTTGGTATTTACCCAAAAAATACAAAAACACTAATTCAAAGGGATATATGCACTCCTAGGTTTATTGCAGCATTATTTACAATAGCCAAATTATGGAAGCAGCCCAAGTGTCCATCAATAGAAGAACAGATAAAGAAGAAGTGGTGTATCTATACAATGGACCATCTTGGCATTTGCAACGACATGGAGGTAGCTAACGAGTATAATGCTAAGTGAAATAAGTCAGTCAGAGAAAGACAAAGACCATATGAAATCACATATGTGGCATTTAACCAACAAAACAAAGGAAAAAAGAGAGAGGCAAACCAAGACACAAACTCTTAACTATGGAGAACTGATGGTTACCAGAGGGGAGGTGGGTGCGGGGGTGGGTAAAACCAGTGATAGGGATTAAAGAGTAACACTTTATGATGAGCTCTGAGTAATGTATAGAAGTGTTGAATCACTATATCATACACCTGAAACTAATATAACACTGTATGATAACTATACTGGAAGAAAAATTAAAAACTTAAACAAACAAACAAGCAAGTTTCCACCCACAGTATGTGCCAGCCAGTTAGGCATAGTTGAAAGGCAAAACTAAAGAACTAGACTCTCACTAGAGCCTAATTAATTATGACCACTCGCTTCTGAAACCAAGAAAACCTAAGCTTTATCATTCAGAACCCACAAGGTGTTACGTTACCTATGTAGGAGTTGTAGGACTTACATGGCAAAGACTTCAGAAAGATGGGTAAGCACTGTTACCCCAGGGTGAGGTGATTCTGGCCAGCCAAGAGGGATCTAGGGAATTATGACTGAGGAACCTGCATCTGGAAAAAATTCCCTCACATTACAAACTTTTAGGAGGGTCCTTTGGGCCCTAAGTGGTGGCACCTTCCAACCAACACTTCTGGACAGGACAGCCCCAGGAGTTCAGGCTGGGACCTTCCCTGCATCCCCCACAGATGCCAGAGGGTCTTCTCAGTGGTCCATTTCAAAGTGGTACAGACTGCTGCCCTGGGACACCCCACTCCTTAGGCCTCTAGCAGCCTTTCCTGGCAAAGTCCCTGCTTCCCTCAGACCTGGTCACTGGCTCTTGACGTTTCAACTCCCCATTCCTCAGGCTAGTTGCAAGGCTGGGCCAACCCGGAGCCATCTGTGGCTGGGTACCGTATGCAATACCTTGGAGGCACTTGCACATAAGGTGGTCAAGGCATCTTTTGGGCAGGCCTACAGTGTGGGCTCCTCTGCTTAGGGAGATAGGAAATGGTCCCTCTGATGGAGTCTGAGCCTCCAGTTAAGTTTCAGAGGCCCCCATGGTGCTGATTCACATCAGAGTGATCCTGTGTCTAGGCCATGAACTATAACAAATCTACTCTGTGGCCAAGTTCAGCCACAGTCACATGTGGACAGTCACATGGATGGGCTGCAGGGAGATGGCACAGGTCAACAGGAAGAGCCTCTGGCTTGAGGTCAAAGAGCCAAAACTTTGTCCCCACATAAGGTGAGCAACCATAGTGGAAGTGGGTGCGAGGGGCCTTTGCTTTGCTGAGTAAAGCAGAGCCATACCCATGAAAGACAATCACTGATCCTGCTGCTAGACATGCAAGCCTCAAACCAACACATGGCTCTTGCCACAAAGGCCACAGGATCACATTCTGAACACAACCTGTTCAGCCCAGCCAGTGCCCTTCAGGTCTAAATTATGAAGCATTTTATTTGATGTTAACTGTTCCCATCTAGAAACAAAAATTAATCTCTTTTCCCCAAAAGTAAGGAAGAGCTTAGCATAGTTACAGCCATTAATAAAATGCTCAGAATCAGTTCCTCAATCCCAATGTTATCTATTTTTACTTTGTCATGTTCTTTCAGCCCTTGTCAGTAAATTTTTTTTTTAAACATAGAAGTCTACATTTCAGTAAGTATTTGAGTTGATGCATCTGGGCAAATGTCATTCTTCAACCCACCCCCAAAGATGCCTTCCCTCGCCAACCCGCATTTCCCGGTGTGCTGTGTTCACAAGAGGTCCATTCAGAGCCAGGGAACACCCACTCCAGGCAGGAAGAAACTGCAGTTCATCTCATGCAGGCGGGGTTGCCACAAAGCTCTCAAGCATCCAAAGAAACGGTCCTTTCATGAGTTCCCCTTCCTGGCCAAAAAAGAGTACCCATTGTTCTCAGGGGAACAATTGGGGGCCCATGCCAGCAGCTGAGAGCACAGTCCCAGGAAGGGCTGCTCCCAGTCTGCAGACATCTTGGGCTGAGGGAAAGTCCACATTGTCTCCAGGCAAGGAGGATAAGGGGAAGCAGGAATGAAAAGCCAACCTTGCAGGCTCTACCAAAATGAGACATCTGAGGGGGCTCTGAAGGGGCAGCCAATCATTCTGAGACACAAAAGATGTCTCTCCTGACCACCCTAGAAAGGAGTGGTAAGAGCATCTCTTGGCACATCATCAGCTTTCTCAGCCTGCCCCTCACTCACTCAAGTCAGAGGAGAGGTACCTGCAGGGAGCTGGCACCAATCCTGAGGGAGGCAAGAGTCGAGACGGATAACTTACACTGTGGCCGGCTCGGGACAGCCAATGATCTATCCAACAAAGGCCAAGCTGGCTTCTGTGGGACCCATTCCCACAAACCCTGATGAAGAGGGAGGGTGCTCTAGGGTTCACAGGCAGCTGTGAGAGCAAAGGACAGTCAACCTGGGGTGAGCTTTGCATACAGGTATCCAGAGTGGTCCAAGAGAGCACATGCAAAGACCACCTGCTTTAGAGTGTCCTAAGCCCACAGAAGAGAAGAGAGCTCCAAGGCACAAGTCTCTCCAGAAGGTCATGCTGGCCACTGGGCCTGGAGGCAGCTCAGAGCCCCTTCTTGCATCATCAGGTCAATGGAATCGATCTGGGAATTAAGTTGAGGTCAATAGCAGCAGATCAATTCTTGAGGCAGAGCTACAAAACAGCAGGAGAAGCAACGGGTGCAGGCCAAGCTGAAACCGGACAAGGGCTGTCTGGACATTAAAAAGTATCAGATGTGGGGCAAAGCAGAGAGTCTAGGACCTCAAGGCTACCTCCTCCAGACAGGTGGGTCCCCTCTTCTTTTACCTTTCTGCCTGGTGTGTAAAGTACAGGGAAGCCCTTGCTTTGGGAAGCTGATGTCACCTGATTAGCACGCTTGGCTAATGTGAAGCAGTACAAACCTCTGCTGTGACTCCTAGAGTTGCCACAAACTTCTGAAATAGTCAGCATACCCACACAGGTTTGACACACACAGGTCAAACAAGACTTGGGCAGGCGGCCAGGGCAGCTCACTTAGAATGTGACGGACTTTTCTATCCCTTCAATAGACTATTGCTTAATCTACTGCGAACACTGAATTAGTCCACCACCAATCCCCATGCATATCCCCTGACTAGTCACAGCAAATATGACAACCACACTATCAAATCTCATCAGATTGCAGGACAGGCCCCTGTTCTGCCTCTGAGTTCTCATTAGGCAATTTGGCCACATCCAAAATGGCTGGAAGACCAACCCTCACCTGAGAACCCCACATAAGGCTTGGACAAGCTTAGTCTCATAGGCTTTGACAATCCAAAGGAGATTTACAGTCACTGAAGGGAAAGGAGAGAGAGAGAGGAGACCAGAGGCCAGATCATGTGGGGCTTGATCCTAAGTGCAGCTCAGTAATGGTTGGGGGAAGGGGAGGTGTTTGCAGATTCAAGCTTTACAAAGATAAGGACATCTCTCTTGCCTCAGTGTGGAAAACAGATGAAAGGGTCAAGATCAGAGGGAGACAGCCTGGGAAGAAATAAGTGGAAGCTTGGATGATGGTAATAGTGATGGATATAATTTGGAGGTCACCCCAAGAACACTCCTTGGGACCAAGATCTGAAATATTCCTCACATACATAAGAATATTGGGCAAGTCATGGTGCCTGGGTGGCTCAGTCGGTTGAGCATCCAACTTTGGCTCAGGTCATGATCTCATGGTTCGTAAGTTCAAGCTCCAAAGCCATTCCAATTCAAATCCTCTGTCCCCCTCTCTGTCTCTATCTCAAAGATAAATAAACATTAAAAAAAAAAAAAAATAAAGGGGTGCCTGGGTGGCTCAGTCGGTGAAGCATCCGACTTCAACTCAGGTCATGATCTCACAGTTTGTGAGTTTGAGCCCCACATCGGGCTCTGTACTGACAGCTCAGAGCCTGAAGCCTGTTTTGGATTCTGTGTCTCCCTCTGTCTCTGCCCCTCCCCCGCTCATTCTCTCTCTCTCCCTCTCTCTCAAAAATGAATAAACATTAAACATTTTTTAATTAAAAATAAATAAAAGCCACATTCCCAAAGAATACATTTTTTTAAATCGCTTGTTTTTGTTTTGATTTTAGAGACAGAGTGCAAGCGCGGGGGGGGGGGGGGTGGGAGGGAGGCGGGGAGAGAAAGACAGAGAGAGAGAACTTAAGCAGGATTCACGCTCAGCGCTGAGCCCAACATGGGCTGGATTCCACCATCCTGGGATCATGACCTTAGCAGAAATCAAGCATTGGATGCTCAACTGAGCCCCTCCCCCCAGGTGCCCCTACAACACACATTTATAGATCATTGTTATAATAAGAAAAAAACCCTCAACTTTTTTTTTTTTCAATGTTTATTTATTTTTGAGAGACAGAGAGAGTGTGTGAGCAGGGAAGGGGCAGAGAGAGAGGGAGACACAGAATTCAAAGCAGGCTCCAGGCTCTAAGCTGTCAGCACAGAGCCTGATGCGGGGCTCAAACCCATGAACCGTGAGATCATGACCTCGGCCAAAGTCAGACGCCCAAACGACTGAGCCACCCAGGAGCCCCTCAACTCTTTTTATATAAAGATTTATCAATCTTGTTTTACATATAGGGAAATGGAAGCTCCAGAGATGAAGTCAGGCTTTCTGATCTGATTTCCCACCCCACACAGCTCTGATGGTAGAAGAATCACACATTTTCATCTGTTCTTCCACAGGCTAATCAGCTACTAAATGGTCTGCTTTCTACAAATAAATGTGCTCAGATAAAATCCTGTTTTCCCAGTAAAATCTCTTTACTCCCCTGATGAATAAGCCTGTTAAATGTCTCTCTGCCAGATACAGCAAATACCCAGCTCACTATATTGATTCAAGGCACCTCTCGTCAAAACTAATGCATGTCAAACATTCTAATGGCCACTGAACAAGGGCAACCACTGCAGGGTTTGGATATTCAAAAGCTCAAACTTGAAGTTGGGCAAGGACTGTACTTCCAAAACTGCCACTCTTCTTTTTCTAATGGTCAAACTAGCTTGTGGCTTCCAGAGGCATTACAAAGATTACATGGAAATCTTCTGCAAACTAGAAAGAGCTCTGTGCAAGCCAGGATCTTCAGAAATATGACCATCTTTGAGATCACAAGGCCCACCCTGGGAACAAGCCATGAACTAAAGAGAAGGGGGCCAACAGGGAAAAGGAAAGGAGCACAAAGAAGGTGCAGGTAAGGAGTGAGTCTGCCCAGATTCAAGGGAAAGGGGCACAGACTCACCTCTCAATGGAAAGAGTGGCCATAGCATTTGTGACCATTTCTAATCTAGATGCCTGGGGCTTATGGGTCAGAGAGGGGAAAGAGGATAAGGACCCACCGAAGGCTGTGTGTGCTTTGACCAATGAGTACAATGGAAGTGTTGCTATGCAAGTTACCAAGCCAGGCCTTAAAAGACTGGCAGCTTCCACTTCCTGTTTCTTGGAATACCCAATCTTGGAACCCAGTTATTGTGCTATAAGGAAATCCAAGCAGCTCATGAAAAGGTCTACATGGAGAGGAACCTAGGACCCTAACCAACAGCCCCAGCTAAGCTCCCTGTCAACAGGCAGCACCAACTTGCCAGCCATTAATAAACCATCTTAGGAGGCACTGGGTGGCTCAGTCAGTTAAGCGACTTCGGCTCAGGTCATGATCTCATGGTTTGTGAGTTTGAGCCCTGCATCGGGCTCTCTTGCTGTCAACACAGAGCCCTCTTTGGATCCTCTGTCTCCCTCTCTCTGCCCCTCCCCAGCTCTTGCACACACACTCTCTCTCAAAAATAAGTAAGCATTTAAAAAAAAAACAAACAAAAAAAAACCCAACATCTTGGAAATGGATCCTCCAGACCCAGATGAGCCATTCTAGCTAGTGCCACGTGAAGCAGAAATGAGGTTCCCAGATGAGTTCTGAATCCCGGAATTCCTGGCCACAAAATTGTGAGCAAAACAAAATGGTTGAGCGTCCAACTCTTGCTTTTGGCTCAGGTCATGATCCCAGGGTCATGGGATCGAGTCCCACACCGGGCTCCTGACTGAACATGGAGCCTGCTTAAGATTCTCTCTCTTCTTCTCCCTCTGCCCCTCCCCAGCACATGTGCTCGCTCTCTCTCAAATAAAAATAAAAACTTTAAAAAGAAAATAGGTTCAAATCATTTAACAGTTCTTATTTCTTGGGTCTAATCCCATGGTTAAAGACAGGAGACCTCTGCCTACACACAAAGCTCTTCCATCAAATCCTAACCTGATGACCAAGAATCTTCCAAATCACAGATGTAAAGGCTTTTTAATGGTAACACCTTCAAAATGAGAGCAAGAATAAAAGTTTAGGATGCTATTCTAGGATATCTGGGAACCCTCTTATAAACATCAGTGGTTGTCCCTCTCTTAAGGTAACTGTACAGGTCCTAGAAGAACTGAGCTCAGAGTTGCTGGAGCTTAGAATGGAAAACTAAAACTAAAAAAACAAAAAACAACTAAAATGCAGATGAGAATTCTCCCTCATTTACGTAAGTTTTATATCCAATCTCACCTTGATGAGTTCTCCATTGGAAGCAATTAAATCCATTGGAATGGTCACTCGAAATGAGCGCCCAACGACAGCCGTGCCATCAGGAATGCCCACCACTGTGGGAACAGCCTCGTGAAGGTCTGAAAGCACTGAGTGCATGGACGCCTCAAGCTGGTTCTCCCAGTCTCTGCTGGCCTCCGAAGGCCAATGGGACTGAGCCACGGCCACAGTGAGCAGAAGAAGAAAGGTCCTCCCCCAGAGGGGGAGCAGCAGCGAGAGGCCCGAAGACATCATCATCCAAGCCTGAGACTACTCAAGCCGACAGTTTCACTAAGAAAGGAGGCAAGTGATGTGGTCCCAGAGCTGGGTCCTCACCGCCCTCTGCACACCGGCTCCATCCCAGGGCCTGAAAGAGAAGAAGAGTAGACTCAGACTTTAGCAAACCCCATGGTTTCAAAGTTGTACACAGGCAGTTACTACCCTTTAAGTGTTCTTGCCAAAAATATCTACCCTGACTTGGATCAAGTCTCACCCTGTGCTGCCCAGTTCAAAGGCATCAGCAACATGTGGCCACTGAGCACTAGAAATGTGGCTGGCCCAGTAAAATACATACTGGGTTTTTAAAAGTTAGCACAGCAGCACCTGGGTGGCTCAATTGGTTGAGCGTCTCTCGATTTCTGCTCAGGTAATAATCTCCCAGTTTTGTGAGTTCGAGCCCCATGTCATGATAGCACAGAGCCTGCTTGGGATTCTCTCTCTCCCTCTCTGCCCCTCCCCCACTGTGTGTGTGCTCGCTCTCTCAAAATAAGTAAACTTTAAAAAATAAAGAAAATAATGAATATTAATAAATGATAAATAATAAAGAAATGTGGGAAATGAAACACATTACTGAAATAAATCCCATCTTCTTTTATTTGAGAGAGACAGGGAGTGTGCACATGCACATGTGCGAGCAGGGAAGGGGAGAGAGAAAATGGAGAGAGAGAATCCCAAGTGGGCTCCATGCTGTCAGTGCAAAGCCCCACTCGGGGCTCGATCTCACAAACCATGAGATTAAGACCTGAGTCGGAAAAAAAAAAAAAAAAAAAAAAAAGACCTGAGTTGATACCCAGAGTGGGACGCTTAACCAACTGAGCCACCCAGGCATCCCCCAATTGCATCTTCTTATTTAAACATATTTTTTTCAGGGCACCTGAGTGGCTCAGTCGGTTAAGTGTCCAACTTCGGCTCAGGTCATGATCTCGCGGTTCATGAGTTCAAGCTCCACAATGGGCTCTGTGCTGACAGCTCAGAGCCTGGAGCCTGCTTCAAATTCTGTGTCTCCCTCTCTCTCTGACCCTCCCCCCTGTTCATGCTATCTCTCTGTCTCAAAAATAAATAAACATTAAGGGGCGCCTGGGTGGCGCAGTCGGTTAGGCGTCCGACTTCAGCCAGGTCACGATCTCGCGGTCTGTGAGTTCGAGCCCCGCATCAGGCTCTGGGCTGATGGCTCAGAGCCTGGAGCCTGTTTCTGATTCTGCGTCTCCCTCTCTCTCTGCCCCTCCCCTGTTCATGCTCTGTCTCTCTCTGTCCCAAAAATGAATAAACGTTGAAAAAAAAAATTTTTTTTTTTAAAATAAATAAATAAATAAATAAATAAACATTAAAAAAAATTTTTTTAATAAATAAATAAACATTTTTTTCATGTGGCTACCAGAACATATTAAATCACGTGTGTGGTTCACATCGTGTATACTGCTGTTGGGCAATGCTGCTCTAGACCTAACTCCCTGTTTACAGCAAACACAGGAGTCATAAAGACACAATCAGACAAGTCTAGAATGTGGACCTTCTACAAGATAATTGGCCTGGTCTGTCCAAATGCTGACACCCCTAAACACAAGGGGGCTGTTCTAGATTTAGGAACAGAAACCAGATGTAGAGTGTGCATCTTGACTGGATCTGAATTTACTTAAAACAAAAAAATTTTTTTAAACCCCAAAAAACAGAAAACACATAAGCCCAGCTTCAAAAGGAGTAATTGGGAATTGCGTCGCTGGGCTGGAGACTGGATTTATTGTTAATGTTCTTAGGTGAGACAATGGTGGGGTGGTTCTATAAGAGACTGTCCTCAATTTTGAAGGATTTACAGCTGAAGTATCAAAAATCTCTGCAATTTACTTTGAAATGTTTCAAGGGGAAAAAAAATGCTGTGTGTGTATGTAGAGATCAAACAATGTGGCAAATGTAACAATTATTACGTCTTAAAACAATGCTTTTGAAGAGACTAAAAAAACCAAAAAACAAAAAAACAAGAATTTGCACAGACAAGTTCAGCAACTGCCCACTCCTCACACCCCAAACACTAATCATAGGATTTGTTTATCAAAAACATATTTGCATGGAGCGCCTGGGTGGCGCAGTCGGTTAAGCGTCCGACTTCAGCCAGGTCACGATCTCGCGGTCCGTGAGTTCGAGCCCCGCGTCGGGCTCTGGGCTGATGGCTCAGAGCCTGGAGCCTGTTTCCGATTCTGTGTCTCCCTCTCTCTCTGCCCCTCCCCCGTTCATGATCTGTCTCTCTCTGTCCCAAAAATAAATAAACGTTGAAAAAAAAAAAATTTAATTAACAAAAACATATTTGCAAACTCCGTGCCCCTAAACAAAACTTATTTGGCCTCTTGCCCCCCACCCCCAAAAGAGAAATTAGAACCCTGCACATTGTCCCTCAAACCCCTCACCCACTTCAGTGCAGGCAGCTCAGAACATTTGCTCCAAGCCTGACAGCCACATAGATGCACTGTGGGACTTGCTGGGTGTCCTCAAGGTGACCACAGTCATAACAAGCAATTTCCCATTCTAGAAAAGAATTAAGCCCTGCCCTGAGCCAAGCGGCCCAGGGGCTACATAATGTTTCCTGACCAGGATAATACAAAGTAAAGAGTATTACTTAAAAGAAAAAAAAAAAAAAAAAAAAAGGCCACTGAAATGGGCAGTGTGTACTGTGAGGTCAATCAAATCCAAACCAATTCCAATAGTTTGGGTTTTTTGTGTTTTGTTTGTGTTGTTACTGATTTTGCCATTCCCATTCTTACTTTGTTTTTGAACTAAAATTCATGAGACAGCCAAAACCCAAGTAAAACAATTTTGAAGGCTGGGAATCCTAACCTACCAAACAAAGACATCATAAAGCTACTGTATTTAAAGCAGTATTATAGCGGCAGACTAGAAGTGGACTCTGAAACCAGAGGAAAAGCCCAAAATCAGCTTGCAAAGGAGCTATTCAAATGACCAGTGGTCATTTATGTAGAAAACCAAATACAGTTAGGTCCTCTCTCCCTTTTCCATCGTAAATAAGATAAATCCCAGGTGGATTACATACACAAATGTAAAAAAGGAGAACTTTAAAAATTTTACAATATAGTGAAATAAATGTCAGGATAAAGAATGATTACATTTAACAAGACATTAAAAAACAAAGCATAAAAGAAAAAAACTGTACTACCACTTCTAAGAATTATGAGATAGATGTATTTTTTCCCATTTCCCACTAAACACAACAAAAAATCCTAGACAGTATATATAAAATAAACATCAGACTCTAAAAAGTTAAGAGAAGAAGGCAGACCAATGAGGGACCCCAGGACTCAAGGAAAGACACAGTGGTGAGTTCCCTGGGTTTTCTTTTTGCCTCATATATCCCAGAATTGAAGCTGAAGAGGCTGGCAACCTAGAAATGCCAACAGATGACACAAAAAACAGTCCCAACAAAAGTCTGCTCTCTTTAGCCAAAGGAGCAGGAAGGGAGTAGCCTAGCAAGACAGAAAACATTTAGACAATAAAGGCTCTATTCTGGCCAAACACCACAGAAAAAAACTGTGGCCCCACTCCCACCCGTGCCAGTAAAGGCCAAGTGGAGAGCCTAAGACTTCCACCCTCATGATGCTGTAATAAGGCTCCCTAATATCCCCACTGGGGCAGTGTCAGAGCAGGCCAAGTAAGGAGCTGGGACTTTCATCCCCACTGGCCAATTAACAATGCACCACCCCTCCTACTCCTCTAGTCCCTAGGTTTCAATGGAAACCAAACCAAGATTTCTATGCCCATCCAAGCAATATAACAGGAGTGTCTCCCCCTACCTGCAGGGATGGTGCTAGAACTTTCACCAGTGCTCAGTGGTAAAGAGGCCTAAGGAACTAGAATTCCCACCCCCCACCCAGCAGTTAAAAAGGACTTTACCAGTCCTCAGGTGTCGAAAAAGGCTGAGTGGGGCAAACAAACAAAAAGCAGACTCTTAAATATAGAGAACTGATAGTTGCCAGAGGGGAAGTAAGTGGGGGAATGGGGAAAATAGATAAAGGTGATTAAGAGGTACAAACTTCCAGTTATAAAATAAATAAGTCATGGAGATAAAAAGTACAGCATAGGGAATATAGTCAGTAATACTGTAATAATGTATGGTGACTACACTTATTGTGGTGAGCACTGAGGAAGGTATACAATTGTTGAATCACTATATTGTATGCCTGAAACTAACAGAACACTGTATGTTAGTTAATTATGCTTCAGTTAAAAAAAAAAAAAAAGGGGGGGGCGCCTGGGTGGCACAGTCGGTTAAGCGTCCGACTTCAGCCAGGTCACGATCTCGCGGTCCGTGAGTTCAAGCCCCGCGTCAGGCTCTGGGCTGATGGCTCAGAGCCTGGAGCCTGTTTCCGATTCTGTGTCTCCCTCTCTCTCTGCCCCTCCCCCGTTCATGCTCTGTCTCTCTCTGTCCCAAAAAAAATAAATAAACGTTGAAAAAAAAAAAAAAAAAGGTGACTGGGTGGCTCAGTCGGTTAAGCGTCCCGACTTCGGCTCAGGTCATGATCTCACAGCTCATGAGTTCGAGCCTCGCGTCGGGCTCCGTGCTGACAGCTCAGAGCCTGCAGCCTGCTTCAGATTCTGTGTCTCCCTCTCTCTCTCTGCCCCTCCCCTGCTCACATCTTTCTCAAAAATAAATAAAAAGTTAAAAAAAAAAAAAAGGTGAGTAAGGAACCTGGACTTCTACCTCTACTTTCCAGTAATGAGGCAGTACACACCTCCCTTACCCTCCCCTGTCAGCAGCAGAGTAGAAGTGGACTGAGGAACTAAAGGGAAAGCCCAAAATCAGCTTGCAAAGGAGCTGTTCAAAGGCACCCGGACCAGTGGTCATTCATGTAGAAAACCAAATACAATTAGGGTCCTCTCTCCCTTCTCCATCATAAATAAGATAAATCCTAGAGTATCCGAAAAAAGCCAGGTTATGGGGTGTCTAGGTGGCTCAGTCAGTTAAGCATCCACCTCTTGATTTTGGCTCAGGTCATGATCCCAGGATCATGGGATTGAGCCCCAATAGGCTCCACACTTAGTGTGGAGCCTGCTTAAGATTCTCTCTCTACCTCTGCCCCTCACCCCACTTGTGCTCTCTCTCTCTAAAAAAAAAAAAAAAATAGAAAGCAACAACAACAACAAAAGGCCAGGCAAAACAGAACTAGAGTTGCAGAACAAAATACAAAATTGTGGGGTTCCTTACTCAGGTAATGGAACTGACTCAGGTAATGATCTCATAGTTTGTGGGACCAAGTCCCATGTTGGACTCTGCGCTGGCAGTGTGGAGCCTGCTTGGAATTCTCTCTCTCCCTCTCTGTCGTTCCTCTGTGTGTGAGCGCGCGCACGCACACACACACATACACCCAGCCTCTCTCAAAAATAAATAAACATTGGGGCGCCTGGGTGGCTGTCAGTTAAGCGTCCGACTTCGGCTCAGGTCACGATCTCGCGGTCCGTGAGTTCGAGCCCCGCGTTGGGCTCTGGGCTGATGGCTTGGAGCCTGGAGCCTGCTTCCGAATCTGTGTCTCCCTCTCTCTCTGCCCCTCCCCCGTTCATGTTCTGTCTCTCTCTGTCTCAAAAATAAATAAACGTTAAAAAAAATTTTTTTTAATAAATAAATAAATAAATAAATATAAAAAAAAAAAAAAAAAAAAAAAAAAAAAAAAGGAGGGAGCCTGAGTAGCTTAAGTGTCTGACTTTGGCTCAGGTCATGATCTCACAGTTTGTGAATTACAGCCCCGCATCAGGCTCTGTGCTGACAACTCAGAGCCTGGAGCCTGCTTGAGATTCTGTGTCTCCCTCTCTCTCTGCCCCTCCGCCACTTGCACTATCTCAAAAATAAATAAACATTTAAAAAAATTTAAAAAAAAAAGAATCTTGACCTAGGGAGATTACCCAGGTGGACCTTTTTTTTTTTTAAATTTACTTTCTTTTGAGAGTGAGAGTGCGACCAGGGGAGGGGCAGACAGAGAAGGGAAGAGAGGATCCAAAGGGGGCTCTGCACCGACAACAGCAAGCCCAATGTGGGGCTCAAACTCACAAACTGAGATCAGGACCTGACCCAGTGTGGGACGTTCAACCAACTGAGGCACCCAGGCGCCCGCCCAGGTGGACCTTAAATCCAACCACAACTGTCATTATAAGAGAGAGGCAGAGCAAGACTACACACACCACAGAGGGAGAAGGAGATGTGAAAATTGAGGAAGAGAATATTGGAGTGATGTGGCCACAAGCCAAGGAATACCAGCAGCTACCAGAAAATAGAATAGACAAGGAATAAACTCATCTCCAGAGTCCGCAGACAGAGCACAGCCCTTGCCAACTCCTTGATTTTGGACTTCTGGTCTCCAGAGTTGTGAGAAAATAAATGTATATTACCTAAGCCACTAAGGTTGTGGTAATTGTTTACAGTAGCCCTAGGAAACTAATTTAAGGTTTAATGAAATCCCTACCAAAATTCTAGAAAGAAATTTTGTAGACATAGACAAGACTATTCTCAAATTTATATGGAGAGGCAGAGGAGCTATAACAGCCAAAAATAATTTTGAAAAAGAAGAAAAAAGAATTATTCTACCTAGTATCAAAACTTAGCTAGTTACAAAAATCAAGACTGCTATTAGTGGAGGGACTAACATAAATCAATGGAACAGAATTGAGAACCCATAAATAGATTATTTATTTATTTTTTTTTTAATTTTAGATTGAGAGAGAAAGAAAGAGAGAGAATCCCAAGCAGACTCCATGCTCAGCACAGAGGCCGATGTGGGGCTCAATCCCACCACCCTGGGATCTTGACCTGAGTTGAAATCAAGAGTTGGATGCTCAACTGAGCCACCCAGGTGCCCCTCAACTGATTTTTGACAAAGATACAAAAGCAATTCAATGGGGGAAAACAGCTTTTTCAACCAATAGCGCAATCCAGATGTCTGTCCTTCAATGGATGAATGGTTAAACAAGCTATGGCATATCCATATCATGGAATACTGAAGAACAATAAAAAAGGAATGAGCTATTGATTGATACACTCGACAACTTGGATGAATCTCAAGGGAATACATACTATATTTTTATACATACATTACATATACATATTATATACATTATATTTTTATAATTTTTTTTTTCCCCACCACGACCCCTATAATGTTCTTGAAGTGACAAAATTACAGAAATGGAGAACAGATTAGTGATTGCAGGGGTTTAAGAGGTGCTCAGGGCATGAAGGAAATAGGTATAGCTATAAAAGGGCCAAGTGAGGGATCCTGTGGTAATGAACACATTCTGTATTCTGATGTATTAATGTCAGCATCCTGGTTGTAATGTTGTACTATAGTTTTGCAAGAGGTTACCATGGGGGGAAGCTGGGTATAAAGCATACATAGGATCTCTGTATTATTTAACATCTGCCATGTAAATCCACAATTATCTCAAAAACTTATTTTAATCTTAAAAAAAAAAGATAAATTAGAATTTGAATTTTAGGGATGCCTGGGTGGGTCACTCAGTAATGTGTCTGACTCTTGGTTTCAGCTCAGGTCATGATTTCATGGTTCGTGAGTTCGAACCCCACATCAGGCTGGGCCTGGGATTCTCTTTCTCTCTCTCTGTCCCTCCCCTCTCTTTCTCTCTCAATAAATAAGTAAACTTAAAAAAAAAATTTTAAAGAAAGAACCAAAAGTTAGAACATTAAAAAAAAAATTTTTTGAATTTTAAATTTCTATACAGTAAAGGACATCATAAAGAAAGTTAGAAGGACCAACCCCAGCCTGGGAGAGAGCTTTTCCAATGCATATGATGGCTAAAGGATCTCCATCAAAATACATCAAGTGCCCTAAAATAATAAAAATTGGTTGAAGCGAAAAGAAGTAAACTCACAGAAAAAACCTAAATAGCAGTCAACATACAAAAAGATGGTTCAACCTCACTAATAATCAGGGGGGAAAAAATTAAAGCAACATGAAAAACCATTCCATGCCAATGCGAATGGGTGAAAATGTTCAAATGTTGTATCATGGAGGGGATGAAACAGAGAACACACCACACAGCTGGGCCCTTCCACTCCTAGACACACACCCTGAGGAATATACAGGCAGAGATACATGTATGCACACATACACACAGAGACAGAGTGAACACTGAAATGCTAGAAACAATGCCAACGTCCATCAACTGAGAAAGCATCAACAGGCACTTCACGCCATGGGAACTCAGTAGGACAATTAAAATGAACTAAAATTTAAGAAACAAAATTGATAAACCTCAAAAAATGTTTAGCAGAAAATGCCCATTGCATAAAGATGTAAATACTATTTATGCAAAATGTTTATATATAGTTTATACATTCATATGTTTGTAATAAATAAAATCATGCACATGATCTTCAGGGCCAAGTTCAGAATCATGGTCACTCTAGAAAGAGAGGGCTAAGGGAAAAGGAGGGATTTACAAGGGTCTCCAAATTGATAACTGCTTTCCTTCCTAAAATAGGACCTTACAAAAAATACAACAAAGGGACACATGGGTGGCTCAGTCAGTCAAGCACCCGACTTCGGCTCAGGTCATGATCATGATCAGTTCATGAATTTGAGCAAGCCTGCTTTGGATCCTCAGTCTCTCTCTCTGCCCCTCCCCCACTTGCGCACATTCTCTCTCTCTCAAAAATAAACATTAAAAAAAATACAATAGAACATTAAGGTATAAAAAAAAAAGCTCAGTGGCAGATATACTCAGGTTATGTGTAATGTTGATCTATGTTCTCTGCTAAGGACTTGAAAACATGTGAAGGTAAAGGTCTTGGCTCTTACCATCATTTCAAACTAATAAAAATTCTAAAACAGTAGAGCAGCACTACAAGAGAGCAGCAAACAACAGAGCAAACAATAGAGCAGCACTCCTGCTCCATTTTACCTCTCTGTGTCTTCTTTACCACCTTCTCAGGACTGAAAAGCCCTGTCCTCATTCATGTGTCTGGCATATTCTGAACAGCATCCAGATTGCAGCCCCTGGGGCTACTGCCCTGTCCCAACCTCATCACTGTCCACCTCTACCTCCTGGTGTACATGTCACTCAGGTTTACATATTCCTAGTTTCTAAGACAGCACTTGTTTCCTCAAGGCTCAGAAAAACACATAGAGCTGCTCTGCAAAGGTATGAAAAAGGATTTGAAATTCACCTACCTTAGAAAATTAATGAAGATGTTTTATCATTTGGCATGATCCCACACACTCATCAGTGCTAGATAAATAACAGATATAACACTGTCCTCCTTCCTGTTTCCACTACCTTGTTCTATCCCAAGGCTACAGGTGACCAGGCAGCTCTCATGGGATTTCAGACCCATTCCTCAATAGGGACTTCTCCTCCCAGCCACCACTAGATGGCTGGGTCACTTTTGCCCATTACAGACTTACCAACAGTGTTAAGTGCCACACTTCTTCAAGGGAACACCAAATGACCAGGGACTTAGAAGCTGGGGCCCTGTGGGCATCGGCTCCAAAAACCACTTAACTCCCAGTGACTGCTGCAGGGTCCTCTACCAGAAAAGGCAAAGAAGGAACCACTCTTGACTCCTCGATACCCAGGTTCACCGTACTCTGGGTAGAGGTCTTCTACTCAGATCCCTATCAAGTGCCCCAAGTTAAAGGTTTGTCTTTGAACTCTTTTCTGTGTTTTTGTGTCTCCCAGTTTCTTAACAGTCTGTGCCTTCATACCCCTTTTATAGCTTAGTTTATCACTTAACTTTTAAAAATGTCTGTCTTTTGTTTCATACTATTTTATTTTTTAATGTTTATTTATTTTTGAGAGAAAGAGAGTGTGAGTGGGGAAGGGGCAGACAGAGAGGGACACAGAATCCGAAGCAGGCTCCAGACTCTGAGCTGTCATCACAAAGCCCGACACGGGGTTCGATCCCACAGGCTGAGAGATCATGACCTGAGCTGAAGTCAGATGCCCAACCGACTAAGCCATCCAGGAGTCCCTGTTTTGTACTATTTTAAATTGTAATTTTGGAGTTTACTGTTGCATACTGCTTCTCTTAATGGCCTTTCCTTTATTACACATTTTAATTCTTATTGAGTAAATGGCTCAGCTTGACCAACACCCTACAAGACTGTAAGATGTGGAGGGGCAGGGACACATTTGTCACAGTCACTGACCCATGCTAATCACACATAGTTCCAGATACACACCTAATGAATGAATGGGGAGGCTACAAGAATGGTTTTTTTAGCTTCTTCCTATCTCTTTACTCTTTAATTTACTTATTTGTCTACTTCTTAGACCCAGTTGATCTTTTACTTTGCTAATCGGATTCTCCCTTTAAAAATTCTCAGCTTATTTGAAAACAGCAATAGAACGAGACACACCCTGTCCTACCCGGAACATAAGCTCAGTCTGCTATCTGTGGACACATGATGATGTGAAGTATCTGTTTCATGGGTATGACTAAGTGCCTCTGCATTTAGCAAGCAGACGATGTCCAGGGCACAACTCCAAAGGCTGTATGTTGGTTTTCCATGCTCTAGGGAGAAAAGATCTTTTTCAAACTTGGCAAAAAGCAGCCTTGTGTCTTTCTGATGCTGGATTCCTATAAGCAAGGGTCACATCTCCCCGTGCTAGGAACTTGGCAGGCTGCATTCAAACACCCAAACTAGGACATCCCACTGGAAGGTCTTTACATAGTCTCTTACTCACACACTTGGTCATTCAGAGATGGAGGCACTCCAGAGATCCTCCTCTTCATTTTTTTCAGGGAACAAGGCCCAAAGAGAGGTAACATTCAACCATGGTCACTCACACAGAGCCTGTGGCCAAAATATGGAGAAGGTGCTCTGGAACCAGAGAAAGACTACAGACAGAATCACCCAGTCTTCCTGACACAGCCACTCATTTTAATACTGCATACATGCACTCACATTATATCCTCTAGAACACAGGAAGTGCTCAGGGAAGCCCAAGAATATGTATGTCTCAGCTGAACTCACAACCTTCTGGCTAACAGAAGCTGCCCAAGATCTCCTACCAAAAAATGGGTAGTGGGTATGGGTAACTCATTCCTCTGTACCAGTACCCAGTGCAGTGTCTGCCACTAAGTCTGAGCTCAGTGCTGCCCTTGACCCCAGTGAAATACAACTCTGTGAAGAGGGACCTTCCCAGAGCTTAGTGAAGCCCCTGCTCTCTGAACACATGCTCAACAGTCGTAACATACAGTGTGAAAAATGGGCATAGCTGCCAGGCAGTTCCATCCCTTAGTCCCAGACAATTCACCCTAGGGAGCAGAAAAACCTTAAAAGTGTTATAACCTGCAAAGCCTGGACACAGCATAGCCCTTTGGGACACTGCTATCCCAGAGCAGCCAATGATTCTGCCCTCTCCCTCTTCTCTTGGCAAAGGCCTATCCTCCTGCCCACTAGCACCAGGGAAGAGAGCCCCACGGTACCCTAGGTACCTATCACCCCCTCTCTGGGCCAGGTGAACATTCAGCACCAAACAGCACCACAGAGCTTGTTATGGGGTAGATGAAGAATATCTGAGCAGGGGACCTCCACCAGTCTCCTGGGGCATGGGTCCCCAACAGCGAAAGGACAGGCTGAGGTAGGAAGCCCAGGGGGCCCCAGACCCTGCGACCCATTTCAGATAAGTGCCCTCACTCAGAGGAACCAAATCTAGTTGGGGTTGGAGCTGGTAATCCTCTGCATCTGCCAATGGCCACACCAACACTTCCTTTCTCCAACCATGACCTTGGGGACTCTCCAGTGATGCGCAGAAATAAAAAGTCAAGTTTTCAGCAATGCCTAAGAGGTGGTATCTTTTGTATACCAAAATACATAATATCTGCCCTGGAGCCAGGTGTATTTCAAGTTTACCAAATCAATCAGCAGGAACACAACTAGGGAATCAAAAGCATTATACAGTGACAGGTGAGGACCCCAAGCTTCCAAGGACCCGAGTTTAGCAGGAAAGAATCCTTCTGGCCCTTTCTGTCACTGATACTAACCCCTATCTATATATGACTAAAGCACATGCCTTGTGTGAGGGTGGGACAGGGAAGGACATACATCCATGAGGAACAAGCTCTTATGACCCTACTCTGTCCAGACAGTCTTGGTCCCTGGAAACTAGAATATTCCAATGGAAGCCCGGCTCCAGGAAAGAAGCAACTCTCTTCTGCTCAGGCTGCCTCCCCAGAGCTAATGAATGTCCCATGCACACAGGAAGCTCAGTCAGTAAATGCTTTCCACTCAGTAAACACGAGGAACAAATGCGTATGTGGCACCAACTCAATTCATAGTAAACTTAAATGTTTCCTCATATGCAGAAAAGCCCACAGAGAATGAAACTAAGATATCTTTTTTTTTCTTATTTTTTTTTTCAACGTTTATTTATTTTTGGGACAGAGAGAGACAGAGCATGAACGGGGGAGGGGCAGAGAGAGAGGGAGACACAGAATCGGAAACAGGCTCCAGGCTCTGAGCCATCAGCCCAGAGCCCGACGCGGGGCTCGAACTCATGGACCGCGAGATCGTGACCTGGCTGAAGTCGGACGCTTAACCGACTGCGCCACCCAGGTGCCCCTGAAACTAAGATATCTTAACTAAAATTCTGAAAGAACAGCTCCCTAGTAGTTTCTGCTCTCTAAGAATGAAGGAAAAGTTGTGAGATTCAACCCATTATTAACCACACAAGATGAGTCTGATGCAGAGGCAGCCCACCCCACCACTCCCAGGAACCACCACTCTCAAATAGCTAGGTTACCTAAAAATAGTACTTAAACTCTCAAACTGCTTCTTTTCACCATAGTAATTAAAACATTTAAGGAGGGGTGCCTGGGTGCCTTAGTCGGTTGAGCATCCGACTCTTGATTTCGGCTCAGGTCATGATCCCAGGGTTGTGGGACCGAGCCCCACAATGCGCTCTGCACTGAGCATGAGGTCTGCTTAAGATTCTCTCAGGGTGCCTGGATGGCTCAGTCAGTTAAGCATGACTCAGGTCATGATCTTGTGGTTCACAGGTTTGAGCCCCACGTCAGGCTCTCTGCTGTCAGCGTGGAGCCTGCTTCAGATTCTCTGTCCCCCTCTCTCTCAGCCCCACCCCCACGGTTTCTCTCTCTCAAAATGAATAAACTTAAAAAAAAATTCTCTCTCTCTCTCTCTGCCCCATCCTCCGCTCACACACTCTCCCAAATAAATAAATAAATAAATAAATAATTTAAGGAAATGAGACTTTCTTTTTAAACCAAACTGAGATAATAAAGTTCAAATGGTTTTGAAAAAGTCAAAAGCAAAAACCTAACTGAAACAACCACTTTAGGGTTCAGACACTCGAAATTAAAATGTCAAATATCAGTCTAACGTTAATATAAAAATTCTACAGGGTTAACTAGTTTAAAACTGCTCAAACTGAGGGGTGCCTGGGTGGCTCAGTCGGTTAAGCATCTGACTTCAGCTCAAGTCATGATCTCACGGTTAATGGGTTCGAGCTCTGCGTTGGGCTCTGTGCTGACAGCTGGGAGCCTGGAGCCTGATTTGGATTCTGTGTCTCCTTCTTCCTCTACCCATCCCCCACTCGTGCTCTGTCTCTGTCTCTCTCTCTCTCTCAAAATAAACATTGAAAAAAAAAATTTTTTTTAACTGCTCTGATGGCCAACAGGATGTACTCCACACAGTGGAAAACAATAGTGCGAAGTAATTGTTTATTTGGGATCCAAATACCAAAGACGGGCAGCTTTCTCTGCTTTCAGTTAAAAATGGGCCTTTTTCACTCCTTGGCACCAGATGAAGAAGGTGTTGAACCAAGTCAAAAGATTCAAGGTGTCACCTCAAAAGCACTGACAGCTCCAGAAGCAGATGAGGACTCCTAACATGAGGCAAGTTCCTGACTGACTTGTGCACTGTGGGAATATCATTAGAGGTATGGGGGCAGCCCCAGAGAGACACCATCAAGGAGCTGGAGAACCCACCAAAGGAGTCTAGGGTTACACACACAGCAAAAGACTTAAAGTAAAAATATGTGGGAGAAAAAACTTACCATCTCTGAAAGGCAAACACTATACAATCATCTATTAGAAAAGCTGCTTCGACACTGTTCTCACTTGGAAAACTCTTGCAAATTCTCACTTATCACAGATACCAAAAGTAGAGGGAGGTACAGGAAGGGCAATGGTTTCTGCTGATGGTGGTTTGGTTTTTTCAACAAAGGCAGGAAGGAAGCAAAGGTTTAATACCTGGGTACAAACTCACTCAGGTACAAACATGTCCTAGAGGAAGAGAAGAAGGACAAGGTTCAAAAATCCAGGGCTGCAGGCCATTTTCCACCGGACTGTGGTTTTTCATCTGGGTCAATTTTTCACATCTTCTGTGACAAAACTCACTGAGAAAACCGTTCATTCTACACTCTACTGACCTCAGTATGCCACTTGCTGTTAAACATTACTCACCATTGAACTTCACACTCAACAATGGTTAAGATGGTAAATCCTGTTAGATGTTTTTTATCACAATTAAAAAATACTTTAATGGGGCACCTGGGTGGCTCGGTCAGTTAAGCATCTGACTATTGATGTCAGCTCAGGTCATGATCTCATCATTTGTGGGATCAAGCCCCGCAATGGACTGCATGCTGAAAGCACGGCAGAGCCTGCTGGAGAGTCTCTTTCTCCCTCTCTCTCTACCCCTCTCCTGCTTGCATGTGTGCGTGCATGCTCTCTCTCTCAAAATAAATAAATAAACTTAAAAAAAAAAAAGGCTTTAATGGGTCAGATGGTAAGTTTTATGTATTTTTACCACAATTATAATCTTTTTTTAAAAAAACACATTATTCAGAGTCATACTAATTAGACTTCAGAAAAAACACTTATAAGGCTTAGGTCCCGTCTTAATCATTGATGCCCAGGTAGGGCACGGAAGACAGAAAAGGGTAAACTGATGGGGCGCCTGGATGGCTCTGTCAGTTGAGCGTCCGACTGCAGCTCAGGTCATGGCCTCGCAGTTTGTGAGTTTGAGCCCCACGTCGGGCTCTGTGCTGACAGCTCAGAGCCTGAAGCCTGCTTCAGATTCTGTGTCTCCCTCTTTCTGCCCCTCCCCAACTCATGCTCTGTCTCGCTCTCAAAAATAATAAGTAAATGTTTAAAAATTTTTTTAAAAAAAGAAAAGGGTAAACTGAGCCCAAAAACAAGGATCATCTGGCTGCAGCAGCTGGACTGGGAAGTGGAGAGTAAATGTGAGAGGAGGGCAGCCAGACTCAGCAATATCCAAGTGAGAATGAATTACCACATCCGCATACCCGTGTGGCATCCAAGAACCCAATTAAAGCAAATTACAATTATCTCAAGACGGCCCAACAATAATTACACTTCAGTGCATATTTACCGACTACCTACCCTGGGCTAGGTGTGAAGCTTCATTTGCTATGCATGCAGCCTTCCCAAATTTCATAGAAAAATATTCAATTAAGCTTTACATATATTACTAAGTCATAAAACACAAGAGCTAATAAAACTAAGTACTTATGTATTATAAATAGGCAAATTTACAAACACCAAGTGCTTACTGGAAACTAAAAAGTTTCCTTCTGTCTCCCCAAACTTCCCCTAGCTATCCAAACCCCTCCCCATCTCAGCACAAAGGTAGAGTGGAACTATGCTGTGAGGGCAGGCTGGTCAATGTCTGTCCAGGTCAAAGCTGGATGCCGAGGGCTGCCCAGAGAGCAAAAGAGTCAGAAGGGGTCCACTGCTGGAGTCTCGGCAGCATGTCCTCTGCTGCCCTCTCTCACAGTAGATGCCTAGCACCAAGCAGGCACTCTGGCAGACATCAGAGCACAGGGAAATGGTTTCCATTAAATCCCTGAAATGACTCACAAAAGCAGTCATCACCTGATTTCACACTTTGAAGTTAAAAACTGAGTTTTCTGATTTTTTTTCCCATTATATCAGATTACAAATAAGTGCCATAGCTCACAACTAATATGCTAATCTGACTTCATGAATTAAGTTGAGAGAAAGTATGCCTTCTGACCTCACTGGCTAATCAAACTCCAAAACAGAGGAGTGAGATGAAATACCAGAGTGGTCCCAGCCACCCCCAGCTCCCTACTCAGATCCCTCCTTACCACAGCCCTTGGCCCTGCCAACAGCCTCCTCACAATACAGGTGCCTAAGAGGGGTGTCCTCGCCCTGGTGAACGGGAGTTCTTGCACCCTTCCTGTAAGGTTGCCATCGCACCAAGTGTTTAGGCAAATACTTCAAACTTCAGTGTTTAAAGTTGTGACCTGCTTTGGCTACATTCTTGTTTTGGGCCACATTCTTAAGGCTCAACCATCAAGAATATTTCAACCATGCCAGAAACTGCCAGACCAACAAATCCTGTTTATAAAAGGACAAGACACAACTAGCACCCACTCCATTTGCTCAGGCTTTTTTGCTAGCTGGATTCCTTCCCTCCCACATACGGCTCTAATTGGCTTTTCTACCCACCTCGCCTTACAACAGCTACAAAATCTAAATCATTACAAACTTCGCTGGTAGGCTTTAGAGGTGTGCTTCTGAAGGCTATAGGAAAACGGCCAAAAGATGGCCTTGCAGACTCTTGGAACCCCTCCTCTGCAAAGCCACGGCTACTCTCCCATCAGGCAGTGAGGCAAGGACAATGCCGAGCAGGACAGGGACGCCTGACACATTGACCTCGCAATCAGGCTTGCCTAGAGGGGCACCAGCTCCCAGTAAACTGGTGAAGGCAAAACTGGGCCAGGCCTTGTGAGCACCTGCATTGCTAGTGTCTCCCAGAAGAGGATGCTTGGGTTGCTCCTCAAGGAGATTCAGAGAATCTAAATCTCCTTTCTCCTTAGACTTAGACAAATGTGTCTAGTTCAGGCACCTCCACACCAGGTATGATGGAGAAAACCTGTTACTCCCAAGTGCTTGCCTCTTCCTCCGAGCTCCAGGTGATCCCCAGCTGGCATCTGTCACATTGAATTTATACCCAGGCTAGCACAATTAAAGAAATCCTTGAAGATGCCCTTGTCCTCACCTCCCGAGGTCTCTACCTCCTCTTTTTACAGACTCTGATCATTCCCTTAGCACAAAGGCAAAAGTGCACTTTCACTCAGTAGTCATTATTTGAAAATGAATTCCTGTATTTTAGAACCTAAGGATTAAAAATTGAAAGCAAAAAGGGATAAGGTAAGGACAAATGCCAGAGATCTCCCATCTTATCACAAAAGTTCAACTATAATTTACATATCCCCAAGGACTGGGGAGAACGTGGCAACTACAAAGCACTTTTCAGTGGAGGCCAGAATCTCCTGATATATGAAAGGTGCTTTCTTCTTTCAGAGTTGGGATCTCCTTAATTTCCAAACTGGGCCATTATCAGACATAGATGGATTCCTACAGCTCTGGAAGACAGAGATCCCACCAGCCCCAGCTTAATTTTTCAGATGTTTTACCTTTATTTCCCATGAATCTTCAACTGGCTTCACTTCTAAAGTGAACATATACAGGGGTGCCTGGCTGGCTCAGATGGAAAAGCATGAGACTCTCAATCTTGGGGTCGTGAGTTGGAGGCCCCATGTTGGGCACAGAAACGACTCACTGACTGACTGACTGACTGACTAAATAAATAAATAAATAAATAGGGATGCCTGGGTGGCTCATGGCTCAGTCAGTTAAGCATCCAACTCTTGATCTCGGCTCAGGTCATGATCTCTCAGCTTGCTGAGTTCCAGCCCCCTGTTGGGCTCTCTCTCTCTGCCCCTCCCATGCTCACGCTCTCTCTCCCAAAATAAATAAACTTAATAAATAAATAAATATTTATAAAGTGAGCGCACAGGCACCCTACCCTTCCCAGGCTCTATGTAGTTATCTGGACTGGGAACTGACTACTTAAAAGGCCTCATTTGTAAGCAGAAAATTTATCTTCTATCTTCTCGTTGTACACCAGGCCAATGAATCTTAAATCAAAAGTTCTGTGGTCTTAAGAATAGACCTAATTGGGGCGCCTGGGTGGCTCAGTCAGCTAAGCGTCCGACTTCAGCTCAGGTCACGATCTCGCAGTTCATGGGTTCGAGCCCCGCGTTGGGCTCTGTGCTGACGGCTCAGAGCTTGGAGCCTGTTTCAGATTCTGTGTCTCCCTCTCTCTCTGACCCACCCCGTTCATGCTCTATCTCTCACTGTGTCAAAAATAAATAAACGTTAAAAAAAAAAAAAAAGAATAGACCTAATTAAGAGTCAGGAACCTCCTCTTTGTATGTGTTTCACGCAGGGATCAAAAGGACACTGTCAAGGATTTCATGGCAACATAGCCCCACTACCTGGCTGGCCCTTCAAAGAGCCCTATGGGAACAGCCACTGCCCTACATACTCAGAATTTGCTTTGTCAGGAGAAAAACAAAACAAAACAAAAAACAAAAACAAAACAAACAAACAAAAAACACCTGCTTGGTCAGTAAGAGGAAAGACCAGGAAGGGTCACAGGCAAGAGAGTATGAGTAAACTAGACAGAGCTGTGATGCTATCTTCTCAGACTAAGCTGCCCTGCAGAGCTTGACTGACAAAACAGGATTTGTCCCTCCACCTAGTTATCCCTTGATAAGATTTCTATATGGGGGAGTAGGAGATGCAGAGACAAAACAGTCAAAGCAGCAACCACAGGGAATAGTGAGAGTACCCTCCCCACCCCTGCCAACCTGTTTATCAGCTGGCCTTGAGACATTTCTTACCTGGTTGAGAAAAAGACCACAAAAACCTTAGCCCGCTCTCTCTCTCTCTCTCTCTCTCTCTCTCTCTCTTGCACTCTCTCTCTCTCTCTCTCTGTCAATCCCTCTGCAGGAACCCTCTGGATCTCGCTGACTGTTACAAACCCAAGTAAATGTCCCACCCATCAACCTGCCCTTAGAACTGGAGAGGGAGCAAACAGAATGCCACAGGTTCCTTTGAGATGATTTTCACCCCAAGGGAGAGAGCAGCCCTCCAGTCCTCTGATAGCCTTAGATCATTAACTGCTATGTTCAACAAATGCTTACAGGAAAATCCACATTTCTTTGGGACAAAGAACTAAAAATATAGCAAATTCACCAGTTACATTTATTTATCTAGAGAGCTAGAGTTCTGTCTTTGTTTTATTTTTTTTTATAATAAAGCTCTCACAATCCACAGACACCTTGAAAAGCCACTCAAGCTCTCTACATGCACAAAGGCTAAGACACAGGAAGTCACACAGCATGCTCTTGACACCAAAGTTTCCACCTCTCAAACTCCAGGGGTTGGTAAAGCTGCAAATCAGAGCAGCAGCTTCTGGGACGGTCCACCCTATAAAGTAAACAACTATAGGTAATTCGCAGAAGGCTAATTTAATGTCTGCAAATCCATTTTTTAGATTACTTGTAATGCATCCAGGGATCTTGGCTATCATTTGCTTTTATAGACTACTAAGTATTGAATTTGTCACTGACATGGGGCCAAGGAAGTGACAAGGTTCAACCTCCACGACTCAATGAACACCTCACACAGGACCAGTGTGCACCTGTCTGGTACTGTTACTTCCCCGTGACTCATGCCTTGCTAGAGGACTCCACAGCACTGAGTGCAGCACCTGGGGTACCAAGGCCTGCAAATGGTCAGTGTGCAGCAGTTATAAGCCTGGACACAGCAGGCTTTGGTTGAGTTTTTAGTTTTTTGTTTGTATTTTAGATTTAATTTTAAGTAATCTCTATACCCAACGTGGGGTTTGAACTCACGACCCTGAAATCAGGAGTCACACACTCCTCTGAGCCAATCAGGTACCCACCCCCTCTTTTTTATAAGTAGGCTCCACACCCAATATGGAGCCCAACGCAGGGCCTGAACTCACAACTCTGAGATCAATACCTGAGCTGAGATTGAGTCGGACACTTCAACAACTATGCCACCCAGGCACCCCTGGACACAGTAGGCTTTAAAAAAGTCATTTCCAAAACATTCTTAGGAGAGTGAACATGTTCTAACTTCATCTACGCCTCAACAGGAAAGCAGTGGTCCTGCCCAACAGAACCTGAGGTGTGACTGTCCTCTGGGTATTGGGACAGGCAAGAGACCAGTGACTATCAGAGGTCCCAATACTCCAGAGAGTAGAACCACAGTGGGTGCAATGGAGCAACAGCAAATTTTTTGGCCAAACAGGGTTTTTTTAAACTTTTTAATAAATCTAAGTCTGTCTCAGAAACCTTGTTTTTAGGCAAATACAGAATGAAATAACACCAACAACAATCAACAGCATGGACGGATACAATTTGGGCAAATGGCAAATTGAATAATGATACTTGGTATTTGTTTTGCTCTCTAGATGAAAGACAACTGGATAAATATCACAGAAACAATACTGTTTGCTTCTGCAGTAATTACTTTTCCTTCTCCATAAGCACCTTGCTCTAATAAGAAAATACATGATACGAATTGCAGGTTCTTGATCATTTTTATTCAACAAATTTTGACCACCTACTTAGTATCAGATACTGTCCTACCTTCCCCCATCTGCTCTTTAATTCCAACTCCATTCCATTTGTGTTTCAATCTCTCCATAAATGAAGAACAATATAAAATGTAAATGCTTGCTCTTACTTAAAGTCTCAAGAAAAAGTTATATGAACCTCTCTTTTTTCCCAATAAACACTTGTCCCACTAGACTGAGTGTCCACTGGGGGCCAGATCAGGGCCTAATTTACCTGGGTCCTGAGCTCAGACTGGTTCAGTGGGAGACAAACAGCAAGGCCTGGCCAGGGTGGAGGAAAATGTAGGTCAGCACCAATCAAGGAAAGCCAAGGCCTCAGAGTATGGCCTCTATTTCCTAGACCACTCTCAGTCCTTCCAAGAAACCGGGAAGGACAGGGACAGGAGGATCCAGGCAGACACTTGCTTTTCGCTTGGCCTTCCCTGGAAGATGGACTCACTGTTACCATCCAATGATGTGAGTCAAGACCAAGCCTTCCAGTCAAGTTCAAAAATAGGTCAAAGACCTGAAAGAGTTTGCACTAGATCCTTACCTCCTTCCCACCTTCTGGGTCCCTCCTGCCTCACTTGTCATCTCTTCACGCTCCCCGCCACTGGCTTTGGCTAATGCCTTGTCCAAGATTCCTGGTTCATACCTGACCTCTGGTCCTCTGCTCTGGGCTCCCCTCCTCCACAAGCCAGGACACTGCATCACTGCCCAGTGCTGAGATGTCTACTGAACCTTCTGGTTCTCTAGTTATCTTCAGGACTGAGCTCCAAGTCGTCTTCTCCCAAGGACTGCTCTTCTTTCACCTCCCCAGGAGTGCTTTTCCTCCTATCCAAGCATGTCCAATCTCTGCCACTCATTTAATGATGAGTACACTCCACAGCACATGCTCCTGAACACAAAGCCACAGGCGTTCTGACAGCACAAGTATGCTCCACTTAACCTGGACCGCTTATACCCATGGCATGCCACCCAACCCTTCAATGAGACAGGTGTTCAACAAATACAAATCAATTTTACCTCAAATGTGGCATTACACCAAAGTTCATTCTTTCCCTTTGCTTTACCACTTCAAAAATAGCTGGACATTTCCAGTGTCAAGCATAAGACTTATTCAGGAAGAAGGGAGAAGACATCCCTTTTTGATGCACTGGCCACCCAAGGCCAACTGAAGCTGGCTTCCTAGTGACCATCTTCCTCAGATGAGCTTTGGTACATCTAACAGGCAGGCTTATCAACACCTTCTGAATGCCCAGTTCCACCTCTATGAGACAGGCTAAGTTTCTTACTTCAACCAAGGATACAAGCTCTGCTAAGCTCTGGAGCAGTGGCTCTAGACCTTGGCTGCACACTAAAATCACCTGGCCAGGAGACTTAGAAAACTAATGCCTGGGTCCCACTCCAAAGATTCTGATGTCACTGACTAGGGGTATAGATTCCAACCTACTGTAAACCTTGCTCTAAAGACACAGCAGCTCTGAAATAGAACAGAGGATGTGGACTGTATGGCTTGGGGCCCAAACCACAAGATACTGAAGGAACTAGAAACTGCTGCAGCTGAGGAAGAGGACGCAGAAACGTAGGAACTTACCCTCGACCCACCACATCTGAACAATCCTGATGAGGGCAAGGACTGCAGTACTGAAATTCTCACTGGGGCCTCAGACCTACAATTCCAGAACCTCTACAAAGTTTTTCCCACATGTCCTGGCCCCCTCACAAATCAATGCTGCTCAGAGGCAGTCCTAGTACCACAGTGAACACCCAGGAGTGGTACTGGAGTTGTTCTCTCTCCAGTCTCCTTGACCCCAGTCTTCCTCTAGCTCTCAGAGGCTGCAGCAGTGTCTGGCTCCATTCTGATTCTGTGGCATGAGCCCAAGCCTTTGAACGGACCTCCAGGTGCTACCTAGGCTTGTTTTCTCATCAGTGAAATGGGGACCATGCTGTCACTGACTTGCCACGGTCAGGATGAACTGAGGGTGATACATCAGGTCTCAGCCCAGTGTCTGCACAGACGAAGCACTCTATAAAGAATGCCTCTTTTAATTATTATGGTTTACCCTGCACTCAACTCCTCAACAATGAGTGTTGTGTTCTGGATGCTGCAACACCTGAAGACTGACACGTGACCCTGGATCCTCATAGCGACCCTACTGAACAGCTAACATCTCCTTTGTGATATGAAAAAAATGGAAATCCACAGACAATAAGAGGCAAAGCCAGCACCCAAGGCCCAGTTCATCAGATTAACATGCCCAAGCCACAACTGCCATCACATGGCTCTGGTATTCCAGGCAGCTCATGACAGCTGCCCATGGATCAGGTCCACCCTCACTGCCTGGCACAAAAAGAAGTACTCATAAGTGTTCGCTTAGTGGAGTTTTTCCTAGCTCCCTCTCACCCTCCACCTCCTAGACCCCCAAATGTTACTTCCTCAGAAAACCTGCCAAACTCAGCCCTCATTAAATTCTCAGATTTGATTCGCCCACATAGTCCAATGATGGCATAGGGACGACACAGGTCAAACCCATGTCTTCCCATGACACTTGTACCTGCCTGGGAAAGAATTATGTCAAAGACCACAGGAAACACAAGGTACATGTGCTCTACCACTTCAAGAGACACTGCACCATCACTTCAGAGCTCTGACAACAGTCATGGGCACTGCCTGGGGAGCTGGATTTTAGGGTCCCTGGTATCGACACCCAGGTATATCCTTCCTCTTTAGAGATCAGTTCAATGGTTCTAACAATTTCCCTACCAATTAAGTAGTAATAAATTATTTTTGAGCAGAGAGGGCCTTCTCTCGTTGCTAAAGTCCATCTTACTCTTGTTCACTTACTCCACTTATAACAAAAATCAAAAATTGGACATTCATGAAACTCTTTTATTCAACTGCAACATGATAACTGAGTATTAAATTAGTTTTAGAAGACTTTCCATAAATAAAAAGATGTACCATGCATCTATATCTTGGTTTCAACTAAGAGGCACCAAGGCTTCTAGTGGAAAGGGTTGATATGAGGCTAGGGTAAGGAGGCTGGAACATCTTGTTGCATCAGCAAGTCAGAGAGTACTCAAACGATGGAGACATGTCAAAAGAACACAAGAGGGGCACCTAGGTGTCTCAGTCGGTTACGTATCCGACTTTGGCTCAGGTCACGATCTCACAGTTTGTGAGTTCGAGCCCTGCATCCAGCTCTGCTGTCAGCGCAGGGCCTGCTTGGGATTCTCTGTCCCCCACTCTCTCTCTGCCCCTCCTCTGCTCTCTCTCTCATACATACATACATACATACATACATACATACATACATAAATAGAACATAAGAGCCAGCCTGAAGAGACTCCCATAACCAAACCTGGGACAATCTGGACATAAAAATAAATAATGAAAAGAATCACAGTAAGTTACCCATATGAACCAATAAACCAAATAACCAATGAATAAATATATGGGGGGAGGGGGGAGAGCTCTTCTAGAATAAATGACACCAATACAGAAGGAATGACCTTAGAAGCATCAATGGATCCTGAAAGTAGGAGGTCAAAGTCCAATGAAGAAGAGAATATCTACACAGTCTCAAAGTGTCCCACCATAAATTACTTATTAATGGCAAAGGGAAAAACAGCAACTTTACAGTAGAGAAAACTGCCAGGTACATCCTTAACCAGAGGTGATCATCAAAACAAGCTGTATCTCAAACCACAATGAGATACCACCTCACACTGGTCAGAATGGTTAAAATTATAAATAAATAAAAAAAAAGGAAACCAATTTGACAATAAATTATATTTAAAAAAAAAGAATGGTTAAAATTAACAACACAGGAAACAACAGATGTTGGTAAGGATGTGGAGAAAGAGGAACTTTATTGCACTGTTGGCAGGAATGCAAACTGGCGTAGCCACTCTGGAAAACAGTGTGGAGGTTCCTCAAATAATTAAAAATAGAACTACCCTACGACCCAAAAATCACACTACCAGGAATTTATCCAAAGGATAAATACAAAAATGCTGATTCAAAGGGGCACATGCACCCCAATGTTTATAGCAGCACTATCAACAAAAGCCAAATTATGGAAAGAGCCCAGATGTCCATCAACCAATGAATGGATTAAGAAGATGTGGTATGGGGTGCCTGAGTGGCTCAGTCGGTTGAGCGTCCGACTTCGGCTCAGGTCATAATCTCAAGGCTCGTGAGTTCGAGCCCCGCATCAGGCTCTGTGCTGACAGCTCAGAGCCTAGAGCCTACTTCATATTCTGGGTCTCCCTCTCCACCCTCTCCTGCTCATGCTCTGTCTCTCAAAAATAAATAAACATTAAAAAAAAAATTAAAAAAAAAAAAGAAGATGCGGTATAGGGGCGCCCAAGTGGCTCAGTCCGAATTCGACTCAGGTCATGATCTCACAGTTTGTGGGTTCAAGACCCGTGTCAGCCTCCGTGCTGACAGCTCCAAGCCTGGAGCCTGCTCCAGATTCTTTGTCTCCCTCTTTCTCTGCCCCTCTCCCACTCACACTCTGTCTCTCTCAAAAATAAACATTAAAAAAATATTTTTTTAAAAAGAGGTTAGAGGGGCGCCTGGGTGGCTCAGTCGGTTAAGCGGCCAACTTTGGCTCAGGTCATGATTTCACGGTCCGTGAGTTCGAGCCCCGCGTCGGGCTCTGTGCTGACAGCTCAGAGCCTGGAGCCTGTTTCAGATTCTGTGTCTCCCTCTCTCTGACCCTCCCCCGTTCATGCTCTCTCTCTGTCTCAAAAATAAACGTTAAAAAAAAAAAAAATTTTTTTTAAATAAAAATAAAAAAAAAATAAAAAGAGGTTAGAGTGGGAGAAAGCCAAAGCATAAGAGACTCTTAAAAACTGAGAACATGGGGCGCCTGGGTGGCTCAGTCGGTTGAGTGTCCGACTTCGGCTCAGGTCATGATCGCGCGGTTCGTGAGTTCGGGCCCCGCGTCGGGCTCTGTGCTGACAGCTCAGAGCCTGGAGCCTGCTTCAGATTCTGTGTCTCCCTCTCTCGCTCTGACCCTCCCCCTGTTCATGTTCTGTCTCTCTCTGTCTCAAAAATAAATAAACATTAAAAAAAAAATTAAAAAAAAAAAACTGAGAACAAACTGAAGGTTGATGGGGGGTGGGTGATGGGTATTGAGGAGGGCACCTTTTGGGATGAGCACTGGGTGTTGTATGGAAACCAATTTGACAATAAATTTCATATATTGAAAAAACAATTTTTTTTAAAGATGTGTATATATATATATGCAATGGAATACTACTTGGAGATGAAAAAGAATGAAATCTTGCCATCTGCAACAATATGGATGGAACTGGAGAATATTATGCTAAGCAAAATAAGTAAGTCAGAGAAATACAGATGTCATATGATTTCACTCATATGTGGAATTTGAGAAACTTAAAGATGAACATAGGGGAAGGGAAGAAAAATAAGATAAAAACAGAGAGGGAGGCAAACCATAAGAGACTCTTAAATACAGAGAACAAACTGAGGGTTGATGGGGGTAGGTTAAATGGGTGATAGATACTAAGGAGGGCACCTTTTGGGATGAGCACTGGGTGTTATATGTAAGTGATGAATCACTGGGTTCTACTCCTGAAGCCAAGACTACACTGCATGTTAACTAACTTGAGAATCTAAAAAAAAAAAACAAACCAAAAAAAACAAGCTGCATCTCATACCTACTCATATGGGACAATCAAAGGTACTACTAAAACAACTTTGGAAATCTGAATACGGACTATAAAATAGGTACACCAATGTTAAATGTCCTAATTTTTTTTTTTTAATCTTTTTTAGGTTTATTTATTTATTTATTTATTTATTTTGAAAGAGGCAGAGAGAGACAGAGAAAGAGAGAACAAAGCAAGTGAGGGGCAGAGAGAGAGGGAGAGAGAGAATCCCAAGCAGGTTCTATGCCATCAGAGCCCAAAACAGGGCTTGAACTCACAAACCATGAGATCATGACCTGAGCCAAGATCAAGAGTTGGGTGTTTAACCAAATGAGTCACCCAGGCGCCCCTTAAATGTCCTGAGTTTTTTCTTAATGTCTATCTATTTTTAAGTGAGAGTGAGTGAGTGAGTGAGAGAGAGAGAGAGAGAGAGAAGGAGCATGAGCAAGGGAGGGGCTGAGAGAGGGAGACACAGAATCAGAAGCAGGCTTCAGACTCTGAGCTGTCAGCACAGAGCCCAAACCAGGGCTCGAACTCACAAGTCAGGAGATCATGACCCGAACTGAAGTCAGACATGTAACCGACTGAACCATTCAGGTGCCCCTTAAATGTGCTGATTTTGACAGATGATCTGTAGTAAGAGAATGTCCTTATTCCTAGGAAATACATAATTAAGAATTTCGGAGTGGGGCACCTGGGTGGCTCAGTCGGTTAAGCATCCGACTTTGGCTCAGGTCATGATCTCACAGTTTATGAGTCTGAGCCCTGCATCGGACTCTGTGCTGACAGTTCAGAGCCTGAAGCCTGTTTCGGATTCTGTGCCTCCTTCTATCTCTGCTCCTCCCCCACTTGTGCTCTCTGTCCCTCTCTGTCTCTCAAAAATAAATAAATGTAAAAAAAATAAAATAAAAAAATAAATTTCGGAGTAAAAAAAGAATTTTGGAGTAAAGGGATGTGACGTTTGCCAATCATACAAATGGTTCAGGAAAAAAAATGTATAGATAGAAAACGGAGGGAATAACAATAAAGCTAACAAGGCAAAATATAAACAAATGGCGATTCAAAGGAAAGCGTTTTTAGGTGTTCCTAATACTATTCTTGCAATTTTTCTGTAAGTCTGAAATTATACCAAAATTTGAAAGTTAGGGGTACCTGGCTGGCTCACATCCAAAGAACATATGACTCGTGATCTCAGGGTTGTGAGCTCGAGTCCCATGCTGGATGTAGAGACTTAACTAAATAAACAAACGTACATACATACGTACATGCATAAATATTACAGAAATATGTGCCATGCCACGTGAAATGGATAGACAATAAGTGGTAAGAAAAAGGAATGTGGTGCATGTTCCACCTCCCCTCTCAAGACCTCAGTTCTTCCCTGGCAAAGCAGCAATATTCACCAACAGTTGTGGTGCAGAAGAGGTGCAGAAGTCTGCAGATGAGCTCTATAAACTGTGACAACCTATGAAACCCTAACCCCACCACTTACTTTACACCCTAGCACCCTGCCCACTAGCATTCCAGGGTCCAGGCACCAAATGCCCAGACTGCATGACTCAAAACACACATCCCACCAGGTCCCCAAGCCGTCCATGTTTGTAAGGGGAAATAAAGGTATCTTAAAAGCATTTTCTTCCAGAAACACTACAACACAAAATAACACAAAAAAGGACTTTCTTTGTTCTAAAAGTGACTTGGGTTATAATGGAAGAAAATGTCACACTGGGGCCTGCAATTACTACACTGGGTTATGTTTGCTTAAGATTAAAAATAGTTTCATCTTTCCTTCCCAGGAGCCTTCCCTCCTGGAGGAAAAAACCCCAACCAGACCATCACCAAGTTCAGAGGTCCCAGAGCTAAACGCAAGGTCTGGGCAGGCTTAACCCAGTGTTTCTCAGTCATATTCCCTACTAACAATTCCCGATCACAATCCAGAAGATACATGGCAAGCTCACAAAGATGCCATCAGCTGTCTGGTCCTTACCTTTGGGCTTAATGCAATACAAGTAATTCCTATGGGGGTAAAACAAATTCTAATAATACAACAGGACAAAAGTGAAAAGCAGGCTTCCTTCCCAGCCTCAGGTGAGCAGGCTGGGTTTCCTCAGCAGCTATCCACAAATGACACATTTAATTTGTCTCTAAACCCATACACAAGTACATCTCTCTTTAATTCATTCTTAAAGCTCAAATGGAATCACATATTTCATAATTGTTACTTTTCAAATTTACTAGAACTGGGAGACCTCAGCCCCAGTGGCTGGACCCACCTCACACTCACCCTTGCTGCTTGTGGCACATTTAAGTGTCTAAGTATCCTGCCTCTTTTGCTCTCAAGGGTGCTCTGACTCTCATAGTTGCATTCTTCTGGGAGGAAATCTGAGCATAAAATTCTAGATGTGAAATTACTGGGTCAAAAGTTACATACATTAGAACTGACAGATATTGGCAAAATGCCTTCAATTTACATTCCCACCTAAAGATAGAAGTGACTTTTCCCTCACTTTCCCTAAAACTAAGTTATTGGCAAACTCCCTCATTAACAACATAAGAAGGAAGAGGAAGGAGAATGGGACAGGTTGAAACAGCATGAGAAAGCAATTTGTCCCTCTCGTATTCCTTGAATATTGGGCACGGTGGGTAGCAGGTGTCATAAACTCAAACTGGGAGTAGTGGTACTTCACGGTCAGCCAGTGCAACAGTATGGGAGGGTGAGCATCTAGATGACTAATGAATCAAAACATGGTGCTATGTTTTTCTAGTCAAACTTGACTACCTCAGAGGAAAATTGCTATGGAGAATTTATGGGCGAATGACTCCAAATAATAAGGTATCTGTGGTGTTCTTTGCTCCCATTGTTTCTTCCCTGGACCAGCCCTCCAGACCAGGGTACCTCCTGAGCCCACCCCAGAACAACTCCAGGGTCAGAGCAGGGAAACACAGGCATAACTGCTGAACACAAGGAGAGGAGAGGGAAGCTAGAGAGTATTTTGGGGCTCCCGAGTCTAATCTTCATACTGTAGTTTCACTGTTCTGAAAAACATTAACTTTCTCTAATCATTACTTCCAAATCTAAGTTTGATGCCTGCTGTCCTTCAACTGAAGGGCAGGGCCTGACAGGAATGCTGGAGACCAGCTGTCCTGGAGGTAGCACCCTCCTCTCTTGGAGCCCTGGGGAAAGAGCCATCTATCGCAGGCCAATGCAGCCATCTGGGACAGGCAGTCATGCGCCTAACTACAGAAGTACTCACTACTCCACTCTCCTCTTTCTCTCAGATCTGCCTAAGTTATACATGTGGATAATTAACCCAACAGAAAGTGGTACCCAGAACCGTGACTGACATTCCAAACTCCTAAGATGACCTTCCCAACTCTCTATCATGCTAGTTCTTGGTTCAAAGGCTGCCTGGAAAAACCAAGTGACCTAGGCAACTTCACCAGAATGAGGAGTAACAGGAACTGGGAGCCACACCCCACCATGAGGACCATGATACAAACCCTGGAGAAAAACACCAGGACCAGAAAGAAGGAACACGAAGCCCTTTAGCAGATGCTATGGTTACGTTATCTTCTAGAGCCAGACACCAAACTATTGAGGGATGAAATGACCGGATGTCTGAGACTTGCTTCAAAATTATGTGAGGTGGGGCAAAAGTTAGAAACGTGAATATTATGCTATGCTAGTCACTAAGCTAGTCATTAAGAGTGTACTTGAAATTCCCCATAATAAAAAGTTCAAAAATAAAATACAACAAGAGGCATATAAACAAAATCCCCAGTTATTAAAACATCAAATATATCCACAACTCATTCTTAGTATATACCAACAGAAGACAGGAACAAGAACATTTACGTCAGTATTATTCAGGATGTCAAAAACTAGACACAGCCCAAATGTTTACCAACAGGAAAAGCAGTAAACTGTGATATATTTGTGTGAAATACTATACGACAAAAGAGAACAAAATGCTGTATAGAACCACACAGACGCCACAGACCTAATGTTTAGCAAGAAAAAAAACAAATGACAGTACGCACACGTTCTATCATTCCACTTACATGAAGATCAAGAGCAGGAAAACTAAGCTTAAGGACAGAGGTTAGAAGAGTGGTTACTTTAGGGAAGGGGCACCTGGGTGGCTCAATCTGTTGAGCATCTCTTGATTTCGGCTCAGATCATGATCTCCTGGTTCGCGGGTTGAGCCCCGTATGGAGCTATGCCCTGACAACGTGGAGCCTGCTTGGGATTCTCTGTCTCCCTCTCTGCCCCTCCCTTGCTTGCCTGCGCTCTCTCAAAATAAATAAACCTTAAAACAAAACAAAAGAAGAGTGGTTACTTTGGGGGAGATGCTGATTGGGGAAAGGCACAATGGAACCTTCTGGAAATGTTCTAGATCTTGATCTCAGTGGCGTATACAGTATGTAAAAATGTGTTGAGTTGTACATCTATGATTTATGCATTTTGCTACATGTATAAATAATGCTTCAATTTTTAAAAAATTGGTGACATCAAAAAAAATTGAATGCTACTAATTACCAGGTGATTCAGTGAAACAGCTTTATCTATAAAAGAATATATTTTCAAAGACTCAAGAATGAGAAAATTCAGCTCTGGCCTAGGATAAATTGGCCAGCGCCTGCTACCTGCTGACACCTCAGGGGAAAGCAGGGCCTCCTACTTTCACTGCTAGCTGATCATAGATAGCAAACACCAACAGAGCAGCCAGCACTAGGAAACATGGCTTTAACTCCTGCTTTACCACCCTAAGCAAGTAGCCATAATTATGCCCTCACCAAAACATGAATAATTCCATTTTTAAATGTAATAGTAAAGATCACTCATATGGGAGATTCGGCATTCCCCTCACTGCCATGCCTGCTGCTGGCTGCCTGACACCCACTCCCATGGGCAGCTCCTGAGCACTGCTAGGCAGCCTCTGCGGCCCTTCCTCCAGCACAGCCCACACCTCCCTGACTGGAATTCCTTACGTTCTCCTCCCAAAAGGACAAACTCTCAGAAAACTTGGGATTCAAAACAAGAAAACAAAACCTGGTCTACTTCCTTAGGCCTAAGCAATCTTAGTGGACAGAACAACACAAAAATCTGAATTTATTTGGCTTTGAAATGAAGTATAACATAAACGAAATTTTAAATGTGTGAAATAGTAACACCACAAACAAAACACCACATGCACGTGTTAAGTGTCTCAGCACTAGGGAAAGGCCAGATAAACCCCAGGACGGTACATGATACCTTTCCTCAGTAGCAATTCCCACTTGAAGGGCAATGAGCTCAGTATATACAAAGGTGTAGGCCAGCCACTAGCACAGCCCTTTACCTCCAGATCCTCACAGCAAAGGTGGATCAGGCAGCTGCTGTCTCTTGAGGTGAGCACAGAGTCGCCCCCGCATCAAACATAGGCTTGGGCTGCCCATCAAATTCTGAGGGAAGCTGAGTGGGGCCTGCAAACGAGAAAGCCAGGGCCAGCTGACAAGTTCCTGGGCCTGGAGCCTACGCCTAGTCTCACAATGAAACAATCTCTGGACCTCCACACGCCCACAGCTTTAGCCACCTACCGGCACAGTTGCAGCACTGGCAGCTGGCACACTTCCCTATTCTGAAAGGCAGGTTTCTGTACCCAGAGCTTGACACCAGCATGTGAGGCCACGACCACAGCCCACAGAGCCTTCCACTGTTCCCCCGGCCCACTGGCCAATGGCACAGATATGAGGAAAAGACGGGATTCTGGCTGCTCTCTATGCCCTACCCAGATTTTTCCATTTCCTTACCACTGGGGCTGTGCCCCACAAGAAGAAAATCCTCTGAAACAGCTTTCAAACACAGAGAAAATTTGTAAAACACAACACTCATGGGACAGAGTATGAGGCAACCATTTAAATCATCAGGATCAACACCTTCATTTTACAGATGAGTAAACAGAGGTTTCCACAGTCCCCCAGACGGTGAGCAAATAGTATGAGATTCCCTCTCCTCAGCCTCAAACAGCTCTTTTCCCATCAGAACACCATATAAACAAAGGGGGAAAGGAAGGAAGGAAAGTTGAAAATAGGGGATAAAATGATGGACAGACAGGGAAAGGCAGGAACATTGGGAGTTAGAGGGAAGGGAGGGCCTGAGAGGTGGATGTTGCTGTGAGTCCACTTTGGTGAATTAAGCCAGAGGAGACATCAGGCTCTTCCTCTTGCAACACCTGTCACATGGGTTCTGGAGAGACTGGTTTGACAAGGACTACAGAGCCGGTGAGAGGCTGGGCTGGGCCTGGCCTCTCCTCAGGCCCTCGTCCTCCCACAGAAGTGGTGCTCTGGGTACCAGCAATGAGCAATGTGGAACAAGAGGAAAGCAGCCCTCCAGCCACGCCAAAGGTCCAAACCTGAGGCTGATCGGCCTTTGGATCCAGTCATCGATTCGCAGGAAATGCAAAGAAGAGCATGGGTGGCCTGCACCCTGAGACACCATCTGCTAAATTTGGACTGTGGGAGGGGCACCTAGGTGGCTCAGTCAGTTAAGCGTCCAACTTTGGCTCAGGTCATGATCTCACAGTTCATGAGTTTGAGCCCTGCATCGGGCTCTGTGCTGACAGCTGGGAGCCAGAAGCCTGGAGCCTGCTTTGGATTCTGTGTCTCCCTCTCTCTCTGCCCTTCCTCCACTTGTGCGTGCTCTCGCTCACACTCTCTCTCTCAAAAATAAATAAACATTAAAAACAAATTAAAAAAAAAAACGTAAACAAAAATTTGGACTGTGGGAAGACTCCACAAATTTAAGTGTCCAGGGTTTTCAGCAGATAATTGCAAGGAAAGGGGATAGAGGGGGAATCTGTAGATTAAAGAAACTTAGAAGACATACCAAGTTTTAAAAATGGTCAAAACTGGGGCACCTGGCTGGCTCAGTCAGTTGAGCATGCAACTCTTGATCTCAGGGTTGTGAGTTCAAGCCCCATGCTGGGTGTGGAGCTTACTTAAAAAAAAAGAAAAGATAAAATTAAACTAAACTACAGTGCCTAAGGATACACATGTGGAGGATAAAACCAAAAATAAATGTAAGGAAATGGATACAAAAAAACAGGTTGGGGGTCACCTTTGGAAGGTAGGAAATGGAGGGCTGTAGCAGGGATGGGACCCACCAAGAGGTCTCTGGTAGGGCCAGCAAAGCTCTATTTCTTAACCTTATAATTCACTAAGCTATATTTTTTTTTGGGGGGGGAGAGGTTGTTTTCTCTATTTTTGTTTTATTTTACACTAGTAAAGTTTAAAAAAAAGGTTAATAAAATATTTTTAGGGGCACCTGGCTGACTCAGTTGGTAGAACTCTTGATGTCGGGGTCTTGAGTTCAAGCCCCACCTCGGGTGTGGAGCCTACTTTAAGTATACATACATATATTATACACATACACATATGTATACATATACATAAACATACATATATATACATATATACATACATATATAGTTTTAATAAGGTAAAGTGATATTGCAACAGAATGAATGCAGAAACAATGTAAGAATCCAGCTGTCTTCTACAAGCCAGATATTAAAGAATTTGCAAAAATGCAAAAAAAAAAAATAATAACAATAAGATGAAGTAAACAGGTGCGCCTGGGTGGCTCAGTTAAGTATCTGACTCTTGATTTGGGCTCAGGTCATGAGCTTATCATGGTCGTTAAGACTGAGCCCCATGTCAAGCTCCCAGTCAAGCCCCGTGCTGTACATGGAGCCTGCTTAAGATATTCCCTCTCTCTCTCTCCAAACAAACAAACAAACAAACAAAAGATGAAATAATCATAAAACCAAACCAACCCTGGAAGAGTTTGAAGACTGTGTAAAGCAGAACATGTAGAAAGAAAGACAGGAAGGGTGAACACAGAGGTTAGCCCCACAGCCAACTAGGTGGGTACCTCCAATTCTGGGGTTCAGCATGAGGAACCCCCAGTGGCCACTCCCCTGGTGCTATGCTCTCCAACAGTTGTTAGTCATTAAGCTGATGTTGCAGCCACCTGTGTGGCTCCTTTATCCATCTCTCAACCAGTTCTCAGGGATAAACTGTTTATTTTTAACTGGGGGACCAAAAATCCCCACGTCTCCTCCAGGCATTACTCCTTCCACTGCCGATTTTCCTGACTCTCACAGCCTGAAGGGTTTTAACTTGCTCCCCTGGTAAAGCACACCAACACTGCCTTTCAGATTCCACTATTCCTCAGCTCTGGCCTAGACCAACCTCACTGCCTTAGTTTCTGTTCAGAAGCTACCTCTATCTACACCATAAATCCATCATTTTAGGGCTGGTCAAAGTCTCCCATCCCTACTCCTAGCCGACTTGACCCCACAATGGTTTCTAGATCCCACCCCTTGCTGTCCCCCTGGCCTCCCATCTCCTCCAACTTGGGGATTAACAGAGCAAACTTAACAAAGTTCCTCTGCTCACTGTTATCTTCTCCCTCCCCTCTCTTTTCCAGGGTTCATCTTCTCTAATCCCCCTCCCATTTGGTCCTGCAGCTTCCTCAATTAACCCCCAAATTCCCCCCACATCCTTATCCAAATCACTACCAAACCAAGAGGGCTTCCATGGTTCACTTCGGCCAATCTCTGAAACACCATTTTGCAGGCCCCACCAGGATCACCTAAGGCATGGCATCAGCACCAGGAACTGGCTCAACAGGTCACAGACATATCTGTGTGTGCCCAAATGTCAGTCTGGCTTTGAAAATAATCTAGAACTGCAGTTATCCAATCACTGTGTTGTACACAGTGATTAGTTTCCACAGAAACTAATGTAACACTGTGTGTCAACTACAGTAAAAATATCACCACTACCACCACCACCACCACCATCATCATCATCATCACCTAGAACTGCCTCCCAGGCTCTCCAAAGTCCTCTTCCTGATGCCTCATATCACTCTCTGAGATGGGTCTAGCCCCCCCCCCCCCAAGATGAATCAGAGGCATACTGACTGCCTATGCTCACTTCGGGGGTGTGACCTTCAGCCTCTCCAAAACACACTTTCTTCTAAAAAATACCAACTGAGAAGAAATAATCTTCACTTCTCCTTCCTCTTTTGCCTCAGTAGGGCAGGGCCCATACCTGTCTCACCCATCACCAGATCCATCCCCAGAGCCTAGCACAGTGCCCAGGACATGACAGGAACTAAAAAACCACCTGCAAATGAAAGAACTGAAACCCAGCACCAACAGGGCCTGCCCACTGAATGCCAGCCGACAGTCTTTTCCACAGTCCATAGGCTAGCTTGTCTTACAAGGCTGCTTAATAGTATTTAATCTTAAACACTTCCTAGATCAAATTCCTTTTGTCTTTAACTTTTTCCAATTATAAGCATAGATTCATTAGGTGTGCTAATGCATGTAAAACACTTACAATAAGGACCTGACACAGAATAAACATATATACAGGGGCGTCTGGGTGGCCCAGTCGGCTGACTGTCCAACTCATGATTTCAGCTCAGGTCACGATCTCAGGGTTCGTTAGATTGAGCCCCACAAAGGGCCCTGTGCTGACAGGGCAAAGCTTGACTGGGATTCTCTCTCCTTCTCTCTCTGCCCCTCCCCTGCTCTCTCACTCTCTCAAAATAAATAAATAAACATTTAAAAAAAATTTTTAAATATATACACAAAATACAAATATTCCAGTCACCCATAATCTCATGAGTGTAGTTTCTGTGCCTTAGACAACCTACATGAGCAGACCAGCTTAAGAACATGGGCATTGCTATGAACACTACTGGGTGTCCTGGTTTCTCCACCTCAGACCCAAATGTGAAATAAAACTGCCAAGGTCAGTAATCCCTCCAAAATGACAAGGAGTCTGGAGTGCCTGCAGTAGAAATGGACTTGCTTCAATACTGGGGTTTCTTCTATTCTATTGAGAATCAGCTCCTATACAGTGGCCTTCTCTGGACTACCTGTTCAGCACCGTCAGGAACTACTCCCAGGCTGGGAGCAACCCTGTGGGCTCTGCTTCCCCTCTAGCCTATCAGAGGATTTAGAGTGAGCATTTAGAGCTTTATTTTCAACTCCCCTCTGGTGGTATCATGTCATTTTCTTATCTGATAACAGCCTACAGCTCTACCCTCATGTGCCTCTAACACAAAGGTCAGAAACCAGATGCCTCCAGTATCTGGAAATCATGTGGAGACTGCCCCACTGGGAACCCAGAGGCAACTCCCACCCAACACAGAATCATAAAACACAGTGCCCACCTACATCACTTGGAGGCTGGAACCCGATTTTTACCTTTAGGAAAATTATTCTCTGCTTAGAAGTTCGGCACTGTTGGTTGTACCCTCGCCCCATCACACCCCAAAGAATTTGTACTCAATTTGTCCCTCTAGGAGTCAAGGAAGCCCAAAACAGTTCTGGTTTCCAGGGAGATGTTGACTTTACAGAGTAAGGTTCAAACATTCCATACTAAGTTGTTCCTATTAACCAAAACAATGATAATTATAATAACACCTCAAAATTCCTGTTCTAAAGAATTCCAACCCTACAGCTTACTGAATTACATGTTCCAGGTATAGAATCTGCTGCTGCCAACATATAACCAGGAGCACTCACTCACTCGCTCCTGGTCTCTTAAAATGCAAGTTGGCTGCAAAGCCAAAGTTTAATAAGTTACCCAGTCAGGAGGTCATATGGTCATGAGGGGAAAAAATAAGTACACGTCTAGTCCTTTGAAAACCAAGGGCTTTCACTCTAAGGCATGCACTGCTGCTGATAGCTTGAAAAGATATAAACAGCATACAGAAAAAGAAACAAAGCACTTCCAGTCACTCAACTCACATGCAACAACCTTGTCAGCCTATGCTCCTTCTACTTCACTGGTAAGATTCAAGAAAACAAACCTGGGCACAAACAACCTCTGAAGAAACTTCTTAAAAATCTAAACAATGTTGGGACGCCTGGCTAGCTCAGCCAGTGGAGTATGCAACTCTTGATCTTGGGTCATGAGTTTGAGCCCCACACTGGGTGTGGAGGTTACTTTAAAAAAAAAATCTAAACAAGGCTCTCTAGTTAACAGAGAGAGACCTTGGTCCTCAAAGTATTTTCATCCTCTTACTCATCTTGACAGAGGCCAATGCCTCCAAGGACCACCCGCCCCAACAAGACACTGTAGCACTCAAAACCCCACAGATGAGTGAGCAGTCAAGGTAGAGCTGCTTCCTGGGAGGTACCAATGGGCTTGTATCTAGGTTTGTTTGATTCTATCAAATGCTAGCTACATCTAAAATCACCTATTACATTTGTAATTGTGAAACATAATAAAAAAACACCCCTGAACCCGTAACTCAACCTAAGAAACATAACCAGCCTTTGTTAAATATCAGAGTCCTAATTTACACCGGAAAGGAAAAGGATAAATGTAATATTAACAAGTAGCCATTACAGAACAGTACAGGGAACATTACTAGTCAACCTTTATTTCCTTCTCAGCAGCCTATGGGAAGGATACTCTGTCCCAGTTTTACTGAAGCAGAGAGGTCAAGGGCCTTACTTAAGCCATATTAGGATGCAAGGGTCCCAGGGGACTCAGTACATCTGGTAGGTTCCTTCCTCAGGCCCCTGTTTCTACTGCTGAGAATACTCAGTTTTCTTTGTCCAACCTCATCACACTTGTGCCAAACTCTTGCTGGTTGTGCCAAACTCTTGCTGGTCTTGCCAAAGTGCAAGGACCTTCAGTGGGTAGACCTCACCTCTTGGGAACTCATGACCCAAAACACTATGTATGAGCAGGCACTATCTGAAAGAATTCTCCATTAGAACTCAATACCATCTTATAACAAGTGCTGGTATTGACAGTGTGATCTCAGCATGGTAAGTATGTTTTATTCTTTTATTTGATAAAAACAAAACGCCACTCCCAATCCTAAAACAGAGAAAAGAAACCTATCATTCTGCCCAGTCAGAAGGATAAAATGGACTAGATTTTGTCCCCCTCTAATAAAAGAAAAAAAACAAAAGGTAGGAGGAAGGCAAACACCCAGGGTAGTGCCAGTGCCAGCTGTTCCTTTCAGAGGACACTTCCACAGAAGATGAAGAAATCAGACATACTGAAGCATCATGGAAAGAATGGAATTTTTTTACTCAAATGATCTTTCCAGTACCATTCCGAATAATCTCCCTATCTGGGTTTTAAAGGAACAAAATTAGCAGCCATCCATGCAATCATATAGACTTCATGTAGAAAAGCCCTCTGCCAACTCCAGGAGGGCCTGACCAGGGCTTTTCCATCCTCCTACCATCACCAGCTCACTCACCTGATCCTTACAGAACATGCTAATGCACAACAGCTGACCATACATCTGGCTCCCCATCTGATATGTCATTTGCAAATATCTTTTCCCATTCCGTTGGTTGCCTTTTAGTTTTGTTGGTTGTTTCCTTTGCTGTGCAGAAGCTTTTTATCTTCATAAGGTCCCAGTAATTCACTTTTGCTTTTAATTCCCTTGCCTTTGGGGATGTGTCGAGTAAGAGATTGCTACGGCTGAGGTCAGAGAGGTCTTTTCCTGCTTTCTCCTCTAAGGTTTTGATGGTTTCCTGTCTCACATTCAGGTCCTTTATCCATTTTGAGTTTATTTTTGTGAATGGTGTGAGAAAGTGGTCTAGTTTCAACCTTCTGCATGTTGCTGTCCAGTTCTCCCAGCACCATTTGTTAAAGAGGCTGTCTTTTTTCCATTGGATGTTCTTTCCTGCTTTGTCAAAGATGAGTTGGCCATACGTTCGTGGGTCTAGTTCTGGGGTTTCTATTCTATTCCATTGGTCTATGTGTCTGTTTTTGTGCCATGGCTCCCCATCTGAAACTAACACCCCTGAAAAAGAAGCAGTCTCTATCTGTCCACTCACAAAAAACAGAAGTACCTCATACTTTTTTTTCCCCAAGGACACACTGGTCTAGGGTCAAAAGAACCGCCTGATGGGGGCACCTGGGCGGCTCAGTCGGTTAAGCATCCGACTTCGGCTCAGGTCATGATCCCGCGGTTTGTGAGTTCAAGCCCTGCACTGGGCTCTATGCTGACAGCTCAGAACCTGGAGCCTGCTTCAAGCTCTGTGTCTCCCTCTCTCTCTGCTCCTCCTCCACTCATGCTCTGTCTCTCTCTTTCAAAAAATAAACATTAAAAAAATAAAAAATAAAGAACCGCCTGATGGGTAAGGCACTTTGGTATCAGGAGAGAGTATCCACGTCCAAAACAAACCTGTTTTTTAAAAAGCTGAGTCCTGAGGCGCCTGGGTGGCGCAGTCGGTTAAGCGTCCGACTTCAGCCAGGTCACAATCTCGCGGTCCGTGAGTTCGAGCCCCGCGTCGGGCTCTGGGCTGATGGCTCAGAGCCTGGAGCCTGTATCCGATTCTGTGTCTCCCTCTCTCTCTGCCCCTCCCCCGTTCATGCTCTGTCTCTCTCTGTCCCAAAAATAAATAAACGTTGAAAAAAAAAAAAAAATTTAAAAAGCTGAGTCCCGGGGCGCCTGGGTGGCGCAGTCGGTTAAGCGTCCGACTTCAGCCAGGTCATGATCTCGCGGTCCGTGAGTTCGAGCCCCGCGTCGGGCTCTGGGCTGATGGCTCAGAGCCTGGAGCCTGTTTCCGATTCTGTGTCTCCCTCTCTCTCTGCCCCTCCCCCGTTCATGCTCTGTCTCTCTCTGTCCCAAAAAAAATAAATAAACGTTGAAAAAAAAATAAAAAGCTGAGTCCCTCTGGCTTCCCCTACCTGGAGAATCATACTCTAGCATTTCACATCTTGAATAAGTTCTATAGTTGATTAAAGCTAAAACAAATTTTTTCCAGCCTTATTGAGATACAATTGAAGGCCAAAATAAATTTTTAAAAATTTAAAGCCTATTTCATTCACAAATAGATTAATCCTATGCTTCCCAGAGGATTCCAAACATAAGAAAGGTCTGGAGAGAGTGCCCAGCCTCTTGTGACCAGGCACTAAGCCACCCTTGGGAGCAGCATGCCTGCCTCTCCAAATATGGCCTCAAATCTGTTGCAAGAGTGAGCTCAGGCCTGCAAAAGGGTCCACAAGAATGTTTATCAAGACATGACAAAATCAGAGGACAGACCTAGGAGCAAACAAAACACATGCACCATGCCTCAGAACAGTCCTGAACAGCAGGGCAGCATGTGAGGAAATGACTACTTGCTGGGCCCTCAGCACCCAGAAACCACAGCAGACCAGACAGAAGCCACAGCAGACCTGACACTGTGCCTGCAGGCACAGCCCACAATGAGCCCCATTCTCCCTGGAAGCTCATGGCAGGCGAGAAGAGGGGAGACAAGGATATTCCTTCACCCCCTCACACAGAGGAAAAGGGCAAAGGCAGCCCGGGGCACCATAGGCACATGAGCAGCCATTTTCCTTTCCACCTTTTTGATTCAAAAAGAAACCCCTCTTTAAAAAATCAGAAGGGAGACCTGAGGTCCCATCTGATTAAGGTAGCATTAGATGGGCAAATTAGATGCCTTATACAAGAGTCCCCTCTCTCGTCATCAATGCCTAACCAGAAGGAAAAAAACTCAAGGCTTTGAAGGGAGAGGGGACCCCACAGGCCCTGTCAGCTCAGGGCGGGCATTCCAAGGAAAAGAATCAACTTTTCCTGCTAAGAATTTCTTCCCAGCGCCAAAGAATCCAGTCGCTTTTTAAAGTACTTTAAAACTGGAAAAAGCACATCTTCAGACTGGCAAACACAGTATTTTAAGTCTATACTGTTGACCCTTCTGACAAAATATTGTGATCTTTTCCAGGTAAGCAGAAGCAACAGCTGGTAGCACAAATCCAGAGGAGAGAGTAAGACAGGAATCCTACTGTTATCTATTTGAGACTTTAATGAATTCTATTTTTAGATCTTTAATAAAGAGCTTCTCTTCTAGTCTCCTCCCACCAAATTTCTCTACTCAGGCAATTCAATCTTCCCAACACTGCTCAGTCTAAAAATATAAGACACTTATTCAGGCATGCTTAACATAACAGGTAGAGCAAAGTTCTCTACATTTCCTAATTTTCCACAAGATGCAGAACCCACCCCTGCTCAAGGACCACTCATCAGGCTGGTCTCCATTATTAAAAAATCCAGTAAGCAAGGCTCCCTGAGGTCAGGGCAGTTATGATGCAAAGATAACCTACCAGCCCAAACAGGAGTATACACGTGACATTTATAGTGATGAGAGATGCGTGTTTTATGGAAGCATTCCATAGTAAAATAAGGGCCCAGAAAATGGATGGTGTCCCAGGTTCTGATTAATAGCCAAATAAAAAGGAAATGCTATTTGGAATTCCATTATTCACTGTATAATTTTTCTTGGCAAAAATTGGCTGAAGTATCAACCCAGTCCTAGAGAACTGAGCTAATTAAGAGAGGCATTTATGACAACCAAGGCAGAACTGGTTCACTTCTGCTATAGACAGCCTTGGGAATCTTAAGTAATCCCTTATCAATCCCTAGGATGCTTGGAGGGAAATGCTCCCAGCACAGAGAGAGATAAAATAGAAACGACCATATCATTTGCAAAAACAAACATCTCCAAGTCCACTAACCTATTTCAGTAGATACCAACTATTATTACTTTTTTAATGTTTATTTATTTATTTTGAGAGAGAGAGAGAGAGAGAGAGAGAGAGAGAGAGAGAGAGAGAATATTCCAAGCAGGAATTCAAGAAATCCAAGCCCCAATGTGGGGCTTGATCCCACAACCATGAGATCACGACCTGAGCTAATACCAAGAGTTGGGTGTTTAATCAACTGAACCACCCAGGTGCTCCTAGATACCAACTATTAGAAAGAACTCTGGGGGCACCCGACTGGCTCAATCAGTAGAGCAAGTGACCCTTGATCTCAGGTCATGAGTTCAAGCCCCAGGTTAGGTGTAGGGCTTACTTAAAAAATAATAATAATACGGGGTGCCTGGGTGGCTCAATTGGTTAAACACCCGACTCTGGCTCAGATCACGATCTCATGGTTTGTGGGTTCAAGCCCTATGTTGGGCTCTGTGCTGACAGTTCTGAGCCTGGAGCCTGCTTCAGACTCTGCGTCTCTCTCTCTCTCTCTCTCTCTCTCTCTGCCCTTCCCCCACTTGTCCTGTCTCTCTCTCTCTCTCTCCCTCTCAAAAATAAACATTAAAAATGTTATTAACAATAATAAATTAAAGAAAAAAGAAAGAACTCTGTAAGAGATGCTTCTTGTTTGTAGATCCCCATACTCCACATACAAAAACTCAACATCCATAGAAATGAAGAGCAAGTGCCAAGCTGGGCACTGGTCATTGTTTCCCTGAATATGACACATCCTTCCAAGTGTCTCACTTGTCCTTGAGCTCCCCTTGATGGCACCCTCCCCTATACTTAGGGTATCTGAGAGCTGGGACCGCCTCAAGAAGACTGAATCTGTGGCTACACCTACGCCCAATGGCAGACAACATTGAGCCTGGGCCTCTGCATGGCTATAAAAATCACATATCCATACAAGTCACAGAAAAGGGACCAGGGAAAACATACACCATGCTTAAAAATAAAAACGAATACAAACCAGCCTCACTTGACATTACAGATGTGCTCCTACAATACAGATGTGCTCCTATAAAACTGTAAGTCATGTCTCTTTTTTCAAAAGCTTTATATTTAATATGGTGATAAGAAAGATTCTAGGGGTGCTTGACTAGCTAAAGTCAGTGGGGCATGCAGCTCTTGAGTTGAATTAGAGCTCCACACTGAGTGTAGAGATTATTTTTTTTTAAATAATGAAATTCTTAAAAAAAAAAAAAAAAGATTCCAAAAAAGCTTAATGCCCAAAAATGTTAATAGCAACATTACATATTATAATCAAAGTAAGAAACAACAATCTAAGAACTACGAACAGGTTAGCCATTACAAATGTTGTATATCTAAAACACAGCTCATGCTCTAATGCTAAGAAAAAAGCAGGATAAAAATGGAGTCTATGCTCTAACCTAAACTCCGTAAAAGTGCTGCCCAAGGTCTCTGGAGGACACCCAGGTCTCAGGGAATAATGGCTGCTCCTAGGGAGAACCGGGGACTAAAGGGATGGGTAGAAGCTTTCCCTTGCATAATCCTTTTGAACTTTCTGAGTTTGTACCATGGGTTGGCATTTCCTATTTAAAGAGAGACTAGTGGGTGCCTGGCTGGCTCAGTCAGTGGAGCAAGCAACTCTTGATCCTGAGGTTCTGAGTTCAAGCCCCAGACTGGGTGTGGAGATTAATTTAAAAATAATAAATTTTTAAAAATAAAATAAAGACTGACTACAGGTGTCTGGCTGGCTCAGTTGGAAGAGCATGAGACTCTTGATCTTGGGGTTGTGGGTTCAAGCTCCACGTGTGGTGCAAAGATTAAATAAAACTTAAAAAAAAAAAAAAAAAAGAAAGACTAAAATTGGGGACAAAGGATTTTTCCTTTCTTTTCATTTTCAAAATTTCTTATTTTAAATATATGTATTACTTGATACAGCTTTTTCCCCACTATAGTGTCTTAAAATCCCATAATCATTTTGCCAAGAATGCAAGTACCAATCATCTTTCTTTTGCAGCAATCTCTTTTCAAGTACCTTACCTTGCCTTCTAGTGCTAGGCTGCTTTTAAGTCTTTTATCTTCCTGAAGAGCAGAGGCCCTGCAGGAAAAGAAGGATCCAATATTGGTGAATGCCCACAACCAAAAAAGAATTACACCAAAGGAAGTGGGGAATGCCACTCAGTCTCCTGCCCACCCCACCAATCAGTCACCTTTCTTTGTCAAAGAGTGACAAACTAAATGTTTTCTGTAGAATTAAACCAGTACCAAAACCTGTAAACAATTTCAAAGACAGAAATAATTCCAATAGGGGCACCTGGCTAGCTCAATCGGTAGAGCATGCAACTCTTGATCTGAAGGTCATGAGTTTGAGTCCCATGTTGTGCATGGAGATCACTTAATTAAAATAATTATAATAAACAATTCTAATATCTAAAATTTAGACAGTGGTATTTTAACCTCAGGGCTATTAAATGTACCCCATGATGTGTAGGACAAAGTCAGCCATAAAAGTTATTTTTTTATATTCAGTTGATTGTTCCCACTATGAGCCTGATTTTATTTTTTAATGTTAATTTATTTTTGAGAGAGAGCACGAGCGAGGAGGAGCAGAAAGAGACACACACACACAGAATCTGAGGCAGGCTCTAGGCCCTGAGCTGTCAGCACAGAGCCCAACACAGGGCTTGAACTCACCAACTGTGAGATCATGACCTGAACCCAAGTCAGATGTTTAACCAGCTGAGCCACCCAGGCACCCCTATGAGCCTGCTTTTAAAACAGAAGTAGAGGGGCACCTGGGTGGCTCAGATGGTTAAGTGTCCAACTTCGGCTCAGGTGATGATCTCGTGGTTCATGGGTTCATGCCCCATGTCGGGCTGTGTGCTGACAGCCCGGAGCCTGAAGCCTGCTTCAGATTCTGTGCCTCCCTCTCTCTCTACCCCTCCCCCGCTCACACTGTCTCTCTCTCTCTCTCTCTCTCTCAAAATAATAAACATTAAAAAAAATTTTAAAAATTAAAATTAAAATTAAAATTAAAAAAATAAATAAAACAGAAGTAGAGGCACCTGGATGGTTCAGTCAGCTAAGCATTCAACTCCTGATTTCAGCTCAGGTCATGATCTCACGATTTGTGGGTTCAAGCCCCACACTGGGCTCCACGCTGACAGTGGGTAGCCTGCTTGGGATTCTCTTTCTCCCCCTCACTCTCTGCCTCTCCCCCACTCACTCACATGTGCACATGTGCACTTTCTCTCTCAAAAATAAATAAACTTTAGAAAAAATAAAGCCAAAGTATAAACCCAGGCACCTGGCTGGCTCAGTCCGTAGAGCATGCAGCTCTTGATCTCAGGGTACTAATTTCGAGGACCATGTTAGGTAAATAAATAAACTTATTGATTTTTGAGAGTCAGAGAGAGACAGAGAGCAAGTGGGGGAGGAGCAGAGAGAGGGAGACACAGAATCCGAAGCAGGCTCCAGGCTATCAGCACAGAACCTGATGTGGGGCTCAGACTCACAAACTGCGAGATCATGACCCGAGCCGAAGTCAGATGTCCACCCAACTGAGCCACCCAGTCGTCCCTTTAATTTTTTTTTTTAATGCTTATTTATTTTTGAGAGAGAGACAGAGGGCGAGTGGGGGAAGAGCAGAGGGAAGATAAAGAATCCGAAACAGGCTCCAGGCTCTGAGATGTCTGCACAGAGCCCGAAGCAGGGCTCGAACTCAAGAACCGCAAGATCATGACCTGAGCCAAACTTGGACGCTTAACTGACTGAGCCACCCCAGGTGCCCCCAAAATTTTTAATTACAATAAAATATAAGTATAAATTAAATCAGCATACTGCTAAAGTTTCTTTCAGATTTAATTTACTCCAACAGAGAACACAGAACAGCTTCATCAACTTAGACATCTTCAGTTTATGATATTGTACCACTGCATCCCATCCATCTTTCCAGTCTAGACCCAGAACAAAGTTAAGAAAATGCTTAGCTATCAAACACAAGAAATAGGAAAATAGGAAAATAGGAAACCCTATTCATTAAAGCTAAATTAAGCCCTCTGGCTGGTGTAATTTTGTAAACTACTCTAAAATCCTATTTATAGAAATTGCTATCTGAGCAGTATTACTGACTAATGATCAGAGTGAAATAGAACGGTCAAAAGGCAAAGCAGGTTATGTGACTCGTAGGAAGACTGTTTTAAATTATTATCCAGAGGCATAGACACAAAAAGACCCACTGGGAAATAACTAGATTAATCACTTGTGTATTCAAAACCACTATCACCTTACTCCAGGCCTAGAATGTCAACACAGAAAAAGCAGAAAAAGATGGAGGCTTAAGAAGCAACAGCACAGAAACACTGGCAAAGGCACAGATACACTCTTTAATGGGGAGGAGAGAGAAAACTCCAGAAAAGGACAGAGAAATCCTTAACCAATACACAGGACACACTGAAGAACAACACACTACCTGAATTTATTCTCACCTGAGTTCCCTTGGAGTTCAATACTCTATAGTCCCCATTTGGGCCCCCGCAATGAAACCAGCATTTCTTACTTCTCTGAATACTCTGGAAGCCTCTAGCCTCCAAGGAGTCACACTCTGTAGTGGCTCCAATCTAAACAACACACCCAGAGGACCTGCATATTGAACCAAACTTCTCATCACTGACTTCCTATACAGGCTAGGAAAAACCTCACAAGGCCTCACTCTTATTCTTACCCATCCACTAAATGGGTCTATCACCACTTGCCATTCCACTAGGCTAGTTGTACACCTCTTATCAAGAAGGCTATTACCAAAATAAACTCAACTCAAAAGGCAAGCAAGGTAAAGGGGGATCAACTTCACACTATCATGGGCTACCTTTAGTTTGCCCTGCACAGGTCAAGTCTGCAAGTCAATGACAATTTTTCAATGAATCCAGCCAAAAGCCACATCATCCCTGCTATGATTCTGAGTCTCCCAAACTGTAGACATTTTAAAACACACTAGTCCCCTACCCACCAAGTGGGTCAACAAATCATGGTTTCTCCTCCCTAAGTACATCCCTTCCTTGCCATTTCTTTTGACCACCCTTTCTACCTCCAGCAATTGCACCCCCTGCAACCCCTGTCAAAACTGGAACACAAGCACTATCCCACTCAGAACTTCCAGAGATACCCTACTGACCCACCTCAGCCTTCAGGTCAGTCTTTTGCCCCACTTTTCCCCAAGGGATACTTCATTTGGCTCCAGCCTATCTACTCCTTGGTCCTTAGGCATAGCCTGGTCTTTACCTCCTCCACCTTTTTCAGCTCACCCAAGAACAGCCCCTCATCTTGCCTGCCTGCCACAGACTCAATCTTTCTCCCCTTTTGGCAGTCTAAGGGCCCCTCTTTATTCCGATTCTCGCAAGTCCTCACCAGTACTTAGCTGATGCTGCCTTACTCCTCCATCTTTCCATTGCCACCTTCTGCCCGTTCTACTCAATGGTAAATCCCTGATGGTACCAGCACCATTCAGGTCCCTAATGTCTGCTGAACTGACTCATCTTGAACCTTCTTTCTCCCCCTTCATTCCCCTTCTGACCACTATTCTTGTTCAGGTCCCCTATCTCCCTACTGGAACACAGCAGTAACCAACTTGCCTCCAGTCCAGTCTCCAAACTCATACTGGAAGCTAACTTTCTCTTTTTTAATATTTAAAAACTAAATTTTGGGGGGGAGCGCCCGAGTGGCTCAGTCAGTTAGGCATCTGACTTCAGCTCAGGTCATGGTCTCACGTTCATGAGCTCGAGCCCTACATCGGGCTCTGTGCTGACAGCTCAGGGCCCGGAGCCTGCTTTGGATTCTGTGTCTCCCTCTCTTTGCCCCTCCCCTGCTTGTGCTCTGTCTCTCAAAAAAATAAAATAAAATGTTAAAAAAATTTTTTAATTAAAAAAAAAGAATTATTGAAAAATAAAATAAATTTCTTTAATGTTTATTTTAAAGAGAGACAGAGGTGGGGAGGGCAGAGAGAGAGAGAGAGTCACAATCCAAAGCAGGCTCCAGACTCTGAGCTGTCAGCACAGAGCCCGACGTGGGGCTCAAATCCACAAACCGTGAGATCATGACCTGAGCCAAAGTCGGATGCCCAACTGACTGAGCCACCCAGGCGCCCTGATAAAATAAATTTTTTTAAAGTAAACTTATGCCCATCGAACTCACAACCCCAAGATCAAAAGTCGCATGTTCCACTAACTGAGCCAGCCAGGCATCCCGGGGCTCATTTCATAAAACCACCACAGCTGTGCTCCAAGACCTTCAAGGATCCCTGTTCCTACATAACTCTAAATTCCTCCATGTAGCATTCTGGTTCCAACCCAACCTTCCAGAACATACAGAAAAGGTGGCCAGTCTTCTCTCTCCCACGCCTTGCCTCTGTTCCACCTCTTTTCCTTCCAGAGTTGTGATCTTCCTGCCATCAACTCCTTCACCAATCAAACCACTAACCTTTCTTGAAGGTCTAGCTCAAATGAAGTCTTCCCCTAAAGTCTGCCCTTGCCAGCCTAAGACCCAAGATCCTTGGCTTACTTCAGCATGGTGCCCAGAGCACCCAGCACAGGCCCAGGAAGGCTCAGACAAACCCTGATTTCTAAGAATGGTCCCTCACAGTATGTTCCTGGAATTCTGTGTGGAGTCCCTGACCAACTCTCCCATATCACCCTGGCATTGTGCCTACCACCAGACACCTGGGCTTGGTCTTCGCCAGAGAAGCACCCAATCAAGGCTACCATTATCAGTTTGATACAACACAAATGCAGGTGGGCATAGCCACCTGTGACTCTACCACATGACAGCTGTATGACCTTGGGAACATTCCTTCATCTGTGACTCTGTTTCGACAGTCAATATAAAGGATTCTTATAACCATTAGCAATGGTGCACACAGAACAGAACCAGAACCTTTGACTATGGCTGATATAGTTCCATCGTATCGCTAACCTAGAAAGCAAGAAAGGCTGAACAATTGTGAAGTAAAGGACTGAACATACTCTCCTCTGCATCAACAAGAATGAATGAACACACCTCTACTCTAAAATCAATACAATAGGAACAGGAAATGCAATGCCCTAAGTTCAAGGGAGAAAGAAGGTTTTTAAAAAATCAAATGCCATGCCTCTTCTTTCCCAATCTCCGTCAAAGTGGCCCCAGGGTCCACCATACCCCACCATTCTCAATGTTTAATAGACACCAGCAAACTTGCAGAAGACATAGTTAAATCTTCAGTCATGCTTAGTTTTCTGACCCACACATTCCTGAATGCAGGTTCCTTCTCCTACCTGCTCCCCCACCCCAACCCCCACCAACCCCAGCTTGGCATTCCCTCTGCTCAACCTTTTCAGCCTCTCAGCTGGCTCCTCCTCCCTCCTCATCTCTCCTCTACTGGCTGACCTCACGACCAGAGTTCCTGAACCCCTCCCCTCCCTGCACCACCTATGTAGTCACCAGCCAAGATCTTTCTAAACATGGGTCTGAACCATGCCACTCCACTAATTTAAAAGCCTTCTCAGGCTTCTGCACCCGGAGTATAAAGTCTGAACTCCTGAGCACAAGAAAGGCCTATAGCTCCCACTTGCCAAGCTGGAGAACTCACAGGTGCTATTTTAGGAGCACATGTACATGTGGTTCCCTGTGTCCAGACCTTGCTGTCCCCCAGCTAATTCCTGCTGGCCCTGCAATGCTCGGCTTAGGAATTCCCTCTCTCCTCAGGCTCTCAAAGCACCATGTGAGCACACTTAGTGGGCAGATACTATCAATCATAGGTTCCCTAATCCTCACTGTCCCTGAAACTGAGTTCCCTCAGGGCAGAGCCAGCTGCTTTTACATGGGTCCCCTGAACCTACCACAAAACCAGGCAAGTAGTGAAGCCAAATATTAGTTAAATGAATGAATACATTTTGTCAAATCAACTTTTCAAAACAGGGAAGACTTGCTTTCTTCCTCTTTCAACCGCAGCTCATATCTGCAAGAGCTTTCATGTTCCAACCAGGTGTTTGTTGCTTATATAGTACTGCTTACTCTTCCTTTCATACAGTATCCCACAGGCTTTGAATAGGTTCACACTATGCATCCTACTCTCCTCAAATCTGATTTCTCCAAGAAATGGCTCCTCTGCCTCCTTTAAACATACAGGCCATGAACTCTTATGCCTTGGCTCCACAGCAAACAAAGTCCAATTCAACTCCGCACTCCAACTAGAGACTTTTATGCCTCCAAGGTTGAATCCTTTTTAAAACAGGGACATTCCAAAAGTATCGTTATCTCTGAGCACTAAGCATAGAACAACCTGATAAAGTTACAATATTCCATCTACACAAACTCCAAAACACCTGGTAGCACATCTAACTCTTTATCTGGACTTCTGTCCTATAAACACCACCCTCCCTGCACTGAATCTGGGTTCCATGCCAGGAATCGTTTCTCCTTGCTTATTTAGGGAAATAGCAGGCCTGGCTCTTAAGTTAGAACTCTAGGCTATAAACGTGCTTGCTGTCCCAGGCTCTAGCTTTCACCAAGGCAAACTTCACGATCATCATTAAAACTAATCCAGAAGTCGGTTTACAAATCTAAAAGCTTCACATGTCATAGAGAACAAAATATCCATTTTTAATCAGCACTTGAGTTTGTACGAAATTAACTTGGAATATATAGCAGGATTCTAAGCAGAGACAGCATTTCTCTGGAGACACTTTACAAATACACCCGCGGGTGAATCTGGTTTTCCAAACACCAAGTAAAAAGGTGAAAAGACAGGCGGCTCCCAAAGAAGCTCAAGAGTATGTGTGGAGGCGGGGGCAGGAGGGGGGACCCCAAAGCTCTGAGCTGCTCAGGTACCAGCGGCTGCAGCGCCCTTCCCCGCCTCCTGCCGGGGGTCAATGCCCCATCCTCAGGCTTCCACCCAACTGAGCCGCGCGACCCTCTTTGGAGGGCCAGGGGGCGGCCCGAAGGCCGCACACGCCTGCAGCCAACGCGCAGGCCCCGCGTTCCCCGGAGCGCGGGCCGGGCTGAGGCCTGGCCCATCGCCGCGGCAAGCAGCCCGGGCCCGGCCGCGGAACGCCCTGAGCCTTCGCCCGAGGGACCGAGAAGAGGGGGGCGGCTCTCTCCCTGCCGCGCCACTGCCTCACCCGCAAGGACGTCCCCGACCGTGTCCCTATCCCGGGCCAAACCGCGAGCAGCAGCAGGTGTTCCTCGGAAGGCTCGGCCGGCCACGGGAATAGGGGCCTGGGCTGCTAAGCTCGGCAGCAGTGGACCGGCAGCGCACTCACCGAGCGCCGGCGGGCGGGCCGCGGCAGGTGCTTGCTCCTCCCGGCCGCAAGACGCCGCGCCGCCGCCGCCGCTCCCCGGGGACTCGGCGCCAAGCTGCCGTCGCCGCCGCTGCCGTAGCCGAGCCCGAGGAGCGCGAGCGCCGCACCGCAGCCTCCGCGCGAGCACGTACCGGGCGGTGAGAGGGCGCCGAGCGCGAGGGCGGGGCGCGCGGCCGGAACCTAGCAACCGCCTGACACGCGAGTGCCGCAGCCAATCCCGCGGCCAGCTCCGCGCGGCGCCGACCGGCAGTCCGCGCGACGCCCGCTTCTGCCTGCGTCCACCGCCCCGCAGCGCGCCGCACCCGCGCACAGGCCCCGCCTTCATCCGCGCCGCTCCGCTCATTGGCCCGCCACGCCCCTGTCCAAGAGGACACGCCCTATCCTGGAAGCCCTGCCCCCGGCCAGTAGCGTCCGTCCCCGGGACACGCCCCGGTCCGGATTGCCCCCCAGCCCTCTGGGCTGGTAGTGGGGGAGGGGCGTCCCGCCAACCTCAGGCATTGGGGCCTCTGAGACGGTCCCAACCGACCCAGGGTGGTCAGGCTCGAGAACTGGCCCTGCCACAACTGACCACCTATCGTTTGGCCCTCCGATTTCCCTGGAACGCAAATCGAGAGGTATTTCTAAGCCATGAAAACAATCAGAAAGCGTCCTCTAAATTGCTAAGGATAACTACCCTGTTGCGTGGCCCTTACACGGATGGGGAAACTGAGGCGAGGGCCGGAAGGGCGGGAAGCTGGCCGCTCTCCAAAGGCCTAACCCCCAGCAGGCGAGGACGTCCGGGAAACGCTTCAGGCCTGACCCCCGTCCCCTCCCCCCGCCCTGAACTCCGGAATCCGTTGCCTCTCCTGGTGCCAGAAATAGCTCTGACCCGCTGGCGCTGGTCACTCGCTACTTGTGGCCCGCATTCTTTCAGGGGGTGAGGGAATAAGGAGCGGAGGTTACTGATGAGGTCCTCCTCCCTTCAAGGGGAGGGTCCTAAAGGTGCTCTCCCCCCAGGGCTTACCTATGGCCTCCTACCCCCAAGTCCCCAGACCTGACAGTCACTGGACCTGAATAATTACTGGATGGGTTGGGATGGGACTCATGGTGAGCTCTGCTCCATTTCGCTACCAAACCGTAGTCAGGATATGTCCATTCCCTCCTGGGCCTGTGTCCAGGCTGGAATTCCAAGCCTACACTTTTGTCAGAGAGCACATTCTGAACACAGAACTGGCTGCTGCCTGCCGGGGGGTCCTCCCTGCATCCAGGAAAGTCTGGGTCTCCCCTGTTTTCTCCTCCTTAAGGAGTGTCTAGGAAAAATAAATCTCAGAGAGCTGAAAGGAAGGTCTCATCTCTGAAATACACATACCTGTCTGATTTTTTTTAAGATTTTTTAAAAATAATATTTATTTCTGAGAGAGAGAGGGAGAGCAGGGCAGGGGCAGAGAGAGAGAGAGGGAGACACAGAATCTGAAGCAGAGGGCATCTGGGTGGCTCAGTCAGTTAAGTGTCCGACTTCAGCTGAGGTCATGATCTCGTGGTTTGTGAGTTCGAGCCTCACATTGAGCTCTATGCTGACAGCTCAGAGCCTGGAACCTGCTTCATTTCTCTCTCTCTCTCTCTCTCTCTCTCTGTTTCTCTCTTAAAAATAAACATTTAAAAACATTAAATAAAAATAAAAATAAAAAATAAATAAAAGAATCTGAAGCTGGCTCCAGGCTCTGAGCTGTCAGCACAGAGCCCTACCCAGGGCTGGAACCCACAAACCACAAGATCATGACCTGAGCCAAAGTCGGATGGTCAACCCACTGAGCCACCCAGGCGCCCCAAGTTTTTGTGTTTTTTTTAAGTAATTTCTGTATCCAAAGTGGGGCTCGAACTCACAACCCCAGGATCAAGAGTCTCATGTTCTACCAACTGTGCCAGCCAAGCGCCCCTGTGATTCTTTATACTTAAATGCATAAGCTCCAAACCTCATTCACATAGATTAGAAAAGGAACTAAAACCCAGGGAAAAGGCCCCAAAACCATCCTTTACATGTTAAAACTAAAAAATTAGTGGCCTCTCAAAGCCAAATTTAAAATTCTGCTGCTTTGAAAAGGCTAACAATGTGGAAAGTTATTGGGTTTCTAAATAAAATACATTCTTTCGTTCACTCCTTCATTTTACCAAGTCTCCACACTCACCCCTCCCCTCCTCCAACATACACCAGGCACTGCTTTGTAGCCCTAGGTTCTGCTGGGTATTTTAGTGCCCACTGTATAGGTATATGTTATGTTTTTCCAAAGCAAAAGACAGCAGTGAGTGCTGACCTCCTGAGGCACCGCCCTCCTACCATCTGCAGGGAAACTGCTGGCCATTCTAGTCCTCACTGATCATCCATGGCTGCCAGAGTAACTCCACTTCTTCCCTTTTGGCCCTGATCTTCCTAAATGAAACACCAGGCCTTATTCTGGCCTCCAGAGTGCCAGTGCCCCATGCCTAAGCACCCCCCAGATTTCTGACCAAGGAAGGGACCTCAACCAATTGGTGCCAGAAGGTGGATTAAGACTTTCCTAGTCCTGGAAGGATGGCGCAACAACCAGAGTGTGCCTGAAGCCCTCACAACCAAATTCTTTCCAATCTTTGCCTCTCTAAGTGTGGGGTTCAGTTAGAGACACTGACCCTAATGCTCTCCCCCTTCCGTAGCCCTCCAGTCCTGGCACATCTCACAGGTTTTCCTCCCTCTAGCCTCTAAACTCTGGGCCTCACCGCTAGCTTTCTTCATTTTTGTCTAGAGTTGGAGTGCTCCCCAACCCCCTGTTCCTTCAGGCTCTAGAAAGCAGGCGTCCTGGCTGGCCAGAGTTGACTAGCCTTTTGGGGCCTAACTAGCCCCAGCTAGAGCCCAATCAGCATCCTCTCACCCCCAAAGGCCATAAGGAAGTAAAGAGGGAAGTAGACAGCTATCTTCATGAGCCCCTAGGTTAAGTGGGGGCTGTAAAGTCAAAGCCTGTTACTCTCTGTAGTCCTGAGAGTCTCAAAGCCTTTCCCCTCCCAGGGAAAAGTGCATAACCCACCCTAGGGCTCAGCACAAGGTCCCCAGTGACTCACTCTTGGGTGCTATTCTGGAATCCCAGGAAGGCCTAGGCCACCCTAGGTCAGGCTTGGTGCTCGCAGCCAGTTTGAGGGCATGGCCAAAAGTGAGGCCCAGAGAACACCCAAGAACAGCTGTCCAAGAAGCCCATGTGGTATGGGCTGGGGGGGGGATTGATCAAGATGCTGAGAATGGGGCTCTTCAGACCTGACAGCTCAACTCTCCTGGCCCTTCAGCCTCCAGTGCTTCCTCCACTTAGACTCTAAGCCAGAGTCTCCAAAAAAATTATCTGATTAAGGTTTGTCTCTCCCACTGGAGTATGAGCCCTTGAGGCCAGAGACCAACCTGCTTGGCCCTACATTGCAACCATTACCTAACAGCCCGCATTTACTACAGACTCAATTTCTGGTTGGGAAGAAAATCCGGAGATGTTGCTTTCCTCACTTCCTGTCTGGTAGTCATCACCAAGGGTCCAAACCCTGTGTAAAGCCCAAGGAAGATGTCCCAGTGTTTACCTGGGGCCAATATGATCTTACCTAAAGCCTTGATTCTAGCTCAGACAAAACCCAATAGACATCAACACGGACCAAACTTTCTTTTGGTCCTAGGATTCCAGGACTTTTATTCTGGCTTGTTGCCAAGGAACTGAAGGCTAAGGGCTGGTGCCCAGCTTCAGACTCTTCCAGAGGGAGGGAGGCTCCTGCTCCTGATACTCCCCCAGACCCAGTGAAGAGGGGCAAGGGACAGAGCTGGCTGAGGATGGAGGCTCCTGACCCAAATGCTCAAGCAGGGCCAGCCAAGTCAGAGCAAGGGAGGGATCCCTTTTGTCTGGATTTAACAGAAGGCAGATTGTCTAGCAGCTCTGGAAGAAAGAAAGGGCTGATAAGTTCATCCGGGAGAAAATGCCAGTAGGAGTGTTTGCTGGCCACCACCAGCCTTCCCAGGAGCCAGTTCCTCTCTTGCAGGGCCCTCCACTCCAGCACTTCCACCAGACCCTTTTATACCTGACTGGCACAGGGCCTTCCTCCAGTCATCCAGGTGGCAGCTTCCACACCTGGCCTTCCACAAATAAACATCCTATGGGGACACAAACCCCACAGCAAGAATGTGTGTTGAGTGAATGAATAAAATCGCCTCTTCCTCCTGGGTGGACACACATGTCTCAGCTACATCCCACTCCCTGCTGGCTCTGAAATAAGACAATCCTCCAAGGCTGACTTTGGGCAACAGTTCCCAAAACACTGGGCTTATGGCCTTGAACACTGGGCTAACACCAGATTAGGTCTGGTCTGGCTAGGCAGCCAGTGGAAGCAAGCAAACTGAAGGTCTTATTTGTTAATTCTCTTCAGTCACTGACCAGCTAGCTCCCAGTTGTTGGGGAAGCTACTGATAAGATACTGTTCTGGTTCAGCCAGGTTGACATTCCCTTCTCTGCTCTCAGCCATGTGTCCAGATCTGGCTCAGGGCTCTGCCACTGGCTCCCCCAGGACAGGAACACCTCTTCCACTCAGAGCTGGCCTAAGATCTGGGCCTGTTTCTCTCATCAGCCTGGGCTCCCCTTAGTGGCCCCTATTCAAGAGACATTAATGGGCTACCCAACATCACTGATTCTCGTTCTGGTATTATGGCTGTTAGGTATGCCCTTGAAACACTGGAAAGTGTTGGACCCAAGTAGACAGTCTTTGCTTTAGGCTGAGTTCTGACAGAGACAGCCAGGGCCTCTAGGAGCCCCAACTGTGGTCTGGGGAATCCCCAACATTTCTGGAAAGAATGAGAAGGATTCCTGTGGCCAATTTGAGGGAAGCTAATAAAAGGATAAAGAGTGAACATTAGCTCCTCAGCCAAACTTCGCATTGTGTCCATATGAAGCATAAGTTCTTGCTGGGCCCCAGAGCTAAGTTCACTGTGTGATCTTATATAAGTCACTTGCCTTTTCTGAGCCTTTTGGTCATCCCATCATCAAGTGACCCCATGTGTGGACTTTAGACCTGCTTGCTCACTGAAAGTGACAGAAGATCCCTTTATGTGGCTGAGTCAGGGCCAAGATGAAACACCCATCCATGTGTTGTCAGTCCACAGATCTTTATGGAGTCTATTGTATGCTGAGAACACAACCAGGGTTGAGAGGAACAAGCACTGCTGTTGTGGAGCCCAAACTCTAGTGTAACAGGATGAAGATTAAATTAGTAAGTAAATGAAAATATAATAATCGGGGGATGGGAATGCCAGGATGGGCCAGAGTCTGCTCTGTGGTCCAGCGCACCAGGGAAGTGAATCCTGCAGGAGGTGGATGAGGGAGCTCTAGGGTTTTCTAGGGAAGGAATAGAACAAGCCTAGGGAATGGCCATGGTAAAGGCAGAGGAAGAAGTGGCCAGGCAGGTCTGAGAACCTTGGAGGTAGCCATGGTCTGAGCAGTGAATGGAACAGTGAACAAAGGACAAAGAACAAGTGGTGGGACGGTAGGCGCCAGAGCTGGATTTAACCAGGTTGGGCTTTGCCAGGAGTATAGGATCCCAGGAGCAAGGGACATGGAAGCTGAAGGGTGGGAGCAAGAAGGAGGGGAGCGGGGATGGTGCCCTCAGGCCTCCTGGAAGGAATGTGGCAGGGTGAGGAATGGGGGGGCAATGGCTTGGCCCCAGCCCCCAGAGCCCCGCCTGTCCCTGGAAGGTGGGGAAAGAGAGGTGAGGGAGCAGGCAGGGGTAGGGGCAGAAAAGGGGACTTGTGGGGGAGGGACACCAGGCGCCACAGAAGTCAAGTCTGAACAAGCATTTAGAGAGAACATTTCTCACTTTCCCTGCCTCCACCTTCTCGGGGAATGCAGAGAGGTGACACTCCTCCTTCCAGCTTCAGAGAAGGAGGAGGGGGAGGGAACAATGTCTGCTCCCTTGGGTTTGGGCAGTTCCTGGTACATGTTGCAGGTCAGAGCTTTAGAGAGACCCTGCAGAGCCCCCCTGCAGAACAGAGCCTACTACCAACTCCTGGTTGGAGGGAAGTCCATGGGCTGGGCCAAGGTGGAGGTGGGAGAGAGTAGAAGAGGGGATGAGGGTGAGCAGGAAGTGAGGAGTATAGGGGGAAGGTCCCGCCACACAGGACAGGTTCCAGGGCAGTTTCCCACCCAACTCCCCTGGGATGCTGCCAGACACAGGTACAAAGAAGGCACTGGGGACTGGTAGGGTATCATCTGGCAGGCAAGGGAGGCCCTGGTCAGCTGTCCCATCCATCTCCCTCCTGCTCTCTGCTCAAGGCCAGTGACCTTCAAAGGTCCATCTCTGCTGTTGCCATTTACCCAAACTGGACTGAGGTCCTGGCTGGGGTCACCCATGAATGCGCAGGAGAGGGTCTATGTCCATCAGCAGGGATCAGTAGGCTGAACCTGACAAGGGACCCCAGAGACCAGGAAGGCCTGCAGTGGGAAGCACTGGAGGCTGGGCTCAGCATGGGCCCTTGAGGTAAGAGATACCCCAGCTTAAAATCAGAGCTCTGGGTATGGGCATGGCTTGTTGCAAGCATGGTGATGGCTCTCTGCAGAGGCATTGACATGTCCCATATAAAGACCCATTCATGACAGGTAGAGAGTTTCCTCAGAGGTGAAAAGAAACATTCATTAAAAAAAAAAAAAAAAGAGGGGCGCCTGGGTGGCACAGTCGGTTAAGCGTCCGACTTCAGCCAGGTCACGATCTCGCGGTCCGTGGGTTCGAGCCCCGTGTCGGGCTCTGGGCTGATGGCTCAGAGCCTGGAGCCTGTTTCCGATTCTGTGTCTCCCTCTCTCTCTGCCCCTCCCCCGTTCATGCTCTGTCTCTCTCTGTCCCAAAAATAAATAAATGTTGAAAAAAAAAAATTAAAAAAAAAAAAAAAGAAAGAAAGAAAACATTTCATCTGTCTCCCCCATCCCATCTCCATGCCCCCAGGCACATAAGTGATTGTGGCAGCTGGTATAATACAAAGGTGAGGACTTGAGGGTAGAGGGAAGGCTGCTCTGGACAGGGATATCCTGGGCCTCAGAGCCAGGGCCCAGCAGCTGCTCATGCCATGTTGGAGGGGCCCCAAAAAGAAGGCTGGCCTCAGCTGACCCCCTACCCTCCTTCTGCCTGAAACTTCCTGGTACTCTGCTGCCTGGGACCCTTGGTAATTAGTTCAATGTCAGTGGCCCTGGTGTTGAGGTGGGCCAAAAAGGGGGCCTCTTTACAGGCCTCTTTACTGCACCCACAAACACTGGGACCAATCCCACCCCCCAGTGAGTCCCCTCAGCTCACAGGAGGCAGGTAACTTCAGGCCTCCTTGCTTTTAAGGTGCGTGGGTACTAGTGGGCAGCCCAGACTTGAGGCCCTGAGGGCTGGGTGCACCCAGGCAGGGGCACTGGGGCCTGCCTCTGACTGGTCACTTGGGCAAACCCCTTTCCCTCTCCAGACCTTTTCCCTTTCTGATCCTTGTGAACCAAAGTTTAACAAAAGGCCCATGGTTGTTTCCTTTCCTTCCTAGAAGGGCCCAGGATATGGGTGCATATGAGGAGCTGAGGCGGGGAGGAGAGGGAAAAAGCAACCCGGGGACTAGTGTGGGCTAGGGTTCCAGAGGGGTCCTGAGGAAGGCAATGCAACCTAGGAGGATGGTCTTGGGGGAAACCTATAGAAGGGGTAGGAGAGCACTTGGCTCCCTCCCTAGCTCCCGTCCGTAACCCAGCATTTCCTTCCCTGTAGATTTCCAGTCTCATCTGAATGCAAAGGAGCAAGCAGATGCTCCCTTCCCCCAATCCCATCCCCATCCCCCATCTCTTCACTGGCTGCCATTCTCCATTCCCATGGCCCAGAAACCAGGGAGCTTCTTCACCTGCTGCTGCCCTGGCTCCCTCCCTCTTCTGGGCCTGCAGCTGTTCCCTGACAGCTGGACTACTGCAAGGCACTGCCACAGTCTGAATTGCCAGGATCACCTCCTCCTCCCCTGTCTTGATGGCCCTGCAGGCCCACCCACAGCCCTGTCTTTCAGATGTCAGTGACCTCTAGTCCTAGAGATCCACCACAGCTGTGGGCCACCTGCACCTTTGCAAGAAGCAACAGCTGCCATTTCTCCCAGGCTCCTCCAGAGCCAAGATCCCCTGGCCTCCTGTCAGCCTGAGGGTGAGGCGCCAGCACCTATCCCACACGTCCCCTTTGTCTTCTTGGGCCTTGGTCTTCCCATAGAACAATGGGAGGGGGCTGCAGGGAGGAAGGGCTGTGGGACTTTGTCCTCTGCTAGAGGCTGCTTTCAGCACCACCTGTTAACCCAGTCCTCATGTTGGAGCAGCCAGAGCAAACCTCAAAACCCAAATCTACCTGTCCTACTCAGGGCTCTCTGCCTGACTTTCTGCTGCTGGAGGATAGGGACTCCTCACTACCCTCTCACCTGCCCAGCTTTTGGCCCCTCCCCGTCAAAACTTTACCCACCCCCCCCCCCCACCTCTCCACCCTACATCCTCCCCATATATCCCATCTCCACTTCCATTTCTCTTAATACCTACCCCCCCCATGTTTTTTTGTTACTCCAGGTTTGTTTTTTGTTTTGTTTTTTTTTTTTAGTAGACTCTAGACCCAATGTGGGGCTTGAACTCAAGACCCACCTTGAAATCAAGAGTCACATGCTCTATCTACTGAGCCAGTCAGACAGGCACCCCTACCCCAGTTTATTCTTTGCACATGACTCAGGTCACGTGGAGCCTCTTTCAGTTGCTACAAACATGCCAGGCATCTGTCAGCTCCTCTCAAGCCCTCCTACATGCACCACTTCTGCCCACAGCATTCTTTTCCCACTTGGCCTACCTCATTCCTGCTCATCCCCTGTCTCAGTGTCTGGCCTGGACAAGTGTCCTTGCTCTGGATACCTGCTGAGCCCACCATATTATTATATCAGATTTAAAGTTTATCACTAGCAGGGGCGCCTGGGTGGCTCAGTCCATTAAACATCCAATTCCTGGGCTCCTGAGGGGCTCTGTCAGTTAGGCATCCGACTCTTGGTTTCAGCTCAGGTCACGATCTCACAACTCACGAATTCAAGCCCACATAGGGCTCTTGATGACAGCGCAGAGCCTACTTGCCATTCTCTGTCTCCCTCTCTCTCTCTCCCTTCTGGTGCTCTCTCTCTCTGTGTCTCTCTCAAAAATAAAAATAAACTTCTAAAAGCATCCAACTCCTGATCTCAACTTAGGTCTTTTTTTTTTTTTTTTTTAGTCACTCTTTTATTTCTTTATCTTTTTTTTTTAATTTTTTTTTAACATTTATTCATATTTGAGAGACAGAGACAGAGCATGGCGGGGAAGGGGCAGAGAGGGGGAGACACAGAATCTGAAACAGGCTCTAGGCTCTGAGCTGTCAGCACAGAGCCCGACGTGGGGCTCGAACTCACAGACTGTGAGATCATGACCTGAACTGAAGTCGGATGCTCAACCGACTGAGCCACCCAGGCGCCCCTCTTTATGTTAATTTTACAGATAGCGAGCATGTGTGAGCACTGGTCTTGATCTCAGGGTCATGAGTTTGGGCCCTGCGTTGGGCCCCACGTTGGGCCCCACATTGGGCATGAAGCCTACTTAAAAGAATAAAATTTTTAAAAAATAAAGTTTATCCCTAGCACAGACTGGACAATCTGTGTCTGTCTACTCCCTCCCTCCATCATGGGAACTTCTATCATTTGAGACACGGCCGGGCACTTAGAATGTACCTAATAAAATTGGAATGAATGGACATTTGATTAAAAATGAGGCCTCCTGGAGCTTTCTGCAGAGACCTCCCAGAGAATCCAATTGGCATTTTGGAGTCCAAACTCCAGAGCCAGTATAACTTCAGGATTCCCAGCTACCTGCAGAATAAATTTAAGCCCCACTCTATACCAACCTGGGCAATAGGGACCTGCCTCATCCCCTTTCCTCAACTCCCTGCAGAGTACCACCTGTGAGGGCCCCTCTTCCTCCACCTACCCAAGTCCTGCTTATCCTACTCAAGAACAACACCAACAAGGCTTCCCAGCATCTGACTTCTCGTTGTCTCTATGAGACCCCAAGCTCCTAGAGGGTTAAGATGGACTTTGATAATAACATCTACCATCATTGAGCTCTGTCCTGCACCCCTGGACACACAAAATCTCTCTGTACCTCCTAATAACCGTCCATGGCAGTTTTTGGCCCCAGGTTGCTGATGAGGAAACTGAGGCCCAAGATTTAAGTCACTTACCAGAGGTTACACAGTAAGTGCCCAAGCTATGGATCTGTGTTCACCTTTATAGCCTTCACTGTGCCTGGCCCAGGGATGAGGACTCCACTGATGTTTGCCGAATGAGTGAACAAATGGATACAGCTGTATCCAAACTTCAACTAGCTGGACCCATTTACCTCTGGAGCCCAGGACCCAGAGGCCTTGGACTCAGGAGATGGGCCTACAGATTTGGGAGAAACATGGCCAGGCCCCTGTCTTCCTCCCTAGTGCACATGGCCAGTGGCCCCTTGGCCTCACCTTGGTGGGGTCTTGACACTGTTGAGCTATGAGAGTGTCAACACTGAAGAGGTTGGAAGAAAAGGCAGAGGCCTCCAGATCAGCTAGCCCATTTCAAAGAGCAGTGAAAGGGCCTGGGGGCACAGTGATTGGACAGAGGTATTCTCAGGGTAGCCCGATTATAAATTTCTGCAGGATTATCGGGTTATGCAGCTCTGGCATTTAATCTAAACTCACTTAGTCCTTGATTGTAAAAGGGTAAGGACCTGGGTGGAGGGCAGGGAAGTAACCAAGTCAACACACAAAGCCCTTTACTGAGCATCTACTCTGTCCCCAGAAATGCAATAGAAGACCAAAGGCAGAAAAGTTAGAAGTCACAGCCAGGACAACTAAGAAGTGTGTATTCCCACTCCTTAGTGGGGAAAGCTGCATGCAGGAAACAAGGTGCGTGGAGGGGAGTCAAGCAACCTGCCTGGTCTGAGAAGGCCACCTGGAGCAGGGGTCACTGCAGCTGATTCTTTGGGGAAGGGAGCAGCTGAGTTTCCTGCTGGCTTGGTAAATTCCCGGGAGGGGTTCAACAGTGGCAGAGCCTGTCTAGGCCTGGCCAGATGGACAAGAATGGGGCAAAGGTGACTGCCCAAGCAGGCCCTGACCAGGCATCCTAGACTTTGCTGGAACTTGCCTGGCTCTGAGCAGAATGCTCTGGAATGGGGGTCAAGTAGGGGGAGCTCAGGGAAGGAGATAGGGGAACTAACAAGATAGGCAGCTGGGCAGCCTCCTGCTGGACCTGCATTGCCCAACACTGGGGTCATCTGTCCCAGATTCCTTTCATAATGGGATAAAATGTACCCACAGTGAGGCCTGAAGTGGGGCCTGGTAGAGACCAGTGACTTCAGTGGCAGGACAGCTGGGTCCCAGGAAAGCCAGAGAAGCATACACATTCCTTGGCTTCCTGTCCCCAGCAGCTGCAGGAAGCTGCTCCAAGCTCCCAGCTGTGCCCAGCAACCCCTAAGGACAGGAAAAAGTCTTGTATCTTGCCATCCCTCTGATTGGACACAGATAGAGTCCTGGATGGGGTGACTGAGTACTCAACGGCAGGCCCCAAGGGAGGTGGGGCTGCATGTCAACGTTTGGGGAGGCAGCTTAGGTCTTGTATGGGACAGAGCCTGTGGCAAAGGTCCCCAACCTTCCTTAATTTCATAATCTGAAAAGGCTATTAACACTTTTCCCAATCACTCCCTACACACACAGTCTTGCCTATAATTTAAAAGGATTCTGGGATGCCTGGGTGGCTCTGTTGGTTGAATCTCCAACTCTTGATTTAGGCTCAGGTCATGATCCCAAGGTCACGAGATCTAGCCCAGTGTGGGGCTTCACACTGGACAAGGAGTCTGCTTGGGATTTTCTCTCTGCCTCTGCCCCTCTAATCTACTAACACATTCTCTCTCTTCAAAAATATAGATAGATGATAGATAGATAGATGATAGATAGATAGATAGATAGATAGATAGATAGATCCTAATCAGGCTTGGAGCTTCTGGAGTGTGCTTAATTAAGGTCAGTGAAATTCCAGTCTGTTTCTGCCTCTGCTGGCTGTGAGTCATGGGTCATCTCCAGGCCATCTTGACTTGCACTGCCCTCTAGAGCCTGAGAAGTTGGACTAGGGGAGCTTCTAGGGGCCCATCTGCTCTGCCACCTCCTTGGAGCTATTTCAAGTCATCCTACTGGAGACTATAAAAGAAAGAACATCTTTAAACCCAGCTGAGAATCTAGACCTGCACTCACCAGAGCTGGGCTGTCCCACTCACACTAGGCTTCCCCAGCTTCCCAACAGTATCTATTATCAGCCTACCTTCCTCCCACCCAGATGAGTCTGGCAGTCAATACATGGGCCTCTGGGAGCTTTTGAGGCCTCTCAATCACACATACACTTATCAACACACCTTCTGTTTTTCTTTTCATTTATTGGTTCTAACAGTCATTTGACACATTTACTTAGCACTTGCTACATATCAGGCCTTGGGCTAAGTGTAGCATAAGTCCAAATCATGCCCATAGTTCTGGGTCCTGCCCAAGTCTCATGCCCTCCCAACCTTTGACCTTTGGGGGTGCCCTCCCACCCAGCATAGCCCTCCCAATTGGTTCATCTTGAAACTAAATCCTTCTTCCAATAATTTGGAGCTTTTTGGTAAGCTGCCCAGTGTAGCCACCTCTAAGCAGAGCCTGCCCTTGTTAATCATTTCTTGTTACCTCCTGCTGTCAACCAGCAACTTTGGATGCCTAGTAGGCAGGAAGGGAGGGAAACAACTTCTGTCTGCCCTAGGATCTGGGAGACCTTTAATAAAGTGCCCTGGCTGAATCCTGGAGAGAGTATGCTGGATGTGTTTCTTGCCATTTTGTTCAGAGTACTTACCACTACTAGACATTATATGTAAACTAATTGATTTGTCTTCTCTACTAGAATAAAAACTCCATGCAAACAGAGCCTTTGTTCACTGTGGTATGTCTATTTTAAAGATTCATTAAATAAAAAAAATTCATAAGGTTGAGACCAGATTGTATACACAATGTGGTATCCTTCTGCCAGAATTGAACCCTGGTATGGCGACTCACTCGCTGTGTGGCCTTGGGCAAGTCATTCACCTTCCCACTCAGCTTTCTTACCTGTAATACGAGAGTAATGACTTCTACCTTGAAGAGAAGTGGATTGAGTGAAGAATACAAGTATCAAGAGAACAGTGTCTGGCACATAGTAAATGCTAGATAAGTGCTAGTGGTTATCACTGTTAGTATTCTTTTTTTTTTTTAACTTTTAAAAATGTATTTATTTATTTTGAGAGAGAAAGAGACCACAAATCTCAGCCAACTGAGCCACCCAGGTGCCCTATTGTTACCATTCTTATCCTGCTTTGTTCATTCAGTGTTGCCAGGAACATCCCCCACCTGGATCAGAAACTTGATTGCTATTGGAGACCCACTATGCCATTGGACTGAGGTGCCATTCATTCAATACAAGTTTATACCTACTTACTCTTTCTGGATCCCCAAACATTACAAGCAAAAGCAACTTGTGTATGTGAGAAAGAGAAAGTAGATGTGTGTGTGTGTGTGTGTGTGTGTGTGTGTGTGTGTGTGTGTACGCATGCAGGTGCACACATATACACGGCACAATCTTGGAGGAGGTTGGCTTTCAGCAGGTTCTCAAAAGGCCTAAATCAAACAGAAGTTTAGAAGGACGGGGCAGAGAGTTGGCTTGTAAGAGACTCTTTCAGGCAGCTATTTCCAGAGTTCAGGTGTGGACCATGCAATGAGAAAACTGTCATAGTCTCCTTGTTTCTCATTATTGATGAGATTCTTAATACAATAGTTACCTTGGTAATGCTAAGACATAATGTCTGGAAAAGACCTTTGGCAAGTTGAAGGTCCAAAACTCAGGTGAAGAATACCATTCTGGACATCCAGAGCCCACCTCCAGCCTATGCCACCCACACCAGCCTTGAGTACAGAAACCTGATTCTAATGGGGTGACTCTCCATTTTCCCAGTAGGTGGCGCTGCTGTCCTATGTCTAAGGATTGCCAGGAGCGCCTGGGTGGCTCAGTTGGTTAAGCATACACTCTTGGTTTTGGCTCAGGTCATGATCTCCCACTTTGTGGGTTGGAGACCTGCATAGGGCTCTGTGTTGACTGCGCGGAGCCTGTTTGGGATGCTCTCTCGCTCCCTATCTCTGCACCTCCCCTGCTCATTCTCTTTCTCAAAATAAAAAAATAAATATTTTTAAAAAAAGAAAGTAAAAGGATGGAAAAATATACTCCATGTAAACAGTAACCAAAAGCTGGGTGGCTATATTATTGTAAGACAAAATAGACTTAAGTCAAAACAAGTTACAAGAGACAAAGTGTGTGTGTATATATATATATATATATATGTACACATACATATATTTGTGTGTGTATATATGTGTGTATATATATATATATACATATATATATATATATATATATATATATTTAAACTTATTTAAGTAATCTCTGCATCCAACATAGGGTTCAAACTCATGACCCCAAGATCGAGAGTCCTATACTCTTCTGGGGCACTTGGTTGGCTCAGTCAGTTGAGCATCCGACTTTGACTCAGGTCATGATCTCACAGTTCATGAGTTCAAGCCCCACATTGGGCTCTGTGCTAATAGCTTGGAGCTTGGAGCCTGCTTCAGATTCTGCATCTCCCTCTCTCTCTCTGCCCCTCCCCTGCTCATGCTCTGTCTCTCTCTCGCAAAAATAAATAAATATTAAACAATTAAAAAAAAATAGTCCTACACTCTTCTCACTGAACCAGCTAGGTTCCCCAAAGAAAGAAATATATTGATAAAAGGTACAATACAGAAAGAACATACAATAATTATAAACATACACGCATCCAACAGGGCCCCAAAATACATGAAACAAAAATTGACAGAATTGAGAGGGGAAATAGGTAGTTCTACAGTAATAGCTAGAAACTCAATACTTCGCTTTCAAAAATGGCTACAGCAACCAGACAGAAGATCAATAAGAAGATAGAAGACTTAAACAATGCTGTAGACCAAAGTTGACCTAACAAATACTACATGTACTCCAACAACAACAGCAGAATACACATTCTTGTCAAGTGCACATGGGACATTCTGCAGGATAGACCAACCATATCTTGGTCACAAAACATATCCTAAGAAATTTTATTTTTCTTTTTAAAAAATGTTTATTCTTGAGAGAAAGTGAGAAAGAGAGCACAGCATGGGAGGAGCAGAGAGAGGGGGACAGAGGATCTGAAGCAGGCTCTGTGCTGACAGCAGAGAGCCCAATGTGGGACTCAAACCCACAAACTGTGAGATCATGACCTGAGCTGAAGTTGGACGCTGAACCAACTGAACCACCCAGGTGCCCCAGTCCTACGATATCTTATTATGTTTTTATGTTTATTTATTTTTGAGAGAGAGCACAAGCAGGGGAGGGGCAGAGAGAGAGAGAGAAGGATACAGAGGATCCAAAGCAGGCTCTGCACCAACAGCAGAGAGCCTGATGTGGGGCTCACTCAAACTCACGAACTGTGAGATCATGACCTGAGCCATAGTCAGACACTTAACCAACAGAGCCACTCAGGCGCTCCACAAAGAACATTTTCTGATTACAATGGAATGAAACCAGAAATGAATAGGAGAAATAAAACTAAAAAAAAAAATCACAAATATATGGGGGTGTCTGGGTGGTTCAGTCATCTGGGCCTCCAACTCCTGATTTTGGCTCAGGTCATGATCTCATTTCATGAGATTGAGCCTTGCATCGGGCTCTGTGCTGACAGTGTGGAGCCTGCTTGGGATTCTCTCTCTCCCTCTCTTTCTGCCCCTCCCCTGCTTGTGCACACATTCATGCTCTCTCTCTCTCAAAATAATAAACATTAAAAAACACAAAACAAAACACTCAGTGATAGTTAAGGGTGCCTGGCTGGCTCAGTCATAGAGCATATGACACTTGATCTCAGGATTGTAAACCCAAGCCCCACATTGGCTGTAGAGATTGCTTAAAAATAAAATCTTAACAACAACAACAACAACAAAAACATACTCTGTGATGGTTAATTTTATGTGTCGATTATACTATATCATGAAGTATCTAGACATTTAGCCAAACATTATTCAGCTGTGGGTGTGTTTGTCAGGGTAAGGTTAACATTTGAATAGACTGAGTAAAGCATATTTCTCTCCCTAATATGGGTGGGTCTCATCCTAACAATTGAAAACCTGAAAAGAACAAAAAAAATTTAGTAAGAGGAAACTCCTCCTGCCTGATTGCTTGAGCTGAAACATTGGTATTTTCCAGCCTTTGGACCTGGACCAGGACTGAAATATCAGCTCTTCTTGGGTCTCAAGCACGCTAGCTTTTGGACAGGAACTTATACAATCAACTCTCTTGGTTCTTAGACCTTCAGACTTGAACTAGAACTTCACATTGATTCTCTTGGGTTTCCAGCTTGCCAACTGCAGATCTTGGGAAGTTCTCTGCCTCCATAATTGCATGAGCCAATTATTTTAAGTTTATTTATTTATTTTAAAGAGAGAAAGAGAAAGTGAGCAGGGGAAGGGCAGGGAGAGAGGGAGAGAGAATGCTGAGCAGGCTCCCTGCTGTTAGCACAGAGCCCAATGCAGGGCTCAGTCCCACAAACCATGAGATCCTGACCCTGAGCCAAATCAAGAGTCGGATGTAACCTACTGAGCTGCCCAGGTCCCCTCCCTTTCTTTTCAGTTTATTTTTTTAAAGAATCTCAAGCAGGCTTCATGCTGTCAGTACAAAGCTCAATGTGGGGCTGATCTTGCCAACTGTGAGATCTGGACCTAAGCTGAAATCAAGAATTGGATGCTTAACTAAGTCACTGTTAGAAATAAGTCCATCGACCAAAAGAAGGACAAAGGAAGTTCAAAGGAAGGACAGGGACTCAGAGGCTCACAGAGCACAGGGAAGCAAGTCTTTAATCAACATTCTTGCAAGAGCAGATGTCTGATGGATATGCACATTTGGGGCAATTACAGTGGACAGTTTATCTCCTAGCATGCAAGTCCCTCCTCTGGTTCCTCATTGACTGAGTATTACAGAGGTAATAGTCTTACCCAGAGGTCACCTATGCCCACATAAGGCAAAAAGTAGTCTGATTGGAACAAATGTACATTCCCTGAGGTGACCCAGAGACCTTCAGTCTCTGTCTCTCTGTTCTTTAGTGCATGCTCATTGCAAAGCCCATGAACATAAGCCTGTGAAATGGAGGGGAAGAAGAACCAGAAAGTGAAGTGTCTAAGGGTTTGGGATTCCATTGTTGAGGGGGAGGTTTGTACATATTTCCAATAGGTTGTAAATCTATTGCTAATTAGACAGTACAGCTTTTATTTGGTATTTCTGAAAATGAATCATCTCCCTTACTTCTCATAGTCACCCAGGAGCCCCTTGCATGAACCTTCTCTCTTTCTCTGCATCTGTGTATAATAAAACATGTTCAAAAAACAACAACAAAAAAAACCCAACAAAAACAAACAAACCAAAAAAAAACCCCATGAGGTGCCTGGCTGGCTCAGTCAGTAGAACATGAGACTAGATCTGGGGGCTGTGAGTTCAAGCCCCATGTTGGGTGTAGAAATTACTTAAAATATTTAAAAACCAATAAACATTGTCAACATTTCTTGTTTTTAACTTTAAATTTTTTTATTATTTTTAAAGTTCTAATTACAGTGTAGTTTATACCCAGTGTTATATTCTACTTTCCTGAACACAGGGAATATTATAAGTTTTATATTTACATTTTTTTCTAGGTTCACAAAATTACACAAATTGAGTATCACATGATGAATTGATATTAGCTTCCCCAGGCATGGGAACTTAACAGATGAGATACAGTTTAATATCCATTTATGTTGCTTTTCATAGAAGGTGTTTTTTAGACCTTAACTTGAAGTGTAAGATCATCAAAGAAATGCCTCCATATGTGGCCAAAAATACAATTCATTCTACCTGTGAGAGTATAAGAGTTGAAATATTTTTTGATACCAGTGAAATGGGATTGAGCATCAGTTTCTCGACCTGCTATGATTTCAGTCTTGCAAAAAGCATCAATTCCACATATCTATTATGTTCAAGTTTTAATGTCCTTGTCTACTAATTCTAGCATCTGTTATTTCTGGATCTGTTTCTCGTTTGATTTTTCTCTTTATTATAGGTCTTTTTGTTTTCCTGCTTTACATGATAGGTAATTTATACTTTTTTATTTTTTTTTATTTTTATTTATTTGAGAGAGAGAGAACCAGCAGGGGAAGAGCGGAGAGTGAGAAGGGGACAGAGGATCCGAGGCAGTCTCCATGCTGATATCAGAGAGCCCACTGCAGGGCTCAAACTCACAAACTCAGGAACCATGAGATTGTGACCTGAACTAAAGTTGGACACTTAACTGACTGAACCACCTAGGTGCCCCATGATTGGTAATTTTTAATTGAATGCCAGACATTGCAAGTTTTACCTTTTTAGGTACTGATACTATTATATTCCTATAAATATTTGTGACCTTTGTTCTGGGATACATTTAGTCATTTTGATAACTTTGAGGCTTGATTTTAAGCTTTGTTAGCTGGAGTTTGAGCAGATTTTAGTCTAGTACAGATGTTTTGTTTTATTTTTTTAAGTTTGTTTACTTATTTTGAGAGAGAGACAGAGAGAGAAAGAGAGGCTGAGAGAGAGAGAGAGAGAGAGAGAGAGAGAGAGAGAATCCAAAGTAGGCCCTGCACTGTCAGCCTGGATGCAGGGCTCAAACTCATGAACCATAAGATCATGACCTGAGCCAAAATCAAGAGTCAGATGTTTGACTGACTGAGCCACCCAGGTACGCACCCCCCTGTTTTTTTTTTTTTTTTTTTAAGAGAAAGAGAGAGAGATGGAGAGAGTGTGCACGAGGAGGAGGACATATGCTATTTGCATTACAAGACATGTGTAGAGTGGGGCGAGGGTGCAGGTCCCAGCAAGAATATAAGTCAGAGCAAAGGGAAATAAATGGTTTTTTTTAGGGGGCCCTTAATAGTTTGCCTGTCTCATTTGCTTTTTGTTTTTGTTTGTTTGGGTTTTTTACTAATGGCTGATGGGAACACAAACTGCTTCTGGCTCTGAGTAAGATTTGGTGCTGTCATCTTTTAATTCTTTGGGGTAGTTCTTTCTCTGGCTTTGGACAGTCTGCTCACATGTATGTACTGATTATTACTAAGCTGAAGCCTCAAGGGGAGCCCCCTAGAGATTTCCGGAGTTATCTCTCTGAGCACTTTTGTCCTGTCTAGCTTCTAGGCATCTTTGTCTCCCCAAACCCCCAGTTTTGTCTCTTCAACTCAGGGAGTCTGACAGACTCTATCTGAGTTCCTCCTCATTATATTTGGAAACTCTCTTCAGACAGCAAACTGGACAATCATTGAGCTTATATTGTTTGTATCTCCTCTTTCAGGAATCACTGTCCTGTGTTGCCTGATGGACAACATCTGAAAATGATTGTTTCATATATTTTGTCTGGTTCTTTGGTTGGGTCATGTGGGAGTGTAAATCTTTTCCCAGTTACTCCATCTTAGCTGGAAGTATGAGTTCCTAAAATCTAACAATAATTTGTTCCTTTGGTATATATTTATTGAGCACCAACTTTGCCCAGCATGATGCTAAGAGATGTGAGATACAAGCTGACAGACTAAATTCCTGCTCTCCTACCCCACTGTAGCCCAGTGAAGGAGACAGGTTTTGGGGAATGATTACAATAAAATGTGGAGGGTCTCTGACAGTGTACAGTGATCTAACTTAGTCCAGGAGATTAAAAAAAGTACTCCCTGGGGTTCCTGGGTAACTCAGTCAGTGGAGCGTCTGACTTTGGCTCAGGTCATGATCTCATGGTTTGTGAGTTGGAGCCCTGCATCAGGCTTCCTGCTGGCAAGGTGGAGCCCTCTTCAGATCCTCTGTCCCCCTTTCTCTCTACACCCCTCCCCCACACTCTTGCCCTCTCAAAAATAAAAAAGTTAAAAAATAAAAACCTTAAAGGGGTCCCTGGGTGGCTCAGTTGGTTAAGCATTCAACTTTGGCTCAGGTCATGATCTTGCAGTTCATGAGTTCGGGCCCTGAGTCAGGCTCTGTGCTGACAGCTCGGAGCCTGGAGCCTGCTTCAGATTCTATGTCTCCCTCTCTCTCTGCCCCTCTCCCACTCATCCTCTGTCTCTCTCAAAAATAAATAAACATTAAAAAAACTTTTAATTAAAAAAAAAGTACTCCTTGAAAAATCAAAGTCTATACCAAGAACTTAAGGGTAGATAGGTGGTTGGTGGTAGGGTAGGAGTGATCTAAAGAGTGTTCTGTGAGCAGGCTGGCAGGAGAGAAAGGGCAACATGTGATAGAAACTGGAATGAAGGGTTGGGGAAGGGGACAGGATTTCTTTTTTAAGTTTTGTTTCACTTTTTATGTTTATTTATTTTTATTTATTTATTATTTTTTTCAACGTTTATTTATTTTTGGGACAGAGAGAGACAGAGCATGAACGGGGGAGGGGCAGAGAGAGAGGGAGACACAGAATCGGAAACAGGCTCCAGGCTCTGAGCCATCAGCCCAGAGCCCGACGCGGGGCTCGAACTCACGGACCGCGAGATCGTGACCTGGCTGAAGTCGGACGTTCAACCGACTGCGCCACCCAGGCGCCCCTATGTTTATTTATTTTTAGAGAGAGAGACAGCATAAGCAGCGGAGGGGCAGAGACAGGGGGAGACACAGAATCCTAAACAGGCTCCAAGCCCCAAGCTGGCAGCACAGAGCCCGATGTGGGGCTTGAAGCCACGAACCACGAAATCATGACCTGAGTGGAAGTCAGATGCTTAACTGACTGAGCCACCCAGCGCCCCTGTTTTGTTTTGTTTGAGTAATCTCTACACACCCAACGTGAGGCTCAAATTTACAACCCCAAGATCAAGAGTCACGTGGGCTTCTGACTGAGCTAGCCAGGTGCTCCTAGGGTGCAAGTTTTGAATAGACTGATGGGCAAGGGCCATTTATGTCTTGGACTCATGGATTTATCAAGAGCTTTTGGATTTGACCTTGAGGCAGAGGGATTCCATGAAGATTTCACATTGAAAACATTGTCTTGCTACAGTGTGGGTAATGGATTGAAGGGGCTGGAGTGGAGGTGAGAGATATGAGATGAGAATTATCTTCAGTCAGCGGCCACACAGGCCTACTGTCTGCTGTCTGCTCTTGTAACTGAACTAACATGAGTTCATTCCTTGGTGAGTCATAGATAAGAAACTACACTAGATGGAGTTGTCGCACAAAGTGTTATGCCCAGAATTCGAGATCCCCAAAGACCACCAGGGAGCAGAGTCCGATGCAAAAGCAAAGAGACTATTCGAGCTAGCTGGAGCTCAATCCCCTACCTGCACCGACGCAGCGGTGAGATGCTGGAGACAGAGCGAGTTTCAAAAGCGCAAAGGTTTTATAGGGATCTAGGGGCAGTTGGTAGAGTAATGGTCGTGGCCTTAGCCAATTGGCTGGGGAAGGGTCAGAGTCCCCTTGCGCAGGTTGCTGGGCGTGGTTTGAACGGGTGAGCAGGAAGTTACTCAAGGGGAGGAGGCGTGGTCTGAGGTTTGAGCGGGAATTTCTTTCTGAGGTTTTCCCGGAAAGGGGGCCATGTCAGGGACATAGTCACTCAAGATGGAGGACACAGAACAAAATGGAGTCGACTGGCCTAGGTCCGCTCTTTCATTAGGACATTTTATTTGCAGCAAAGGGGATCACAGGAAATAACTTCCAACTTTGACTCCCAGAGCAAGGGTGGATGGGTTCCTTTTATTTAGGGTTAGGATGAATATATATGTATGTGTGTATGTATTTAAGTAGGCTTCATGCCCAGTGCAGGGCCCAGTACAGGGCCCAGTACTCAGGACCCTGAGATCAAGACTTGAGCTGAGATGAAGAGTTGGATGCTTAACCAAGTGAGCCACCCAGGCACCCCTACTTATTTTTTAAGATTTAAAAAATCTTAAAACCCACCCAACATGGGGCTTGAACTCATAACCTTGAGATCAAGAATCAGATGCTCTAGGAGCACTTGGGTGGCTCAGTTGGTTAAGTGTCCGATTTCGGCTCAGGTCATGATCTCACAGTTCGTGGGTTTCAGCCTTGCATCAGGCTCTGTGCTGACAGCTTGGAGCCCGAAGCCTGCTACTGATTCTGTGTCTCCCTCTCTCCCTGCCACTCCCTCACTCATGCTCGGTCTCCCTCTCTCTCTCTCTCTCAAAAATAAAGGTTAAAAAAAAAAGTCACATCCTCTACTGATTGAGCCAGCCAGGCACCTCAAAATTGGGATAGTCGTGAGACAGTCAGTTGGTCACCCTTCTACTGTTTCTCAGCAGTTTCCTTTCTTCTCTTTTTAAAGTAAGTTCTACATTCAACCTGGAGCTTGAACTCATGACCTTGAGATCAAGAGTCTCATGCTCAGAGTGCCTGGGTGACTCATTGGTTGGGCATCAGACTTTTGATGTCCACTTAGGTTTTGATCTCAGGTCCCTGGGTATGGAGTGTACTTCAAAAAAAAAAAAAAAAAAAAAGAGTCGCATGTGATGTGGTTTGAAGTGTTGGGGTTTGAGGCCAATGGCCAAGAAAGAATTCTTAAGATATCTTCAGTGCAGGGATGCCTGGGTGGCTCAGTCGGTTAAGTATCCGACTTCAACTCAGGTCACGATCTCACGGTCCCTGAGTTCGAGCCCCCATCGGGCTCTGTGCTGACAGCTCTGAGTCTGGAGCCTGCTTCAGATTCTGTGTCTCCCTCTCTCTCTGCCCCTCCCCCACTCGAGATCTGTCTATCTCTGTCTCTCAAAAATAATAAATAAAAATGTTGGGGCGCCTGGGTGGCGCAGTCGGTTAAGCGTCCGACTTCAGCCAGGTCACGATCTCGCGGTCCGTGAGTTCGAGCCCCGCGTCAGGCTCTGGGCTGATGGCTCAGAGCCTGGAGCCTGTTTCTGATTCTGTGTCTCCCTCTCTCTCTGCCCCTCTCCCGTTCATGCTCTGTCTCTCTCTGTCCCAAAAATAAATAAACGTTGAAAAAAAAAATTAAAAAAAAAAATGTTAAAGAATTAAAAAAAAAGATATCTTCAGTGCAAAAACATGGTTTTATTAAAGCATGGGGACAGGACCCATGGGCAGAAAGAGCTGAACTGGGGTTGTGATGGGTGACTGATTACATACCTTCAAATTGGGAGGTGGGTAGGGATAGCTAAGTCTTAAAAGTATTTTAGAAGCAAGGTTTCCAGGACCTTGAGGGACGAGCTGCTGTTAAGATAAGATTATTTACTATTGTCCAGTAAAATATTAGTCATGAGATCCTTCAGATGTATATCAATGGGCCATACGTTTAGAGGATGATTGCTAACACATATCTTGGGCAGGCAGAGATAAAGGAAGTTTCCAAAGGGAATTTTATATGTTAAAGAAGACTTACAGGATCCTGGAGGTAGGCTCCAGCCAAGTTAAGGTTACTTTTTGCCTCTAGCAAAGTATTAACATTGAGGCAGTTGAGTTCATTGAGGAAGGTCATTCTGTCTGTCTCGATGTAAGTAGCAAGGAAATTTATTCTTTTGCCTTTGTTTCCCACATCAGCATGCTCTACTGACAAAGCCAACCAGGTGCCACCCTAGGGTTAGATGAATATTTAGAAATGGGAGCCTTGGAACACACACCTGTTTCACTTGGGAGAACACATGACTCTTGGTCTCAAGGTCATGAGTTCGAGCCCCATGTTGGGTATAGAGATTACTAAAACAAATAAATAAACTAAACCAAAAAAAAAAAGGAAGAAGAAGAAATGGAAGCCTTGTCATTGTATGTGAAAGTGGGCATAAGTTTACAAATGTGTCTTAAGGAAACATACCTGAACATATGTTGTATGTTACGTAAATGAAGCTTGGACTTCTTCTTGGGCAGGGATTTTAGTATTCTAATGAGGTAAAGGTAACTGTCAGTTACTCCATGGGTCACTCCATGGTCCATCTTTGCAGGCCTGAGTCAGGGGTTAAACTCAAACTGGTCTGGGTAGTCTGGGTTGCCAGAGTTCCTCATTCAGGCAGTCCTTATTCCTTGAGTGGTTGTTCTGGTTTCCATCCAGGATTCTATGCCCGTGGGGTCTTTTGCCTGAGTTAAGAGACAAACTGGAAAGAAGAGTTTAAGGAAAATTGTGGGACAAAAGTCGGTAAGTACAAGCAGGTGAGCATTTAAGTTCTCGTCTTGGGGTCTAGCTGGTGACACTGTGACTGTGCCCTCAGAGGTGAGTCCTGAAGACCAGAGACTGTGTGTACCCTCATGATTCCCAGGGAACCTATAATCTTTTGGGATTTGGGGAAGCCTCTGCTCCAGGACAGAGTGGTCTTCATGAAGAGGAAAGTCTCAGAAACCTGGAGAGACCCAGGCAGCGAATCATTAGTCTGAGTCAAAATGGAGACAGCAATGGTCAGTCCAAGAGACCCAAGGACACAAGTTATTTTCCCTTGACAACAGTCAGTGAGAATCCAGGGAATGTTTTCTGTCACTGTAAGTCTGGGTGCCTAGGCTAGGAAGGCACAACTCTTCCAGGCTATTCCTTGGGCTGGCCTCAAATTCGGGTTTTGTTTCTGTCTGATACCCTACTATGAGAGCCCTAAAGGTTACACTGGGCCTGTGTCTTTGGGTTCCTCGACGCAGAGAAGGCCCAGGTCACCAAAGCTGACCATTACCTGGAGGGTTCTGACTTGTGAGGAAGAAGCCCAAAAGAAGGCCTTGTTCCATCTCTACTCTATACTGTTTTATTGGTTCAGAAAATCACTGGATCACTTCTGGCCTCAGCTTTGCTATCAATAAAATAGGCTTAATCAATGATCTCTGAGGCACAAGTGCCTGGAAGGATGGTGATGGTGATAAACATAATGGTTAATTGTTTTTTGCTTTCTTTTTTGTTCTTTCAAAATCATGTTTACTGAGGTATAATTTAGATACAATAAAAATGCACATATCTTGGGACGTCTGTCTGGGTCAGTTGGTAGAGCATGTGACTCCTGATCTCAGTGTTGTTAGTTTGAGCCCTATGTTGGGTGTAGAGATTACTTAAAACTAAAATCTTTTCCTTTCTTTTTCTTTCTTTCTTTCTTTCTTTCTTTCTTTCTTTCTTTCTTTCTTTCTTTCTTTCTTTCTTTCTTTCTTTCTTTTTTTTAAAGTAGCTTCAAATCCAGCGTAGAGCCCACCATCCTGGGACCAAGACCTGAGCTGAGATCAAGAGTCAGTCACTTAACCGACTGAGACACCCAGGCGTCCCAAATATTCAGTTTAATAAATTTTGATAAGTGTCTTGATGAATATTAACTACCACCACAATCAAGTTGTAGAACCTTTCCATCACCCCTGAAGTATTCCCTTGTACTTCTTCATAGTCAATCCTTTCCCTTCACTCCCAGTCCCAGAAAAAAAAAATCTGATTTATATTACTGTGGATTAGTTTTGCCTTTTCTAGAATTTCATGTTAAGTGGAATCATACAGTATGTACTCGTTTGGGTTTGACTTTTTTTGCTTAACATAGTACATTTGAGATGTACTGGTGGTGTTATGCATATGCATGTTCATTCCTTTTTAAAAATTTTGATAAAATATACATAATATTTACCATTTTACTTATTTTAAGTGTCTAAGTCAGTGGCATTAAGTACTTTCATGGTGTTGTATAATCATCACCATTATTTCCATAATTTTTTTCGTCATCCTAAAGAGAAACTTTGTACCTATTAAGCAGTAACTCTCTATTTCCCCTTACACCCAGTTCCTGGCCACCTACTTTTACTTTGTCTCTGAATTGACCTATTCTAAGTAACCCATGTAAGTGGAATCATACAATCAATATTTGTCCTTCATGTCTGTTTTTTTTTTTCGCTTAGCATAATATTTTCAATGTTCACACCTAAGCATTTATCAGTTTCATTCATCTTTAAGACTGAGTAATTCCATTATATGTACATACCATGATTTGTTTACCCATTCATATGTTGATAGATACTTAGATTTGTTCATTACTTTTTATTTTTGAGCAGTATTCTCTTTTATGGATACACTGCAGTTAGTTTATCTTTATATATTGGGCATTTACTTCCAATTTCTGGCTATTATGAATAAATTCCTTGAGCAGTCATATCCTTTCATTTCTATGGGGTAAATACTTAGGGATACAATAGCTAGATCATACTGTAGGTACAAACTTAGTTTTTTTTTTTTAACTTTTTAAAGTTATTTATTTTTGAGAGAGAGAGCGCGAACAGGGGAGGGGAAGCGGGGGGGGGGGGGGGGGGCGGGGATCTCAAGCAGTCTTACTGTTAGTTTACAAACTGTGAGATTATGACCTGAAATCAAGAGTCAGAGGCTTGGGGGGAGGGAGGAGACAAAAAAGAAAGAAAGAAAGAAAGAAAGAAAGAAAGGAAGGAAGGAAGGAAGGAAGGAAGGAAGGAAGGAAGGAAGGAAGAAAGGAAGGAAGAAAGAAAAAAAGAGAGAAAGAGAGAGAGAGAAAGAAAGAAAGAAAGAAAGAAAGAAAGAAAGAAAGTCAGATGCTTAACCGACTGAGCCACCCAGGCACCCTGAAATTCCGTTTTTAAAGAAATGCCAAACTTTTTAAAAATGGCTGGAAATTACCAGTGGATTAAGGTTCCAGGCATTCCACATCTTGGCGTCTTTAGTTTTAGCCTATTCGGTGGGTTTGTGGGAGTTGTGATTTGCACTTCCCTGATGAATAACCATGTTAAGCATCTTTTCATGGGCTTATTGGCTATTTATATTCTTTTGTAAATTATCTGTTCAAATCATTTGTCCATTAAAAAAAAGGGGAGGCGTTCATACGTATTTTTGAAACTAATGTCGGCCGGGCACAAAGCTCAGTAGTGCTCGTGGCTTTACGAGTTTTTTTTTTTTTTTTTTTTTTTAATGTTTATTTATTTTTGAGACAGAGAGAGACAGAGCATGAATGGGGGAGGGGCAGAGAGAGAGGGAGACACAGAATCGGAAGCAGGCTCCAGGCTCTGAGCTGTCAGCACAGAGCCCGACGCGGGGCTCGAACCCACGGACCGCGAGATCGTGACCTGAGCTGAAGTCGGACACTCAACCGACTGGTGGCTTTACGAGTTTTAAGCAATGACTGCCAGGGACAGAACCAGTAACGGCGCAAGACTCGGAGCAGTGAAGGGTCAGGACAGCTCAGATATAGACTGGCTCGGACGTTTCGGGGCAGGGCCCCACGACGCCTTCTAAATGCTCGCGCCGTGATTGGCTGAAGGGACACTTCCGCAGGCACTTCCGACTCCCTGCAGGCCCGGAGCATCTGTAATTGGCTGGGCTGGCCCAGCGCGAGTCTTTCCGGGAGTTGTAGTTCTTGGGACTCGGCTGGGGACGCCGGGAAGGCCAGTGGACCAAGGCCAGGAGCGGCGGTTGGGTTTGGTCGCGGCTGTTGACACCATGTCCCGCGTGTCGGTGCCTTGCCATGTGAAAGGCACCGTGGCCCTGCAGGTGGGCGACGTGCGAACCTCCCAAGGCCGGCCTGGTGTGCTGGTCATCGATGTCACCTTCCCCAGCGTCGCGCCCTTCGAGGTGAGCAAGCCCCGTGGGCGCGACCGGGGCTCCTGGGCGGGGCTGACCCGGGAACTAGGGCGTGTCCTGGGTATTTAATCTTTCACAGAAAGCCTCTGCAGTGTTCTTGCCCTTGTGAGCCAGTTAACCATTTACTTATTCCTTCAGTTAACACATATTTACTAGAATGCAGCGTTCTGACCTGTTCTCTTCAACATCTCTGCCCGTATCCAGGACAGGGCTGGTGTAGAAGTGCCAAGATAGTAGGGTGATGCTGGTAATACAATTGTGAGCCAAAGAGAGGTGAGAGGTCATTTTGTTCCTGGCCACTGGGCTAGGGATCATTAGGCAATGAGTTACCTCAAAACCTGCCTCCTGCCCATTCTTACAGTCCTTGCTTGCCAGGTCAGATTCAGCTCATTCCTCATCATTATCATCCTAATGGCTCCAGGTTCCAATCTCCAGTTGCCTGTCCAGTCCACATCTACTGACAGAGTGACTAACACGACAAGACCTCAGCACAGAGGACAAAGTCCACTTTCTAGTGGCCTGAGGGCCACCTGTGTCTGCACCCTGCCTGCCTCTTGACCCCATGCACTTTGTCCTATAGTGTGTGGTCATCTTTCAAGCTGTTTCTTGCTATAAGCTAGGAAACTTCACTAAATGGACCAACTCTGTAAATCTTGATTCAGTAGACCTAGGGTGGAGCCTATTCATCTATATTAAAACAAAAACAAAACAAACAAAACACTTATTTGGGTGATTCTGATGAGTGTCCAATGATGAGAATTCCCAGTGCCGGGCTGAATCACTGCCATTTCAGAGGTAGGCCAGGTTTTCTCACCCCTTGGTGCCCCTTTGCATATGTTACTTTTACATTGTCTATCTTTCCTGGTTCACTTGATGAACTCCTTCAGGCCTCATCTTCAGGCCATGTTTTCTGCCTTCTCTAGAGTTAGGGTTCTGACCTGGCAACATCTTAGACTTGTGACAAGATCTGCAGTCATGGTTTATTTGTATGACCTGCTCATTTAGACTATGAGCTCTTCTAGGGAAGTGAAATTGGCTTTGGGCCCCAGTGGATGCATGCTGAAGTTGTTAGATTGGTAGTAAAGTACATTCCTAAGGGGAGGAGATGGTATGTTTGAGCCTCTCAGGCCCTGAGTCTGATTTGTCATGGTGGGTTGTTTGTGCTCTAGTTACAGGAGATCATGTTTAAGAATTACTACACAGCCTTTTTGAGCATTCGTGTTCGCCAGCACACCTCACCGCACACACCGGCCAAGTGGGTGACCTGCCTGCGGGACTACTGCCTCATGCCTGACCCACACAGTGAGGAGGGAGCCCAAGAATATGTATCGCTGTTCAAGCACCAGGTCAGCTGGGACTCAGCATGACTCGGGGAGTCCAGATGAGGGCTCACAGCGGGTCTGGGGATTGGGCCAGGATACCAGGAAGGAAGAGGGGAGGCGAGGTTGGCCTGGGCCTGTGCCTTGGAGGGATTACTATTCTTTCCTTCTCAAAGGTCTGGGGAGGCAGCATCTTCATTCACTGCTGGTTGGGAGGCTCTTGGGCAGTGAGCTAGGGCCTTGCTGGGTCCTTTTGTGTGTGTGTGTGTGTATGTATGTCAGATGCTGTGTGACATGGCCAGAGTACTGGAGCTGCGCCTGATTCTGCGACAGCCATCACCACTGTGGCTGTCTTTCACAGTGGAAGAACTGCAGATTTACCAGCAGGGATCAAAGGTAAGTGACCATCTCAGAGCTGTTGGGTTGGCCCTTTCCCAAGGAGGCTTTTAGCTATGGCTAGGGATGTTGGGTGTGGGGCTGGAAGTGGATGGTAAGACTCAGAAGGAGGCCTTCATGGAAATTAGTCAGGTGGGAATGCTGGAAGTTCATGGCGAGAGTTCAAGCCATGTTCTCATATCCTCTGACCTTTGAGGTCACCTGCCTCTCTCAGAGCTTGAGACTTTAGGGTCTGGGAGATACTTTTGTTCCTTGTGTTCCTGGGGCCTCCTGCATAGCAGAAGAACTTAGTCTGAATGCCCCCTTGGACTTCCGTGGACCCCTGAACAGGGTTTTCTCAGCGTCTGAGGCTCAGGTGCCCTTCTCTCTGTTCTGAGGACCTTGGAATATGGTCCTAGGGCTCTCCCACTCTGCCTCCTTCAGAGAAGTATGCCTTTGCTTTGCAGAGCCCCTCCATGACCTTCCCCAAGTGGCTCTCCCACCCAGTGCCTTGTGAGCAGCCTGCTCCCCTCATTGAGGTAAGCCCTCATCCTGGGTAAAAACCATGTGTGAATAGGCCCTGTGTCCAGCACAGGAGGCCCCACCTGGGCCTCTTTCTGAAAAAATCTGGGACTGGACCCAGGGCCCTTGGTTCACTCTGTGCCATCTTCCTCAGGGGTGGTCTATGGGATTTGAGGCATCTCTGAGTGGGGCTGGGTTGCCTACTGCAGATCAGGCCCTAACCTTATGTGTTACCAGTTATCTGGGAATGTTACTGGTCTTAGTTTGAGGGCCCTGTAGCCCAACTTGGCCTCTCTGGAGCTTTAAGGGCAGTGCTGGGGACGGACCCATGGCCACTGACCCCTCCTTCTGGAGCAGGGTCTCCCAGACCCCAGCAGGGTATCCTCCGAGGTGCAGCAGATGTGGGCGCTGACAGAGATGATCCGGGCCAGTCACACCTCCACAAGGATCGGCCGCTTTGATGTGAGTGATCGTTTCCCCCTGCTTGGCTCCTGTTGCCCTGAGCCGGTCAGATTGATGGTGTTTTGTGTTTCAGGTGGATGGCTGTTATGACCTGAACTTGCTTTCCTACACTTGAACCATGGCTCTTAGCCAAGATGTTGGCCTTCCATGCCCACCCAGACCTGGTTTAGGCCACCAGAGGCTGAAGTGCTTTCCCTGTGCATTACAAGTGTTGCCTGCATGCCCACTGTGTCTGGGCCACGTTCACAGATTCAAGATTCTTGGGGGCTAAACTGAGTTGCTTCAGCATGAGTTCTCAGCAGGGATGTACTCTGTCCTCATCTGACTGCAACCTGAAACTCCTTTTCCTACCCTGAAAACATTCCAGTTCTGTTTACTAAGAATCCCCTTCTGCCAACATGCACACTCCAGTCTTCTGCCTGCTCCTTCACCCTGAATGCAGTGCACTGGGGTGACCTACTAAAACCTGCTCTATCATTGGAAGGCTGCTGTAGCCATGGCAGTCATGTAGTTTGGAAGCTCAAGGAAAAAACAGGAGCCCACGTCTTCCTTCTGCGCCCCCTAGTGGTCTTCTTTCTTATGCCCAGAAGAAGAAATTTCCTGTCCTAACTCCTGCTGTCTGCCTAGGGAGTGAAGCTGGGGATTTGGGCAGCCTGAATCCCTTGGTCCCAGAGCTGGCTCCTGGATGTGTGTTCAAATGGGCCTGTCCATCCAACCTGGGCAGTGTCTCTGGCAAGACTGGTGTCTAATGAGTTCTGGGACCTTTTTGCCTAAAGCACACCCTGTCCCTTCTCCCAGCTTCCCCCTTCAAGAATCATGCTAAGTGTGATGAAAGACCAACCTTGGTAGGGTGTGGGTCCAGGTGGGCATTTGCACTGGTGTCTTTCAAGAGGCTGAGGTCTGCTATAACCCCAGGCCTGCTGCTGAATAAGGCAGGCTACTCTTATGAGAAAATCTACCTTTTGTTTTTTCCTGGCTTTGCTCCAGGGCACTATGCTGCAGCAGCACTGCGATATGTGTTAGACCTGGAAAATTGGAAGTTTGTGTGGCTCAACAGCTTTCTGGAGGCAGGTCAGCTACCTTTTGGTGGCTACCTTCTGCTCTTAACTATTACAGTTCTTGCAGGTGTTATCTTTTCCTGTGGGGTCATTTATTTAGCCTCATTTAGCTTTTGCTAAGAGGGTAATGACCACAGTCCTGTGCTCCGGGAGTAGCAGCCTTCAGAGAGAGAGAGGGGGGAGACAGAGAGAGAGTGAGAGAGAGAGAGTGTGTGTGTGAGAGAGAGAGAGAGAGAGAAAGAAAGTATAGGAGGAGGTCCTTGAGGGGGTGGCAGGGACTGTGCTTCATTCATGGCTGTGTCTCCAGTACCCAGCACAGGGCCTAGTGTGCAGCAAGATCAATAAATACTTGTGAAATGCATGACTGCTGGCTGCCTGTGTCCTCCCAGTGGGAGAGCTGGAGACCCTCACTAGAGGCCAGTTTACTGATGTGCTCAGCCTGCCAGGCTGGCTCCACCTTCCTGCGTGCTCTCCGCCCCCCCCCCCCTGCTTCCCCTACCCCATGTGACCTTGCACTCCGGGTGTCCTGAATGTGCAATTCAGGCCTTCCAGCCCTTTATGGAACTTTGACCTTTTGGAGGCTGGGCTGTCATCAAGGGGAGGTCTAGCCCTTGGCTCTGACTCCGAGCAGCTTAACTGGTTTGGACTGCCTAATCTGCCCAGAAAGATCAGCTGGAAGCACCTGGGGCTGTTTCCCTACAGATAGGAGTCACTGCACTCTGCTCTAAAGCCCCGCCTGCCCTTAGGGCTGCCTGCCTTTTGGGCTGCCCGCCCCTTCTGATCCCCTTTATGGGAGAGAGACCTGTCCAAGCAGAGCCTGGACTACATCTCCCAGCGTGCCTGGCAGAGTGGTGGCCTCTGTGTGCCGGCTGCACCATTTGCGGGCAACAATGCAGCGGGCAGTAAGCATGGTGGCCCATCTGGGCTTGCGTCTGCAGGCGCTCCCGTCGGCCCTGGGCCGTCCACTCAGTTGTGCACAGGTGGGATAGAGGGTACTGGGGCATGGTGCCAATTTTGGAGGGGCGGGAAGGGTGGGGGTTGAGGCTGGGACCCTGGTAGCCCTGAACCCAGCCACCCGCAGGACGTGCTCCGCAGGACACCACTCTATGATTTCCACCTGGCTCATGGCGGGAAGATGGTGGCGTTTGCAGGCTGGAGTCTGCCTGTGCAGTACCGGGACAGTCACGTTGCCTCACACCTGCACACACGCCGGCACTGCTCACTCTTTGACGTGTCCCACATGCTGCAGGTGAGCCAGGGAAGCATACTGGCTGCCAGGTCAGGGCTTCCTCCCCTTCCACAGGGGTGTAGCTTTTGGCTTTGTTGGGAGGTGGATTCCAAGGGCTGCCCTTGCAGAAGTGGAGGTCTCAGGTGTTGGAGACTATAGCCCAGGAAATTAACTCAGAGGATCTCTTGATTGTCTCCTCTTTAATCTCTTCAGCCTACTCCCTCTCAGTAGTATGACTTTATGTCCTGGGTTTCCCAGGGCTGGCGCCCATTCTCATCAACTGTCCTAGGTGTTGGTTTGGAGAAGAGGGTATTTCATGATGGTGCTGGGCCCTTTCAAGTTTCCTAAACACCTCCATTGCACCCCCTCCTGTGTTGGCGGATGTGGGGGAACCAGAAGGTGGGGATCTGCCATCCGCAGAACCAAAAGACTGCTCAGGCACTTAGGCTGCATTGGGCTGTACTGTGAATGGCAGGGAGGATGCCTCCTTGTCCAGTGGCTTTCCTGATTGCAGCGATTACTGTGGTCTGAGGTTTTGGATCTTTTTCCCAGACCAAGATACTTGGTTGTGACCGGGTGAAGCTGATGGAGAGTCTAGTGGTTGGAGATATTGCAGAGCTAAGGCCAAACCAGGTGGGTCCCTCTTATTTTGCTAAATGGGTGTTCTTAGTCATGAGCCAGCAAATGGGGGGAGGGGTGGAAGGACAGTAATGTTCAGATACAGCTTCTCAGGGCTTGCAGTCTTGGGGCATGGGGTCCCTGTGTCATGTCTGGACATCTAGTTATCTGCAGGGGAGGGGGGGCTATTCCATCCTTACCACATCAGGCTGGAAGGCTAGAAACCCAGGTTTATGTCCTGTTCTGTGATTTTCCATGCTGCCAAACCCCTTGAAATTCAAAGGCAGTCCATTAAACCAACAGCCTCATTATCACCAAGAGCTTGTTAGGGAATACACTGTCAGGCGCTGCTGTAGACCCGCTGAATCGGAACTTGCATTTTAACATGATCCCCAGGTGATTCATATGACCTCTCAACCTCAGACTGTCCATCCAGTGGGGAGGCTGTGAGGCCAGCCTCACAGTATTTTGGAGTATTGCTGTGGAGCTCATGGGATCATCAAGATGCACTCTGAAGTTTCCATCTTGGGGTTTGGGGAAGGGACTGAGTTATCCCAGGTCTGGGTGGGATGAAGCAGCAAGTCCTAGGTGTCATGGATTAAGTGTGAGGTGGGGCTCTCAGTACTGAGTGGGGAGGGGTACAGAAGCCCCACCAGATCAGGGAGGTCTCCCAAGGTGGGAAGGGGTGAAAACTTTCTTAGTGCATGAGGATCAAAAACCCTGGGATTGGGCAGGGTCCTGGGCTCACCTAGCTTTGTTCCTCCTCCCCTTCCAGCCCTGCGCATGAAGCTTCTTGTCCAGGAATTTGTGATGGCTGAGTGGCCCTGGGGGCGGGGGGCATTGTCTGACTCCTGGATCTGGAGGCAAAGATGCTCCATTTTGGCACTAGGGGACGCTGTCACTGTTTACCAATGAGGCTGGAGGCATCTTAGATGACTTGATCGTGACCAGCACCTCTGAGGGGTACCTGTATGTGGTGTCCAACGCTGGCTGCTGGGACAAGGACTTGGCCCTCATGCAGGTACAGCCCTTCTGTGTTCTAGGTACCCTATGTTCCTTGTTCACAGAACAGGACAGACCCAGCAGGGACAAAGGGCTCAGACAATGGCTTTTTGAGTGAGTGAACAGCAGGCCAGAGTGGGTCCTGCCTGGAGAATGCCAGGTTTCAGTGATGGGGTAGTAGGGGAGGTAAAACTGACCCTGGCTCCCAAGTGAGCATCCTCTGGTTAAGCTACAAGCTGGAGCCTGATGTTAGCGCTGGCAGACCTGGCCTTGGGTCATCCATACCACTTAGTTATGTGACTTTGTCAGATGGGAACTGGCCTATTCTGCCCAGCTCTTCAGCCAGCTGTCAGCCCACAGTAAGTGCTCAGTAAGTGGTCCCAGAAGCTGATGTGGTGTTTCTGTCTTTCCTTTCAGGGCAAGGTCAGGGAGCTTCAGAACATGGGCAGTGATGTGAGTTTGGAAGTGGTGGATAATGGCTTGCTAGCCCTGCAAGGTGAGCAGGCCAGGCTAGGGTTGGAGCTGACCTTTGCCTCCTGGCTTTTCAACTACTAAGCACAGAAGGCCTATCAGGAGGAAAGTGTGCATGGTGTGACATTTGTGTGCCATAATTCTAAGTTTGGTATTAATGTCCTCCCTCTACCTGCCATAAGGCTCCATGGGCTGTGGGCAAGAGCACCTTCTCCCACCTGCAGAATAGCACTTGCTCAGGGCTTATTCTGGTCCCTGAGTAAGGGCTGTGGTCCAGCTTTGAGAGGAAACTAGGACCTGGACAATTGGTCACGGTCTCCCTGGGCCTAGGCCCCACTGCGGCCCAGGTATTGCAGGCCGGCGTGGCAGATGACCTAAGAAAACTGCCCTTCATGACCAGTGCTGTGATGGAAGTGTTTGGCGTGTCCGGCTGCCGTGTGACCCGCTGTGGCTACACAGGAGAGGATGGTGTGGAGGTATGTGAAAAAGTAGGTGTAGGATGGTGCAGGACACAGGATTCTGGAGCCAGCTGCCCACCTGCTCTCTGGTGTTCCATGCAGATCTCGGTGCCAGCTGCAGGGGCAGTCCACCTGGCAACAGCTCTGTTGGAAAACCCAGAGGTGAAGCTGGCAGGGCTGGCGGCCCGGGACAGCCTACGCCTGGAGGCAGGCCTCTGCCTGTATGGGAGTGACATTGATGAACACACCACACCTGTGGAAGGCAGCCTCAGTTGGACATTGGGTGAGCTGGGCCAGCACTCAGAATCCTGAAGGCTACAGTGGCCAGCCTATGACTGCTCCCAAGGCTGTGTAGCCACTGTGGCTTTGCCCATTAGATCCTCAGCAGGCTGAGGTGGGCAGTATAATCTTCAAGACCTGGGGACAAGAGGTGGGTGGCTGACTGCATTGCAGGGGAGGAATGGAGCTTGGGGGGCCCTGAGCAAAGGGACCTCACTGCTGGATGGATTTTACTTGGGGTCCTTGTAACTAGGACCTCCTATGGCCAAGGGTTTTATGGACTGTGGCTTAAGCCTGGTGTCATGCTTCAGGGAAGCGCCGCCGAACTGCCATGGACTTCCCTGGAGCGTCGGTCATTCTTCCTCAGCTGAAGGGCAAAGTGCAGCGGAGACGTGTAGGGTTAATGTGCGAGGGGGCACCTATGCGGGCACACAGCCCCATCCTGAATATGGAGGGCACCATGATTGGTAGGTGGACCAGGGAAGTTGGAGAGCCCTTGTCCCTTCCCTAGGAGGGTGGGCATTGGACTGGTAAGGTGGTGCTGACATGGCTTCTTCTCACACAGGTACTGTTACCAGTGGCTGCCCCTCTCCCTGCCTGAAGAAGAATGTGGCCATGGGTTATGTGCCCTGTGAGTATAGTCGGCCAGGTACCCCACTGTTGGTAGAGGTACGGCGGAAGCAGCAAATGGCTGTGGTCAGCAAGATGCCCTTTGTGACTACAAATTACTATACCCTCAAGTGAGGATGGATTGGGTCAGGGCCCTTCCCATCCAAGAGCCTGGACCTGGAGGGCATTCTACAAGGGTTAGGAAGCTAAGGCTGAATACTCTGGGGTAGGTGGCTAGGGTGGAGGATGTTTCTGATTTTCTGGTGTGTGTGGGGGGCAAACCACCTATTCTCTCTCTCATGTGCCTCTCCTCTTGGAGAGGTACACTTCTTGAAAGACCCCATTTCTGGGGCGCCTGGGTGGCTCAGTCGGTTAAGCATCCGACTTCGGCTCAGGTCACGATCTCACTGTCTGTGAGTTCGAGCCCCGCGTCGGGCTCTGTGCTGACTGCTCAGAGCCTGGAGCCTGTTTCAGATTCTGTGTCTCCCTCTCTCTCTGACCCTCCCCCATTCATGCTCTGTCTCTCTCTGTCTCAAAAATAAATAAATGTTAAAAAAAAAAAAAATTAAAAAAAAAAGACCCATTTCCGAGCAATAGACCAGCTCATGCAATGTCAGCTTGTGCTCCCATTGACCCCATTCTTGTCTGCTGGAGGGCTATGGGAAGCACTAGTTCTGGCATCTCTCCCTTCCACTCTGCCAGGTGCTGGCCGTGGAACAGAGGCTTACATTTAGGGAGGAGGTAAAGCCTGCCCAACCTACCTCATCATGGTTTCTCACACTGCAAAGGGGTTATTATTACCTTGGGTAGTGCTGCCTCTCCCTGGGCAGGAATGATTCCTGACTCACAAAGGCTTGGCCCTGTAGGGCCATTGTGCCTGTGTAAACTTGGGAAAGCTGAGGGGACACAGACTCACTCTTCCACATTCCCAAGTTATCCCAGCCTGCTGCTTAGTAGCAAACCATGCCAGGCTCACCATCTGTTCTGAGCCCCAGGGCTGTTGTAGAGCACACTGGGCCTCCTCCTGGACCTGCCTTACCCTGGGCTGACCTTTGCCCCTGGGGCCCATTAGTGGACTCCACTGACTTCTAACAAAACATTAAGTGAGCTTCCTTTCTTCTTGCTTGCCAGAGTTTCTAGCTTCATTGTCCTTTGTCCACATGATTGCTGGCGTGCCAGCCTAATGCCTCCTTGCCTGGCCTCTGAGGCAGGCTTAGAGTGGATTCTCCTTGAGAGGGCCAGGTCTATAAAAACTAGTGAGGATAGTGCCCCCTCCCTATTGGGCACCCACCACTGCTCCTCCAGAGAGCTGGTGTCATTTCTCCACCTCTGCAAGTCATTGCATTCTGGGTGCTGAGGGGCAGTAGCCCCAAGTGTTCCCTTTCCAGTTTTCCCTGTGCATGCACACCCTCGTCCTGTCTGAATAACCACACAACTGATGCACTTCCAAGTTTAATAAGCCACATCCTCAGCTGAACCTGGGGTAAAATGTGAGACCCTGATTCTATGTGTGGTGGTGTCAGTGGGTAGGCCTGAGGCTGCAAAACCATCATCCTACCAGAAGATACCTCCAAAGTAGATACACATACACAAGTTCAGTGTAGTCCTACTTCCAGTGTGTTTCTGCTGCAAAGGTGGCCTAGCCAAAGGCTGCCAGATGGATAGAGGAAGCAGGCAGCGGGATATTGAGGTAGCTGGTGGTCCAGCAGAAACAAGTATAGAAATACAGCCTTCAGGAAGGGAGGCAGTTCTAGGGTCATGCTGCTTTCAGAAACTGGCATGTGCCTCCCACACCTTTGGAAGCTCCCCTGGCCCACTGTGTAAGTGGCAGGCCTGCCCAGCCTGTGGTTCTTCCCGGCTGTTGAGGGAGGGTTCTTGGGGGCTGAGATGGTGCTAGTGGGGACGAGCTGAGCCTGTGGCCTCTTAGAATGAAGCTCTTGTGGTTCCGGGTCAAGATGAGAAGTGATGAAGTGGCAGAGCCACTCAGCACTAACTGCTTAGTACCTCTCTGTGAGGGGACAGGGTACAACCCCATGGGCACTTAGAGCGGTGGGGGTGGAAGGTCACCCTTGGGGCTTAGCGTCTTTCAGGCACCCAACCTCCCAACAAGGATTGAGAAGAGTATAAATGAGTTAATATTCAGGAAAGGACAATTTCCATAGCCTGACTCACACCTGAAAAGCTCTGGATGGGCTAGGGAAGTGGGTGTTCAGTGCCTCCACGTCCAGGTAGTGCCAGTGCCCCCTGCCTTACACTTGAATGGCCAGCTAAGTAACCATAGAGTATAAGGCCATGTCTAGGCCAGTCTTTCCTGGCTCCCTGCCAACAAAGCAAAAACAAATTCAAGAGCTTAGGAGAAAACAGACTTCCCTTACAAATCCCAGAGCTGGTCAACCTCAAGTTTCTTCTCAAGGAAATTTCTATGGGGTCACATCCCAGCGGATCGGAAGGGGGACAGGAAAAAGCCAAGGCAGAAAATGGACTGTTGGCCTCCCCAACCCAGAGGCTCCTCCTGAGCTGACCCCTGAGAGAGGAGGAACATGTCTTCTCTCCTTAAGGCACCCAGATCTGGGTAGAGGCAAACTTTACTGGCCCAATGCCTGGAGCTGCTGGAGGCAAGGCCAAGAGCAGTGGAGGGCCAGGTCTTCAAGCACTGGGGTACTCCCTGCCCCCAACCCCTCCCCCCATGCAGTCTCTGGGGTCTGGGCAGCAGCAGAACCCAGTGTGGGGACCAGCAGACCCGGTGATGTCCCTGGAGATCCCTCTGCTGCCTTCCCTTATTCTCTGTGGGTTTTGAGAGGTTCATTTGCTGTTGTTTCCCTAAAAGTGATGGAAAAGAGAAAAGGATTATTCCGCAGGCAGCACAACAGTCCCTGAGATTGGCTCTCTCTAGCCCTGTAGGGGCTGAGGTGGGCTCAGTAAAGCCACACTACAATCTATATCTCTGTACTAAGTTCCCACAGCCCACACTGGGTCCCTCACCTTTCCCCTGAAGACACATTTTTCCTCCTGGTTCCTACCTTATGGTATTCCTATCCTTCCCCAAGTTGCTCAGGACCTGGACAGTGGCAGGCCTCCTAACTGGCCTCTTGCCTTCTCTATTGGATCCCTTTTCTTGCCATGAAACAGGCAGTTATAAAGACAAATTAGATCAGGCCATAGCCTTGCTGAGTCCTTCAATAGCTTCCTGAAATTTGGCATAGGGTATTGTGGGTCCCGCCAATGCCTTCATGTTTGAGCTCCAGTGTCACAGCTTTGTCTATCCTTCCAATATGACACCCTTGTTCTTGCCCTGGGCCTTATTCTATCAATTTTCTTTGCCTGGTACACTTACTCCCTAGCCTTTGCCATTAGCTTAGGTGTCTATTTTGCGAGAAAACTCTTGACTACCCTTGCCCCCACACCGCTGCCCTTCCCTTTTATTATTTTTTTGTTGTCCTCCCTTTTAAATCTCTGGCTCCCCCTATAAACAGGATAAAGGATAACCCCCCTGGGTTGTCCTTGTTCTCTGGACCTAGTTGCCCCCCTCTCCCCCCACCACACCACACCACACCCCTCATATAGAAGGAGCTCAGAAATTAGTTGAATGAATGCTCTGATTAGTGAGTAGATGTTTTACAGATGAGGAGGCTGACCTGATGCGGCCAGTAAGTGCAATAAGGACATAGGCTCCTGCCTTTCTAACTGAAGGGCTTGCAGTAGAGTGGAACCCAACAGACTTGCCAGCTCATCTCTGAAATTGTGACAATAGCCCCACAGGCAGCATGCTGAACAGCATATTGGTGGGCTGTTCAGAAATTAGAGTCTGAGCTCCAGTTGAAGACCTTGGGGCTTGCTGTAAAGACCACTAAACTAGTGGACTTCTACCCTGAGAACTTCCTGCCCCCATCCCTGTTATCAGCACAGGCCTATCCTCTGCCTGCCAAGCATGGGGTTGTGATGGGCACAGATTTACTCACCACGAAGTGAAATGCGTGGAGCCATCAGGAGTGGATCCGTTCTGGCCGCCCAGACCTGGGGGCAGGAACACATCCAGAGCTGCAGCAGGCTGGGGGTGGGGATCTGAGCAGGTATCAGCCCAGGTCAGGTTTGAGGCCAGTGGCGGTGTTTGGTGAAGAGTCTCGTGGGGGCCCTAAAGGGACTAGCGGTATTGTCTGATTGAGGTTCAAAGGAAGTTAAAATGTGATGGGTGGACCGGGGTTTCTGGCATGAAATGGTATGTTGGCATGGATTAGGGTGCAGAGTTAAGCTGTGATGTGGTCCTTAGGGGATCAGTGGTAGTCTAGGGGGTTCTGGGGAGCCCAATGATGGAGTCCAGTGGGGGGTGGGGAGCCTCACCTGGGCGGTGATACAGCCCTGTCACCGTGCTCCCGTAGAACCCCCACGCCAGCTGGATGCCCAGGAGACTTAACACCAACCAGAGTAGCAGCAGCTTGAAGAGGGTCACGCGCATGTCCTGCGCCTCCCACTCCCGCAGGAACTCGCTGCCCAGGGTGCCCAGCGCGCCCAACACCGTGGTCGGAAGAGCCTGCAAGGACTGCCCAGACCAAGGCTCCGCCATGACTGGCCCATACCCCACCCGGGGGACTGTCACCGTAGTTCCGACTGCGCAGGCGTCTGGTCTTCCGGGGCCAGGGCCGTTAGTGCGCACGCGTAAAACTAGGCAAGGCGAGGCTACTTCGCTTGCGCGAAGAGTTGGCAGTTTAGGGCGGAGTATTAAAACCGCGCACGCGCACCCTGCCCCACCCTGCTTACTTAAAGGATGAGTGAGTCGTGAAGCATAAAATAGCAACCAGGTCTTTTATAGCCCTGGAGTTCCCGTGATGCCCCACGCGGCTGCAGTGATTGGTTAAGCGCCTTGCCTTTAGGGCGTGGACGCGCTCCTGAGCAATCGTAGCTGAGCTGTGAGTGCGCGCGCGTGCGCGGGGCCGAGACAGGGGCTGGCTCGAGCCCGCTGGCACACGGGAGCGCGCACGTCGCTCCCCGCCCTCCCGCCGCCGACCGCCCTCGCTCGCTAGAGCTCCCCGCCCGCCGCCCGCCGTCCTCCGTCGGTTCTCTCGTTAGTCTGCCTCCGTCTCGTCAGCCACCCGCCCTAGTCTCCGAGCTTGCTACTCGCGGACAGGCGTCCTTGGCGTGGAGAGGTCGGATTGCGAGTCGTCGCCTGAGGTGAGCGAGAGGGTACCCTCCTGGCGCCGCGGCGCCCGGGGCCCGCCCGCCCGGCACTCTTCCGGCCGCCAGCCCGCCCGCCGCCCCTCCGCGGCCGCGCCCCACCTGCTGCTCTCGGCTGGCTGCCCCTGGGTCCCGGCCCCTGCCTCCCGGCCGGGGCCCCGCTCCCCAAAGAAGCGGCCCCGCCCGCGCAGTCCCCGGAAGCGCGCCCCGCGGCCTCCCGCGCCCCTTCCCCCGCCCGGCCAGGCCTGGTGGAGCCCCAGCCGCCCGCCCGCGGTCCCCGGCGCTTCCTCTCTCTCACGGCTGCTCCGGGCAGGGCGGGGGCTTCGAGCCGGGCCCGGCAACCGCGCGGTGCAGCCGGCCCCTGCGAAGTGCGCGTGGCTGTCGGAGTTGAAATGGGAAAGAAACTCTTTACAACTCCATCTTGGCTTTACATTGAATATGAAACATGAATCACCGTTTTATACTGGGTGAAGTCCAGTTATGTTTTGGGTACATTTTCTTTTTAAATGTAGTACTCTCGGAGATTGTGTAAGTAAAAAGGTAGTGTTGAAATCTTATGGGTTAGGATTCTTGGGTATTGAAAGGACGTTTTCCTGCTAGACATTTTTTTCATGACTTAAACTATGTTGTATCGAAATAAAGTATTAATTTGCAATATTGCTTAGTCTCAGTTACTACCTTGATTAGGAATCACCTAAACATATCCTTAGTTACCGATTGACTCAGTTACGAGCCATCATTATTAAATAGCACTGTTGGCAGTTAAATCGATTTGGTCAAAAGCATGTTTAGTAGTCTGCGGTGGAAAACTGGCATCCTTTTTGCCTCAGAATTGGTTCCACTTGTGTTGTTTAATGGTCCTGATTTAAAATTTTTTACCAGCGTTAGTGACTTGTTTGGTTCTTTTTGTGTTTAAGATTGTCTTTTGAAGTAAATGTTTCTTGCAGGTGTGTAATCAGATTATAGTCCTCCCTGCCAGATCTGAAGGGGAAAAATACTTTAAAAAATGTCTTAAAAATGTTATATGTGGTGAGAATTTTTCAACCATTCAGTGTCAAACACCCAAATGTGTAAGGTGTGTGTACTATTGCATGATTGTCGCTTTGAACATACCGGTTTGAGCTTTGGGCACGAGTGACATTGTTTGGACTGAAGGTACAAGACTAATTCCTAATTGTGAAGGATAACTTAACTAAAGGATCTCTTTTGATAAATTATCTTAAGAATAGTACCATCTACTTTTGTAGAGCACTGGTGGCCCATGGGGACGTGACAAAATAGAAGACAACTTGCTTTAAGTCAGTCTAGTCCTAGAGTTATCACCTCTGTTCTCATAAAAGTCTGTACTAGAGAGAAGAAAATAGGGATCCACTGACTTTTTCATAGATCCAGAATTTTAGACCCGAAAGGAATCTTCAGGACTTCTATAGTCCAACCCCATTTGCAGATGAGGAAACTGAGTTCCAGAGACTTTTGTAAATATACCAATGTTATATGTCTAGTCACGTACAGGCCAAAACTATTTTGTCTGTGTGGTATTTTCCTTGTACTCCTAAACAGCTTGCTTAGAGTTAAGTAAAAATTCAGGATTTAACAACTTGTTTCCAGTGCTTTCTCCATTTATGTATTACTGATATGTTGTGAGAATCTGAAAAATTCATTTAAAAAAATTTTTTTAAATGTTTATTTTTGAGAGAGAGAGAGAGAGAGAGAGAGAGGAGAGACACAGCCTGAGAGGGGGAGGGGCAGAGAGAGGGAGACACTGAACAAGAAGCAGGCTCCAGGCTCTGAGCTGTTAGCACAGAGCCCGATGTGGGGCTCGAACTCACAAACTGCCAGATCATTACCTGAGCTGAAGTTGGACGCTCAACCGACTGAGCCACCCTGGCACCCCGAAAAATTCATTTTCTAAACAAATTTCAGTTATTTAGCCTTAAACAACACTCTCCTCCCTGCAACTGGGTGGTCCTGCAGCAGTTGATTGAAATAGATAAATGAATATACAGGGTCCCCGCTTGGCCTAGTTTTGGCTTTCGGTGTTTGGGTCTTCTTAGGGACAAGCTTCTTCCACAGGGAGGCCCAGACTCCTCTGTTCCAAATCCCACATAATGAGGTCAGGCTAAGATGTTGTCATGTGACTGAGGGCTGTTTTGACTATTGATTTGAGGTGGGATGGAGAGAAACTGCACACATCAAGTAAATAGTTCCCTGTGTATTATGTGTGTGGTAGTGGTTTTGCTGGAGTATTCTCATAGTCTTCATTCATATTAGAGTGAAAACAGGTAGATCTTGAGGTGTTTCCTCAAGGAGTTAGTGGAGTTGAAGCAGTGACCAGAGAAGTTGCTACTTAGGGTTTTCTTAGTTGTCCTAGAGCTGAGATTTATGTTAACTCAGAAGAAAGACTGATATTTCAACTTCTTAGAGAACTAATCTGGGCATGCTGAGCTTCTATAGACAGGACTTTGGGTTTTATTGCATTATGGCTACTAGTGATAAAAGCTAAATGGTACATACTCACTGGATTTTAATCACATATGTTTGTAGTAGTAAAAGGTAACTAAAAGTTACTTAACCTTCCTGTACCACTTTATCCCTTTATGCCCCTGGCCAGTGGAACTTAGTTTGCCTGCACCTACACATTAACGTAACTAAATTGTAAAATTGTGTTAATGTGTCTTAACTACACTCTTGATCTTTGGGTATATGCTCACTGTTAAGTACTTGTGAGATTACTAAATTAAAATTTCCAAGATAGTTTAAAGTTAGTAATTAATGTAAAATTCCTATTTCAAGTGTTTCTATTTCAAATGACTCATTTATAGTCTGTGGTACTGCAGTATTAAGTGAAGACCTTGTATACTCATAATTATGGTAGTCATGTGACTAAAAATCAGGTAGGCATTGAAGCTGCTCATTCTGGGTGTTGGTCTGAATTTATTGGTGGTTCTTCCAGATGATTCTGAATAACATTTTATAGTTAACAATGGTCAGAATATGAGATACACTGTTACATCTTAGCCAGTTTGCAGTTTGTCTCAAACTGAGCTTGATTTTTTTTTTTTTTTCTGTGAAGAGGGTGGATAAAGTAAATACGTTTAATTAGGCATATTTATAATAGTATCTTACTATTCAAGTGAAGGTAGAAAGAAGAACATAAGCAACTGAAATGTTTGGAGTGGTGTAAAGGGAGAGAGGAAGGTAAAATGAAAGAGAAGTGACCAGAGACCAGATCACGTTGAGGCTTTTAGGATATAGGAAGTTCTTTGGGTTTGTCCTGAGATGAGAAATCATTAGATGTTTTTTAGCAGGGGAATGATATGATTTGATATTAAATAACTAGAATCCCTCACTAAGAATAGGGGTAGATCGGAGTCCATTCTGACTTTATGTTTTAAAAGTTTAAGGGGCGTCTGGGTGGCTCAGTCAGTTAAGCTTCTGACTTTGGCTCAGGTCATGATCTCGCAGTTCATGGGTTCGAGTCCTGTGTTGGGCTCTGTGCTGACAGCTGGAGCCTGGAGCTTGCTTCAGATCCTGTGTCTCCCTCTCTCTCTCTCTCTGCCCCTCCCCAACTTGTTGCACGCTCTCTCTCTCTCTTTTTCTCTCACTCAAAACTAAATAAATAGATATAAAAAAACGTTTAGGGGCGCCTGGGTGGCTCAGTTGGCTCAGGTCATGATCTCACGGTTTGTGGGTTCGAGCCCTGCGTTGTGCTCTGCGCTGACAGCTCAGATCCTGGAGCCTGTTTTAGATTCTGTGTCTCCTTCTCTCTCTGCCCCTCCCCAACTTGTGCTCTTTTTCTGTCTCTCAATAATGAATAACAGTAAAAATAAAAAAAGAAAGAAAGAAAAAATTAAAAAATGTTTAGGGGCGCCTGGGTGGCTCAGTTGGTTAAATGTCCAACTGCAGCTCAGGTCATGATCTTGTGGTCTGTGAGTTCGAGCCCCGCATCGGGTTCTGTGCTGACAGCTTAGAGCCTGGAACCTGCTTCAGATTCTGTGTCTCCCTCTCTCTCTCTGCCCCTCCTCCACTCATGCTCTGTCTCCATCTCTCAAAAATGAATAAACATTAAAAAAAATTTTTTTTTAAAGTTTAATCTCTACACCCAGTGTGGGGCTCAAACTCAACCTGAGATCAAGAGTCATACATTCTTCCAACTGAGCCAGCCAGGTGTCCCTCTTTTCTGACTTTATTTTTATTTATTTATTTTTTTTAATTTTTTTTCAACGTTTATTTATTTTTGGGACAGAGAGAGACAGAGCATGAATGGGGGAGGGGCAGAGAGAGAGGGAAACACAGAATGGGAAACAGGCTCCAGCCTCTGAGCCATCAGCCCAGAGCCTGACGCGGGGCTCGAACTCACGAACCGCGAGATTGTGACCTGGCTGAAGTCGGACGCTTAACCGACTGCGCCACCCAGGTGCCCCTCTTTTCTGACTTTAAATAGTAAAGTAATATTGATCATCTCTGACAAAAATATCAGGATTTCTGAATAATTACCTTCCTTGACCTAATGACTTCATCCTGTTTTTTTTTTTTTTTTTGAAACCATTGATTTTTCTGACAGTTGCCTTTCAGCCTGTAATTTCTCTGATACCTGTATTAAGAATATGTAAGTAGATAAAACAAGTTATTTAAATAAATGTTTGTGGTAGTGTAGGTGGTAGGGTTACAGGTGTTCATTGTAAGATTCAACTTCACTCTCGTTTGAAAATTTTTATAATAAAATGTTGGAAAATTAATTTATGTAGGATTCTTTTGCTTTTTGCTTTTAAAAGGGCAGTATTTGTAATATTTGTAAGATAAGGTTGTGTACCTTTTAAGTAAAGGAGGCTAAAACTTGTATAAATGTGATATATTTGATGATATACCAATCAAAGATTAAATTCTATACTTCTTCCCCTCTCCTGAATTCTAAATTACAGGGAACTTTGGGCAAGCCTGTTTACATCCTGTGTTTTGATTTTTTTTCATTGTAAAGTGAATAGACATAATTCCTGATATTTTTATATTTTTATAGTGCCTTTCATCTGAGAAGTTCAAGGCACTTGTAAAACTTCTGGCACACAGGCCGTGGGTCTTGCAGCACATTTGTAAGGTATGTACATAGAAACCTCTTCTTTTATTTCTCTTTTCCCTTGAAAGAGAGATTATTATATATTAAAATAAATTCTGGAGAAATGTCAGTGCATTACTGTTAATGATTCTCTTCACCAATCTTGAGTTCTTTATCTTACTCCATACCTTTTCTCTCTAGTCTTATTCTCCCACCTCTCCATAAGGTACTCCTCTAACTTTTTTACTTTTAAGTGGTATTTCTTTTTTAGATGAAGATAGATTTCCTAATCTCTCTCTTAAAGGAGATGAAACTCACTGTGTTGTACACATACCTCTTTTACATCTGGACCATTCCCATCTTATTCCTTCTGTTTTTCATCTTTAAAGTTTATTTTGAGAGAGAGAGAGTTCACATGTGCATGGACGGTCACTCTTGCAGGGGGGATGGTGGGCAGAGAGAGAAAGGGAGAGAGGGAATCCCAAGAAGGCTCCATGCTGTCAGCATAGAGCCCGATTTGGGGCTCGATCTCACGAACTGTGAGATGATGACCTGAGCTGAAATTAAGAATCGGGTGCTTAACTGAGCCAACCAGGTGCTCCTAGTTTTCATCTTTAAGTTTTCATTTAAAATTTTTTTTAATGTTTATTTATTTTTGAGAGAGACAGAGCATGAGTGGGGGAGGAGCAGAGAGAGAGGGAGACACAGAATCCGAAGCAGGCTCCAGGCTGTGAGCTGTCAGCACAGAGCCTGGCGTGGGGCTCAAACCCACGAACTGTGAGATCATGACCTGAGCCGAAGTCGGATGCTTACCCGACTGAGCCACCCAGGCGCCCCAAGTTTTCGTTTTTTTCAGTAGTTTAGTTATCATACATTTATCCACAGCTTATGTTGTGGGTATATCTATCTAATTATCAGTGGCAAATGAGTCAGGTAGAGAATGAAGATCAGAGGACAAACTTCCCTCTTACCAGAGGGGTCAGAGTGATACTGGCTTAGGTGGGAACAACGTTAACAGCTGGTATAAGATCCGTCCAGGGGTTCTTTAGATATTTAAACTAATTACAAATAAAGGAAATTGTTAGAAATAATCTTAATTTGATTGATACCATGGTATATATCCTAGTCGGTACTGTTTTGATTGCCTTTTTCTGTTCTCTTTGGGTCTGAGGGAACTCTGTATGTGGAGAAGTGAGCTGTGATGGGGATGAATATTGTTTATTTTTTTCCAACTTGTTTGTTTTATTTTTTTAATTTATATTTTAGTTAATATACAGTGCAGTATTGGTTCCAGGAGTAGAATTCTGTGATTCATCACTTACACACGATACATATAATACCCACTGCTCATCATAAGTGCCCTCCTTGGTATCATATCAGCCATCACCTATTTAACCCATCTCCCACCCCCCTGCTTCCATCAACCCATAGTTCTCTGTCATTAAGAATCTCTTGTGGTTTGTTTCTCTCTCTTCTCTCCACCCTCCCCCATCCCCATATGTTCATCTGTATTGTTTCTTAAATTCCACATAAGTGAAATAATATGGTATTTGTCTTTCTCTGATTGACTTATTTCGCTTAGCGTAATACATTCTAGCTGTATCCATGTCATTGCAAGTGGCAAGATTTCATTCTTTCTGTTGGCTGAGTAATATTCCATTGTGTATGTGTGTGTGCATGTGTGTGTACACACACACATATCTCTTTTATCCATGGAGGTGAATATTCTTATTTGGTGAAATGGGGTACCTGGCAGTGAAGGCATACAGTGATAGTGGTTTTGGTTGGCTTTAACTCCTCCTTGGCATGCTAAGAAGAATGAACAAGCTAGCTTGTGGTTTTGTCATTCATTCATTGAACAAATAATTATTGAATAGCTACTACATGTCAGATGCTGTTCTGGAACACATCTGAAGAAAACAAAGAAGGTCCCTGTCCTCAGGGCACCTGGATGGCTCAGTTGGTAGAGCATACAACTCTTTTTTTTTTTTTTTAAGTTTATTTTGAGAGAGTGAGCACATGCATGTGCACAGGGGAGGGGCAGAGAGAGAATCCCAAGCAGCCTCCATGCAAAACTTGACATGGGACTTGATCTCATGAACCACGAGATCATGACCTGAGCCAAAATTAAGAGTCAGACACCTAACCAACTGGGCCACCCAGGCACCCACCCCCAGAGCATGCAACTCTTGAACTTGGGATAATGAGTTCAAACCCTCTTTAGGCTTAGAAGTTACTCTCACATTTAAAAAAAAAAAAAAGTCCCCATCCTCAAACAGTTTTTGTTTGTTTTACAGTGTCTTTATTCCTAAAAATACGAGCACGTTTGATTTGGAACTGAAAAGTGTTAGTTTTGAATCATACCATCTATTTTTCTCAGTGTTACAAAGTAGAAAGCACTTCAGGTGTAAATAGTCACAAAAATATGAATAGTCCTGCTTATGGAGTTATTGTTCTAGTAGGAGAGACTGATGATAGGTAAGGAATGGACTTGTCTTTTTTAGGGAACAGCAAAAGAAAAAAAAATTGAATGGCTGGAGCCTAAAGAGCAAGTGGAAAAGTGGAAGAAATAGTCTTATAGGTAGGCAAGGGCCAGATCTTTTAGGAACTGGGAATTTAGAGTTTATTCAGAATGCATTGGAAAGCTATTAAAGGGTTCGTATAACAGGATTAATGTTATCTGATTTATTTAGATTTCTAGCTCACGTATGGAGAATAGACTATGGGGTGGCAAAAATGGAGGTAGGGAGATCTGTTGGAGACTGTTTAAATCCAGTGACAGATGATTGGGGCTTGGACAAGAATGACAATGGTAGTAGAGGGATTCACAGTATGTTGTAAATGAGTGATCATAGGCTTTGCTGATAAATTGGAAGATACGGCTTCCTGAATCCCTGATCTATGGTAAGATTAGCTCAGTGCAACTGCTGGGCATAAGAAGACAACTAGCCTAGCACCACTGCATATATACTCTTGTCCACAAGACTTGAAATTTCTTCTTTAAGGGGTGTTTGGGTGGCTCAGACAGTTGAGTGTCCACCTCAAGATTTCAGCTCAGGTCATGATCTCGCAGTTTGTGAGATCAAGCCCCACATTGGGCTCTGTGCTGACAGTGTAGAGCCTGCTTGGGATTCTCTGTCTCCCTCTCTCTGTGCCTCTCCCCTGCTCATTCTCCCTTCTGCTGCTGCTGCTGCTGCTGTTGCTGCTGCATTGTCTTCTTCTCTCTTTCAAAATAAATATTTTAAAAAATGTTTAAAAGTATTTTTCCTTTCAGTACATTGAGTAATGCATTAGGGTGGTTTGATTGATGGCCTCCCTTGTTTCAAAGGGAGACTGTTTCAAAGTTGTTTTCTCAATTATGTATTTCTACATTGTATTTAAAAGCAGAGGTGCCTGGGTGGCTCAGTCGGTTAAGCATCCAGCTTCATGCCTCAGCTTGGGTCATGATCTCACAGTTGGTGGGTTCGAGCCCCACGTCAAGCTACTTCAGATTCTGTGTCTCCCTCTCTTTCTGCCCCTTCCTTGCTCATATTCTATCTCTCTCAAAAATAAACATTAAAAAAAATTTTTTTTTAATTTTTTTTAATGTTTATTCACTTTTGAGAGACAGAGAGTGAGAGTGGGGGAGGGACAGAGAGAGAGGGAAACACAGGATCTGAAGCAGGCTCCAGGCTCTGAGCTGTCAGCACAGAGCCCGCCCAATGTGGGGCTTGAACTTACAAGCTATGAGATCATGACCCAAGCCGAAGTTGGATGCCCAACTGACTGAGCCACCCAGGCACCCCTAAAAAAATTTTTTTTAAACAAAAGTGAAGCTATGCTTACCAGTTTCTTCACCAAAAATGCTGATGACCCTATAATGACAAAGAAGTTTTGTTATAGAAGAACTCTGTATGTATATACCTTTAACCAGGTTATTCCTTTGAGCCTCAGGACCTGTATCTGTGAAATGAAGATTACATTTATTTTATAGGAATTTTAGATGAAATAATATATGAAGAGCATGATGCTCAATGCATGCTAGGTTTCTCCCTTAGTAGAAATACTTCTTCTAAGTCTGATAGATTCCTTTTGTTTTTTTTAAAGCTTATTTTATTTTGAGAGAGAGAATGGGGGAGGGGGGCTGAGGGAGGAGAGTACCAAGTGGGGTTGGTGCTTAGTGTGGAGCCCCATGCAGGACTGTCTCATGACTGTGAGATCATGGCCTGAGCCCATATCAAGTGTTGGAAACTTAACCGACAGAGCCACCCAGGCGCCGCCCCCCCTCCTTTTTTTTAAGAGAGAGGGTAGGTCGGGGAGAGGGGCAGAGAGAGAGAGAGAGAGAGGGAACCTTAAGCATGTTCAATGTTCAGTGCAGAGCCCAATATGGGGCTTGATCCCATGACTCTGGGATCATTACCTGTGCCAAAATCAAGAGTCGGGCACTCAACCTACTGAGCCATCCAGGTGCCCCTTAAGTTTTCTTTAAAATTAAAAAACAAAATTTTTTTTTAACGTTTCATTTATTTTTGAGACAGGGAGAGACAGAGCATGAACAGGGGAGGGTCAGAGAGAGGGAGACACAGGATCTGAAACAGGCTCCAGGCTCTGAGCTGTCAGCACAGAGCCCGACGCGGGGCTCAAACTCAGGGACCGAGAGATCATGACCTGAGCCGAAGTCGGCCACCCAACCGACTGAGCCACCCAGGCGCCCCTAAAATTTTTTTTTAATGCTTTTATTTATTTTTGAGAGAGAGAGAGGGAGGGAGAGAGAATAAGCGGGGGAGGGGCAGAGGCAGAGGTAGAGGGAGACACAGAATCCGAAGCAGGCTCCAGGCTCTGAGCTGTCGGCACAGAGCCCAATGTAGGGCTCGAACTCACGAAATACAAGATCATGACCTGAGCCGAAGTTGAGTGCTTAACTGACTGAGCCACCCAGGCGCCCCACCCCCTAAGTTTGCCTTTTTTAATTAGTATTTTTTTAATGGGGATAGATGGTGGTGATGGTTGCATGACAACATGAATATATTTAATACCACTGAAATGTATACTTCAAAATGTATACATTTTTAAGTAGATGGGGGGGGGTACCTGGGTGGCTCAGTCAGTTAAGATGGTAAGTTTTATGTTATGTGTATTTAAAACAAATTTTTTTTTAATGTTTGTTTATTTTTGAGAGAGAGAGAGAGAGAGAGAGAGAAGAGTACTAGCAGGGGAGGGGCAGAGAGAGAGGGAGACACAATAGGAAGCAGGCTCCAGGCTCTGAGCTGTCAGCCCAGAGCCTGACGCTGGGCTCGAACTCATGGACAGTGAGATCATGACCTGAGCCAAAGTCACATGCTTAACTGAACCACCTAGGCACCCCTATGTTATGTGTATTTTACTTCAATAAGAAGAGAGGGAAAAATGCACTAGGTAAAAATAAAATCATACAAAAAAGTTTATACTAAAAAATGAGGGTGCCTGGCTGCTTCATTTGGAAGAGTATGTGACTCTTGATCTTGGGGTCATGAGTTCAAGACCCACATTGGGGGTAGAGTTTACTTAAAAAAATGTATCGTCTTCCTATTCCAGAGCATAATCCTCCTCTCATTGTATTACTTCCTTTGGGCTTTAAAAATATTTTATTTGGGCTCCTATCTGGCTCAGTTGTGAAAGCATTTCACTCTTGATCTCAGGGTTGTGAGTTTGAGCCCCATGTTGGGTGTAGAGATTAGTTTCAAAAAATTTAAAAATATTAGAGCAAGGGGGTTGATGAAGCATGTGTATGAAACGTTGTAGAAGGGGGTAGGTAGGCATGACGAGTAAAAGCCTTTCTCCCATCTCAGCCTCCAAGGTCCTTCTTTACAGAAGACCATATAACTGTTTTCTATATATCCTTCTAGAGATACTGTGTCTATATGTATATATTACATATTTTTCTTTTTTTAGAAACATGCAGTTGCACATCACATTGTTATGCATCTTATTCTTTCCCCTTAATAGGTCTGAGTGACTATTTCGCAAGATACTTAATAGCATACGCTTTGGAAAACAGTCTGGCAGTTCCTCGAATGGTTAAATATATAGAGTTAGCATACAACCCAGCAGTTCTACTCCTAGCTCTATACGCAAAAGAATTGAAAACAAGTAGTCGAATAAATGCTTGTACGTAGATGTTCATAGCATCACCATTCTTATAGCCAAAAGGTGGAAATAATTCAAATGTTCATCAACAGATAAGTCGGTAAACAAATGTGGTTGTATACATACAATGGAATATTTTTCAACTACTTAAAAAGATGAAGTATTAATACGTGGTATAACACGGATGAACCTTGAAAGTATTATGCTAGATGAAAGAAGCCAAACACAGGCCATATATTGTATGATTTAATTTATATGAAGTATCTAGTATAGTAAACCTGTAGAGACGCGAAGCGAATTGGTGGTTGCCAGATGCTAGGAGAAGGGGAACTGGAGATGGACTGCTTAATAAGCATGGGGTTTTCTTTTGTGGTAATGAAAATGTTTTGGAACTAGATAGACTTGGTTGTTTTACAACATGGCAAATATGCTAAATATCACTGAAATGTACACTTTAAAAAGGTGAACTTTATATTATGTATTTCACCTGAATTAAAAAAAAGTTTTAAATAGATGTTTAGGCCTTACAGAGTTTTCATCTTGCTAATTGTGGAACCTTGAAAGGAATAGAGATGTTTGCGCCAGAATGCAGGGTGTCTGGCTGTGCATTGTCATTGCTGAAACACCTAGGCAACTCATTGGAGTTAGTTTATTCTTCTCTTTATGGTGGTTCTCCAGACAAGCATATATTGTGAGCAATATAAGTGGAGAATTAAACTGTACAAAATCAAATTCTGATTCTGCACATCTATTTAAGGTTAACCTTGGGATATTTACATTTTGAGGTGAATGATCTGGTGTTCTTACTTAGAAAGCCAGAAGGGAGTATTTCTTTCTTTTAGCCTCAAAAGAGAATTTTAGTCTGGGGTTATTCTTACTTGGCCGTATATTGGAGGCTTTGTGGGGTTTTCCTCTGCTTGCCTTCATTTGCCTTAGGTTTGCTGCTCTCCATCTCTAAGGGCCCTTGAACTGACATCGACCCTTAACAACTGCTTGATCAAGATGGCAAAATAACAATAGTACCAGGCTCAAGTGCATTGTGAACAAATGGACAGTTGGTTTGAGCCTTTTTGCCAGGCGTTTTCCTATGTTGTTTGCAAACCAAATAAATGGCTTTATGTTTTCAATTTAATTTCCCGAGTGTTTAATGGTGTTTCCTGTGTGTCAGGGACAGTCCTGGGTGTAGGTGAACCTGGGGTCAATAGGACAGTTCTGCCCATGGCACTGAAAGAGTTTCAATATAGTGATTTTTTTCCTCTTAATGAAGTAGTATGTATTCTATTCATTTTACTTTATTTATTTATTACTAATTTTAAATGTTTAATTTTGAAAGAGAGAGCTCTAGTGGGGGAGGTGCAGAGAGAGAGGGGACAGAGGATCCAAAGCAGACTATGTGCTGACAGCAGAGAGCCTGATGCGGGGCTCGAACTCATGAACTGTGAGATCATGACCTGAGCCAAAGTCAGATGCTCAACTTCCTGAGCCACCCAGGCGCCCCTCTCTATTCATTTTAAGTGTGTACTTTAACAAAGGACAAAAGCAGTAGAATGGAAGGTATTTGAGAAGGGAGTGCGTATGAAAAGTCTATGCTTTTCAACCTGGCTTATTGTTTGAACAGAAATTTGATTCTGATTTGGTTGTTACATTGAGGACTGGCTGGTTAAAAAGCTGTATTTTGACCTTTATTTTCACCTTCATAATACTGATAGTTTTGCTCCAAGAGAAGGCATTGTAAGGCATCTTTAAGCTTTTATGGAATTCATGTGTGTTTAGGTACAGTATGGCTCTTGTGAAAAAATTGAGATCTTAAACCACTGAAATAGTATCATTGTATTCTAGATAACTGAAGCTTTCTTTCTTAAGCTTTACAACTTTTTTGTTTTATTTCTGCAGTGGACGTCTTTTTCCCTGTCTTACGGTATCTAGGACTTAAGCTTCTCCATGTAATGAATGAGGTCTTTCCTCCTAAGGAAGAGTTTTTGAGTTCTGTCCTTGGAGTCTGTCAGCCTGCTTTAGGACTGGCCAGAATGGCACTTCTCTCCCTCTCCATTTTATGTTTCTAACCTGATTTACAGGGTTTTCTGTGTCCTAAGTCTTGTCATAGGCTACACTGCTTTCTCACCCAAGCATGCGTTTTTCTAAACTGTTGTGAACTCAGCTACTGTCCAGTTAGACTTACAGAATCGTTTATAAAATAAGAGCAAATAAGTTCATAGGGAGGATCTGAGTTTTAGCATTACTGTTACAGAATAATTTGTTTCTTCTTATTTTATGTTGATTTTTGAGAGACAGACGAGTGTGAGTGGGGAAGGGGCAGAGAGAGAGAATCCAAAGCAGGCTCCAGGCTCTGAGCTATCAGCACAGAGCCTAATGTGAGGCTCGAACCCACGGACCACAAGATCATGACTTGAGCTGAAGTCGGATGCTCAACCGACTGAGCCATCCAGGCGCCCCAGTTTAAGTTTCTTTTTTTTTTTTTTTTTTTAAATTTTTTTTTTCAACGTTTATTTATTTTTGGGACAGAGAGAGACAGAGCATGAACGGGGGAGGGGCAGAGAGAGAGGGAGACACAGAATCGGAAACAGGCTCCAGGCTCTGAGGCATCAGCCCCAGAGCCCGACGCGGGGCTCGAACTCACGGACAGCGAGATCGTGACCTGGCTGAAGTCGGATGCTTAACCGACTGCGCCACCCAGGCGCCCCAAGTTTCTGATTGTATGAGAGGTTTCTATAATTCTGTGAGGGTGAATTCTTTTTTTTTTTTTTTTTTAACGTTTATTTATTTTTGAGACCGAGAGAGACAGAGCATTAACAGGGGAGGGTCAGAGAGAGGGAGACACAGAATCTGAAACAGGCTCCAGGCTCTGAGCTGTCAGCACAGAGCCTGACACGGGGCTCGAACTCAGGGACCGTAAGATCATGACCTGAGCCGAAGTCGGACGCTTAACCCACTGAGCCACCCAGGCGCCCCGAGGGTGAATTCTTGAACTACTAGACTCCTACCCTAGGAGTAGCCTCACCACTAGTGTACACAGCCGAGGTTGTTGTAACTGTTTTCTTTTTAAAATCTGTGTTCGCCAAATTGGTTGTATAAAGCTTCTTTGCTCCTGGAAATTTATTTTTTTCAGGTTTATTATTTGAACACTTAACTATTATGTGCTTGCACCTATGCTTGTCTGACAGTGGTTAATAAGACAGATATGATTCTTATACTAATGGAGTTTGGGAGGAAGAAACTTTGGAGGGGTGTGATGAGTGAGGCAGAGAGAGGTTTGGTGCTGTGGGAGTATCCAAAAGGCCTGATCTAAATTGGGAGCTCAGGGAACACCCTGAGAGACTGACTTAGCCTGAAGTATGAGTTATCTAAGTGGGGAAGGGTAGGTGGGGTGCATTAAGGGCAAAGGAAAGAAGGAAGATACCCTGGGTTAATAGCCTGAGTTATAGGATATTATATTGTTTTGGCTGAGGGTGGTTGTATGCTTTGGGTTTTATAATTTCATAAGATACTGTCCTGGGATTTATATATTTTCTTATCTATAATATGACGTTTTGTACCTAGATTTCATCCAAAATATTTTTTGCACAGCTTGCATTGACACTATACCGTGCTGCAGAAACATTGACAAAACCTGGATTGGGAGGAACTTTTTAATGTTCATTAGGATCATCATTCTTCTGAGTAAAATTCACAGGATTTTTATGATTTTTAAAATTTCTTAAAAAATTTTTTTAGTTTCTAAAAGACTAGACAACTTTTGCTTTTATAATAGTCATCTGTACAATACTGATTCATAACAACTTATGTGGAGAGAGAAATAAAACACACACTGGTTCTTATCCTGGTTTTCTGTCCTGGTCAACCATGGTCCAAAAGTAATGATCCTCCCTTTTGACGTATGTCAGAAAGTCAGTAGCAGCCTAATGCTACATCACAGTACTTACATCATTCACCTCATTTCATCTCATCACATAGGCATTTTATCATCTCACATCATTACAAGAAGGGTAAGTACAATGCAGTAAGGTATTTTGAGGGGAGAGACTACATTCACATAACTCATTATAGCATATTATAATTGTTATATTTCATTATTAATTATTGTTTAGTCTCTTGCTGCGTGTAATTTGTAAATTAAATTTTATTATAGGTATGTATGTACAGGAAAGACGTAGTGTATGTAGGGTTCGGTACCATCTGTGGTTTCAGGCATCCACTGGGGGTCTTGGAACATATCCTTTGTGGAGAAGGGGGTACTACAGGACGTAAAATTTCAAACTAGATTATATAATTGAGGCATATGGATGTCAAAAAGGTAAGTTTCATGAACTCAACCTTAAAAACTTTTTTTAAATGTTCATTTACTTTTGAGAGATGGAGAGAGACAGAGAGTGAGTGGGGGAGGGGCAGGGAGAGAGGGAGACATAATCCGAAGCAGGCTCCAGGCTCTGAGCTGGCAGCACGGAGCCCGACGCGAGGCTCGAACTCATGAACCGTGAGATCATAAACTGAGCTGAAGTCAGTGCCTAACCAGCTGAGCCACCCAGGCGCCCCTCAACTTTTTAAATTTTATTTTATTTTTGAGAGAGCAAGAGTGGGGGAGGGGCAGAGAAAGGGGAACAAAGGATTTGAAGCTGGCTCTGCGCTGACAGCTGCAAGCCCGTTGTGGGGCTGGAACTCATAAAACTGCGAGATCATGACCCCAGCCAAAGTCAGACGTTCAACTGACTCTGCCTCCTAGGTACCCCTGAACTCAGCTTCTAATCTGTTTAAAAAAAAATTTTTTTTTTAACATTTATTTATTTTTGAGACAGAGAGAGACAAAGCATGAACGGGGGAGGGTCAGAGAGAGGGAGACACAGAATCTGAAACAGGCTCCAGGCTCTGAGCTGTCAGCACAGAGCCTGACAAGGGGCTCAAACTCACGGACCGTGAGATCATGACCTGAGCCAAAGTCGGCCGCTTAACCGACTGAGCCACCCAGGCGCCCCCTAATCTGTTTTTAAAGTAATGTGTTTAAAGTAATGAATACAGTAAAAAGTTAAAAAATTAAGCCATGTCTAAAGTTATGCTGTATTAAATGCTTTTATTTCTTCAGTGGTTGAGGAAAGCTTACTGTAATCATCACTATTTCTTTTGTGTAATTAGTCCCTTTGTAGAATCATGAGGTAAAATTATAATTATTTGAAGTATGCTATCATTTTAAAGCTGTGATTATTTTTTCTGCATAGGAATTTATTCATTATCTTTCCAAAATATTGTAAAGATCTTGATCCAGCAGAAGCAGCATAGTTATTCAGTTGAATTATTTCTACAACTGTTTCTCAGCTGGAGAACTGTTTTGTGCCTGCTTATAATGAATGTTTGGTTAATAAATGTCTTAGATAATACATGCATTATAACCAAATAGCACCATCTGAAGCACCTTTGGTAGCTCCTTATCTGCTAAAAATTGTGCACAGAGGCAGATTTACTGTGAGTCTAAGAAAATAAGTATTGTAAAATGTATAGTCCCTGAACAAGTTATTGAAATCATTCAGCTAATTTAGGTTGTAGAATTCAAATTACTGTCAGCCCTGAAGTTTAGCTTAAATGCACACCACTCCCTGCCCCCAACTTACCTAATTTAAAGGCTATTTTGTTTTAATTTCCCAAGAGAAATAGCAGGAATGGCTCAGTCCACTTCTCTGAGATAATAGCATAGTTACCAGTCACGGGAAAAATCAGACCTGAGGGCATTAGAAAAAGTGCTTAAAAAGTATTCAGAAGAGGGGCGCCTGGGTGGCGCAGTCGATTAAACGTCCGACTTCAGCCAGGTCACGATCTCGCGGTCCGTGAGTTCAAGCCCCGCGTCAGGCTCTGGTCTGATGGCTCAGAGCCTGGAGCCTGTTTCCGATTCTGTGTCTCCCTCTCTCTCTGCCCCTCCCCCGTTCATGCTCTGTCTCTCTCTGTCCCAAAAATAAGTAAACGTTGAAAAAAAAATAAAAATAAAAAAGTATTCAGAAGAATGTGTTGGTGTATGTATATTTTAAAGCAAATTGGCATTGGGTTAGGGATGGTCATAACTTTCTTTTGGAAAGTTCTGAAGATCACAAACCCATTTGATGGTAAAACCTGAACTGAACTGATGAGAGGTTGTTTAGTTTTTATCCTCCTTATATGTTCATTTATTTTACTGAAGAACTATTAACCCATTGGGTATATTACAGAGTATTTGGCATTTGTACCATACCATCTTTCTGAAATCTGAAAAATTCTGACTTTAGAAATATCTCGTCCCAAGGCTTTTGGATGAAGTATTGTGGGCCTATAATTTCAGGCAGTGAGAGATAAGTAGTAATTTATTATTTTTTTCAATAGGAAAGAAGAGGGTGGGGTCAGGTATGGATGTGATACATACTTTGAAAAACTAATTACAGCTGACTCTTGAACAGTATGGGGGGTGGGGCACTGACCCCTGTGCAGCCGAAATTTTGAGTATAACTGGACTCCCCAAATATGTAACTAACAGCCTACTGTTGACTGGAAGCCTTACTGATGACATAAAGTCGATTAACATGTGTTTTGTATGTTAAATGTGTTATATACTGTATTTTTGGGGGGGGGAGTTTTATTTATTTTTAAGAGAAAGAGCACCTGTGCACATGAGTGAGCAGGGATGGGGCAGGGAGAGAGAGAGAGAGAGAGAGAGAGAGAGAGAGAAAATCTGAAGCAGGCTCCACACTGTCAGCACAGACCCCAATATAAGGCTTGAACTCAGGAACTGTGAGATCATGATCTGAGTTGAAATCAAGAGTCAAACACTTAGGCGACTGAGCCATTCAGATGCCCCTGTATACTGTATTCTTTTTTTTTTTTTTTTTTTCAACGTTTATTTATTTTTGGGACAGAGAGAGACAGAGCATGAACGGGGGAGGGTCAGAGAGAGAGAGAGAGACACAGAATCGGAAACAGGCTCCAGGCTCTGAGCCATCATGAGCCATCAGCCCAGAGCCTGACGCGGGGCTCGAACTCACAGACCGTGAGATCGTGACCTGGCTGAAGTCGGATGCTTAACCGACTGCGCCACCCAGGCGCCCCTATACTGTATTCTTTTTTTTTTTTTTTTTTTTTTTTTAAATTTTTTTTCAACGTTTATTTATTTTTGGGACAGAGAGAGACAGAGCATGAACGGGGGAGGGGCAGAGAGAGAGGGAGACACAGAATCGGAAACAGGCTCCAGGCTCTGAGCCATCAGCCCAGAGCCTGACGCGGGGCTCGAACTCACGGACCGCGAGATCGTGACCTGGCTGAAGTCGGACGCTTAACCGACTGCGCCACCCAGGCGCCCCTATACTGTATTCTTAAAGTAAGCTAGAGGGACACCTGGGTGGCTCAGTCAGTTAAGTGTCTGACTCTTGATTTCAGCTGAGGTCATGACTTCACAGTTCGTGAGTTCAAGCCTTGCATCGGGCTCCATGCTGACAGTGTGGAGCCTGCTTGACATTCTCTCTCTCTCTCTTTCTCTCTCTCTCTCTGCCCCTCCCCTATTTGCGCTGTCTCTATCTCTCTCAAAATAAATAAAGAAAAAAAAAAGATACAGTACTAAAAATCATAAGAGGGGCACCTAGCTGGCTCAGTCAGAGAAGTATGTGACTCTTGATCTTAGGGTCATGAGTTCAAGCCCCACATTGAGCATGGAGCCTACTTAAAAAGAAAAATAAAAAGAATCATAAGAGAAAATATGTTTAGTAGTCTCCTGCAAATCCACATATCAAGTAGACCAGTGCAGTTCAAACCGGTGTTGTTCAAGGGTCAGCTATATTTGCTAGACTGGTAAAATTTTCGTTTTAGGAGAAACAACATTCTTTCCAGGTCAGGCCATATTACAAACTGGTCCTCAAGTTCTGGACAGTTGGAATTTGGAGGGAGTTACCATTTGTCCAAAATGAGACCTAAGTAATAATGAGAAACCTTTATTGAACACTGACCTATTTTCAGTAAGTAAGCTCTTTTGGTCTTATTTAATCTTCATACCAACCATGTTTAGAAGATTTCATTCGCCACTTGACATGTAAGGAAACTGCTTGTAATGGAGCACAAAGCTAGTAAGCGATAGAGCATTGATGAACTCTTAAGTAGCATAGCTCCTTTACCATTACTGTCAACTACCTATAACTCAGTAACTATTGCCGCCTATAACTGAAATTAATTTCTAGTAGAATCTTTTACTTTGAGGGTGTCTGGGCGGCTCACTCAGTTAAGCATCTGATTCTTAATTTCAGCTCAGGTTATGATCTCATGGTTCATGAGATCGAGCCCTGTGTTGGGCTCTGTGCTGACAGTGTGGAGCCTGCTTGGGATTCTCTCTCCCTCTCTCTCTGCCCCTCCCCCACTATTCTCTCTCTTTCTTGCTCTCTCCCAAAATAAACACATGAACTTAAAAAAAGAAAAAAGAAAAAAACCTTGGGGCACCTGAGTGGTTCAGTCAGTTAAGCATCTGAGTCTTGATTTCAGCTCAGGTCATGATCTCACGGTTTGTGGGATCGAGCCCCACATCAGGCTCTGTGCTGACAGTGCAGAGCCTGTGTGGGATTGATTCTCCTTTCCCTCTCTCTCTCTCCCCCACACACAGTCTCTCAAAACAAAACAAACAAACAAAAAAACCCAAAACTTTTACTTTGGTTAATCTACATGGGACTGAACATTTCTGATTTTACTGAGTAGTCCGTATGGTAGATGCTGTTTTCTTGTTAGACATATGCAGGATGGGATTCAGATTTTGAAACCCTAGTGTAATGTTTGGTCAGGTAAGGTTGTTGGTAGTGTTTTAGGTGGGAGGGGAAGTGGGTAAGAATCACCTGGAAATCTTTGAGAACATGTGTCAGGTGGCCCCTTCTAGCATGTGTGGATGGAATAGGGATTGGAGTGTATGTGATCATATCTTCCTCCAACTATAGTGAACAGTCAAGATTATTCATAAGGTAAGATACGGTAATGGTAGTGCACAATTTCTAGGCCTTTTATCTACTGTTCGGGCAACACTTACTAGAATACAAGAAAGGAATCCTTATAGGCCTTAAAAACACTTGGCCTTAAAAAACAGTTATTTGCTAGATTGGGAAAAGCTTCAGTTTTGAAAAAACACCACTGTATTCAGGTATCCTTGAATTTGCTCTAATTTATGGAAAAAATAGTTTGCAATCTTCAGTGTTTTAGCTGTGAATAGATTATTTTTTAATCTCCCGTAATGAGTCTCTTCAGCAGTTGAAGTTGCTGCTTTAAAATATTCCAAGAATGGGGTGCTTGGCTGGCTCAGTCAGTAGTGCATATGACTCTTGATCTCGGGGTTGAGAGTTCAAGCCCCAAGATTTCCCAAGCACCCAAGCTTTCTTGGGTGTAGAAATTACTAAAAATAATAATAATAAACTTAAAAAAAGACTCCCAGGATTGCTTACTTCAAGGCTTTTTTGCCATATAGAAGATGATAAGATAGATGTTTAGTCTTTTTCCCCCCCTCTCCTTTATGATATTTCATACATAAATGTATGGACTAGGGAGTTTTATATATAATAGTTTGCTGCTTGTAAGTCTTGTTGGAAAAGAAGTAATTTCTTCTTAAGAATGAGACTTAAGGCCAACTTAGAAAAGAAGGGAAGTGCTTAAGAGGAAGTAAATTTGAAGACTAATGTCTAATCTTAGTAACTTGAGCTTTTGAAAGTTTCCCTTCAAAAAGTTAAAAAATTAACTCTTTCTTACACCCATGCATTTTTTTAAAGTTTATTTATTTATTTATTTTTAATAATTTCTATACCCAGCACAGGGCTCAAACTCATGACCCTGAGATCAAGAGTAGCGGGCTCTTTCTTTTGACTGAGACAGCCAGGTGCCCCTATACCAGTGCATTTTTATCTATTAACTTAGAAAGGCTAGGTTTCTTTTCTTTGATTCAATCAGCAAACACTTCTCTTCATTGCCATATTTGACCCTGTTGGGCATTATGGGGAATATAGAATTGAAGATACAGTCTTTTTTATTGAAATTTACAGGTAATAGTATCCAATAGTTAAACAGCTGTTACATGCTAGGTATTGTTTGTTCTAAGCCCTTTCCTCTGTTACTCATTTAATAATTACCACTATTCTGTGAGGATAGGAACCATTATTTTTCCCATTGGTACAGATGAGGAAGTAGCGACACAGAGGGCTTAAGTAACTTGCCCAAAGATTCACAGCTGTTCTGAACACTAGTACCAGGGTACAGAGCCTTCTCACTACCAGTGCAAGCAGAATACCAAGTGATGTAGGCTTACGTAATTTGGGAAGCAGCACCTAGTAGACCAAGCACTATAGGAGTTAATAGATGAAGAAGAATATGTGTTTGAGTAGTCAGGGAGGCCCCTCTGGGGGAAGTTGTAACTCTTGGCCTAAAAGGAGATAAAGAGAAGTGTTAGGAGTGGTGGGAATCGGTTGTTGGCAGTGTTAAACTGTGCTTGATCACAGATACTCTTATTTTACTTCTTTGTAGGGAAGAGAGAGTAGTGAGTCAGTCTTGGCTAGCCTAGGGAAGTTGTAAGGGGGAGAGGGGACAGTATACTTTTATAAGCCTTTAGGACGTCAGATTCCAGGATGGATCTTTGTGTATGTTGTACTACTGCTTTGGTTTTTCTTTTTTTTCTTTCTTTTTTTACCTCGTGTACTGACTTGGAAAGATCTATATGTCAGTGCTGTAATCTTTTAAAAAAAATACAGGAGTGCCTGGGTCGCTCAGTTGGTTAAATATCTGACTTTTTTTTTTTTAATGTTTGTTTATTTTTGAGAGAGAAAGAGCAGGGGAGGGGCAGAGAGAGAGGAAGACATAGAATCCTAAGCAGGCTCTGGGCTCTGAGCTGTCAGCACAAAGCCCAAGATGGGGCTCGAACCCACGAATCGTGAGATCGTGACCTGAGCCAAAGTCGGACGCTCAACCGACCGAGCCACCCAGGCACCCCAGTATCCAATTCTTGATCTCTGCTCAGGATTGTGAGTTCAAGCCCTGTATTAGGTTCCACTTTGGGTGTTGAGACTACTTTGAAACAAAACAAAAAACATAATACATTTGGTAGATTCAATACAAAATGATATATGGTTCCTAGAGGCAGCCTTTGTTGAGAGAGTCTGTGATTACACTAGTGTCCATTGTTCTTCAGTGAATATTAATTGTGCATTTCTGCCAGGCCCTGTTCTGTATGTCTATACATCCCATCATTACACAGTGTTACGACAGTATACATATTCAGCACCTTAACTCTTCTCATTTAATAATCTATCTTGGAGATCACTTGTTAACATATCTTTTTATTTTTAAAGAGTCTAGCCTTTATTTTTATTTATATATTTTTTATTTTTATCTATCTATCTGTCTATCTGTATTTAGCAAGACAGAAAGAGAGAGGTCGCAAGTGAGCAAGGGACAGAGAGAAAGGGAGAGAGAATCCCACGAGGGGCAGGGAAGGAGAAAAAAGCAGGGTTCACCTGATGTGGGGGCTCATGTTTATCCGAAGTGGGGTTCGAGCTCACCTGAAGGAGGGCCCAAGCTTGTCCAAAGCGGGACTCAAACTCACAAATTGTGAGATCATGACCTAAGCTGAAGTACGATGCTTAACCAACTGAGCTACCCAGGTGCCCCAAATCCTTTTTATTTTTAATGGTTGCATAATATGCCATTGTATGATTAAGATATTTAACCAATATCTTAGTCTGTGGAGAAGGAACATCTAGATTGTTTTTAGTCTTTTGGTATTATGAGTATTGCTGAAGTGAGCATTCTTGAACACAAATGATTGTATTTATGTGTGAATATATTTGTAGAATAAATTTTTGTAAGTGGAATTGCTGGTTCAATGGATATATGCAGTTTGAATTCTGATAGATGTTGCCAGTGACCCTACAAAGAAATTGCCCCATACAACAATGGTAATATGCTAGTTTTATGACTTAATCCATCTAATACTCAGACAATGAAATTCTTCAGCCTCACTGGAACTTACAGTCCATTGATCTTACTTCCCTTTTATTGCTCCTCATTTTCAGTTACCACTTTTCTCCTTACTCAACTTAGAGTTCATAGTTCATTACTGTAATCACTCCCTTGTATATATTCTCAACCCTTTTTCTCCTGTCCCATTTCATCTTATCTGGCAAAACCTCAGCCCTGTTTATTTTTATTTATTTATTTTAAAGTTTTATTTATTTTGGGTTGCCTGGGTGGCTCAGTCAGTTGAGTGTCTGACTTGGGCTCAGGTCATGATCTCCTGGTTCCTGGGTTCAAGCCATGCATTGAGCTCTGTTCTGACAGCTCAGAGACTGCAGCCTGCCTTGGATTGTGTCTCCTTCTCTCTCTGCCCCTCCCCTTCTTGTGCTCTGTCTCTCAAATAAAATGTGTTTGTTTGTTTTTTTAATGTTTATTTATTTTTGAGACAGAGACAGAGTGCAAGTGGGGGAGGGGCAGAGAGAGAGGGAGACACAGAATCTGAAACAGGCCCCAGGCTCTGAGCTGTCAGCACAGAGCCCGATGCGGGGCTCAAACCCACGAACCATGAGATCATGACCTGAGCCAAAGTTGGATGCTTAACCGACTGAGCCACCCAGGTGCCCCAAAAATAAAATGTGTTTTAAAAAATTAAAGTTTTATTTATTTTGAGAGAGAGAGCACGCAAGCAAATGCTCACGAGTTTGGGAAGGGCAGAGAGAGAGAATCCCAAGCAGGCTCTGCACTGTCAGGGCAGAGCCTGATGCAGGGCTTGAACCCATGAACCGTGAGATCATGACCTGAGCCAGAACCAAGAGCTGGACACTTAGCCAACTGAGCCACCCAGGCTCAGGGCTGAAAACCTCAGCCCTGTTTTCAGTCCATCTTTTCACTCACTCTACACCTATAACTGAATGTAGCTGGAGAAGGAAGAAAACATGCTTACTGGTCTTGCTTTGAATTCATGACCCCTAACTTGAAAGGTGGCCTGTAGCACTGCCTAGCAGTTCCACTGCGATTCCTTAGCCCATTTCTTCTCCTATTTTTAGACAGCACCACCTCTTTAGCTCACGCTTTCTTTTTTCCTTCCCTAGCCTTACTGTCAACTAACGATCTTGCTTCTTTTTTTTTTTTATTTTTTTTTTTTTTTAAATTTTTTTTTTTTTTTTCAACGTTTATTTATTTTGGGGACAGAGAGAGACAGAGCATGAACGGGGGAGGGGCAGAGAGAGAGGGAGACACAGAATCGGAAACAGGCTCCAGGCTCTGAGCCATCAGCCCAGAGCCCGACGCGGGGCTCGAACTCACGGGCCGCGAGATCGTGACCTGGCTGAAGTCGGACGCTCAACCGACTGCGCCACCCAGGCGCCCCACGATCTTGCTTCTTAATTGAGAACATGGAAGCAAATACAAGGGTCTGCCACCACCTCTATTCACTTGCCTGTGGTTTGGCTGTTGTGGTCTGCTTCCTCCTCTGTTAACAGTGGAGCAGTCCTGTAGGAGTCAATATTTCATATCCAGGGTCACGCCTTCCACTTCTGTACTAGATATACTCCCCTTAATCTCAAAACATTGCTCTAGCAAGTCTCCTCTATTCTGCATCAATTCTGCATATAGTCCACTGGCCAGACCTTAATGACTTCACCTAGGTGCAACAGAGTCCAGGAAATGTAGTCTTTATTATTGGCAGCTGTATGACCAGGAAAGGGAACGATAATGAGGCAGACAGACAATGGGTAGTATACCACACATTCCAGACCTTTTTTTCTCTTAATTGGGGGGGGGGAGGGGGGACTTTTCCTGGTAACAGTTTTATAAGGTACAATTTATATACCATACAATTCGCCCATTTAAAGTGTACAAATAGTGGGTTTTAGTATATTTACAGAGTTGTATAATCAATTTTAGAGTATTTTCATCACCTCAAAAAGAAACTCCTATACTCTTCAACTGTCATTCCCCAGTCTCCCATCACAACCCCCAGCCTTAGGCAACCATTAATCTGTCTCTGTAGATTTGTCTGTTCTGGACATTTCATATAACTGGAACCATATATTTGGTCTTTTGTGACTGGCTGCTTTTACTGAACATAAAGTTTTCAAGGTTCATCCATGTTGTAACATGGATTTCCTAACTTTTTGAAAGAACATTTTATATCACTGACCTCCATGCCCTCATCTTCTCAGTCTACCACAGTCTACTACTCTTCCCCTGTGGCCAACTGAAAGGGTTTTGATTGCTGTGCCCATGCCCTTTTTGCTAGCCATATAATATGAAGCCATTCCTTGAAGTACCCTCTTCCTTTCTCTTGGTGCTGGTTGTCATAGCTTTCTGACTTCTCTCTTCAAATATAAATATCTCTGGGTTTTTTGTGCCTACCTTTTCCATGTTACTGGCAGTCTCTGTGGATTGATCACTGCCTCTCCCCATTCTATACACTTGAGGGCTATGCTGTTTTTACCTGCAGTAACAATTTACCTGGGCACTAATCTTTTTCAACTGGTTCAGGGGGGTGGGGGTAGGACAGAAATGTGTGTAGTGTTAGGAAAAGCCTATTAGATTGTGCTCCTTCCACCTCACCTTTTCATTAGGCTTCTCTTTCCTCCAGGGCACTCTCATACTCTCATCATGGTCTTCTCATCCCTGCCCAGTCCACCTTCTAGCTATTTCAAATGCTGCTGCCAAAGCTGTCTTTGTAAATCACAGATCTGATTGTGTTTTCCAGTGGCTTTCCCTTGCTTACAGAATAGAATACAGGTTGTTGTGTGTGTATTGACATTCCAGATCCTCCAGTGTAACCATTCATCTTTCTAGCTTCATTTTCCAACAGTCTCCTCTCTGAATTCCTTTTTTTTTCTTTAAGATTTTATTTATTTATTTTAAGTAATCTCTACACCCAACATGGGTGCACACTCTACAGATTGAGCCAGCCAGGCAGGTGTCCCTCCTCTCTGAATTTTTTTTTTTTTTTAACATTTGTGTATTTATTTTGAGAGAGAGTGCGCAAGCAGGGGAGGAGCAGAGAGGGAGAGGGAAAATCCCTTGCTGACAGTGCAGAGCCCGATGGAGCCCTGTGTGGAACTTGCACCCACAAACCATAAGATCATGACCTGAACTAAAATCAAGAGTTGGACACTTAATCAACTGAGCCACCCAGACACCCCTCTGAATTTTTATATTTAGGGTCATTGAGGTCATTTGCTCAGGCTGTTCCTCACATTAGGAAGTATTCCTAAGCCATTACCACTCTCAACTCCTCTCAGGTTACTTGTCCTCATTCTTCAAGGTCTAGGTCAGATGTTACCTTCTCTGAAGCCTGTAGCAGAATTGCTTACTTTCTCTTTGTTAGTACAGGAGAGGAAGAACTTGTGTTACAGCACTTAATTACATTGTATTTTCTCTAAGACTTTCTTTCAGATAAGGCTGCTCTCTAGCAACAGGGAATGGCCCATTAAAAACTCTAGGTTTGTGTTAGGCTGATCAGATGTAAGGAGATAAGAATTTAGACAAGGCTGGACCTGTCAAGGAAGGAGGTGATTGTCATCCTACTGAAGTAGTGGGTGGAAGAGTGGACTGACTTGGAGGAGGCATGAGGGATGAGTGGGAGTGCCTGCCAGAATTTATCTTTAAATGACCTGATGTTTGCTGTAAGTGTTTTCTAGGAAACCTATAGCATGAAATTATGGGTATATTTTCTTTGGAAGATCTTTGTAGCATGCAAGAAAATGAGAACATTGAATAAGAATCCTGCGTCTGCCAAATAGCCATGGCAAAATTGTTTAGAATTACATCTTTTGTGATAATGGATATGTTCTGTGTCTGTCTTGTCCATACAGTAGTCCTGTGTGGCTGTTGAGCATTTGAAATGTGTCATTGGGACGAAGGAAGTGAATTTTAAAATTTCAATTAATTGGGGCGCCTGGGTGGCGCAGTCGGTTAAGCGTCCGACTTCAGCCAGGTCACGATCTCACGGTCCGTGAGTTCGAGCCCCGCGTCAGGCTCTGGGCTGATGGCTCAGAGCCTGGAGCCTGTTTCCGATTCTGTGTCTCCCTCTCTCTCTGCCCCTCCCCCGTTCATGCTCTGTCTCTCTCTGTCCCAAAAATAAATAAACGTTGAAAAAAAAAATTTCAATTAATTAAAATATTAATTAAGAAATAGACACGTGACTAGTGGCTACTGTGTTGGGCAGTAAAACTATGATAGTACCGTCTTTGGAAGAGAGTGCAGACTTTTTTTTTTTTTTTTTTAATGTTTTTATTTATTTTTGAGACAGAGACAGAGCATGAGCAGGGGAGGGGCAGAGAGAGAGAGGGAGACACAGAATCCGAAGCAGGCTCCAGGCTCTGAGCTGTCAGCACAGAGCCCGACGTGGGGCTTGAACTCACAGACTGTGAGATCATGACCTGAGCTGAAGTTGGACGCTTAACTGACTGAGCCACCCAGGTGCCCGAGAATGCAGACTTAACATTCTCTCTCTTCTGTTCATAGTGCTTCAAACAATAATTCTTCTCCCCCTATATACTTTTCCCACTATTTTTATATTCCAGTTTATAACTTGTAGAAGTTTTTGGCTTCCTCCCTGCTTATGTATGATTCAGATATGAGGGAAGTCTTTCTTCATGGTATTGAGTAGAGCTTCACACGTGCTTCCTTTGAAAGGTGGATTGAAATTGAAAATTTTTTTCTGTATATAGCAGCCACTGGTAGATTACATAGTGTTTTTTGTGCGTTGTTTTTTTTTTTTTTTTCTTCCCATTCAGGAAACACACATAGGTAGCCTAATGATGTCCATCATTGGTGGTACACTTTTCTTTTTTTTAATGTTTATTTATTTTTGAGAGAGAGCCAGCATATGAGCAGGGAAGGGAGGGAGGGATAGAGAGAGGGAGACAGAGAATCTGAAGCAGGTGCTGTCAGCGCCAAGCCCAACTCGGGGCTCAAACCCGCAAACCATGAGATCATGACCTGACCCAAAGTTGGACACTCAACAGACTGATCCATCCATGTGCCCCTGGCATTGGTGGTATAAAGATGAATAATACTACCCATGCCCTAAATGAGCTTTCAATTTAGTAAAGAGAATCTCCGTTGAATAAGAGTGGTAAATAAATGTGAAGATATTTATGAAGGAGGTTGTGTAGGGAGGGAAAAGGAAATGGCAGAGATCAGGAAAGAAGTGACTTTTGGGGTGCCTGGCTGGCTCAATTGGAAGATCGTGCCACTCTTGATCTTAGGGTCATGAGTTTGAGCCCCCATTGGGTGTAGAGATTACTTAAAAAAAACTTAAAAAATATGATTTTTGTTATTTTGGAAGGTGAATATTTACTAGATAGACAAGAGGTGGGGAGGATTCCTAGGCAGAAAGAAGATGTGTCTAGGACCAAATATGCCTTTACTTTGTATAAAATTATATTGTGATGCAGATGATAATGGAATACAGTGAATTGGACCCTTTACCTGGAGACTTGGAGGTGACTTTCAGTTTCAGAGAACTTTGTTGGAAAACATTGCTAATGCAGTGCAGTCCTTAATAGCCAGGAGGTATCTTTGTGATCCAGGATGGCTTTGTGATCCAGGCTTAAATTTCCTTTTTTTTTTTTTTAAGTTTATTTATTTATTTTATTTACTTTGAGAGAGAAAGAGCACGCAAGTGAGCACACAGGCATGCAAGCGGGGGAGGGGGACACAGACTCCCAAGCCGGCTCCACACTGTCAGCACAGGGTTTGAACCCATGAACCTAAGATCATGACCTGATCCGAAATCAAGAATCAGATACTTAACCTACAGAACCATTCAGGTCCCCCTGACTTAAGTTTTTGATCTTTGATCCCTGAGCTGATTTCTCTATCCCAACATCTTTCTTACTTACCTTTCAGTGAAGTTCTTATTTGTTATATTGCTTAATTGCTTAATGAAGCCAGCTTTGTAGACAGTTACGGGTTTTTTTAAGATTTTTTTAAAGTTTTTATTTTATTTTATTTTTTTTGGTTCCAACATTTCACCGCATGTATTTCTTCTCATGCAGTCTAAGCTGAGAATGCCATGTAAATGGGTCACTGCAAAATGCAGCAGTTTTTCTGCAATCAAGATAAGAAACAAACCAGTATGATCTCATTTCTATTAAATTTTGAAGATATACAGCCGTTAAGTATTTTTAATACTATGTATGAAGGTTAAAAAAACCATTTTTGTTTCCATAAAGTACAAGAGCAACCAGTGTCACTATTGAGTAAAAGTAAAAACTGGGATACTTTCTTAAATTAGTCCAAAGTGGCATTTTAGGAACTTAGTTGTAGGCTGCTGCGCTGACACCATGACAAACCAAAGTGTAGGGTTGGGTCTGGTTTTGTTTCGGTTTTCTTTTCAGTATCCAGTGCCCGTGGATTAAGTTCTGGAAGTGTTCCAATTGTAAGGCAGGGATCTGTTTGGATTCCACCACGGGTATGCTTCTTGGGTTGGATGCTAGAGGGTGAGGCATGTTTTGCCAGACCCATGTCGACTAGCTAGTAGTCATCAAGGTCAAAAAATTCATCATCTCTTCCTTGGTATTCCATTCCTTGGAAATCTACTCGGTACCACAGAATACCTCCAGTTCCACCAAATCCTTTCACAAAGTGGGATCCTTCTTGTGACTTATGTGTGACAGTTTCCAACATAGCTCCAAATTTTTTATAGTTGTTAGCAAACCATTCCAGCAGGGGCATGCTTTCAGTCAGCTTGTGTTCTTGTCCTGTCTCTTTGTGAAATGAGATTTATCCTTCTCTTGTTCTGGAGTTAGATAGAGAATTTTCTCCTCTTCTGTGGCTTGGCAATAAAGAACATGTCTCATTATATCCAGATTTTCATAGGCTATTAGAATCTCTACAGCTCCCATTTCTAAAGCCTTTAGTGTATCTTCAATTCCAAAACAGTGCTTCCCTGTGTCCTGACTGATTCATCGAAGTATCATCCTATTTTCTTCTCTTGAAGAATGAATCACACGTTGGAGAGGACTTCAGTAGATAACTCAGTAGCTTGGTTGAATCCATTTTCACCACCATAGGATATATCAACTAATTTTAAAACTTGATTGCAACCTCTGATCAAACCTATCAGATTGACTTAGTTCACTTTTAAAGTCAGCTGATCCGGCTAAAAGAAGACCAGCCACATTCACTTTGTCTGGAGAAATAAACAGCTGTACAGCAGTCTTAGCTACTTTCCGAACATAGTTATGTCACTTTTCCATTCTTAAATGAACAAAACGCAAGGCTGACTGATCTCCTCTATCATGTTTCTTTGGGAGATCCACAGTGAATTTGTGTAGGACTTCTCTTGTGTTTCCTTGGAGTGTGCCAAAAAGTGTACCACTACCATCTATTACAATGAAGCCAAACTTGCTGTCATCCGAAGGTAGTGCTGTAAGAGCCTCTGTATGGAATTTGTTGTCACACAAGTACAACAATGTATTAATTGGTTTGAAAAGTTCAAAGTCAATGTTGACTTTCTTTTCCTTTCCTTCTTGTGTTACAATGGTACCACAGTAAACAACGAGGCCATTTGGAGGTACTTTGTTATAAAGTTTGAGTTTTTGTTGTATGGATGTAATTAATGGCTCCCAGGACTGAAAGGCGGTTTACTCATGACTTAATGTTAGATGCAGTTCCAAACTCATCTGCTAACACTTTTGCCACTTGAGAAATCTGATCTTTGGGAGAAATGATCAACGATACCATGCTTGTGTCATTGCCGCGGGCTGCCTCGAAGCTCTTGGTGAGCTTCTTGATCTTCCAGATCTCCACATTCCTGTCAGCACACTGGGGTCGTCTGCCATTTTCTTGTCTCCTACTCCCTAACAGCCCAGTCCTGGGTGGCAGCAGCTGCTCCTCCCCACCAGCAGCTCTGACATAGGACACTGGCTCCCTCTCTCCAGGCAGTTGCATGTGTTGGAATCTGCTCACATGGGCCTGTCTAAAGTTTATTTTATTTTGAGGTGGAGACAGAATCCCAAGCAGGCTCTGCTTGGATCTGTCAGCACAGATCTCAACAAGATGCTCAAAACCATGAACTATGAGATCATGACCTGAGCCGAAGCCAAGAGTTGGATGCTTAACCAACTGAGCTACCTAGGTGTCCTGAGTCTAAATTCTTCTACATGTGAATATATGGTTTCCCCCAGCACTGTTTAGTGAAAAGACTGTCCTTTTTCATAGAATATTTTGGTACCATGTCAAAAATCAATTGGCCATATTTGTGAAGGTTTATTTCTGGTGTCTTTATCTTATCCCATTTGTTTATTATTATTTTCTTTTTAAAATTTAATTTATTTTTTTAATTTACATCCAAGTTAGTATATAGTACAACAGTGATTTCAGGAGTAGATTCCTTTAAATTTTTTTTTTTAATGTTTTATTTATTTTTGACAGAGACAGAGCATGAGCGGGGGAGGGTCAGAGAGAGAGGGAGATACAGAATCCGAAGCAGGCTCCAGGCTCTGAGCCATCAGCACAGAGCCCGATGCGGGGCTCGAACTCACAGACTGCGAGATCATGACCTGAGCCCAAGTCGGACGCTCAACCGACTGAGCCACCCGGGCGCCCCAAGGAGTAGATTCCTTAATGCTCCTTACCCGTTAGCCTGTCCCCCCGTCCCACAACCCCTCCAGTAACCCTCTGTTTGTTCTCCATATTTAAGAGTCTCTTATGTTTTGTCCCCCTCCCTGTTTTTATATTATTTTTGCTTCCCTTATGTTCATCTATTTTGTATCTTAAAGTCCTCATAGGAGTGAAGTCATATTTGTCTTTCTCTAATTTCACTTAGCAGAATACCCTCTAGTTCCATCCATGTAGTTGCACATGGCAAGATTTCATTTCTTTTTGATTGCCAAGTAATACTCCATTTTGTGTATGTATGTATATATATGTGTATGTATATGTATACATACACACCACATATTCTTCATCCACTGGACATTTGGGCTTTTTCCATACTTTGGCTATTGTCGATAGTGCTACTATAAACATGGGGGTGCATGTGTCCTTTTGAAGCAGCACACTTGTACCCCTTGGATAAATACTGAGTAGTGCAATTGCTGGGTCGTAGGGTAGTTCTAGTTTTAATTTTTTGAGGAACCTCCATACTGTTTTCCAGAGTAGCTGCACCAGTTTGCATTCCCACTAGCAATGCAAAAGAGATCCTCTCTTTCCGCATCCTTGCCAACATCTGTTGTTGCCTGAGTTGTTAATGTTAGCCATTCTGACAGGTGTGAGGTGGTATCTCATTGTGGTTTTGATTTGTATTTCCCTGATGATGAGTGATGTGGAGCATTTTTTCATGTATCGGTTGGCCATCTGGATGTCTTCTTTGGAGAAGTGTCTATTCATGTCTTTTGCCCATTTCTTCACTGGATTATTTGTTTTTTGGGTGTTGAGTTTGATAAGTTCTTTATAGATTTTGGATACTAACCCTTTATCTGGTATGTCATTTGCAAATATCTTCTCCCATTCTGTCGGTTGCCTTTTAGTTTTGCTGATTGTTTCCTTCGCTGTGCAGAAGCTTTTTATTTTGGTCCCAGTAGTGCATTTTTGCTTTTGTTTCCCTTACCTCTGGAGACGTGTTGAGTAAGAAGTTGCTGCAGCCAGGGTCAGAGAGGTTTTTGCCTGCTTTCTCCTCGAGGATTTTGATGGCTTCCTGTCTTACATTTAGGTCTTTCATCCATTTTGAGTTTATTTTTGTGTGTGGTGTAAGAAAGTGTTCCAGGTTCATTTTTCTGCATGTCTCCGTCCAGTTTTCCCAGCACCGCTTGCTGACGAGACTGTCTTTATTCCATTGGATAGTCTTTCCTGCTTTGTCAAAGATTCGTTGCCCATACATTTGTGGGCCCATTTCTGGGTTCTCTATTCTGTTTAATTAGTCTGAGTGTCTGTTTTTGTGCCATTATTATTTTTTTTATTTTAAATATTTATTTTGAGAGAGAGAGAGGTATGCAAGCTTGCCTGCAAGCAGGGGTGGGGCAGGGAGAGATTTCTAAGCAGGCTCTGTGCTGTCCTTGCAGAGCCCGGCACCGCGGCTCAATCCCATTGTACCATGAGATCATGACCTGAGCCGAAATCAAGAGTCAGACACCTAACTGAGCCACCCAGGGATCCCTGTGTATTTTTAAAATTTTTAAGTAATCTCTGCATCCAGTGTGGGGCTCAAACTCATGACCCTGAGATCAAGAGTCTTATGCCCCACTGACCCAGCCAGCCAGGCACCCTTCGGTAGATCATTTTGTACAGTACTGTTATATTAAAAGTATCAAGTCCTTGGGGTGACTGGTGGCTCAGTCAGATGAACATCCAACTCTTGGTTTAGGCTCAGGTCATGATCCCAGTGTCTCTCTCTTTCCCTCTCCCTTGCTCATGCTCACTCTCTCTTAAAGTCAAGTCCTTAAATTCATGAACATCGGATATCTTTTCATTCACCTTTGAATACCTTTTCCTGTGTTTATTGGCCATTTTAGAAAGCTGCTTTTTTGAAAAAGGATTACTTTGGACTAAGAAATTCAATCTGATTGGAGAAATAAGATTCCTATGAAACATTCTAAAATGTAGATTGAGATTTTATAATAGAAGCCAAAAGAGTAGCTCAGACAATCACTAAGAAGCAGATAAAAAGATTTCAGAGAAATTATAAGACTCAGTAAAATTTAGCTCTGGGTACGTGGTGGGTAGGTACTTCATTTTACCCATACAGTAAAGCTACACATACACTAACTCAGAGGTTCTTAAAGTTGAGCATGAGTCAGAATTACCTGGAGGGCTTGTTTAAACCCAGATTAATGGACTCACTCTTAGAAGTTCTGATTCAGTAGGTTTGTAGTCAGAGCTGAGAATTTGCATTTCTTTCAGGTTGTCAGGTGAGGTTGATAGCACTAGTCTGAGGACCACTTTCAGAACCACTAACTAGAAACCCAGGATTCTTAAGGAAATAGCAGCTAGTTGAAGTGTTATGGCTAGATACTTGCCTTAACAAGTTATTTTGTTAATTGAAAAATAATGATTTTAGGATTAAAAATATAGGGCATTAGGTCAGTCATTAGTGTCTTACAGTATTTACTTTTTGTCCAGTGAGCAGTTATTACTAATTTCCAATTCAGTTAAACTAGGAAGGCTAGAATGTTGTATACTAAATTCTAGGCTAAATGAGCACTCCAGAAAGCCTTCAGGAAGCTATTTAGACATATATGCATCTACATCATGGTCACAGAAACATGAAGAAATTACCAGACTGCTATGTGAAATGGAGACAATTGAATGTTAATGTGTGATTGTGGTTTACCTGCCCCAAGTGCAGGAAGCAGCCACTCTTAACTGCTAAAAAATGTCTGATGGACAGACCACTTCCACACTGCAACTAGATGAGCAAGGCGGGCAGGAGTGCAAATAGGCTGTAGTTACCACAGGAAATCATCAGACTTGTAAAAACAAGTGTGAAAAGGGCTGGCTACCACTTATCAGTCTTACTGTAGCGGAGTTTCCTGTAGCTACGTAAGCCACAACCCTTGCTTGACATCCATCTGTCCCCCAGTGAGAGTAAGCAGACTTAAGACACAAGCGTTGCTAGAACCAAGAGTTGCTAACTTCATAGCAATTCAAACATACTTGATGTTTGGCAATTCTTTTCTTCCTTTTTTTATGTAAATGACATTCTAAAAAGAATGGGTGCAAAAAAAAATCATAAAAGGCTAGGAAACATGAAATAAATGTAACATAGGTTTAGAACCACAAGACTTAAAAAAAGAAAAAAAAAAAAAAGTAATCTCTACCCCCAACATAAGACTTGAACTCATAACCCCAGTATCAAGACTTGCATGCTGTCTAGTGAGCCAGCAAAGTGCCCCAAAACCATAGGACTTTGGATCAAAAAATCAAAAACTCAATGAGAAATAATTGAAGAGTAATCAATCCTCCTAAGTTACATTTTTAAAAAAAAAATTTTTTAATGTTTATTTTTGAGAGAGAGAACATGAGTCAGGGAGGGGCAGAGAGAGGGAGACACAGAATCTGAAGCAGGCTCCAGGCTCTGAGCTGTCAGCACAGAGCCCAACCTGGGGCTCGAACCCACAAACCACGAGATCCTGACCTGAGCCGAAGTCAGACGCTAAACCAACTGAGCCACCCAGGCAACCCCTAAGTTACATATTGACTTAATTTTTAACAATGTCACTAACGTTTACTTGGGTAGGCAAAGGAGAAAAGGACACTACGAGCTATAGGATTGCTTCTTGACATTTGAGGGTGAGGGAGGGCAAGAGAGTAGAGTGTTTAGAAATAGGGACTCTGGAACAGATTGCTTATTTGTTCAGTGTCCATTTCTGCCCCTTACTGGCTAGTAGTCCAGTTAAGTTGAGCAAGTTAATCTTTCTGTATTTCAGTTTCCTTATCTATGAAATGAGAATACTAGGCTCTATCTCATAGGGCAGTTACGATGATTAAATGTGTAAATAAAAAGTAAAAAAGTTTGTAATAGCATTTTTAAGTGTTTACTATTTCTGGCATTTCCCTATTATTTCCTACAAAGTGGTGAGAGACCAGGCTTCTCCACCTTTAAATATATATGGGTTTAGGCATATGTAAGGAGAAGAAGGAAGCTGGGAAGGAGAGGACTGCAAAAAACAAAAGATGACCTAAATAAATGGAAAGACATCTTGTCTTCGTGGATTTGAAGACTTAATACTGTAAAGGTGGTAATAATTCTCAAATTGATCTATAGATTCAGTGCAGTCCTTATTAAAAACCTCAGCTGCCTTCTTTGCGAAAATCAATAAGCTGCTCCTAAAATTCATTTGGAAATCCAGGGGACCCAGAATAGCCAAAACAATCTAGAAAACAGAACAGTTGGAGGACTCACACCTTCTGGTTTCAAAACTTATTACAAATCAACAGTAATCAAGACATAAGAATTAAAACTATACAACGCTTAGAAGAAAGCATTAGGGGGGTGCCTGGGTGGCTCAGTCAGTTGGGCGTCCAACTTCAGCTCAGGTCCTGATCTCACTGTCCATGAGTTCGAGCCCTGCGTCGGGCTCTGTGCTGACCCCTCAGACCCTGGAGCCTGTTTCAGATTCTGTGTCTCCCTCTCTCTCTGCCCCTCCCCCACTCATGCTCTGTCTCTCTCTCTCTCTCTGTGTGTCTCTGTCTCTGTCAAAAATAAACATTAAAAAAAATTTTTTTAAAGAAAAAAGCATTAGGTTTTTCATGACCTTGGATTTGGCAGTGATTTCCTAGATATGACACAAATTACAGTAAAACTTTGGTTTGTGAGCATAATACATTCCGGAAACATGCTTTGTAATCCAAAGCACTCGTATATCAAAGCGAATTTCAAGGGGCGCCTGGGTGGCTCAGTCGGTTGAGCGTCCGACTTCAGCTCAGGTCATGATCTCACGGTTTGTGAGTTCGAGCCCCGCATCGGGCTCTGTGCTGACAGCTCAGAGCCTGAAGCCTGCTTCTGCTTCTGTGTCTCCCTCTCTCTCTGCCCCTAACCCACTCGCATTCTGTCTCTGTCTCTCTCAAAAATAAATAAACATTAAAAAAAAAAAAATTTTTTTTAAGCGAATTTCAAGAACCATTGGCTCAGTTGTGATCACGTGACATTTGGCATCACAAACCACCCATATTGCAAGACACCACTCACTTATCAAGTTAAAATTTATTAGAAATGTTTGCTTATCTTGTGGAACACTCGCAGAACAAGTTATTCGCAATCCAAGGTTGTAGTATCAGCAGTCAAGGAAAAAATTAGATATTGGACTGTATCAAAATTAAAAACTTATGTGTCTCAAAGGACACCGTCAAGAAAGTGGAAACAAACAAAATAGTGGAAACAATCCAGTTCAAAAATGGGCAATGGATTTGAATAGATGTTTTCCCAAAGAAGATTTACAGATGGCCAATAAGCATATGAAAAGATGCTCAACATTATTAGTCATTAGGGAAATGCAGATCAAAACCATATGAAATACAAGGGGCGCCTAGGTGGCTCAGTCAGTTAAGCATCCGACTTCAGCTCAGGTCACGATCTCTCAGCCATTCGTGAGTTCATGCCCCACGTTGGGCTCTGTGCTGACCTCTCAGAGCCTGGAGGCTGCTTCGGATTCTGTGTGTATCTCTCTCTCTCTCTCTCTGCCCCTCCTCTGCTTGTTCTCTCTCTCGCTCTCTCTCGCTCTCACTCTCTCGCTCTCTCTCAAAAACCAAATAAAACATTAAAAAAAAAAAAAAACCCATATGAGATACCACTTCACACCCACTTAAATGGCAATAATTAAAAAAACAAAAAAGAAAATAACAAGTGTTGACAAGGATGTGGAGTAATTGGAATCTTTGTACATTGCCAATGGGAATGTAAAATGGTACAGCTATTGTAGGAAACATTTTGGCAGTTCTTAAAAAAGCTAAACATAGAATGCCTAACAGTTCCACTCCTAGGTGTATATTTGTTCGAAGGAGTTGAAAGCAGAGACTTGAGCAGATACTTACTTGTATACCAGTGTTCATTGCAGCATTATTACAGTAGCTAAAAGGTGAAAGTAATGTCAAGTATCCATCAGCAGGTGACTGGACAAATAAAATGTGATATATCCACACAATGGAAAATTAGTGCAGCCATAAAAAGGAATGAAATTTGATACATGCTACAACATCGATGAACATTAAACATTATGCTGTGTGAAGTAAGAACAAATGACAAATATTGTGTAATTTCATTTATATGAGATATGTAGAACAGGCAAATTTATAGAGTAGATTAGAGTAGTTTATCAAGGGCTAAGGGGAGAGAAGAATGGGGAGTTATTGCTTAATGGTGATGTTTCTCTTTGAAGTGATGAAAAAGCTTTGAAAATAGATAGTGGCAATGATTGCACAACATTGTAAATGTAATTATTGCAAGTGAATTGTTGTAAAGGAAAAAACATCTCCTGTTTGTATCTTTACTCTCAGTACACCACTATAACATCTTCCATTTCTCATACTTCTGGTCACCAAATATGGAGGAGGGTCCCCCACCAAACATTTCTGCAACACTGACTGATGTCTTACAGTTCAGTTCAGTTCTGACACTATCTACCTGGAGTTAGCATCAGATCCCACAGGTTAAACATTCAGTCCCACAAGACTGCCCCACAGCTCCCCACTTCAGACCTCAGTAGCAAGTCCAGGTTGTTACCTGTATTTCTCACTGACTGAATATAAATTCCATGTTACCGTGATCTCTTCCTGGAAGCCAATTTTCCAGAACAGCTCACAGAACTCAGGAAAATATTTTACTTGTTAGATTACCAGTTTATTGTAAAAGGATACAACCCAAGAACAGCCAGATGCATAGGGCAAGATATGTGGAAAGGGGTGCGTGGGGCTTGCTTGCCTGCCCACCCAAGATGTGCCACTCTCTCAATCCCTGCACATCTCCACCAACCTGGAAGCTCTCTGAATCCTGCCCTTTGGTTTTTTGGAGGCTTTAAGTAGGCACAATTGATTAAATCATTGGCTTTTGGTGATTGCTTCAACATCCAGCCCCTCTTCTCTACCCTAGGTTGGGGGGCAGGCACTCAAAGTTGCAACTCCCTAATCACAAGGTTGGTTTTCCTGGCAACCAGCCCCCATCTTTAGGGATTTTCCAAAGTCACTTCACTGACATAAGATCAGGTGTGGTTGAATAGAGTTTGTTATGAATCGTGAGACACTCCTTTCACTTTGATCGATCATCCCAGAGCTGTTTCAGGAACTGGAGCTATTTGAAGACAAAAGACCAAATATAACAAAAAATCCTCCCATTGTTCATGTAATTTAGGAAATTACAAGAGTTTCAGGAGCCATATGCCAGGAACAGAGACTAAGACCAAATATATATAAATCACAGTATTACAGTTGTATACTTAAAAATAGTTAAAATGGGGGGTGCCTGGGTGGCTCAGTCAGTTAAGCTTCTGACTTCAGCTCAGGTCATCATCCCATGGTTCGTGGGTTCGAGCCCCGTGTCGGGCTTTGTGCTGACAGCTCAGAGCCTGGAGCCTGTTTCAGATTCTCTCTCTCTCTCTCTCTCTCTCTCTCTCTCTCTCTCTCTCTCCCCCTCCCTCCCTCCCTCTCTCCCTCTCTCCCTCTCCCTCCCCCCCCATGTCTCCAAAAAAAAAAAAAAGGTAAAAAAAATTAGTTACAATGTCCTTGGGTGGCTCAATCGGTTAAGCATCTCACTCATTTGGCTGAGGTCGTGATCGCGTTTGTGAGACCTAGCCCCATGTTGGGCTTTGCACTGACAGCACAGAGCATGCTTGGGATTCTTCCTTTCTGTCTCTCTCTCTCTTTCTCTTTTTCTCTCTCTGACTCACTCTCTGTGTCAAAAATGAATAAGTAAAACATGAAAAAAATAGTTAAAATGGCAAATTTTGTTATATATTATCACAACTTCTAAACATTAGTAATGTAACATACCAAAACCCATTGAATTGTATAGTTTTCTCCAGCTTTATTAAGGTATAATTGACATAAAACATTGTGTACATTGAAGGTGTACAAAGTGGTTTTTTTTTTTTTTTATTCATTAGCTGACACTTGCATCATGTCATATAATCACCGTAATTTTTTGTGGTGAGATCATTTAAGATTTACTCCTTAGCAACTTTCAAGTGTGTAATACAGTATTAACTATAATCACTATGCTGTACATTTGATCCCCAGAATTGTATACTTTAAATGTGTAAATTGTATGGTATATTAATTATATTTCAGTAAAGCTATTTTTAAGAAAGATTTTGTGTGTGTGTATACACACACTTTAATAGAATAGCTTCTTTTCACATGTGTCTATTCCCATCCACCCCCCACACCCTCCACCGTGTAACCAGTTAGGTGTCCTTCCACTACACGTTTGCTTACGTTTGTAGACATGTCCTAGTTTATCTGTTTGCTGGCAGAAATATAGGCTAATAGAGTTTGAGTATGATTGACTTGTAGGCCTCTTTGGCAAGGAGTAAATCCTTTGTTGTCTGTCCCTGTTGCACAGATTACATTTCAGCAGCCTCTCTAAAAGTACATGGGGAACTCTAGATCTTAGGCCAGAATGGTTTTTCAGTTTGAAAATTAATGTGTCTTAATAACATACTGGCCTTACATTCAGTAAATTCAAATAACTCTTAAGCTTCTTTCCCCATTGATAAAATGGGAATGAATGACAATTATATCTGCCTTTGGAAGTTCAGGATCAAATAAGTTCCTGCCAAATGTATGAGAAGGGCATTGTGATATACCAGTGTAAGGTATCATGATCACTCATGAAGATCCACACAGTTTGTTAGGATTTGTTGCAGTATAGCAGATTTTGAAACTTCTGACACCATTTGTATTATTAAAAAGAAGTCCAGAAGAATGGTTAGTATAGTGTTTTGGTCTTTTTTTGAAGTTGTATGTTAGGTAATAGGCAGAAATGTAGTTGAGAGCCACAACCAGCATGCGATTAGCACTATGAGATATGGCAGTGAAGTTTATCTTGTGGTTGTCCTCCAAAATCCCGGGCCTCTGATAGGGCCAGTGAGGTATATGCTTTGGAAAGTGCTTCATTAGCAGTCCCAGCCGAGGAGTCACCCTGAAAAGGAGCATTGCTCCAAGTACTTATGACCATGTTGGCCAGGATTTGCACATCACACACACAAAAAAAACATTCTTACCTTCTGTCCTCACTGCTGTTCAGGGGAGAAAGTTTATGTCCCAACAGCCCGTTTCCTCTTGCGGAAGGAAGATGGTGGTTTCCACAAAGGTGTCATCTTGCCATTCATTCCCAGCACTGTGTTTCTAAGCAGCAAAGCCAGTCCCATCCTGTTTGTCTGTTTATTTGTTAGAGCAATCACTCACTTGAGGGGGTAGAGGCAGAGGTAGAGGAAGAGAGAGAATCTTAACCACACTCCATGCCCAGTGTGGACTGTAAGATCACGACCTGAGCCAAAATCAACAGTCGATTGCTTAACTTACTGAGCCACCCAGGCACCCCAAGTCCCATCCTCTTGAGTTCTGAGTAAGAGCCAGTCTTTGATAAGTTTTGAGTCTTCGGACAAGTAAAACAAAAGGTTCCTGCTCTTTTAGTAGAGACCATTAGCAGTTATAAAAGGGTTCTTTTTGTTTTGTTTTTTATGCTTCAACCACGAGATGATTGAATGCTACTGTAGACAGCCACCTATGTGTCATTGTTGAGTTCACCCTCTTGCTGTAACTTAAAGCTCTGTGTCCAAGCATTCTGGACACAGAAGGTCTTATTGACTTCTTGTGTGTATGGTCATCAGTAACTTTGTGAGTGAGACTATACCCGGAAGACTGAGGGGCTTTCATTTTGCCTATAGAATGAAACGGTCTATTATCAAAGCCGGGAACCAGGCAAGGCAGGCTCCATATCCAAGTCAGGGTCGCCTTCTTCATTTTTCACTGTTGTAGGTGACTTTGAGTTGCAGCAGCCACTGATATTGTTAACTGCCTGTGTTGCCTTTCCAGGGAATTTTCTTGGCTTTGTAAGTCAAAGGGCAGAACCATGCCCTATATACTTGGTACACTATCCTACTATGAACAATAACCACTAAGAGCAGTCATCTTTGCTCAGGTGCTACCTGGCTTTCTAGCAGCATTTTACAGAGATGTTTTCAGGTGGGAAGTATATATTTAAAACTGGAGGCCATTGAGGGGCACCTGGGTAGCTCAGTCAGTTAAGTGTCCAATTCTTGATTTTGGCTTAGGTCATGATCTCACAGTCCTTGAGATCAAGCCTGCATAGGGCTCTGTGCTGACAGTGCAGAGCCTGTTTGGGATTCTCTATCTCCCTCTCTGTCCTTCTCCCACTAGTTTTCTCTCTCTCTCTTTCTCTCTCTCTCTTTTTCTCTCTCTAGATAATAGTCTGCTTTTCAAGAGAATATCATTGAAATTCTCTACTTAGTATAGCATATATCCAGGTCCAAATAGTATTCTACACTGAAGTCTTTTTCAGTATTTTTGTGCTTAGCCTATGGTAGTTTGATTAGAATTCCAGGTTTCCAGGCGGGGCTGGCTGGCTCAGTGAGAAGAGCATGTGACTCTTAATCTTTAGGTCATGGGTTCCAGCCCCTCATTGGGTACAGAGGTCACTTAAATAAATAAATAAATAAACTTAAAAGAATTTCAGTTGTCCAATCTTTTTTTTTTTTTTTTAACTTTTTAATGTTTATATATCTTTGAGAGAGAGAGAGAGACATAGCGTGAGCAGGGGAGGGCAGAGAGAGAGGGAGACACAGAATCTGAAGTAGGCTGTAGGCTCTCAGCTGTCAGCACAGAGCCTGACACAGGCCTCGAATCCACAAACCATAAGATTCTGACCTGAGTCAGATGTTTAAATGACTGACTCACCCAGGTGCCCCTCAGTCAACAAATTCTTAACTGTTTGTTGTTGTTGTTTTGCTTTTTCATTCTGCTGAGTCCTATAAAAAACTATGATTGCTGCAAGAAAAGTGATCAGAGAGTGCCAATGAGTCAAGTTTTTAGGAGTACTTTTGGAATACATGCTCCTTCTTTGAGTTTTTGTTTCTCTTTATAAGCATCCCATTCAGCATGTCCTTGCCCCATTAGTTATGCAACTCCAAGTGGGAAAGGCCAAGCAAGATGTGGTACCTGTTCTGAAGGAGCTTAAACTCCAGGAATGGATATGAGTCAAGTACACAAGAAATATAACTGCTATTTCTCTCTCATAGAGTAGGATGTGATTGAATGTAAGTACCAAGAGAGGACCAAAGCCCTGCTTAGAGGCAACATTTGATTTTCGGCGGTGGAAAATGTAGGACCAGAAATAAGAAATGGGCTTTGGGGAGCGCCTGGCTGGCTTAGTTCGTAGAGCATGTGACTCTTGATCATGAGTTCAAGCCCCACAGTGGGCGTAGAGATTATTTAAAAATAAAATTTAAAAAAAAATCTTAAAAAATAAAAGGCTTTGGAACAGAAGGCAATATTAGGATGGACAGGTGAGGTGTTATTTTCTGAAGAAAGGAAGAAAAAATTCAAATAAGGCATTACTTTGAGCTGAGGTGGGGGGGGGGGGGTGGTTTACAAGGCCCGTTAGTGGAATTAGGTATGTGATAAAGATGAGAGAGAAGATGAAAGGAGAGAATAGGCTGCTTTAGTATTTTATTTTATTTTTATTTTTTTTAATTTTTTTTTTTTTCAACGTTTATTTATTTTTGGGACAGAGAGAGACAGAGCATGAACGGGGGAGGGGCAGAGAGAGAGGGAGACACAGAATCGGAAACAGGCTCCAGGCTCTGAGCCATCAGCTCAGAGCCCGACGCGGGGCTCGAACTCCCGGACCGCGAGATCGTGACCTGGCTGAAGTCGGACGCCTAACCGACTGCGCCACCCAGGCGCCCCTGCTTTAGTATTTTAAAGGACCCTCATGGTAAGGCTGAGGAGTCTTGACCTGATTTTGGCATTGAGGACCTTCTGAAGGCCCTTGAGCAAAGGCAGAATGGGCTGAAGCCCAGACATAGGAATGGAGAATTTGGCTGCAGCAAGCAGGATAGAAGGGAGGTGAGACCAGTTGGAATTTTGCCTTCTTCCCAGATAGGCAGTACTGGCGACTTGAATTGGAACAATGATTATGGGAACTCAAAGTGGGTGGTGGTAGTGGTGGAAGGGAGACCCATGAAGGGGCAGAATTCCTCAGAACTTGAAAGCAGTCTTGCTGTGAGGAGCAAAGAAAAGAAAGTAAGATAATTGTTTAACCACAAGGTTTCTACAATGAGTTGAGTACCTTAGGAATGTAATTTTGTTTTCATCACCAAGACTGAGGTAACTGGAAAGAGAAGATTTGACAGAGATTGGGATGATGTCTGGGAGATGTTGAATTTGAGATGCCAGTGGAGCATAGAGTGGAGGTGTATCAGGAGTTTTAGAATAGGGACTGGGTCAGAGAAAGATTTGGGAATGACATTTCATAAAAGTAGTTTTTGAAGAATTGAGATCCCCGGAGAATAAAGTATAAGGAGAATGAGGGAAAAGCCCAGTCTTGGGGGAGTGATTAGGCATGGAGGCTGTAGCTAAGGAGACAGACAACAGAGATCATATTTTGTTAGGGAGGTAAGTTACAACAAAAAATATCAAGGAGAATGCAGACTGGATTTTGTGAAGGTAGGTCATTGGTGACTTCTGAGAAAGTTTCAGGAGAAGTTTGGGCAGAAAGCAGATGGGAGGAATTTTAAGCAAGCCAGTATGAAGCTGCAGAAATGTATACCTTTTCTTTGAACAGGCCAGAGAGAGGAAGGTAACCAGAAGTAAGCATGGATGTGGGAAGATTTATTATTTTAAAATAGGGGCATTCTGCACTTTATTGTAGACTGAGAGAAGGAAGCCATTAGAGAGGGAGAGATGAAGGAGGTGTGTGATACCACAAGTGGCAATAGTATATAAATTAAAAAGAGGACCTGAGGTTAAGGCTGGCAGCGGGGAGACCTTAGTAGTAGGAGTTGTTATTCACTGAGTGCCTCTGGTGATGCCAGACCCCATAAGAGATGTTTGTTGAGATACCTCACCCCCTCGGGTGCTGCCCTGGAGGCCTCAGGTGTGGCTCCTGAGAGTGAGTGAGCTGTCTGCCCTTGTGTCTTTTGAGTATGAAGCATGGGATCATATGGGATACTGCATGTAGCCCTTCTCTTGCTTTTCTTGGACACCTGTTTCTATTTGCATATGGGTGAGAAATATGTTAAAATATTGGTTGTTTTTGTTAACAGTAACTGCTTAATTTGCCAAAATTTAGTCCACAACCAAAACACAGTTTTTTGAGATTGTGGGAGAGACTGGTCTTGTAATGGCAGATAACATAAATTGGAGTAGGTATTTTCTGTGCCCTCTCAGCACCATCAGAGATCTCCTTTTGTCATTTCTTTTTCCTTTCAACTTTTGTGAGGGCGGCACAGTAACCTACATAAAGATTTTGAACCAATGAAATAAATTTACAGTCCTTTACATATTGTTACAGGTGACTTAAATAGATATGTTATAGCTGATGGTTACTGAAAAAATAAACCTTTACTCAAAGCTCTTAAGAATCTGTATTCAACCTAGAAAATGACACATCTGGCAGAGAGACTGCAGAGAGCTCAGCGTGATTTCCCTTTCAAGCTGGCAAGCCATGTACTTGAAAAAGATGCTAGATTATAGCAAAGTTAAAGGAAAGACTAGAGTAAATTTTCCTGGGTCATTTCAGGAAATAACCTGATGTTTGTACTTTTCACTTCTTGTCAACAAAGTTTGGTTGTATGGCCAGACTCCCAGAAATCATCTTGTAATTCTAGGCTTTCATTTTCATTTTGTCCCGTAATCACTTGTAATTTCTGTCTTCCTCAGCAGTAGGGGCTGATTGGTTTTACACTTCTCCTGGGCCACATGTTCCATAAGGAAAAAGTTCCAGATCCTTTTTGGTTCTCCCTGGCATTTTCATTTTGTGTGTCTTTAACCACATTAGATTGAGAGAGATTATTTCTTGAGAATTGAGTGCCTTCTAGGAAGGATGTATTCAAAGCTGGCAGCCTTTTTTTGAACCAGGGATTTCCTGATGAATTTTGTGTCCTGTGAGGCACTGGTTGTTTGACTTTGGGCACAAACCGATACAAACTAGGCCTGAAGAGGGGCGCCTGGGTGGCTCAGTCGGTTAAGCGTCCGACTTCAGCTCAGGTCACGATCTCGCGGTCTGTGAGTTCGAGCCCCGCGTCAGGCTCTGGGCTGATGGCTCAAAGCCTGGAGCCTGCTTCCGATTCTGTGTCTCCCTCTCTCTCTGCCCCTCCCCCGTTCATGCTCTGTCTCTCTCTGTCTCAAAAATAAATAAATGTTAAAAAAAAAAAAAAATTAAAAAAAAACAAACTAGGCCTGAAGAAATGTATAGAGTATATAAAATCATGAAGTGATTTTGAGAGCATGAGAAAAACAGAAAATGATATATGAATCCTATCAAGATGTTTGCAGTCAGACTAAACATAGAGGAACAATTTTTAAGAGAGAAATCCATTAATGTTTGTGCCCTGGATTCTGAAAATGAGGTAATCTATCTCCTTTCTCATTCAAAGAAATGTTTTTTGATTTTTTTATTTTCTTCTATTTAATACTTACTACATGCCCACTAAAGTACCAAACCACATAAAGCCGCAAAGAAATGTAAGATAGGTTATTTGCTCTGAGATGACTTGCAGTCTGGTTGGAAGACAAAACACACGGGAAACAAGTATAGGACCTTGAGGCAGGTCCCATATCCATTAGGAATCCAAAGCAAAAAGGGAAAGAGGGAGCTGAATGGGGTGGCCAGAGTGCCAGATTGTAGTTTAAAGTCTGGTCTCAACACAAAACTGTTTTGATTCCATGCTCCGATTGTTTTTTAAATTAAGCTCCAAGCCCAGTGTGGGGCTTGAATTTATGAACCTGAGATAAGAATCACATGTTTTGGGGGCACCTGGGTGGCTCAGTCGTTTGAGCGTCCGACTTCGGCTCAGTTCATGATCTCATGGCTTGTGAGTTTGAGCCCCGCGTCAGGCCCTGGGCTGATAGCTCGGAGCCTGGAGCCTGTTTCGGATTCTGTGTCTCCCTCTCTCTGCCCCTCCCCTGTTCACACTCTGTCTCTGTCTCTCTCAAAAATAAATAAACATTAAAAAAAAATTTTTTTTTAAAGAATCACATGTTTTATGCTCTACTGACTGAGTGAACCTGGTGCCCCTGCATACTCCTGTTATTTAAAGAATGATATTGAGCACATTTCCTGTTTACCTATATGCTTAGTGTCATGCTTTCATTATTAGTATTATCCTCTATCTAATGCTTTTGTGTAAAAAAAAAAAAAAAAAAGATCCTTTAAAATCACTAGGTCATTTTATGGGTTTGATTAAAACTTTGTATTGCCTTTGTATATACTTAGCCAGGCACATATTCATTGCAGTATGTTAAGCATACCATGATGTCACAAATCAGTGATGGCAGCACTGTGAGCCCTTTCCATTATGGAATCTTCTCCTAAGGAGTTTATGCAATTTAAATTTAAAAAAGTTTTTTTTAATGTGTATTCATTTTTTGAGAGACAGAGTGTGTGTGAGCAGGGGAGGGGCAGAGAGAGGGGGACAGAGGATCTGAAGCAGGCTCTGCACTGACAGCAGGAAGCCCGATGTGGGGCTCAAACCCACAAACTGTGAGATCATGATCTGAGCCAAATTCGGATGCTCAAAATGACTGAGCCACCCAGGCACCCCTGCGATTTAAATTTTAAAGCTAAATTTCTTATGTTTTCTGGACTTAGAAAATGTGTTTCTCTTGTTTCCCTCATGTATCCCAGTGGGTTGTTGAATCCACTCCAGTTTGGGAAACATTCGCTTTAGACAACCTGGTTTTGTGGGTTTGTATTGTTGAGGATTAGTTTGACTACAAGTAACAAAGACCTGAAAAATACCATTTTTTTTTAATTTTTTTTTTTAATTTTTTTTTTTAACGTTTATTTATTTTTGAGACAGAGAGAGACAGAGCATGAACAGGGGAGGGGCAGAGAGAGGGAGACACAGAATCGGAAACAGGCTCCAGGCTCTGAGCCATCAGCCCAGAGCCCGATGCGGGGCTCGAACTCCCGGACCGTGAGATCGTGACCTGAGCTGAAGTCGGACGCTTAACCGACTGGCCACCCAGGCGCCCCTGAAAAATACCATTTTAAACAAGACAATTATTTTTCACAGAAAAGAAGTGTAGACGTAGGCAGTCTGGGGCTGAGATGGTGACTCCCAAGAACAACTGGGATCCAGGCTCTTTCTACCTGTTATGCCTCCAACTCCAGAATGTGGTATTCATGTTCTTCATCCACACTTCTACATCCTCACATTCCAGGATGGCTGTTCAGAAAGCAGTCCTGGTTCCAGGTTTAAGCAGCGGAAAGAAGGAAGGGGATGAAGAAGGGCATGTGACTTCACTTTAGGAAAGACTTCGTGGAAATCCCACAGGCACTGCTGATTACATCTCATGGGCTAGAACTTTGTACATGGCCATATCTAATTAAGGGAAGCTAAGAAATGTAGTCTTTTAGCTAGCCAACAAAGCACCCAGCTAGAAATTAGAATGCTGTTCTAAGAGGCAATGGTGGGAATTTGAGTGGCTGACAATTCGTCTCTGGCAAATGGAGGGATTCTGCAGGTTTTTTTGTTTTGTTTTGTTTTGTTTTGTAACAATAGCTTTATTAAAATACAATCCGTATATGTTACAATTCAACCATTTAAAGTATACAATTCAGTGTCATATATTCATAGTATATAGTATATTCATAGAGACGTGCTCCATCTCCTAACAATTTGATCATCCTAAAAAGAAACCCCACCATTCCCTTAGTAATCATTTCCTTTCCTTTCTTTTCCAACTCCCTTCCTTAAGCAAACACCAGTTGACTTTGTATTTTCCTATTCTGGACATTTTATATAAAGGGAGTCATTTAATATGTGGTTCTTTGTGGCCACCTTCTTTCACATATGTAATGTTTTCAGATTTCATCCATATTGTAGCATGTATTGGTACTTTTCTCTTTTTATTGCCTAATATTCCATTGTTTGGATATATATACTACATTTTATCTGTTCATTAGTTGTTGGATGTTTGGTTTGTTTCCACTCTTTGAATATGATGAGTATTTTCAATGCTGCTGTGAACATTTGTCCACAAGTTTTTGTATGGACACACGTTTTTGTTTTTCTCTGATGGTATGTCTAGGAATGGAATTGCTGGGTCATGTCTATTCAGATCCCTTGCCCATTTTTAAAGTGGATTCTTTGATTTTTTTTTTTTTTTTAATGTTTATTTATTTTTGAGACAGAGACAGAGCAAGAATGGGGGAGGGTCAGAGAGAGAGGGAGACACAGAATCTGAAGCAGGCTCCAGGCTCTGAGCTGTCAGCACAGAGCCAGATGCGGGGCTCGAACTCACGGATCATGAGATCATGACCTGAGCCGAAGTCAGACGCTTAACCAACTGAGCCACCCAGGCGCCCCGGATTCTTTGATTTTTTTTGTTATTGAGTTTGTAGTTCTTTATATATTCTGGATCCAAATCAACACCCTGAGCCAGACCACCCACCTAAGCTGCTCTTCTGTTGTATTGTAAGGTTCTTTATGTATTCTAGATACAAGTCCCTTATTAGATATGTTATTTGTAAACATTTGCCAGTATTCTGTGGGTTGTCCTCTCATTTTTATTTACTTATTTATTTATTTTAAAGTAGGCCCTACACCCAACGTGGGGCTTGAACTCAGGACCCTGAGATCAAGAGTCATGTGCTCACTGGGGCGCCTAGGTGGCTCAGTCAGTTAAGCGTCTGACTTCAGCTTAGGACGTGATCTTGTGGTCCATGGGTTTGAGCCCCATGTCAGGCTCTGTGCGGACAGCTCAGTCCTGCTTCAGATTCTGTGTCTCCCTCTCTCTTTCTGCCCCTCTCCCACTCACACTCTGTCTCTCTCTCTCTCTCAAAAATAAATAAACATTAAAAAAAAAGAGAGAGAGTCATGTGCTCAGGGCACCTGGGTGGCTCAGTGGGTTAAGCATCTGACTCTTGATTTTGGTTCAGGTCATGATCTCACAGTTTGTGAGTTTGAGCCCCATGTCAGGCTCTGTGCACCGCCCCCAGCCCCTGACTCTCTGAAATAAACTTACAAAAAAAAAGAGTCACATGCCTTACCAGCTGAGCCAGCACATGCCTTACCAACTGAGCCAGCCAGGTGCCCCATGTCTTCTTGTTTTCTTTCTGTCTTTTTTATTTATTTTGAAAGCGAGAGTGCACATGCATGAGCAGGGCTTGTGGGCTTGAACCCACAAACTATGAGATCATGCCCTGAGATGATGATCAAGGGCTGACCATTAAACTGACGGAGCCACCCAGGCACCCCTTGATGGTATCTCTTGAAGCACAAAAGTTGGTTGCTAATGATGAATATATTCTTTGTGTGTGTGTGTGTGTGTGTGTGTGTGTGTGTGTGTGTGTGTGTGTGTGTCTGAGAGAGAGAGAGAGAGAGAGAGAGAGAGAGAGAGAGAGAAGAGAGAGAAGAGAGAGACTTAAGTAGGCTCCACACTCAGCACAGAGCCTGACTCTGGGCTTCATCCCAAGATCCCAGGATCATGACCTGAGCTGAAATCAAGAGTCAGTGGCTCAGTCGGTTGAGCATCTTACTTCGGCTCAGGTCATCATCTCACGGTTCATGAGTTTGAGCCCCGTATCACGCTCATTGCTGTTAGTGCAGAGCCTGCTTCGGATCCTCTGACTCCCTCTCTCTCTGCCCTTCTCCCAGTTGCACTCTCTCTCAAAAATAAACAAACCATCAATCGATCAATCACAGTGGCCAGGAGCTGGAAGCTACCTGGTATCTATCCATGGATCAAAGGGCAGTGTAGTATATACATACAATGTAATATTATTCAGCCTTAAAAGGAAGTAAATTCTGACACATGATACAACATGTATGAACCTTGAAGACATTATGTTGAGTAAAATAAGCCAGTCACAAAAGGACAAATAGTGCTGATTCCACTTCCAAATGAGGTAGCATGAGACAGAAAGTAGAATGGTGGTTGTCAGGGGTGAGTAGGGAGAAAAGGGAGATAGGGAGTTAAATATTTTATGGTGTTAACTCTTACATTTGGGCTTATCCATTTTGAGTTGATTTTTGTATATGATTTGAGGTGTAGCATTCTGACTTTATTCTTTTGAATGGATCTATTCAGTTGTCTCAACACCATCTGTTGAAAATAGACTTTCCTCTAAAGACTGTCTTTCCTCCATCAAATTGTTTTGGCATCCTTGTTGAAAATCACTTTGACCCTAGGGGCACTTTGGTGGTTCAGCTGGTTAAGCATCAGACTCAGGTCATGATCTCACAGTTTGAGTTTGAGCTCTGCATCATGCTCTCTGCTATCAGCTCCAAGCCTGCTTTGATCCTCTGCCTCCCTCTCTCTTTGCCCCTCCCCCTCACTTGGACACATTCTCTCCTCTCCTCTCTCTCTCTCTCTCTCTCTCTCTCTCTCTCACTCGCTCAAAAATGAATAAACATTAAAAAAAACAACACTTGACTCTAAATGTGGGGGGTTATTTCTGGACTCTCAATTGATCACAGTGTCTGTCTTTATGACAGTGCAACACTATCTTGATTACTGTATCTTTGCAGTAAGTTTTGAAATCAGGAAGTGTGAGTCTTGCAACTTTGTTCTTCTTTTTCACTATTTTAGCCATTCTGGGTCCATTGAATTTCTGTGTGAATTTTCTGTTCAGTTAGTCGATTTCTGCAAAGAAGCCAACTGGTATTTTGATAAGGAGTGTCTTAAATCTGTAGAGTAATTTGGAGGATGTTGTCATTTAACAGTATTGTCTTCCAATCTGGAAACATGAATGTCTTTTCATTTATTTAGATCTTTCTCTCAACAGTGTTTCAGAGTTTTCAGAGTATGTTTAGTACTTTTGTTAAATTTATCCCTATTCATTTTGAAGCTATTATAAGTGAAATTGTCTTAATTTCATTTTCAGTTTGTTCATTGCAAGGTTATAGAAATACAATTGATTTTTATATGTTCATCCTGTATCCTGCCACCTTGCTGAATTTGTTCTAATAATTTAATGGATTCCTTAGGATTTTCTGTATATAAGATCATGTCATCTGCAAATTAGGATAGTATTACTTATTCATTTCCAATCTGGATGTTTTATTTCATTTTCTTGCTTAATTACTCTGGATAGAATCTCCAATATCATGTTGGATAGAAGTGGCAAGAGTGGCCATTCTTGTCTTGTTCCTGATTTGGGGGGAAAGCTTTCAGTCTTTTTACCATTAAGTATAACCTTAGTTGTGGGGTTTTGGTATGACCTTTTGGTGTCAAGTGGAAAGGGGTACTAACATTTTGTATTTGGGTGTGCTAATGGAGGCTTGTTCCCTATGGTCAGAACAGTGTGTGTCATAGCCTGAGGCTATTAATAGCTTCTTGTTCATTTTAGATAACACCTTTGTCTCCTGTTTCAGCATGGCTGCCATCCGGAAGAAACTGGTGATTGTTGGTGATGGAGCCTGTGGCAAGACTTGCTTGCTCATCGTCTTCAGCAAGGACCAGTTCCCAGAGGTGTATGTACCCACAGTGTTTGAGAACTATGTGGCAGATATTGAAGTTGATGGAAAGCAGGTGAGTACACTTTTCTTAACAACTAGTATTGTTTTGCCTGTTAGGCTATTCATAGAGCCTGTAGAGAATTAGGCCTTTTTGTCTCTTCAGTACACAATATAATAACGAACATGTTTGAATGAGAAATTCATTCTGTTCTGGCATCTTAGCCCAACTTTATTCATTTAAAAAAAAAATTTTTTTTTTTTTTTCAACGTTTATTTATTTTTGGGACAGAGAGAGACAGAGCATGAACGGGGGAGGGGCAGAGAGAGAGGGAGACACAGAATCGGAAACAGGCTCCAGGCTCCGAGCCATCAGCCCAGAGCCTGACGCGGGGCTCGAACTCATGGACCGCGAGATCGTGACCTGGCTGAAGTCGGACGCTTAACCGACTGCGCCACCCAGGCGCCCCATATTCATTTTTAATTGCTATCATCTAGACTTTGCTCAATTCATATGTATTTTAGATGAAAAGCCTTAGTATATGTGGTCCTCGCAGCTTTATTTATATTTGAAATTTAGTTTGTTGCCAGACAGATAATGCTAAAATGAACCTCTTTGTATGGATGGACTTTTTTTTTCCTCCCAGTCTGTCAGTATTTCCTTAAGTGCTGAAGAATGAGATTACTACGTCAAGAGGTCCTTATTTTGTGTCTCAAGGGGGGTGTATTGATCTGTACCACCAGCAGTATGACATTTAAACAACATACTCACATTTAAATTTTTTTTTAAATGTTCATCTATTTTTGAGAGACAGAGTATGAGCAGGGGAGGGACAGAGAGGGAGATACAGAATCCGAAGCAGGGTCTCCAGGCTCCGAGCTGTCGGCACAGAGCCATATGCAGGGCTTGAACCCACAAACCGTGACGCGAAATCATGACCCAAGCTGAAGTTGGACACTCAACCAACTGATCCACCCAGGCACCCCCTCACATTTAATTTTTTTAAATGTTTTTGACTTTAACATAAATAGGCTGCTACAGTTGCTTCAACTGCCTGTCATTGGCAATGAGGACAGTGTTTCTTCATGTCTATCTTGAAAGTCCACTGGCAAGACTGGAGCAAAACTCTTCTGGAATTAGAGTATATGTTTTTTGGGTTTTTTTTTTTTTTTTTTTTAAGTTTATTTATTTATTTTGAGAGACAGGGAGAGAAAGAAAGCATGAGCAGGGGAGTGGCAGAAAGAGAAAAGATCCCAGGCAGGATCTGCACTGTCATTGGGGAGCCTGACATGGGGTTCAAACTCACAAACCATGAGATCATGACCTGAGCTGAAGTCAGATGCTCAACTGACTGAGCCAGGCACCTCAGTATATGTTTGTGGTTTGTTTTTTTGTTTTGTTTTGTTTTTTAAATCTTCTTCCTTTCATTGTCAAAATAATTTCTTACACAGCTCTCTGTGCATCTTTTGAAAAGGAATGAAATTCCCACTGCAGATAGGTCAGCTGAAAAGAAAACTAGAACAAAGGGCTCTTTGCCAACAGTTTGCGGCACATTAAGCCAGCTGCTCAGAATTCTTGGGTTCCCAAAATAAAAGTGCTTGATAGCAACTCGGTAACCTCCAAGTTGGGAGAGGGTGCTACCTAGGAATGTTCATGTAAGAGTATACAGTAATAGAACCTAGGAAACCATCCAAGATTCTAGGTGATTGTGGTTCCAGGAACAGACATACCAAAGACGGAAAGGCCCATTCTGATAAGAGACAAGGTCCAACACCTGAACCGTTTATCAGGAGACAGTCATGGTTGGATGTATCTGACTAAACACACATGAGGCATGGAGGGGTCAAGGTAGTGTGATTTGGCAGAGAGTGAATGAGCTGTACCATTCTGAGGGCAGGTCTATTGTGATAATAGATATATTATCATAAAGATTATATTGATAATCAATATTGATTGATATTGATATCAATATATTACAAATATACATACCAGAAGTGCCTGCATGGCTCATTTGGTTGAATGTGTTATTCTTGGTTTCAGCTCAGGTCATGCATGATGCCAGAGTTGTGGAATCAAGCCCCACATCGAGCTCTGCACTAAGCATGGAGCCTGCTTGGGATTCCCTCTCTTTCCCTCTGCATGTGCACGCGCTTGCGCTCTCTCTAATAAAAGACAAATGAGAAAAAATTTTTAATAAGTAAATACACATACCCAACTAATGGTGTATGTACGTGACAAGTGCAATGGGCCTAGTGGAGGTTGTGAGTGATGCATCCTAGGGCAAAGGTTGAGGGTGGAAGAGATAATTAGCCATCAACTTTAAGGAAAGAATGATATGTAGAAATTCTGAAATACAGGCAGAGTGGGACTTCTGGGTGGCTCAGTCGGTTAAGACTCTGACTTTGGCTTGGGTCATGATCTCGTGGTTCATGAGTTAGGGCCCTGCATCGGGCTCTCTGCTGTCAGTGCAGAGCCCACTTCAGATCTTCTGTCTTCCTCTCTCTCTGCCCCTCCCCTGCACTCTCTCTCTCTCTCTCTCTGTCTCTCAAACAGAAAATAAACATTAAAAATTTTTTAAATAAGACTGTGAAGGTTCTAGGAGAAAAAGAGTATTCCACATATTAGAGGGAGAGCTCCTTGGGCCCCAACGTGTCCCTGAGCAGAAGATATTAAAATCCCACTCTGGTTGTGGGAAATCACAGGGCTGCCTGCAGTGCTGGACAACATGGAAAGGGACCTATGTCCAGAGCCCAATCATCAGTTTGCCCTCCTATCACGTGAAGGTGTGCAGGTTCCCAAGTGCGAAAGGAGTACTCTGCTACCTTAGTGATGCTTTCATTCAAACTTTTTTTTTTTTTTTTAATTTTTTTTTTCAACGTTTATTTATTTTTGGGACAGAGAGAGATAGAGCATGAACGGGGGAGGGTCAGAGAGAGAGGGAGACACAGAATCGGAAACAGGCTCCAGGCTCTGAGCCATCAGCCCAGAGCCTGACGCGGGGCTCGAACTCACGGACCGTGAGATCGTGACCTGGCTGAAGTCGGACACTTAACCGACTGCGCCACCCAGGCGCCCCTCATTCAAACATTTTTTGAGGAGAAAACGCACAGCCAGAGACCTTTCCTGTCCTCTCAGACCTTGCCTAACAGCATGGTGTCTTTTCATACCCATCAACTCAAATACAGTCTTCTCTCCGTGTTTCCACATTTGAGCAGAATGAGGAGACAAAACAAGGAAGTGGTTGAGTTAGAATGTATTAGCAAAAGTTACTCAGATCTGGTGTTTCCCTGTCTTGCCGTATACACCTGGTGGAATATTATTTACAGTTTGATTTCCCTTCTTGTTCATCTGCTTTTCTATGTAGAATGTTGTTTATAATTAAATACTATACTTCTCACAAAGTTATTTTTGACTTCACATTTTGAATTATGTAAGTATAGTATTTTGAGAAATTTCAGCCTAAAACTACTACTACTATTACTATTATTATTATTTAAATGTTTGTTTTGCGTGTACAAGCGGGGGAGGGACACAGAGAGAGGGAGGCAAAATCCCAAGCCGGCTCTGTGCCATCAGCACGGAGCCTGACGCCGGGCTCAAACTCACAAACTGTGAGATCATGACCTGAGCCAAAACCAGGAGTTGGACATTCAACTGACTAAGCCACTCAGATGCCCCTCAACCTGAAACAATTTAATCATACCCTCCACCTCAGGCTTGATGCTTAATAAAAGTGAACATTCTTATGTTTTATTATTTGGGATAGTTTGCCATTTGAATGTACTTTGGTAAGTACCACTTCTGAAAATGGGTAGGATTAACCTTGCACTCATGTGTTTATTTTTCTTATTACAGGTAGAGTTGGCTTTGTGGGATACAGCTGGGCAGGAAGATTATGATCGCTTGAGGCCTCTCTCCTATCCGGACACTGATGTTATACTGATGTGTTTCTCCATTGACAGCCCTGATAGTTTAGGTGAGTAGCCCTGCAGCCTGATGTTTGTCACTGCCTGTGTGCCTGGCCAGCACCTGGTTTCTCAGGTCCTTTCTGGGCATCAAGTGGTTGAAAAGCAAACGTGATCTTCATAGAAGGAATCATCAGTGGCCAGAATCCTAGAGCCTTGGGACTATACAGCCTGGGCCTGGGTGGCTTTTCAGCCTAGTTCTCCCATAGCTGCCATGTGTCTACCTTGTAAAGTAGCTGGGTTCCAAATATAAACCCATCTTTTAGACTAAGATTTGGGGAACTTTTTGTGGGGGCCCACACCTTTTTTCAATACTTCATATTGAGCTTGTTGCCTTCTAATATCTTCTGATTTGCTCTTTCCTAGTAGTGTTTTCAAAGCTCCATTTTAGCTCTTTTCTAAAGTGTCTTAGCTGATAAAGAGAGACTTGAACTTCACTTTTCCACTAGCTCAGTTGGTGACTTGTCTCAGTAGCTACTTTCCTTCAGAAAAAGACTGAATAACACTGACCTCACACTCTGCTAAACAAGGCACCAAGGCCTGAAACAGAACTTACTTTCAGTTTGTACTTACTTGAAGATGACAAAATATCTCTCTTGATAATGCAGTGCTCTATATTGACAGAGTAGCATGTGGGCCAAGAATATTGTCATTAACAAACAACCTTGGAGAGCCTGTTGGTGGTGTGGGCTTGTGCTGGCCAGTTAGGGTTATGACTTTTTTTTTTTTTTTTTGTCATGGATGTACTCATTTTAATGACAATATACTGGGGCCCTCCAAGATTTTGAACCACTTGATCAAAGTTATGCATCCCAAGGAGTCAACCTGAGATTGAGCCTCTGGGCAGTATCTCCTAGGACTGAAACAGAGCAAGTACTCTCTGCCATTGGTTCACTTTGGTCATTTTCAATAGTTGTTTTAGTTTTGGTTTTTCAAACAAATCTGGCTTCCTTTGGGGGGCCGTTGGAAGGCCCTAGAGGGTGGGGCAGAGCTTTAGACCACAGAAAAATAGAGCCATGTGAAACCCTCCCCTCATATACACATCATGGACTTTGTCTAAGTCCTATAGGAATGAAGAGGAATGTGTGCCCTGTAGCTCATCATCCAAGGTATAGTCCTCTAGGGACAAAAACACCTTCAGAGCAGAAAGTTACTCTTCAGTCTCACTTTTTAAAGAACCTGTCTCCTGTCTCAAAGGTGGTTCTTCAGCTTTTGACCTCTGTCTGTTTACTGGCCATGACTTATTTCCTACTGGCCCCTCCCCCCAGAGGGTAGGCTCTGGGGAGGAGAGCAGAGGTAGAAAGTAAAGAGGCAGAGAGATGGATCTCTGAAGTACAGACACACCTGGGGAGAGGGTCTGATGTTGGAGGATAGATATTCTGCCTTCCCTGGAAGTCACTGCAGGAGTGTGGTAGGTAGGTGGAGCTCCTTTAAAAAAAAAACAAAAAATAAAGGGTGCCTGGGTGGCTCAGTCATTAAGCTTCTGACTTTGGCTCAGATGACTGAACTAGCTTCATTTTGCCAAAGCCCTTTATTTTATTTTATTTTTTTTAACGGTTTTTATTTATTTTTGAGACAGGGAGAGACAGAGCATGAACAGGGGAGGGTCAGAGAAAGGGAGACACAGAATCTGAAACAGGCTCCAGGCTCTGAGCTGTCAGCACAGAGCCCGACGCGGGGCTCAAACTCACGGACCGCGAGATCATGACCTGAGCCGAAGTCGGCCGCTTAACCGACTGAGCCACCCAGGCGCCCCTGCCAAAGCCCTTTAAAAATTTGTTTTGGCTTGGGTGTAGGGGAGAATCCCACCAGTAGTTTGCCTAAGTAAAATGTGTTAAGGGAACACAAAAGCCTGGATCAAGGGATGCCTGGCTGACTCAGTCTGTAGACCCTGTGACTCTTGATCTTGGGGTTGTGAGTTCGATCCCCACATTGGGCATAGAGATTACTTAATTAGAAAAAAAAAAAAAGTCTGGGGCATCTGAATGTCTCAGTCAGTTAAGCGTCCGACTTCGGTTCAGGTCATGATCTCACGGTTCATGAGTTCGAGCCCCGCATCGGGCTCTGGGCTGACAGCTTAGAGCCTGGAGCTTTGAATCTGTGTGTCTCCCTCTGTCTGCCCCTCCGCCGCTTGCACTCTGTTTCTCGCATTGTCTCAAAAATAAATACACATTTAAAAAAATGTTTTGTTTTGTTTTTTTAAGAAAAAAAAGTCTGGATCGAGAAAATGAAAAGCTAATGTCAACCTAATGCTGGACTTGATTTATTTGATTGGATGTTAGACCATGGCCCTGCATCTAGATGTAGGATGGCAAGTTTGATCAGGAATCAGAATTTCGGTGTGAGAGTTTCAGCCCTGCTGCCAGCCAGTCCTATGATAATTTACTTTTTAGAGCCTCTGCTGTCTATGACCATGCCAGACCATGACTGGCAATTGGTCTCTAGTCTGTATTCTAGTTGAGAGCTGGGGTAGCAAACTTGTAAAAGACCAAATAGTAAAAACTTAATCTTTGTTGGCCATATGTTTTCTGTTGCAACTATTCAACTCTGTTGTTGTATCACAAAAGCAGCCATAGAAAATATATAAATGAATGAACTTGGCTGTATTCCAGTAAAACTTTACTTATAAAAATAGACTCCAGGGGCACCTGGATGGTTTAGTTGGTTAAACATCTGACGTTGGCTCAGGTCATGATCTCACGGTTTATGGATTCAAGTCCCTCTTTCTCTGCCCCTCCCCTGCTCATGCGCTTTCTCTCAAAAATGAATAAAATTAAAAAATTAAAAAAGACTCCAGACAAGATTTTATTTGCCGATCTCTGTTGATGATAAGAATTCGTTCTCTTTATTTATGAAAAGCAGCAAAGGTAAGACAGAGGCAATTCATTTTAATTTTAATTTATGTTTCTTGAGTTCCAGGGGTAGGGAGACCATTGGAATAATAATTTCTCTTTTTGTTTTGTTTTAAGAGAGAGAGAGAGAAGGTGCAAGTGAGTGAGGGGCAGAGAGAAAAAGAGAGAATCCCATGAGGGGCAGAGAGAGAGAGAAGCGGGACTCACCCAGGGCTCCTGTTTTTACCTGAAGCAGGGCTCATGCTGACCTGATGTGGAACTCGAACTCACAAACTGTGAGATCATGACCTGAACCAAAGTCAGATACTTAATGACTGAGCCACCCAAGCACCCCCCTCTTTTTTATGTCTATTATTTATTTTGAGAGAGAGAGCATGAGCAGGAGAGGAGCAGAGAGAAGGAATCCCAAGCTGGATCTGCTGTGTCACACAGTCCAACGTGGGGCTCGAACCCACGAACCATGAGATCATGATCTAGGCTGAAATCAAGAGTCGACGCTCAACTAGCTGAGCCACCCTGGTGCCCCTGGAGTAATAATTTCATATATTCACCAAATATTATTGACCACCTATTTGTAGAAGAAACTTCTAGATTAAGGGAGACAAAAGCAAGAACAACTGTAAACCCAGAAAACTTAATGGTAAATCTGATAGCAAGAAATTTCACAAATAACTTTCGTGGAGGGGTGCCTGGGTGGCTCAGTTGGTTAGGCAGCTGACTTCAGCTCAGGTCATGATCTCATGGCTCGTGAGTTCAAGCCCTGCATCAGGCTCTGTGCTGACAGCTCAGAGCCTGGAGCCTGCTTCGGATTCTGTGTCCCCCTCTCTCTCTCTACCTCTCCCCTGCTCATGCTCTCTCTCTGTCTCAAAAATAAATAAACATTAAAAATTTGTTTTAATTTTTTTTTTTAATGTTTATTTATTTTTGAGACAGAGACAGAGCATGAACAGGGGAGGGTCAGAGAGAGAGGGAGACACAGAATCTGAAGCAGGCTCCAGGCTCTGATCTGTCAGCACAGAGCCCGACGCAGGGCTCAAACTCAACGGACCATGAGATCATGACCTGAGCTGAAGTTGGACATTTAACCGACTGAGACACCCAGGCGCCCCAAAAACATTTTTGAAAAAAAAAGGAAAAATAACATTCGTGGAGGTGGTATGGAGTGGTCCATGGTAATATTCTGTTTCAGAGGATGACCATGGGATGGATGGTCAGCAACCCAACTAAAAAGGTGACTTCTGAGAGACACCTAAATTAACTGAGGGAAGCCAATACAGATACCCAACAAAACAGCCTTCCAGGTAGAGAGAACAGCAGGTGCAAAGTCACTGAGGCAAGAAGAGGAGGGAAGGAATCCAGTGTAGCAGCAGGGGTGGCAGTGAGGGTTGTAGAGCAATGTGGTTAATGGTGTGGACCTTTCCTTTTTCCTCATGAGATTGGAGCTCTTGGAAGGTTTGAACAAGGGAGTGATGTCTCACTTACCTTTTAAAGTGATCACTGTTGGGGCACCTGGGTGGCTCACTTGGTTAAGCGTCCACCTTCAGCTCAGGTCATGATCTCATGGTTTGTGAGCCCAGGCCCTGCATCAGGCTCTGTGCTGACAGCTCAGAGTCTGGAGCCTGCTTCGGATTCTGTGTTCTCCCTCTCTCTCTGCCCCTCCCCCGCTCATGCTCTGTCTCTCTCTCTCTCTCTCTCTCTCTCTCAAAACTGAATAAACGGCAAACAAATTTTTTTAAAAAGTGATCACTGTTGTAGCTGAACTGAAAACTGACCACAGGTGCACAGGTGAGAGCAGAGTTTGCGGCTGAGGCTGTTTGGCTTTGTTGTTAGATGTGCTGGCCCTTTACTCTTTATTGTTCTGAGGACTGAAACACTGCATTTCTTTGAGAAACTCTTTGTTTCAGAATAAAGCTTTGAGTATCAAGTTATGACATTAGTGATACAGTCAACTCTGTGGCTGCTATAACAAAGGAAGATGGAAGCATTCAAGTGTCAATCTTGTGTGCTGAAGAGTGGAGCATTGAATTACAGGAGTTTCCTGACCTCCCTCATGTAGTTTCTTTACCTGATTTGGTCTTTCAGCCAGAAGACAGAGCATCTTTCTGTATTCTAAGTAACTCTTGTCTTTTTGGTAATTTGTCTTGAAGTCATGGAGCAAACAGTTTACTTCTAAAATATAGACTCAAATTACAAGCAGACCATTTAAATGATTGTCATACTAAGTACTTTGTATGTATGGACTCAGAATAATCCTATGTAAGGTAGGTATTACTGTTATCCCCCTTTTATAAAATCATGCCTGACACTGAGATGCCCAAGGCAGTGGTTATGGGAGGTTGAACCCAGGCCACTCACACTCCATGATGTATGTCCAACCTTTCTAAATTAGTAGAGTATTGGCAAGAAGCTACAGCTGGTTATCACTCATTTTCAGAAGTCATTCTTGAGCCATTTGAAATACCAATAACCTACACGATGGGGGTCATACTAAAGGTCCATAAGCTAGGTGTAGAGAGAACATGTAGACCCTGGCTGGGCCAGCTGCAACCGTAGAATGGAGCCCTTTTCTGTAAGATGTGGTCAGAGTTACTAGCCATCAGTGACAGAGATGGTCCATGGATAGCTTCCCTCCTTCAGTCAGGTTGTATCATTGTGGAGCCACCCTGTGTTCTGGAACCTTTCCTCCTCCAGAGACTTTAACTGGGTCCCACTTCCACAGGAGGTGAGCTCTTCAGTGGGAACTGAGAAAAAGCTGATGATTCTGTGCCTAAGGGAAGGGGGTTGGATTTTGCCTTTTACTGTGGTTTTGAAGCTAGTGAGATTCCATTAAATATCCAGCATGCTTTTTAAATAGTTTCTTTGCAGTTTAGCTAGGGCTCTTGGAGATTCTTCAAGATAGAATTACTTGTATCTTGTATGTATTTTGCTTCTTTCAGAAAACATCCCAGAAAAATGGACTCCGGAAGTCAAGCACTTCTGTCCCAATGTGCCCATCATTCTGGTTGGAAACAAGAAGGATCTTCGGAATGATGAGCACACAAGGCGGGAGCTGGCCAAGATGAAGCAGGCATGATCTGGGGCAGGGCTGTTTTCCTATAGCATTCTTGAACCCAAGGTTGGATGTTCAGGAGGCCCAGTAGAAATAGCCAGGCTGTTTCAAAGAGGGTCCCAGAAGTCTATCTTTCTCCATCTGTCCCTCATTCACTGGGGCCCGCACAGAGGGTCCCTAAGACTCCCTACTCATATGAGATGGGAACCTCTCCTGTGGGATAGCGCTGTGCCTCCAAGGATTGCCTGCCTGAGAAGGGACCATCAGCAGTAGTCAATGCTCCAAATGCAGGAACTCTATCAAACTCTTGATTTCCCTCTCCAGTTATTACCTTGGTATATGTGAGGCCAAAGATTAAATTGGTGGCAACCAAAGGGTTCGGAAATCCTGAGGACAGGGAGTCCAGACAGAGCCCTGATGCCTTTATAAAATTGATGATGGAGTTGACATCTTGGCTTCTGAGAAGCCAGGTGGCCCAGTGGCAGGGCTTCCACCATGCAGGACAAGAGCCTTGAGATCTTTAGTCTAAGTTTTCCCACTGAGGTTTCTCTGTCTGAATGTCAAGGTCAGGATCTGTTTACTTCCTTGGGCATTCAGTCCTCTGTGAAGCTAACTACAGGAACTCCAGTGCTTACCCTGGATCAATAGCTTGAATAATTTTTCCCTTGATTCCCTGCTTAACCCTGCAGGGCTTCTCAGGCCTCTCCCTCCTTTCTCTCAACTTCTCAGAGAAGAGCTTGTTTAATAGGGATTTTATATTAGAGCTGGGGAGGGTCACTGCATATGAGTTTCATAAGACAGAATTCAAATCTGGGTTTGGCAGCACTTATTTTTTATTTTTTTATTATCATAATTATTACTGGCAGCTTTTAAAAGAAGCCTTTAAAGCTGAATTTGAGTACTCTACGCTTCATATATGTGACGCTTAACTGAAACTGCTCTTTTCTCTTTGCTAGGAGCCGGTGAAACCAGAAGAAGGCAGAGATATGGCAAACAGGATTGGTGCTTTTGGGTACATGGAGTGTTCAGCAAAGACCAAAGATGGAGTGAGGGAGGTTTTTGAAATGGCCACGAGAGCTGCTCTGCAAGCCAGACGTGGGAAGAAAAAATCTGGGTGCCTTGTCTTGTGAAACCCTGCTGCAAGCACAGCCCTCATGCGGTTAATTTTGAAGTGCTGTTTATTAATCTTAGTGTATGATTACTGGCCTTTTTCATTTATCTATAATTTACCTAAGATTACAAATCAGAAGTCATCTTGCTACCAGTATTTAGAAGCCAACCATGATTATTAATGATGTCCAACCCACCTGACCACCGGGGTCCTTCTGACACCGCTCTTTAACAGCCCTCCTCTGCACTCCCACCTGACACACCAGGCGCTAATTCAAGGAATTTCTTAACTTCTTGCTTCTTTCTAGAAAGAGAAACAGTTGGTAACTTTTGTGAATTAGGCTGTAACTACTTTATAACTAACATGTCCTGCCTGTCATCTGTCAGCTGCAAGGTACTCTGGTGAGTCACTACTTCAGAGCTTTACTCCTTAACAGATTATATTGGCATAACTCTGTGATGGGCATCCAATTTTTTTGAAAATGTGCTCATCCAGAAAGGTCCAAGTCCATGCAGCTGTGGCAGAGTTACAGTTCCATGGTTTCATGTTAGTTACCTTATAGTTACTGTGTAATTAGTGCCACTTAATGTATGTTACCAAAAAATAAATATATCTACCCCAGACTAGATGTAGTATTTTTTGTATAATTGGATTTCCTAATACTGATATTTGTCATCCCTGCAGAAAGTGTATTGGTTTTTTAAAAAAGAAAGTGTATTTGAAAATAAAGTCAGATGGAAAATTCATTTTTAAAATTCCCGTTTTGTCAGTTTCTCTGATAAAAGATGGCCATATCACCTGTTTTCGGCCCCACATATCCTAGTACCCCCTCCCAAGAGCTGGGCTAAAGAAATAGGAATTTGGTTTCATGCCTGAGGCATTTAGACACTTCAGAAGGTGGCATAGCCTGTCTCACCTGGACTGCAGGCTCTGGCTCTAGTTCACAGGCTCCCTTTCCTCACTGTATCCAGGTTCCCTCCCAGAGGAGCCGCCAGTTCTCTTAGGCGGCACTCGGTTTCTCACTTCTCTCCAGCTGACTAAACTTTTTTTCTGTACCAGTTAATTTTTCCAACTACTAATAGAATAAAGGCAGTTTTCTAAACTTCCTGTATCCTCATGTTTGTGTTGCTCTCTCCAGGGCTGGGAGTGGGAGGATATACCCAGCCTAGCTGTCCTTGGAAGGTTCCTTCAGACTGTGAAATATCCTACGTTTGCCCCCCCCCCCCACCCTACCCCCTAATCTGGCACTAACCTGGCTCCTCCTAAGAAGGTGGAAACAATTATTTTGTGTCATATTCAAGTTCGTAAGTGGCTTAGTGTGGGGAATGCAGTGTATTGAGGAGAGTGAGGGGCACTCCAAGCAGTCACTCCTTTGGACAAATCTTAGGAGTGTGACATTTTTCACTTCCTGCCCATTTTCAGTGTCTAATACTTACAGGCCTGAGTCTGGGGTTAAGGTGATTAGGTATGGAGGATGGCCTGAAGTCGATTGGGTCCACTCCAGAAGGCTGGTGCTGGGCCTAAGTGACTCCTTGGGAAAACCAGTGTTAAGGGCAGTGTCACACTGGAGGTGTGGACAAGAATATGCTCCAGGCAGCCCCAGAAAGCAGGGAAATGAGTTACAGCTGGAATTTGGAGCCGGAGCCTGAGCGAGTCCCGGGCGTTGACCACTTTCCTCCAACTTGACCTTATTAGAGCCACAGCGCCTCACTGCAGAGAGAACTTACCTTGGCAGCCACTGCCAGCTGCACCAACACCGCAAGTTACAACTTGCTCTGTGCGCCTGGAGACAATAGGGCACAGACTGCAAGACGCGGCACTCACTGCTGTTGCTGGCCAGTCCCCTTGGGCTCTGCCCTAACCCTTTACTAAAAGCCTTTGAGAAATAATCGGAGCTCTCTTGGACGCGAGCCCTGGGCGGGGTAACTCGCGCGAATGCCGCAGCGTCGCTTAGACTTGACCTAGCCTGCCTGCGGCTCCGCACTGCCTGGGCGGTGCCCGCATCCGGCCTGGCCGCACCCTCCCGCCCGGCTGGAGAGGGAGGAGGCCGGATGAGGCGGGGCCGAGGGTGGAGGAGCTGCCGGAGAAGTGCCTTCGCCACGTGACCCCACAGTCAGCACTGTCCCAAGCCGAAGCTCGGCACTATTGTGCACTGCACTCTTGTCCGACAGTCCGCCATGTGCGCTGCTCCGCTCGCGGCCGCCGCCCTCGCCGCAGCGGCCCCGCGCTCCGTGTATTCCTTCTCTGCACGCCCGTTGGCCGGCGGGGAGCCCATGAGCCTGGGTTCCCTGCGGGGCAAGGTGCTGCTCATCGAGAATGTGGCGTCGCTCTGAGGCACAACGGTCCGGGACTACACCCAGATGAACGAGCTGCAGCGGCGCCTCGGGCCCCGGGGCCTGGTCGTGCTCGGCTTCCCATGCAACCAGTTCGGGCATCAGGTGCGCCGCGCGGGGCAGAGCGGGGTGGGCGTGCAACCCGGGCTGGGAGCACCAGCGGGCGCGCGGGCCGCACAGCCGCAGGCCCTGGCAGCAGAGAGGCGGGCCACTTGCTTTTGTCCCGTCTGGGTTTCAGGTCCGCCTAGGGATTGTAACTCACCGAGGAACTTCTGGTTTGTGGTCCGAACGTTTCCCCTCCCCTCGCGGCCCCGGGTTCTAGCTGCTCTTCCCTCACGCAGGAGAACGCTAAAAACGAAGAGATCCTGAATTCCCTTAAGTACGTCCGACCTGGCGGCGGGTTCGAGCCCAACTTCACGCTTTTTGAGAAGTGCGAGGTAAATGGCGCGCAGGCGCACCCCCTCTTCGCCTTCCTGCGCCAGGCTCTGCCTGCCCCCAGTGACGACGCCACTGCGCTCATGACTGACCCGAAGTTCATCACCTGGTCTCCAGTGTGTCGCAACGACGTCGCCTGGAACTTTGAGAAGTTCCTGGTGGGCCCAGATGGTGTGCCTGTGCGCAGGTACAGCCGCCGCTTTCCAACCATCGACATTGAGCCTGACATCGAAGCCCTGCTGTCCCAGGGGCCCAGCTGTGCCTAGGGCAACCTTCCTATCCCTGCTGCTTGGCAGCCACAGCACTGCCCTCTGGGGATTTCATCCATGACGGCGTTTCCTCGAAATTTGCATAGAGGAACGCCTGATTTCCAGAAGAATCCCCTGAGTTGGGCGCTTATCCATCCCAGCACTCCCTCCCCAAACCAAGGCTTTTCGCTAATAAAGTGTTAGATATGAGCAGAACTGAGTGTATGTCCTTTGTTAGTTGGGGACACCTTCCCTAGTAATCTCATTGTCATAGGGCTGTGAGCTTAAGCCTTCACTCCTTTGGCCTTTGTTTTAGCCAAGCCTGAATTTCCTATGCTTTTATTTGCAGTGTGTGGAATCCACTCTTTCCTGTGTAGGAAGCCTGACTCCTGTCCCAGAGTTTTTCCCTCTGCCAGGATATCCAGTAGGGCCTCTCCTTGTAAGTGTTTGCTAGGCATGAAATGACATTTGCAAAAAAATAACACTGGATTCACACTCACATTCAGAATTTGTGGCCTCTCTCAAGTGTCAGGCCCAC